>NC_092041.1:20024786-21224786 GCF_003086295.3 Arachis hypogaea | reverse complement strand
ATTTTTATTTTTTTTACGTTAAATATTAGTCTCTAACACTTTCTATAATGAGACACGAAAGCAAATTTTCATGATTTCTTTAATTTTAATGTACTAAAACTATAAAATATTTTATAGTTATATATTTTAATTTATTTATTTAGATAATTATTTATATAATTAATATAAAAAATAATTATTTTTATTGATGTAATATTATATTATTAAATGTACATATAAAATTTTATATTTATAATACATAAAAATTAAATTCTCATAATATATAGGTATAAATAAATTAAGTTATTCCGTGGAAAACTCCATAATGAGTGTTTGTGATTGTGGTTGGAGTGTGTGTTATGTGCTATGAACCTATGACTGGAAATAATTTTTTATTTAAAAAATTTAATTTTTAATGTTTTTTTTAAATGAAACTGTATTATTGGCTCATTGTTTTCGTATGAAAGAATTCTTGGTATTTTTAGTAAAAATAGGTACATTTGGTGTATTTGTAAATTGGTAGATATATCAGGTAAGTAGTTACAATATGTAAAAGGTGTGCTGACTCAATATGTAAGGGCGTAATATCGACGTATGTTACTTTGATTTATGATGATGCAACATGTAATTTGCGTGTTGAGTATTCTTCTTATATAAAGCAAAATTTGATATCATTTCATTGTAAAGAGGAGAGTTGTTTGAGCGTGTTTCTAGTGTAATGAAGGGTGCTGCAAATTTAGTGGGGTATCACAACGGTGAAATTATACAGAATATTCATAAGGGAGTGAGCTTTGCGTGTAAAAATCCATTTTTGTTTTTGGTTCTATGCACCATGACGTTCATAGAATTTCAGCACGGTATTTGTCAAAGCATGGAGAACGATATGTTGAGGAGAGTTGGCAATATCCTATACCGAAATTCCGTTATAGTTTTTTGTGGTTGAATACAGTTTGATATTATGCTGATCATTGACGTAGCAAGTATGCAGCACATATTCCATATTCACCGGAAGACTCAAGGACGACAGCCAAAAGATTGAGTTTTATGTTGAGTTTGAAAATGTAGAGAAAGATGGGATTCAATATAATTCAGATATAGAGGATGATAAAGTTGAAGTATACGAAGGAATGAACAGTGATAACAAAGAGGACTTTGAAGCTAGTTATGAAGCCGACGACGAAGATGAGGATGGTAATATGGGAGGTGAGGCAGTAATGGAGAATGTAGTGGTTGTTGGGAATAAATAGTATGACCACAATCCAATCAATCATATGTCAAATAATTTGTTATTGTTATTATATTAAAATGTTAATATAATAAGGTCATTGATTAAGTTTAGAGATTTATCATTGTGATGGTGATCATAATGTTGAGAGATGAATCTTTTATAATTTAATCTAAATTGTTCTTGATCATAAGATTATTAATGATCTTCATTGGATGAAGATTAATAGATCTCATTTATTAAATTATATATATAGATGGTGCATATAGAGATATGACAATTGAACTTACTCACTCTGAGAATTCCTAATGGTTATAATTATCGCATATTTGTCAATAGGATATTCTCAAGATGAATATAGTAATAGAGTTTCTTTTGACCCGCGACTGCCATAGTAATTAACAATGTATTTGTTATACTTCGATTCCAGACACCTAATACCCTAGGGTGCTAGTTGAATGGATATTGGGTATAATTTAAATACATGTAGAATTCATGATTAATCAATAAGGAATCTGTCAACTCTTGGTAAAGAGTTTGAGCTCTATGATTATAATGACTCAGATGAATAAAACCTTAGTCAAGGGAATTGAATGAATGAAGAAATGAGTTTCTTTAGTCATTCACAGTTCATTATAATAATGGTAACAAGTTAGAGTTTGACAATTAAACCATACTCTAAGGGTTAACCAAGAGCTGGAAAGATGGAAGGAATTATACTTTGTTCTTCTAAGGTTCTTAGTAAAAATATATTACTTCATACTATCGGGTCATTGAGGAGTGTTATTAGACGCCAACCTTGATTAGTAAATTTAGTATGACTAATTTCCTACCCGCTTAGTATTGAACCTATGGGGTCACACACTAACGAGTGTTTTAATCTTTGCTATAGAATTATTTAATTATTATTTTGATTTGATCAATTAAATAATTATATTAATTCAAAATAGAATATAATATTCTTTGCTAGCGCCAAGAATATAATAATAGTATGATAATTGAGAATATTAAATGAGATTTGAGAATAATTAGTTATTCTATTTCTAAATTTGGATGAGATCCTAATTGATTCTGTTTCAAATTGAGTTATGATATTGATAAACTACTATTTTATGGTTTATCTTGTACTCAATTGAGTGGTTTTTATCAACTCTTTACCCACTTATTCATACTATTTGCATGGTTTTACTTTTTCCTTCCGGATTTTGTGCTATGATTGAAAACATGCTTCTTTGGGCTTTAAATTTGCTATGTTTAATCCTCGCTTATTACCATTCGATGCCTTGATATGTGTGTTAAGTGATTTCAGGGATTACAGGGCAGGAATGACTTAGAGGATGGAGAGGAAATTTGCAAAAATGGAAGGAACACAAGAAACCAAGGAGATGACCAGCGAACACCGACGCGGACGCATGGCTCACGCGACCGCGCGAAATAGAGAAAATCGCAGTGACGCGTTCGCGTGCCTGACGAGAACGCGTGGATTGGAATCTGCACGAATGACGCGAACGCGTGGACGACGCGTACGCGTGGCAAGGAAAACGCTGAATGACGCGCACGTCTGGATGACGCGTACGCCTGACATGCGCGATCTATAGAATTATCAAAAATCGCTGGGGGCGATTTCTGGGCTGTTTTTGACCCAGTTTTCGGCTCAGAAACACAGAATAAAGCCAGGGAACATGCAAAGACTCAAAGGGGGATATACTAAATACAACATTCATTATTCACAATTTTAGTTTTAGATGTAGTTTTTCTAGAGAGAGAGGCTCTCTCCTCTCTCTTAAAATTTAGGATTTCTATTAGTTTTAGGATTATTCTTCTTCATTCCAGGTTCAATGTTACTTTAATTTATGTTTATCTTCTACTTTTAGATACTCTAATGCTTTTACTTGTATTTGACTCATGTTGCCAAATTGGCTTATGAACCCTTTCATGTTAGATTTGAATTTATGTTTAAATATAATTTGAGGTATTTCAGATTTATGATTTTTACTTAGCTTTTTATATTCTTTGCTTTAATTGATGAATTGATTAATTGGAGACACTTGAGTTATCAAACTCATTGTGATTGATAATTATTATCTTTGCTAATTAATTTGAATTCCAATAACTCTAGTCTTTTCTTAGGAATTGACTAGGATCTGAGGAATCAAATTGATTCATCCACTTAACTTACCTTCATAGTTAGAGGTTAATAAGGTGGGAGCAAAATACAATTCTCATCATAATTGATAAGGATAACTAGGATAGGACGTCCAGTTTTCATATCTTGTCAAGAGTTTTTCTAGTTATTAATTTATTTTTCCTGCAATTTATTTTCCCTGTTCAATCTTTCAAAAACCAAAAAATATTATTTTCCATAACCAATAATAAATCATACTTCCCTGCAATTCCTTGAGAAGACGACCCGAGGTTTGAATACTTCGATTATAAATTTTATTGGGTTTTGTTAATTGTGACAACCAAACTTTTGTACGAAAGGATTCTCTGTTGGTTTAGAAACTATACTTACAACACGATTATATTCTTGTGAATTTCTTTACCGATAGAAATCAGTTCGTCATATATGATTCATAAACTTGAAGGATTCAGATTTAGAATTTCAAGATATGATTTAAATTTGAATTGAGATTCAAATTTAAAATCAGTAACAAATCTCGTATTATATATATGTATGCTAAGAGTACAGGAAACAGAAGAGAATAAAAACATGAGTTTTATTCCTTTATCTCTACAACATAAACGTATGTGAGCCTAATTCTTGGAGAAGAATTTTATGGCATGCAAAGAGTTGCAAGAGATTTTTCAATTTAGATCAGATGTCCATTAGTCAAGAAGTTGACAACAAAGGTTGGTCTCGGAGTGGATATGCATAGCGCCTTCGTACCATCAAAGGAGAAAATGATTTTTATTAGCGTACACACAGGTATTTAGATCTGATTTATATATTGTTTATCATTGGAATAAAGTGTAAGCACAAAATAGATCTTTAGGATTACTTTATTACTTTCGCTGCGTGTTATGAATAACATGGTAATCCTTCAGTGGTTCCTCCCGCAGTTAGTCAACCGATGGACGTTCAACCTTTTATACGTAACTTGGATCTTGATGCCATGCATGCACTGAAATTTTTCGAATATGCAAACATAGGTGTGTGATGAGTGAATAATACATTTTTCTTAATTTATATTTTTGATGGATAAATGAGTGATGATTTTTGTTTTGTTTGGTGTTGTTGATCCTGAGGACGGAGAATTTAGGATTGGAATAGAATATAGTTCTAAAAAGTCAGTTGTTGGAGCAATTAGAAGTTACACTATCTCTAGAGGAGTCGACTACAATGTATATGAGTCTGAGCCATAGAAGTTTTATGCAAAATGCAAGACGTATGGTCGTGGGTGCGACTGTCTTATCCGAGCCTGCTTGAAATGGAAAAAAAGTTGTTGGAGATGAAGAGATACAACAGTAGGCACATGTGCACCCTGGGAACGATTTCACATGATCATTCTAATTTGGATTCAGACACAATTGTTGAGGCTATAAAGCCATTGGTTGAGACCGACCCATTTATTAAAGTGAAATCTATAATTGTGGAAGTCCAGTCAAAGTTCAACTACACCATCAGTTACCGAAAGGCTTGGTTAGCAAAGTAGAAGTCCATACCCAAAGTCTTCGGTGGTTGGGAAGATTCTTACCGAGCTTTGCCATGGTGGTTCTCGGTCATGGTTCAGAAGATGCTTGGCTCAATTGTCTAAATAGAAACATGACCCCTGTACAATAGGAGTGAGGAGGCAGACAGTGTCAGGATACATCACCGCATATTTTGGAGTTTCAATTTATGCATTAGAGTGTTCAAGCATTGCAAGCCTCTAGTTTAGGTTGACGGCACACCCTTTTGCAGAAAATACAAAGGTGCACTTTTTGTTGTTGTTGCACAAGATGGGAACTATAACATTGTGCCTATCGCTTTTGTCCCCGTGGAGGGAAAGACCGCAGATGCATGACACTTTTTTCTTAGTAATTTACGAAGACATGTTGTTACAAGAGACGATGTGCATATAATCTCAGACCGGCATAAGTCAATCTGGGCAGCAGTAAATCATTCCGGAGGTGATTGGCAACCTCGAAAGGTATGGTGGATGTTTGGTGCATGAAATTGTTATCACTAGGCATGGCTCCAAAAACTTGGTGCACAATACCATGATTCACATGTCTCTTCACAACTTCGCACAGCTGACCAGCAAGTGCACTAGGTCGTCTAAGTAATACCTTACGTGAGTAAGGTCGATCCCACGGAAATTGTCGGCTTGAAGCAAGCTATGGTCATCTTGTAAATCTCAGTCAGGCGGATTCAAATGGTTATGGGATTTTGATCATTAAAAGATAAATAAACATAGAATAAAGATAGAGATACTTATGTAATTCATTGGTGGAAATTTCAGATAAGCGTATGGAGATGCGTTATTCCTTCTGAATCTCTGCTTTCCTACTGTCTTCATTCAATCATTCATACTACTTTCAATGGCAAGCTATATGTTGGGGATCACCGTTGTCAATGGCTACCTCCCGTCCTCTCAGTAAAAATGGTCCTCCACGGTTTCTGTACGGCTAATCAACTGTCGAATTTCTTGTCTCAGATGAAAAATACCAGGCACAGCTACCACATGGCTAATCAGCTGTCGGTTTTCGATCGTGTCGGAATAAGATCCAATGATCCTTTTGCAACTGTCACTACGCCCCACAGTCGCGAGTTTGAAGCTCGTCACAGTCATCCCTTCCCAAATCCTACTCGGAATACCACAGACAAGGTTTAGACTTTCCAGATCTTAGGAATGCTGCCAAATTTTTCTAGCCTATACCCCGAAGATTCTAATCTCAGATTCAGATGCCCCATTGTCAGAGGGGAAACAATGTGAATCGTTGACTAGAAATCCAAGAAATATGCATTCAAGTTTGTTTTCATGTAGAACGAAAGTGTTTGTTAGGCACGTGTTCATAAGTGAGAATGGTGATGAGTGTCACTTGATCATCACATTCATCATGTTCTTGTGTGCGAATGAATATCTTAGAATAAGAATAAGCTTGAATTGAATAGAAAAACAATAGTACTTTGCATTAATACTCGAGGAACAGCAGAGCTCCACACCTTAATCTATGTGGTGTAGAAACTCCACCGTTGAAAATACATAAGTGATGAAGGTCCAAGCATGGCCGAATGGCCAGCCTCCAAGTCTAAGGAAAAACATCCAAAGATGATCTAAGGATAATCCAAAGATGTCTAATACAATAGTAAAAGGTTCTATTTATACTAGACTAGTTACTAGAGTTTACAGAAATAAGTAAATGATGCAGAGATCCACTTCTGGGCCCACTTGGTGTGTGCTTGGGCTGAGCATTGAAGCTTTCATGTGTAGAGACTTTTCTTGGAGTTAAACACCAGCTTTTATGCCAGTTTGGGCATTTAACTCCAGCTTTTATCCTGTTTCTGGCGTTTAACGCCAGAATAGGGCAGGAAGTTGGCGTTTAAACGCCAGTTTGTGTCGTCAAAACTCGGACAAAGTATAGATTATTATATATTGCTGGAAAGCCCATGATTTCTACTTTCTAAAGCAATTGAGAGTGCACCATTTGGGCTTCTGTAGCTCCAGAAAATCCATTTCGAGTGCAGTAAGGTCAGAATCTAACAGCATCTGTAGTCCTTTTTAGCCTCTGAATCAGATTTTTGCTCAGGTCCTTCAATTTCAGCCAGAAAATACATGAAATTATAGAAAAACACACAAATTCATAGTAAAGTTCAGAAATGTGAATTTTTCTTAAAAGCTAATAAAAATATACTAAAAAGTAGCTAGATCCTACTAAAAACTACCTAAAAACAATGTCAAAAAGTGTATAAATTATCCGCTCATCACAACACCAAACTTAAATTGTTGCTTGTCCCTAAGCAACTAAAAATAAAATAGAATAAAAAGAAGAGAATATACAATGAATCTCACAATATCAATGAAACTTAGTCCTTATTAGATGAGCGGGGCTAGTAACTTTTTGCTTCTGAACAGTTTTGGCATCTCACTTTTTTCTTTGAAGTTCAGAATGATTAGCATCTATAGGAACTCAGAATTTAGATAGTGTTATTGATTTTCCTAGTTCAGTATGTTGATTCTTGAACACAACTACTTTATGAGTCTTGGCCGTGGCCCTAAGCACTTTGTTTTCCAGTATTACCACCGGATATATAAATGCCACAGACATATAACTGGGTGAACCTTTTCAGATTGTGACTTAGCTTTGCTAAAGTCCCCAATTAGAGGTGTCTAGAATTCTTAAGCACATTCTTTTTGCTTTGGATCACGACTTTAACCACTCAGTCTCAAGCTTTTCACTTGGACCTTCATGACACAAGCACATGGTTAGGGATAGCTTGATTTAGCCGCTTAGGCCTGGATTTTATTTCCTTGGGCCCTCCTATCCATTAATGCTCAAAGCCTTGGATCCTCTTTACCCTTGCCTTTTAGTTTAAATGGCTATTGGCTTTTTCTGCTTGCTTTTTCTTTTTCTTTTTCTTTTTTTTTCTTTTTCACCTTTTTTTCACTGCTTTTTCTTGCTTCAAGAATCAATTTCATGATTTTTCAGATTATCAATAACATTTCTCTTTGTTCATCATTCTTTCAAGAGCCAACAATTTTAACATTCATAAACTTCACTATAAAAAATATGCACTGTTCAAGCATTCATTCAGAGAACAAAAAGTATTGCCACCGCATCAAAATAATTAAACTAATTTCAAGATATAATTTGAAATTCAAGTACTTTTTGTTCTTTTGTAATTAGGCACATTTTTCATTTAAGAGAGGTGAATGATTCATGGAGTTATTCATAGCTTTAAGACATAGACACTAGACACTAATAATCATGTAATGAAGACACAAACATAGACAAACATAAAGCATCAAATTCGAAAAACAGAAAAATAAGAACAAGGAAATCAAAGAACGGGTCCACCTTAGTAATGACAGCTAGTTCTTCCTCTTGAAGATCCAATGGAATGCCTGAGCTCTTCTATGTCTCTTCCTTGCGTTTGTTGCTCCTCCCTCATAGCTCTTTGATCTTCTCTAATCTCATGGAGAATGATGGAGTGCTCTTGGTGCCCCACCCTTAATTGGTACATGTTGTAACTCAAGCCTTCCAAAGAGGTGTTGAGTTGCTCCCAATAGTTGTGTGGAGGAAAATACATCCCTTGAGGCATCTCAGGGATTTCTTGATGAGGAATTTCCTCATGCTCTTGTTGAGGTCCATGAGTGAGCTCTCTTGTTTGCTCCATCCTTTTCTTAGTGATGGGCTTGTCCTCATCAATGAGGATGTCCCCTTCTATGTCAATCCCAGCCGAATTGCATAGGTGACAAATGAGATGAGGAAAGGCTAACCTTGCCAAAGTGGAGGACTTGTCAGCCACCTTGTAGAGTTCTAGAGGTATGATCTCATGAACTTCCACTTCCTCCCCAATCATGATACTATGGATCATGATGGCCCGATCCACTGTTACTTCGGATCGATTGCTAGTAGGAATGATGGAGCGTTGGATGAACTCCAACCATCCTCTAGCCACAGGCTTAAGGTCTGGTCTTCTCAATTGAACTGGCTTACCTCTTGAGTCTCTTTTCCATTGAGCTCCTTCTACACATATGTCCATGAGGACTTGGTCCAACCTTTGATCAAAGTTAACCCTTCTAGTGTAGGGGCGTGCATTTTCTTGCATCATTGGCAAGTTGAATGCCAACCTTACATTTTTCGGACTGAAATCTAAGTATTTTTCCCGAACCATTGTAAGCCAATTCTTTGGATTCGGGTTCATACTTTGATCATGGTTCCTAGTGATCCATGCATTGGCATAGAACTCTTGAACCACTAAGATTCTGACTTGTTGAATGGGGTTGGCAAGAACTTCCCAACTTCTTCTTCGGATCTCATATCGGATCTCGAGATATTCATTCTTCTTGAGCATGAAAGAAACCTCAGGGATCACTTTCTTCTTGGCCACAACTTCATAGAAGTGGTCTTGATGGACCTTTGAGATGAATCTCTCCATCTCCCATGACTCGGAGGTGGAAGCTTTTGCCTTCCCTTTCTTTTTTCTAGAGGTTTCTCTGGCCTTAGGTGCCATAAATGGTTATGGAAAAACAAAAAGCAATGCTTTTACCACACCAAACTTAAAAGGTTTGCTCGTCCTCGAGCAAAAAAAGAAAGAAAGAAGGGGAAGAAGAAGAAAATGGAAGAGATTGAGGGAAAGATATGTTCGGCCAAGGGGGTAGGAGAGTGGTTGTGATGTGTGAAAATGAAAGAGTAAAGAGGGGTATTTATAGGGAAAGAGATGGAGAGTGGCCGAATAAAATTGGGTGGGTTTGGGAGGGAAAAATATTTGAATTTGAAAAGTGAGGTGGGTGGGGTTTTTGGGAAAGAGGGATGGAGGTGATTGGTGAAGAGAATATAGGGAAGAGAATAGGATTTGATAGGTGAGTGGTATTTTGGGTAGAGTATTATAGAGATGTGTGAGGGGGAGAGAGAGAGGTAGGGTAGGTGGGGATCATGTGGGGTCCGCAAATCCTGAGGGGTCAATGACTTCTCATCCCTACTCCTATTTAAGCATGCAAAAACACCCTTAGAGTGCAATTCTGGTGTTTAATGCCAGATTGCTGCCTGTTTTTGGCATTAAACGCCAGCTTTTATACCTTTCGTGGTGTTTAATGCCAAGTTGTAGCCTGTTTCTGGCGTTAAACGCCAGTCTGGTGCCCATTTCTGGCGTTAAACACCCAGAATGGTGCCAGACTGGGTGTTTAATGCCCATTCTGCTACTTTTACTGGCGTTTAAATGCCAGTAAGTTCATCCTCAAGGGTGTGCTATTTTTAATGCTATTTTTGAATTTGCTTTGATTTTTGCAGTTGTTTTTGTGACTCCACATGATCATCAACCTAAAGAAAATATAAAATAATAATGGAAAATGAAATTTTAACATAGATAAATAAAAATTGGGTTACCTCCCAATAAGCACTTCTTTAATGTTAATAGCTTGACAGTGGGCTCTCATGGAGCCTCACAGATAATCAGAGCATGGTTGTGGCCTCTCAACACCAAACTTAGAGTTTGGTTGTAGCCTCTCAACACCAAACTTAGAGTTTGGTTGTGGCCTCCCAACACCAAACTTAGAGTTTGAATGTGGGGGTTTTGTTTGACTCTGTATTGAGAGAAGCTTTTCATATTTCTTCTCCATGTGTACAGAAGGAGAACCTTGAGTCTTGAATACAAGGTAGTCCTCATTCAATTGAAGAACCAACTCTCCTCTGTCAACATCAATCACAACTTTTGCTGTGGCTAAGAAAGGTCTGCCAATGATGATGGCTTTATCCTCATCCTTCCCAGTGTCTAGAATTATGAAATCAACAGGGATGTAAAGGCCTTCAACCTTCACTAGCACGTCCTTTACTAGTCCATAAGCCTGTTTCATTGATTTGTCTGTCATCTCTAGTAAGATTCTTGTAGCTTGTACCTCAAAGATTCCTAGTTTCTCCATTACAGAGAGTAGCATGAGGTTAATACCAGACCCTATGTCACACAGAGCCTTCTCAAAGGTCATGGCGCCTATGGTACAGGGTATTAGAAATTTACCAGGATCCTATTTCTTTTGAGGTAAAGTTTGCTGAACCCAGGTATTCAGTTCATTAATGAGCAATGGAGGTTCATCCTCCCAAGTCTCATTACCAAATAGCTTGGCATTCAGCTTCATGATTGCTCCTAAATAATGGGCAACTTGCCCTTCAACAATGTCTTCATCTTCTTCAGAAGATGAATAGTCATCAGAGCTCATGAATGGTAAAAGGAAGTTCAAAGGAATCTCTATGGTCTCTGTATGAGCCTCAGATTCCTTTGGTTCCTCATTGGGGTACTCCTTAATGGATAGTGGACATTCCCTGAGGTCTTCCTCACTGGGAATCACTGCCTTTTCACTCTCTTTAAGTTTGGCCATGTTGGTCACAGTTATGGCCATGCACTCTCTTTTGGGATTCTCTTCTGTATTGCTTGGGAGAGTGCTAGGAGGAGTTTCAGTAACTCTTTTACTCAGCTGACTCACTTGTGCCTCTAAGTTTTTGATGGAGGACATTGTTTCATTCATGAAACTGAGAGTGGTCTTAGATAGATCAGAGACTATATTTGCTAAGCTAGATGGATTCTACTCAAAATTCTCTGTCTGTTGTTGAGAGGATGATGGAAAAGGTTTGCTATTGCTAAACCTGTTTCTTCCACCATTATTATTGTTAAAGCCTTGTTGAGGCTTTTGTTGATCCTTCCATGAGAAATTTGGATGATTTCTCCATGAGGGATTATAGGTGTTTCCATAGGCTTCACCCATGTAATTCACCTCTGCCATTGCAGGGTTCTCAAGATCATAAGCTTCTTCTTCAGAAGATGCTTCTTTAGTACTGTTGGATGCATTTTCAATCCATTTAGACTTTGAGAAATCATATTGACTTGCTAAGTCATCATTTTGTTCTGAGCCAATATGTCATTCAGAGCATCAATTTCAAGAACTCCTTTCCTCTAAGGCGTCCCATTACTCACAGGATTCCTTTCAGAAGTGTACATGAACTGGTTATTTACAACCATTTCAATGAGTTCCTGAGCTTCTGTAGGTATTTTTTTAGGTGAATAGATCCACCTGCAGAATGGTCCATAACATCTTAGACAATTCAGACAGACTATCATAGAATATATCCAGGATGGTCCATTCTGAAAGCATGTCAGAAGGATACTTTTTGGTCAGTTGCTTGTATCTTTCCCAAGCTTCATAGAGGGATTCACCTTCTTTCTGCTTGAAGGTTTGAACATCCACTCTAAGCTTACTCAACTTTTGAGAAGGAAAGAATTTGGCTAAGAAAGTCGTGACCAGCTTATCCCAAGAGTTCAGGCTATCTCTAGGTTGAGAGTCCAACCATATTCTAGCTCTGTCTCTTACAGCAAAAGGGAAAAGCATAAGCTTATAGACCTCGGGATCAACTCCATTGGTCCTATCAGTATCACAGATCTGCAAGAATTCAGTTAAGAACAGAAAAAGGATCTTCTGATGGAAGTCCATAAAAATTGTAATTCTGTTGCATCAGAGAAACTAATTGAGGCTTTAGCTCAAAATTATTTGCTCCAATGGCAGGGATTGAGATGCTTCTTCCATGGAAGTTGGAATTTGGTGCAGTGAAGTCACCAAGCATCTTCCTTGCATTGTTGTTGGGTTCGGCCATTACTTCTTTTTCGAGATTCTCTGTAAGGTTTTCTCTGGATTGTTGTGCTTTAGCTTCTCTTAGCTTCTTCTTTAGAGTCCTTTCAGGTTTAGGGTCAGCTTCAACAAGAATGTTCTTGTCCTTGCTCCTCCTCATATGAAAAAGAAGAGAACAGAAAGGAAGAGGAATCCTCTATGTAATAGTATAGAGATTCCTTAAGGTGTCAGAGGAAAATAAGACTAGGAGGGTGAGGTAGATAGAGGCGAATTCGAACATATAAGGAATGAGAGAGTCCGAATTGCTAGTAGAGGAGAAGTGTTAGTGATTAAATAGAAAGAGATGAGAGAGAAGAAATTTTCGAAAATTAAATCAAACTTTAAAATAATTAGTTAATTAAAAAGAATTTTGAAAAATGGTTAACGGTTTTCGAAAATAAAAAATGAGAAAGTGGTTAGGTGATTTTGAAAAAGATAGGAAATAATAAATTTGAAAAGATAAGAAGTTAGAAAAGATTTTTGAAATAAAAAATTTGAAAAAGATATGATTTGAAAAAAATTTGATTGAAAAAAAAAAGAGATATGTTTGAAAAGATATGATTGAAAAACAAATTTTTGAAAAAGATTTAGTTTTTAAAATTTGATGACTTGACTAACAAGAAATTAAAAGATAGGATTCTAAAATTCAAATATTGAACCTTTCTTAACAAGAAAGTAACAAAACTAAAATTTTTGAATCACAACATTAATTATTAGCAAGGATTTTTGAAAATATTGAAAGAAAAATGAAAAAAATTTGAAAAAGATTTGATTTTGAAAAAGATATGATTGATAAGAGAGGATATTAAAAAGATAAGATTTTGAAAAATTAGTTTTAAAACTTGAAAATTTGAAAAAGATTTAAATTGAATACAAAATCTCCTCTTTGGTGCTATCCTGGCGTTAAACGCCCAGAATGGTATCCATTATGGCATTTAACGCCCAAAATACTACCTCCTTGGATGTTAAATGCCCAGCCAGGTACCCTGGCTGGCGTTTAAACGCCAGAATTCCTTTCTCACTGGGTGTTTTGAATGCCCAGTTTTTTCTCTGTGATTCCTCTGCTGTATGTTCTGAATCTTCAATTCTTTGTATTATTGACTTGAAAAGACATAATTTTGATTTTTTTTTTTACTTTTTAATGAGGAAAAGGAAAAAAAACAACAAAATGAAACTAATCATGAAAAATTAGAATCAAACAGATAATGCAAGAACACTTTGAATGTCAAGATGAACACCAAGAACATATTTTTTGAAAAAATTTTATGCAAGACACCAAATTTAGAAGTTTGTATACTATGGACACTAACAATTTGAGAATGTACATGAGAAACAACAAAGGACACAAAACAAGAGAATTTGAAGATCAGACAAAGAAAATCATCAAGAACAACTTGAAGATCAATGAAGAACACAAGAACACATTTTCGAAAAATGCAAGAAGAATACAAACATGCAATTGACACCAAACTTTAAAATTGACACTAGACTCAAACTAGAAACACAAAATATTTTTGATTTTATGATTTTATAATTTTTTTTTCGAAAATTATTTTGAAAAAGAAAATAAGAAACTCAAAAATTTTTAATACGAATTTCAGGAATCATGCAATGTTAGTCTAAAGTTTCAGTCTAAAAAGATTAGACATGGTCAACCAAGCTTCAGCATGACATTACATACAACAGCCAAATTGATGGGAATCAACTAGCTCCTGTGATGATAAAAGCATCATTTGAAACTCTAGAATTCATTCTTAAAAATTTTGAAGAAGAAAATAAAAGAAAAATACCTAATCTGAGCAACAAGATGAACCGTTAGTTGTCCAAACTCGAACAATCCCTGACAATGGCGCCAGAAACTTGGTGCACGAAATTGTTATCACTAGGCATGGCTCCAAAAACCTGGTACACAATACCATGATTCACACGTCTCTTCACAACTTCGCACAGCTGACCAGCAAGTGCACTGAGTCGTCCAAGTAATACCTTACGTGAGTAAGGGTCGATCCCACGGAGATTGTCAACTTGAAGCAAGCTATGGTCATCTTGTAAATCTCAGTCAACCAGATTCAAATGGTTATGGGATTTTGATAATTAAAAGATAAATAAACATAGAATAAAGATAGATATACTTATGTAATTCATTGGT
This sequence comes from Arachis hypogaea, assembly GCF_003086295.3. NCBI lineage: Eukaryota > Viridiplantae > Streptophyta > Magnoliopsida > Fabales > Fabaceae > Arachis > Arachis hypogaea. The sequence goes on along the minus strand of NC_092041.1, from coordinate 21,210,133 downwards.
GGAAATTTTAGATAAGCGTATGGAGATGCGTTATTCCTTCTGAATCTCTGCTTTCCTACTGTCTTCATTCAATCATTTATACTCCTTTCCAGGGCAAGCTGTATGTTGGAGATCACCGTTGTCAATGGCTACCTCTCGTCCTCTCAGTGAAAATGGTCCTCTACGGTTTCTGTACGGCTAATCAACTGTCGGATTTCTCGTCTCGGATGAAAAATACTAGGCACAGCTACCGCATGGCTAATCAGCTGTCGGTTCTCGATCATGTTAGAATAAGATCCAATGATTCTTTTGCATCTGTCACTACGCCCCACAGTCACGATTTTGAAGCTCGTCGCAGTCATCCCTTCCCAGAACCTACTCGGAATACAACAGACAAGGTTTAGACTTTCCAGATCTCAAGAATGCTGCCAAATGTTTCTAGCCTATACCACGAAGATTCTAATCTCGGATTCAGATGCCCCATTGTCAAAGGGAAAACGATGTGAATCGTTGACTAGAGATCCAAGAGATATGCATTCAAGCTTGTTTTCATGTAGAACGGAAGTATTTGTCAGGCACGCGTTCATAAGTGAGAATGGTGATGAGTGTCACTTGATCATCACATTCATCATGTTCTTGTGTGCGATTGAATATCTTAGAATAAGAATAAGCTTGAATTGAATAGAAGAACAATAGTACTTTGCATTAATATTCGAGGAACAGCAGAGCTCCACACCTTAATCTATGTGGTGTAGAAACTCCACCGTTGAAAATACATAAGTGATGAAGGTCTAGGCATGACCGAATGGCCAGCCTCCAAGTCTAAGGAAAAACGTCCAATGATGATCTAAGGATAATCCAAAGATGTCTAATACAATAGTAAAAGGTTCTATTTATACTAGACTAGTTACCAGGGTTTACAAAAATAAGTAAATGATGCAGAGATCCACTTCCGGGCCAACTTGGTGTGTGCTTGGGCTGAGCATTGAAGCTTTCATGTGTAGAGACTTTCCTTGGAGTTAAATGCCAGCTTTTATGCCAGTTTGGCCGTTTAACTCCAGCTTTTATCTTGTTTCTGGCGTTTAATGCCAGAATATGGCAGGAATTTGGCGTTTAAATGCCAGTTTGTGTCATCAAAACTCGGACAAAGTATGGACTATTATATATTTCTGGAAAGCCCAGGATGTCTACTTTCTAACGCAATTGAGAGCGCGCCATTTGGGTTTCTGTAGCTCCAGAAAATCCATTTCGAGTACAGGGAGGTTAGAATCCAACAGCATCTACTGTCCTTTTTCAGCCTCTGAATTAGATTTTTGCTCATGTCCCTCAATTTCAGCCATACAATACCTGAAATCACAGAAAAATACACAAACTCATAGTAAAGTCCAGAAATGTGAATTTTGCTTAAAAACTAATAAAAATATACTAAAAAGTAGCTAGATCCTACTAAAAACTACCTAAAAATAATGCCGAAAAGCGTATAAATTATCCGCTCATCAATGTTTTATATTAGGTACATCGGTAGCAACTTTTTAAAAGAATTCAAAGTCCCACACTTGTAAAAACTTGTTGTCAACATAGGATATTCAAGGATGGTGGAGGAGTACAACATCAACTATAAGAGGTTGCAAGAGCGAGGCGTGGCATATGCCTGGTTATGCAATGCCATTGGATTTAGAAACTAGTATTGGCATTTGACGAGGGACATCGACTGGGCCACATGACAACGAACCTTTTCAAGTGTATTAATTCAGTGTTGAAGAGTTCCCAAAACCATCCTGTGTTAGTGCTCGTCTGAGCAACATATAGTTAAATGAGCTATTTACGCGGAAGAGTGCCGAGACTGATGCCTAGGCATCTTAGGCTAGTTTCACAAACCTTTTTCATTATTTTTACTTGGTTTTCATGCATTTCTTAGGCAATAAGCAAGTATTTGGATGAGAATTATATGCATGCCTTGATTTAATCAAACATTGTTACATACGTGCATTTTCATGAGATTTATCCAAGAATTGTTTGATGCTATGAATGATGCATTATCTTGTGATTATAGCAACACTTTGATGCATTTTTTATTGATGATAGGTAAGAAGAAGAAAAGGAAGGACAGAGAAGAAGCAGAGCAAGCAACGTTAGCGGCCAAAGTTGGCTCACCAATGTTGCCACAAATGTTGCTCCTGATAGCCTGACTGTGCCTTCTTCAAACAAGAATAACTTGAGCTACAAAGCTCTAAATGAGGTGATTCCAAAAACATTGAAAAGTAGGGATCTAGATCTTTCCAAGAATATATAGCACTACATGGTGGACACTAAATTTGAGGAAGAAAACTTGCCCCGAAAGTGCAAAGATGAACATAGTATCAACCTGTAGTAAGGCCAGCTGACCTTTTCACCTTCCATGAAGTATAACTCGAGCTTTAAAGCTTCGAACAATGCGCTTTTAACGGAATTGGAAATTACACATTTAGGGCTTTCCAACAATATACAATAGTATGGGGTGGACAATAAGTTTGAACTTCAGAATTTGGCGCTGTTACCAACATTGGTGTGCCAACGTTGCCTCAAAAGTTGCACACCAAAGCCAGCGACCCTGTCCCCTTCAAAGGAACATAACTTGAGTTACAGATATCCAATTGAGGTGCTTCCAGTTGGGTTAGAAATATGAAATTTAGAGATTTTCAACCATGTATAATAGTCTATAGTGAGATAAAAAGATAAAGAAAGCAATGTTGGTGGCCAAAGTTGGCTCACCAACGTTGCCATCAATGCACCAAGCTCAACAAAGCAACATTGGTGGCCAAAGCTGGCTCACCAACGTTGCTGGAAATGTTCCAAGCTAAAAAAGGGTGCCAATGTTGAACCAACGTTATCGCGAATGTCTACGATAAATCTCAAAGCTAGAGCTCAAAAAATTGCCTTGTGTGCATACACACAGTATTGTGTGTGTACGCACAAGAAGAAAAATGGCAAGTGTCCGCACGCACAAGGCAGTGTGCGTACGCACAAGGAGGCCAACGTTGGTAGTAACATTGGTGCACAAATGTTGCCTCAAACTTTCTTCACTGGTTTAAAGAGAACATTGGCCAACGTAGTAGCCACCAACGTTAGTGACCAATGTGCATGCTGAGCTCATTTTTAGAGCACCCATGCAAAGTATGAACATTAAAGAATTGATCCCATTGTCAATGTCACAAAGAGTGTCACTCCTAACTGCTTTAATCAAGGCCAAGGCCCACATCCAAGTACTTGAAGACCCATTTTGAAGATGAGAAGTAGAGTATAAATAGAAGAGTTTTTGAACATGAAAAGAAGGCTCCGGGGGGCCCCTGGGGGATAGGACCTGTGGATCCAGGATTGTAAACACTCTGTAATTCAATTTACTTTTGAAATTCCCTTTTCAATTTCAATTTCCATTCCCAGAGCTATGAACAACTAAACCCCTCTTCATTGGGTTAGGGAGCTCTGTTGTAATTCAATGGATCAATCATAGTTTTTATTCTTCTTCTTCTTTCCATTCTCTTGATTTGCTTGAAAGCTTTCAATCTTCATCCAATTGAGCGAGTGTCTCGGAAGAGAAATTACTTAGACTTGGATTTCCTCTGAACCTTGGAAGAAAAATGAGGAAATCATACTAGAAATGCTTTCTCATGTTGGACTGGGTTGGAGGTTGGATGGATATAGTGATATATAATCCTACCAATACTTTGATCTAGAAAAACATGTGGTATAATCAGTGATCGTACTTCATCTCTTCCCATAAGCAATTAGATCAAGGAATTGGACAATTGTTCAAGCTTAGAAAGATTGAATTACCAAGGAATTAGGATTCAATCACCTAAGATTGCTAAGAGATCAATGAATGCATGGATTGAGGAAGAGATGAGAATGAACTTGATCCGGAGAATGCAACATCTCCTAAGCCCAATAAGCTTCCCCACTTTTGATCTTTCCCATTCTTTACATTCTTCTATTTACATTTATGATTATTCATCCCCATTCCCATTTAATTTCCTGCAATTTACTTTCTGTTATTTACATTCCTTGCTATTTACGTTTTCTGCCAATTAAATTTCTGCAATTCTCAATTCAATTTTGCTTAGTTCAACTAGAACACTCCTCTAATCAAAGTTGCTCAACCAATCAATCCCTGTGGGATTCGACCTCACTCTATTGTGAGTTTTTACTTGATGACAATTCGGTATACTTGCCGAGGGAAATTTGTAGCGATATAGATTTTTGTGCATCAAGTTTATGGCGCCGTTGCCGGGAATTGATTTTGCATTGACAATGATTAAATTAGAGGATAACTTGATTGAACATGTTTTTTTTCTTTTGTTGATTAGTTTTATTTCAGTTTTCTTACTGCTATTCTCTGCAATTTAAGTGGTTTTTCCTTGTTTATTTAGTTTCTAGCACACTAATCCACTAACTGTTTATGATATTGCCTCACTAAGAACCCCTCATTTATGACAATGGAGATTCCAATTTCTTTTGGTGATTATTGTTTGAGACAGAGCATTTTTCAAGAAAGAATGGAGCATCCATCATATTTTGGTCAATCAAATTTCATGGGAAACTTTCCACCACTACAGAATGATTCACGTTATTATGCTCATGGTGAGTAGGAGTATCAAGAACATGAAATGAGGTACTTTTCAGAGCCACAAAATAGTCCATATTTTGATGAAATTGATCACTACTCAAGTTGTGGCTGGGAAGATCAAAATCAAAGAGATTTCACTCATTCATACCCCATTCATCAAGAGCCATCACCTCTTAATTATCCAACCTCACCTCCTAGTTTTACATGTCCAAATTTTTCATGACTTGAGTATGCCTCAGCACAAAATTCCTTCCCAAATCCATCCAATTCATTTCACCATTCACAAAGTTTATTCCACTACACACAAAATTCTCTTCACAGTCCACAAAACTCATTCTATTACCCACAAGATTCATACCACTTTCAGAACATACAACCACAAAATAACCAATTTCATTCTCAAGCCAACCCCAACCAACCATCATAACCTACACAACCCCTCTTAGATAGACTTGCTAGGATCGAACTCCTCCTTGAAGAAATGATAAAGATAAACGAAGAAGAAAAAATAGCAAAAAAGGACCATGAAGAAAAATTGAGACAGATAGCACAACCCTCTTTTGAAGAACAATTCATTGAAAAGCTGAGATCATATAGAGAGACCACTTCACTTTCTCAGGAAGCTGGGGAGTTCATTCAATGGTTCAGAGCATTAAGGGAAGAACAAGACATCACCTTCAGAAACATTGAAGTATATTTAAACCAAATGGCAAAACACTTAGAAGTAGTGCTTAGCAAGGAGGATGAGGACCAAATAGTGGGTACAAGGGAGGAATCAGAAGAACAAGAAAAAGAGGCACCCATACCAAGTGAGATTCCTATGAAGAAGGAGGAGGTTGTGAGAGTATATAAGCCTAGGGCTCCATACCCACAGAGGCTGCTAAGGGGGACAAAGAAACATGCAAACTCACTCCCAAAAAACTCAATGCAACATCATGCAGTAGAAAGGGAGGAAGTCAATCAAGGGAGTCCATACTCCAATGAAATAGAGAGTTGCATAAAAGGTGAGTTCATTGAACCACCAATTCAAGAAGCTTTTGATGTAGAGGACACTCCAACCATCTCACAACACCTAAGTTTTGATATCAAAGATGTGAAGGCATTAAAGACAAGCACCAAAACGAGGATTGTGACCAAGAAACAAAGGACCATATCCATGAAAAAGAGAAGGTCAAAAAACAATCCAACCCATTATCCAACAAGCAAGTTCACTCAAGCCAATCACAAAAGAAATCTTGCTGGGAAGAGGCCAAGACAGGGGACACTGACTTGCTCTTCTTTCCCCCTGAGGTCATTCCTCTTAACAAACTGAAAGAAGAGCAAGAAAGTCATGAATCACATGTCAAGCTAATGACGATAAAAGAGCGCTTGTTGGGAGGCAACCCAATGATAAGCGGATAATTTATACGCTTTTTGCCATTGTTTTTAGGTAGTTTTTAGTAAGTTCAAGCTACTTTTAGGGATGTTTTAATTAGTTTTTATGTTAAATTCACATTTCTGGACTTTACTATGAGTTTGTGTGTTTTTCTGTGATTTCAGGTAATTTCTGGCTGAAATTGAGGGACTTGAGCAAAACTCTGATAGGAGGCTGACAAAGGACTGCTGATGCTGTTGGAATCTGACCTCCCTGCACTCGAAATGGATTTTCTAGAGCTACAGAACTCCAAATGGAACGCTCTCAATGGCGCTGGAAATTAGACATCCAGAGCTTTCCAGAAATATATAATAGTTCATACTTTATTCGAGAATTGATGACATAAACTGGCACTCAACGCCAGTTCCATGTTGCTGTCTGGAGTAAAACGCCAGAAACACGTCACGACCCGGAGTTGAACGCCCAAAATATGTTACAACTTGGCATTCAACTCCAAAAGAAGCCTCAGCTCGTAGATAGATCAAGCTCAGCCCAAACACACACCAAGTGGGCCCCGAAAGTGGATTTATGCATCAATTACTTACTCATGTAAACCCTAGTAGCTAGTCTAGTATAAATAGGATAATTTACTATTGTATTAGACATCTTTGGTCTCAGTTTTATTTTATTCTTCATTTGAGGAGACTATTGATCATGTTTTGGGGGGCTGGCCATTCGACCATGCCTGAACCTTTACCACTTATGTATTTTTAATGGTGGAGTTTCTACACACCATAGATTAAGGGTGTGGAGCTCTGCTGTACCTCGAGTTTCAATGCAATTACTACTATTTTCTATTCAATTCGAATTATTCCTATTCTAAGATATTCGTTGCACTTCAACTTGATGAATGTGATGATCCGTGACACTCATCATCATTCTCACCTATGAACGCGCGTGATTGACAACAACTTCCGTTCTACCCTAGACCGGGCGCATATCTCTTGGATTCCTTAATCAGAATCTTCGTGGTATAAGCTAGAATTGATGGCGGCATTCATGGGAATCCGGAAGGTCTAACCTTGTCTGTGGTATTCTGAGTAGGATTCCGGAATTGAATGACTGTGACGAGCTTCAAACTCCTGAAGGCTAGGCGTTAGTGACAGACTCAAAAGAATCAAGGGATTCTACTCCAACCTGATTGAGAACCGACAGATGATTAGCCGTGCTGTGACAGAGCATTTTGACCTTTTTCACTGAGAGGATGGGATGTAGCCATTGACAACAGTGATGCCCTACATACAACTTGCCATAGAAGGGAGTGATACAATTGGATAAAAGCAGTAGGAAAGCAAAGATTCAGGAGGAGCACAGCATCTCCATACGCCTATCTGAAATCCCCATCATTGGATTACATGAGTAACTTTATCTTTATTTTATGTTTATTATTTATTAATTTTCGAAAATCCATAATCAATTACTATCCGCCTGACTGAGATTTACAAGATGACCATAGCTTGCTTCATACCAACAATCTCTGTGGAATCGACTCTTACTCACGTAAGGTTTATTACTTGGACGACCCAGTACACTTGCTGGTTAGTTGAACGGAGTTGTGACCACACATAGTAAAGAGCTATTATCTCGAATTAAATTTCATACAAGTACAAAGAGTACGAATCACAATTTCGTCCACCACCCAACCAGAGGTAATTTTCCTTTCTTAGTTATTTCAATAAAAGAGTTAAGTAAGACAATCACAAAAGAAAGCTTGCTGGGAAGAGGCCAAGACAGGGGACACTGACTTGCTCTTCTTTCCCCCTGAGGTCATTCCTCTTAACAAACTAGAAGAAGAGGAAGAAAGTCATGAACAACATGTCAAGCTAATGACAATAAAAGAGTGCTTGTTGGGAGGCAACCCAACCAGAGGTAATTTTCCTTTCTTAGTTATTTCAATAAAAGAGTTAAGTAGGTTTCTCTATATTGCAAGGAGTTAAGTTTAGTGTTGCACACCAAGACAATCCAAGAGTGAATGTGTAATTCTAAGTTTGGTGGAACACCACAGATTTCATTAAGAACACATTGCAACCCTCAGTATTACTAGTCACTAACTCCAAACAATCAGAGAAACTACTTAACAATTGTTTACTTTCTAGTTTATAGTTTGTTTTCTTAATAAAAGCACAAAAGGTTTCCTGCATGTATTTAATTTGCTGTATATAAAAGTAGGCAAGGAACTAAGTTTGGTGTTTCCACACCAACTTAAGTTCAAAAAATCATAAGCATACATGCATGCTAACCATCTCTCAAGTGCTTGGGGAGCAAGCAACTTTCGATATATTTGTAGTAAGTCATTCAATCTCTTGGAGGGTAAAATGCACCATTATCCAAGGAGAACAAAAAAGGATACAAAAGCTATGGATGATGATGACAAGGAAGAAACAAGAAGACACCAAGAGGTTGTATTATTACTTAACTGTTTCTGGTTTGTAGTACTTTAATTGGAAGAATGATTGTACCCTGTTTTCATGAACCTTTACATTCTGTTTGTCTTTCTTTATTGTCATTTTGGGCCGCTAGTCTAAGTGTTTATGCCATGCCATCTTGCTTAAGTTGTATGCTTTGTTTCCCATGCTTGAATAAAAGAAAAATTGTTGTGAAACAGAAAAAGAGTAGAGGTCTATTTTGATAGAAGATAGAATAAGGTTATGTGGTGGTATGTGCTGGTTCATTAGTTGATTCATGAATAAGGCCAGAGGTTAGCATGACTTTGAGATATGAACTTGAGTTACATTCCATGAGACTTGACAAATGAAAGAGGTCCATAATAAAAGAAAGAAAATTCAAGAGAAAAAAAAAAGAAATAAACAAGGCTGGGTACCAATGGCTTGAGATTTTGGATATATGGTTGTGATGTTCTTGTACAAAGATAAGCTTGGATAACTAGGTTCTAAGGGGTGCTTCATCACCTGGAAACTTGGGTTAAATAACTCGGGATTGCCAACCAAAAGTCCACCATCAAGAGCTACTTTGAGACAAAGTATTTAGTGACCCAAAGAGGTGCTGGGCACCAATGTCCAAAGAATAAAACAAGCTAAATGCCTGTGATGTGTGTGTGCTAAGGAGAGGCTTGAGCAAGTAAGCCCTTTGGGGTGTCTCAACACCTAGCATCTTGAACCAACTGGGACGGAAATATTGGCTGAAAGCTTACTTTAAAGAGCTGCCTTAACACATAGCATTAAGCATCAGCTAAGTAATAAATCTCAATCAAAGGAAAAAGAACAAGAAAAACTAAGGACCAAACCATAACAAGTCTCATTTTTTGTGTAATTCAAGTAAGGATCCAAAGGAGTGTCGATACTTCGGCCACAGAAAAAAAATCACTAAGATATCATGCAAGAAAATCCTATTAACCAGAATTGAATGTCTTCCAATAAAGGCTTATACCTCTCTCTGTTTTCATTCATTCTCCTTATGTTTTACTGCTTGCTTGGGGACAAGCAAGATTTAAGTTTGGTGTTGTAATTCCTAGGCATCTTAGGCTAGTTTCACAAGTCTTTTTCATTAGTTTTTACTTGGTTTTCATGCATTTCTTAGGCAATAAGCAAGTATTTGGATGAGAATTGTATGCGTGCCTTGATTCAATCAAACATTGTTAATTATGTGCATTTTCATGAGATTTATGCAAGAATTGTTTGATGCTATGAATGATGCATTATCTTGTGATTATGACAATACTTTGATGCATTTTGTTTGGTTGATGATAGGTAAGAAGAAGCAAAGGAAGGGCAGACAAGAAGCAGAGCAAGCAACGTTGGTAGCCAAAGTTAGCTCACAAACGTTGCCACAAACGTTACTCCTGACAGCCTGACTGTGCCTTCTTCAAACAAGAATAACTTGAGCTACAAAGCTCCAAATGAGGTGATTCCAAAGGCAATAGAAAGTAAGGATCTAGAGCTTTTTAAGCATATATGGAAATGCAATAAATTTGAGGAAGAAAACTTTCCCCGAAAGTGCAAAGATGAACATAGTATCAACCTGTAGTAAGGCCAGATGACCTCTTCACCTTCCATGGAAATAACTCGAGCTATAGAGGTCCAAATGATGCGTTTTCAACAGAAATGAAAAGTAGACATTCAGGGCTTTCCAAAAATATATAATAGTATGGGGGTGGAAAATAAGTTTGATCTTCATAATCTAGCGTTGTTACCAATATTGGTGTGCCAACGTTGCCTCAAATGTTGCACACCAATGCCAGCGACCCTGTCCCCTTTCAAAGGAGTATAACTTGAGTTACAAATATTCAATTGAGGTTCTTTTAGTTGGGTTAGAAAGCTGACATTTAGAGCTTTCCAACCATGTATAATAGTTTATAGTGGGGCATGAAATTGGCAATGTTGACAAGAAGAGAAAAGAAGCAACGTTGGTGGCCAAAGTTGGCTCACCAACGTTGCCCATCAATGCACTAAGCTCAACAAAGCAACGTTGGTGGCCAAAGTTGGCTCACCAACATTGCTGGAAAAATTGCATTGTGTGTGTATGCACAAGAAGAAAAATTGCAAGTGTGCGCATGCACAAGGCAGTGTGCGTACGCATAAGGAGGCCAATGTTGGTAGTAACGTTGGTGCACAAATGTTGCCTCAAACGTTCTTCACTGGTTTAAAGAGAATGTTGGCCAACGTTAGTAGCCAGCAACGTTAGTGACCAACGTCCATGCATAGCTCATTTTTAGAGCACCCATGTAAAGTATGAACGTTAGTGAATTGATCCCATTGTCAACGTCACAAAGAGTGTCTCTCCCAACTGCTTCAATCAAGGCCAAGGCCCACATCCAAGTACTTGAAGACCCATTTTGAAGATGAGAAGTAGAGTATAAATAGAAGAGTTTTTGAAGATGAAAAGGAGGCTCCGGGGGACCTGGGGGATAGGACCTGGGGATCCAGGATTGTAAACACTCTGTAATTCAATTTACTTTTGAAATGCACTTTTCAATTTCAATTTCCATTCCCAGAGCTATGAAAAACTAAACCCATCTTCATTGGGTTAGTGAGCTCTATTGTAATTCAATAGATCAATCATAGATTTTATTCTTCTTCTTCTTTTCATTCTCTTGATTTGCTTGAAAGCTTTCGATCTTCATCCAATTGAGCAATTGTCTCGGAAGAAAAATTGTCCAGACTTGGATTTCCTCTGAACTTTGGAAGAGGAATGAGGAAATCATGCTAGAAATGCTTTCTCATGTTGGACTGGGTTGGGGGTTGGATGGATATAGTGACATATAATCCTACCAATACTTTGATCTAGAAAAATATGTGGTATAATAAGTGATTGTACTTCATCTTTTTTCATGAGCAATTAGATCTAGGAATTGGGTAATTGTTCAAGCTTAGAGTGATTGAATTGCCAAGAAATTGGGATTCAATCACCTAAGATTGCCAAGAGATCAATGAATACATGGATTGAGGAAGAGATGAGAATGAACTTGATCCGGAGAATGCAACATCTCCTAAGCCCAATGAGCTTCCCCATTTCTGGTCAATTAGCACGTTAGCGCCTATTAATACACTAGCATTTATAATTTGAAACTATAATTGTATATAAATACCATAAAAAATAAACCTATATATGAAAAATATATTTATATCAAATAATAAAAATTTAATTTACAATTATTTTTCTTTTGTTTGAAATAATTAATTTTTTATATATTTTTTAATTTAATTTTAATATACTATTAGATTAAAAAATTTATACATCTATTTAATTATTTATTATAATTTAAAAATATCTTTTACATTTATCACGTAAATAATTATCTAAAAGAATAAATATAATCAAATAACTATGTAAAAAAATATACATATTTTGATATATCAAAATTAACTTTCATGCTTTTAAACAATTATTCTACTATTAATTATAATATTTAGAAGTTTATTTTTTATAATATTTATAACATAAGATACTTTTTAATTTAAAATAGTTATTACAAATAAGATTATTAAAAAGATAAAATTAAAAAATATTATATCATTTTAAAATAAAGAATATTAATTAATAGATAAATACTATTTTTTTATCTCAACTAATTTTTTAAGACAAAAAAAACTGTAATTTTACTTATATTTAAAAAACAAAGATTTTGTTTGTTAATTAACAAGTTGATTGGATTTAAAAAATTATATTATCACTGTTTATTAATTTTTTTATTGAGTTAATTTATTTAATTATTTTTAATTTTGATATTAAATCAAATTTAATAAAATAAATATTATTATACGTTAAATTTAATAAAAAAATATTTTTAACATGAATCTCAAAATAAAATTTTATAAATTTTTGTGGGACAAAAATAAATTACATCGAAACAAATATATTAATTTATATAGAATTATTTTTTTCTTAAATCTAGTGGGGCAAGTGCCCCCTCCTATAATGTTTGGGTCCATCCCTCCTAATATGTTATTTGAGTACTGTATAATTACGTATTACTTTTAATTAATACAAATTTATAATATTTTTTATGGATAATTTTTTTAACACATTACTAATTCTCTTCTTCAAGAACTCTTCTTGCCAGATCTCTCTCTTCTCCTACTTTGAATTTCGTTGAATGCTGGGGAGGATTAAGCTCAATTTAAAGAGCTTCAACTCTGAGTGGCTTGTTCTAGAGAAAAGATGTATTTTCTGCATGCAAATACAATTTCAACATATCCTTTTCATGTTGATAAAGTCTTGGTAACTTCTCGAAAATATTCAAAAATATCTGCGAAAGCTGCATGAAATTTTTGCGCAGCACGGCCTCTACATATTGTCCGGAAGCCTTCACGTCTGCGACGAATTCTGTAAAAGATGGTTGTGATCTCTGCTCAGCACGCTTTCCACGTGTTGTTCGGGCGCCTCCACGTCTGCGACGATTTCTGGCTCACATTGACAGCGCTAGCACCCATGCATGTTAAACTTACCCACAAATTTGTAAAACACTCCTATCGTTAATATTGGATAAATACACTGTTACCCTTTCTATATTTAAAATAAATTTCGTATATTATTTTTATTAAATTTTAAATATTTTAGTTTATTCTTGAAAAACATATTCTTTAGAAAAATAGAAAGAGTCTAACTAAAAAGCCAATGGAATATTTGTACAATGTGTACAATGGGCTATATGAGTTACAAAATGAACATCACCCATAATATCTAGAATAACCATCTAAACTGATTTTGGGGTTCACCAAAGATCGAACTATTGACCTTTCGGATCTAGAAAAAAATAACACTAATGATTATATCTCTAATATTCCCTAAATCTCCATTGTACATATTGTACAAATATCACATTGACTCCTTATACTTTCTCAAATAGAAAATTCACATCTTTTTCCCCTCTTTCTTGAAAAAATAGAAAATACAAAAATTTTGTGCGTCTTAAATACAACACGACTATCTCCAACTTTAAAGTCAAATGAAAAAATTTCGGTTGTTTATTTGAAGGGGAGAAAAACGTGAAGTAAAGACCGAAGCGAAATGAATTAACCTGTAACTCTACTAAGCACTAGCAAGTTTTTTGTTATTATGTGTGTTTGAATTTCATCAAATTATAAGAAAAATATTTTTAACAAAAAAAAAACTTTTTATAATTTGAGTATATTTGTTAAACTTTTTGAGTAAAAATAAAAGTATTAGAAAATAATTTTTTTTAAAAATTATAGTTTTTATCTTCTTAAAAAGTTCTCTTTTTATTTTAGAAAACGTCTTAACATAATAAATAAATAAAAATAAAATTTTTTTATATTAATGTACCTAAATCTAATTTAAAAATAAAAATATTTTTACATAGAAGATCTAACATCAAATTACTTTATTTTAAAAAAATCTTTTAAAAAATTACCTAAAAGAATTTTTAATTAGATTAGAAAACTACCCTGTGATTCAAGTGGCACTTAGGTCCCCTCTTTTCTACGATTAAAAGGTTCTTACATTGAACTTCTCATAAAAAGACAGCCAGTGATATACACATCTTGCATTAATATAAAATCAGGAAAAAGATTACACCAAAACAGTATAAGATAAACAGTTTAACTTAATTAACATACCAGTAGTTAATTTCATGACCTTAAACTTCTTGTATGTAAAAAAAAAACATAAAAAAAATTAAAAAAATAAAAATAAAAAGAGAAAGCTACCCGAGAACAAAATTGTGGAAGACACCTATTTTATTACTATTGATTATCATTTTGCCAAATTGGGGAACGATGCATCTACACGCCCGTAGGCCCGTTGACAATTAGTTGGCAGGTACTAGCTATAAAATATAATACTGACACATAAACAGAACATGGCATAATAGGAGACACCCAAACACACATTTAAAATATTTATAAAATGCTGAAACACGATATATATTAAATAAATTATAATAATATTTTAATATTTTATTAATATTAAAATATAAATTAATTTTTAATTATTTTTAATATTTTTTAATTATATAAAATATTTAAAATATTTTTTATTTAATAGTTAATAATATATATTATTTCTAAACTTATTTCAAAAATATATATTAAGAATAAAATTAGACACATTGATAAATAATAATATTTAGATGTATCTAAATATATCTGAATTTTTTTATTTTTTATCAAAATACGGTTGAATACATAAAATACGGGTGTTAGACAACTGTTAATAAATGTCATGTTTAAAATGTGTCCGACACATGTACATAATAAATAAAAAAAGTGTCTATACTTTATAAATAGATAAAATGATCCCGAATATTAATATGTTTAAAATAAAATAAAATAAAGAGTACAATACTTTTTAATAAAAAGTATAAAATTTAAATATAAAATTTTAAATTATAAATAATAAATTCTAAATTTTAAATGATAAACCCTAAATTCTAAAAATTTAATTTTAATTTTTAAATTTAAATTATTAAATATAAAATATAATAAATAAAGAATTAAAATTTATTTAACTAATAAAACATACCGTATTTCTTACTTAGCAAAGAAATTTAAAAATGAGCATAAAATAAAGAGTAATTCTTTACATCTAAACAATTTTACATTTAAGTGATTTGAGTTATGCGTTTCTTTTTTCTGTTTTTTTTCCTTTCCCTTCACACTGGATGCTACGTCTTCTTCTTTCTCCTTCTCTTATTGGAATTTCATCTCCTCATTCATTTTCATCCTTCTCCTTTATTATCATCATCATCATCATCATCATCATCTTCATCATCATCTTCTTCTTCTTCTAATACGTATGGTCGTTATCATTATCATCAAATTCGAATTTATATAATTGACAATTTTCGTTCATTTAATATTATACAATAATTTTGTTTTGATAATATTTTTGGTTCATTTACGTTTCTGACTTTGAATTTATATAATGGACCATTTTCGATTCATTTGGTGTTATACAATAATTTTTTTTTGATAATATTTTTGATTTATTCGATCACCACAGAGAATCAGAACCAATAAAGATGTTAGAAAAATATTAGTGTTATTACGAATGACGATAATAATGATAAAGGAGGAAGAAGAAAAGGAAAGAAGAGATAAAAGAAGTTCAAATAAAAAAGAAATAGAAGGAGGAGGAGAAAGAGATGGATATAGTGATATAATGATGGTGACAATGACCATAATAAAACAAAAGAAAGAAAAAGAAGGAGAAGAAGAAGAAGAGAAGGAGGAGGAGAAAGAAAAAGAAGACCAAGCCGCGCAGCATAAACTTGACTTAAATGAACTTAAATGTAAACTTATTTAAATATGTAGCGAAATTCTAAAATAAATATGGAATCATTTTTCAGTAATTTGGATTTATTAATTGATTAAAAAAAAATTTTTAAAAAATATTTAATTTTTAGATGGCTAACATTAGTAAGTTTTGTTTTCTTTATTCGAAAATTAATTTTTTAATTTTTATTTTTGAAAAATTTAAAATTTAAAATTTATAATATAAAATTTTAAATTTTAAATTTTAAATTAAAAATTGATAATAATTAAAAAATTAATTCTCTAATTAAATTCTATCAGAAATTATATTTACGATTGAAACAAAACTTTTTTGTTGAAATACTAAAAATACTTAACCTATCAAATGCAATTCAATAATTATGAGCCACATGGCCAAAAGAATGTATTAATGTTTTTAAATTATTTTGTTTTAAATGTTCATGCTTATCAAATTAGAACGATAAGACATCAATGCAGACCTACAATATTTTTTAAATAATTCTTTGAAATTAAAGCATCGTTGCATGATTACGTTGCAAGCCACATTTTAAGGCAATGCTTGAAATAAAGATATACTATATTAATATGTTAAAAGTAAAGTAAAGCATTATGCATAAATAAGTACTAAATATATAAACTTGCGATTACAGCTATGAATGACAATGACATGCAGATGTTCATATAGGGTGTAGCAATGGGCTACTTAGAATATTGTTGCGATTAAATAGTCAGAATTACATCATTATTATAGAGAGGAAGAAGAGCCTGGAAGGATAAAATAATAAATTATAATTTAGAGATTTAAAAATTTAAATAACAAACTAAACCATAAATGTATTGTATACGTTTAAAAGAATAATTTCAATAATTTGAATATTTTCTTTTTCTTATGAAAGAATTTATTTGTTAATATAACAACAAAATTGATTGTTTCTTTCTTATGTGTCCTCGGGTCGCCAATCAGCTCTGTGCCTCTGTAGTTCTTACAATAGTTACTTACAGAAAAAGAGGAATTTGACCTCTTTCCAATATTTAAATTTAGTTTTAACTTAATAACTTGACAAGAATATAGGAATAATTATCATATATTTTCAAGTAATAACTCAAGTTTATTCTACATACTTTTAGCACATGAATAGCCGTATCTTTAATTAATTTAATCCATGGTTAACATTTGATAAAAATAAAATTTTGAAACACTCATTAAATGTACAATACAATTATACAAGTATTTGTCAAGTTTTATATCCGTATAAAAGTAAAAATGATACAATTGATTAGGTATTTAAAATTCAATTAAAATACGATATTTAAGTTCAAATTTAATATGTTAAAAAATTTATTTTATAAATAATACTACACATTCAAGTTTTTTTGTTAATTAAGTCTAACTAAATTAGTCTAATATAACAAAAATCAGTTATGACTAGTATTATTCCAAATTTTATTGTTTAATTTGATTCATAAAAAGACTTAAATATGTAGTATTACTAAGGTTGCGAAAACCGAACCGGTCAATGAACCGGTGAGGCGACTGGTTCACTGGTTCGACCGAGGTTCAACCGGGATCGGTTTAATTAAATATTAAATAAAATTATTAAAAATTTAATATATAATTTTAAATTCAATAATTTGTAAGTCAAAAAATTTTAATATGAAAATAATTTTAGAGTTATACTTCAACATGAGACTAAAAAGTATTATACCTCAAAATTTGATATTAGTAATTTTTTTAAAAAATTTATTAATAAGGTTTGGTTGACTAATGTATACTAGTTAAACACGGACAAAATTACAACTGTACAATTATAAGAACTCATAACAATGAACCAAAAATTAAAGAGATAAGCACGGTGGATACAATTTGTTCTTAATGCATAATATAATTTTTTTCTACAATGAAATCAGAAGCACTAATAATTTTTTCCTCCCCTGATTGGTTAGCTGCTAAGCTCTAAACATGTTAAGAAACCAAACTAGTGAACCTCTAATACAGCAACTTTAGGAATGTAACAATATAATTGGCAACAACAGCAGATCCCAGGTAATAGAATGTGGTGGTGTACTGGTCATTGACAATTTGGAATACACCAATTTCAACTTTTAAATGGACCTTCTTCTTCCCAAGCTTCTGTTCTAACTTTAACCCGTTTACCAATAAAGTGAATATATTTCCACTTGAACCCGTATCTTCATCAGGTTTTACCTGCAACTCCTCCATGTCTGCAAAATATCTAACTTACAAACATGATAGTTCCATGTCAAAGCATAGAAGAATTAACCTTATAATTGCTGAACAGCTTGCATCAAGGTATAGTAAGATTGATAGTACAATAAAAATATACCTCAATCATCTTTTCTGGAAAATGATGATGATCATATAATGTGACCATTCTAGAAAACAATCTCTTTGAGACAGAACGTGTGTGAGCATGTACAATCATATTCCACAATGCCATGATTGATTGAATTGGGTGAGAAATTTGCCATGGCTAAAGAAGCTGATCCGAATTCAAAATTCTGAAATCCAAATTACAAATTACATACAAAATCCAAAATCCAAAATCCAACCTTTAGAATGATTAATTCATATAATTTAGAATTCAAATCAAGAATACAGACTAATAAACAAATAAATAATTCAACAACCAAAATCATGAAGCAGCAACTCATTTCATCATGAACAAATCCTGAACAGATACCAAATCATGAACAGCAACTCAAACAAAATTTTTCTGATGACCTCATCATGAATCCAGATAACAAATCATGAACAGATATCAAATCATGAATCCAGATAACAAAACATGAACACAGCTAACAAAACATGAACACAGACTTAACAAATCATGAACAAAAAAATCATAAAATCAAGCACAGATAACAAATCATGAACGAATCGCAAGCTAATAAATCATAAAATCAATCACAGAAAATCAGAAGGCAGCGAGGTGGAAAGAGAAGGCGACGATTAAACAGGAGGCGAGGTGGAAGGCAGAGTATTACCGGTGGCGAGTAAGGGAGACGATGGAGGAGGCAAGCTCGGCGACGATGATGGAGGAGAGGAGCTCGGCGACGACGAAGAGGGGCTGTGGGATGTGGGATGCGGTGGCGATGGCGGTGGGATGCGGTGGTGATGGTGGTGGCTATGCGACGGCAAAGAGGGGCTGCTCCATCGTGGGTGCCTATGTGACGGTGGGTCTGCCTGTGGTGGCTATGGTGTCTCTTGTGAGAGTTGAAAGTTGAGAGTTGAGACTGAGATTAGGATTCGTGGCTTCGTGCGTTTAGCTTCTCTTGTTTCCTTTTTTTTTTACCTTAAAACGATGCCGTTTTGAAGTTTAATATCCAAACCAAAAACCGCTAAAAAACCGGACGATTCTCCCGGTTCATTGGTTAACCGCCAGTTCGACCGGTTTTCTCACCGATTTTTTACCAGACGGTTTCTGATCTTATCCGGACCAACTAGGTAACTGGTTCTCGATTTTTTCGATTGAACCGGCCGGTCCGATTCGATTTTCAGAACCATGAGTATTACTCTTATTTTAAAAAAAATGACAAATATCCTTGACTTTTTGATCCATAGACATTTAAATTTCTCAAAGATTTAAAAATATATTTAAATTTCTGACCTTTTCAAAACCTAAACATATTGATCTTTCATGTTCCCTTTAATCTGTCAAAGTCAACATAAAAATCAAACGTGACTCCTATTTTACTTACACGTGAGAGAATTTTTAAAATTGAACAAGTTAGATTTAAGGATCAATATGTCCAAATTTTGAAGAAATTAGAAACTTAAATGTATTTTTAAATTCTCAAAGACTTAAATATCTGCGAACCGAAAAGTCAAGAATCAAGTTATCCTTTTCTCCTTATTTTAGATAGTAATAACTTGACCGATTTCAACTTTTTCATCAATTTAATCGCATTTTCTTTAATTTGTCTAAAAAAAAAAATACAATTATTTATATTGTTGCTTAATTATATACTAAGTACATCACAGTAATGTGTTTCCACATAATCACCGTGACTTTACATCAGTCATTTCACAAAATCATCAAGAAACAAGTAAGTGGGCAATTAAAACACCAAGCAGCAAACTGAGAAGATAAAATTCCAGAGAGACATATAATGCCCTACTCTCAATCACTGAGAGGCAATAACCAATAACTGACGTATAACGAAGTCAACATTTGACTACTCACCAAACACTTCCTTGTGAGTTGTGACGATAGGTGCTTCCAATTAAGCAGCACAGCAGGAATTAATTTACACACTAAAACACCAATTATGGGGGAGGGCCGAAGAAACGAAAGGAGACGACTAACACACAAAGAATGCATAGTACAAAAAGTGATGCAATCCACTTTTCCACTATACAGTGGAGCAATAAAATGACTCATAGTATTTGTGTTGATATTACCCTACATTCTCGGCAGTGTTTTCTTCTCCACACCATTTTGTCACTTATAATGAGTAACCATATCTTTTAGGATCTCCTGGCAAAAAGAAGGGATGTCTTAACGCTTCCCTTGCTCTAAGCCGCTCTACTGGTTCATACCGTAAAAGCCCTTGCAAGAGGTCAATCAAGTCACCGGCAGAATGATCAACGTGCTGCATTATAAGGTTCTGCAGAGGAATATTAGAGAAATAAACAGGTAAGGAACTGGATTAAAACTACTTGACACATTGTCACCATGGAAGAAAACTAGATGATATAATAATCATTAAGTTCCTTGGTTACAAGGGTAAGCAGAAGCTCTCAGTTGAAAAATTTGAAGCTATCACGTGTAGATGACAAATACTTTTGCATTAAGCATCTAATCAACTCAGCCTTTTTTGCACTGACCTAAATTTCATCCAAGTGTCGTCTACAGAATTATCTTTTTAAGGCAAAAAATGTAGCAAAACATGTGGCAGGTAGAAGAGGAAGACCACTAAGCCACGGAATCATCATATAAAACACGTACTATATATAATTATATGAAAGATGAATTAGGTATAGGCAAACCACAGAGTTGGAATTACCGGTAATCGAGGCAATTTCCAAACTGCCCTCATGCTTTCTCTTGAAGTTGAACTATCAGGCCAACCCAAACGTGCACCCCTTCTAAAATACTTCTCGGCTCGACGACTGCAGTACCAGGCATTACATGAAAATCCACAGAAAGGTTGACGAGAAAAAATATTTCCAAGTTCAAAGAGAATCCAAAAGCTCTTACTCTGCCCTGACCACCATTTGGGGAGGCAGTGGCCCTAAAACTCGCTCCATCATGGCAAGATGTTCCAAGTTCTCATGCGTCTGGAAAAGTGCCTCACCCTGTTAATATAAAATGAAGAGGAACATTAGACAAGACCAAAAATAAACAAAAGTACATATATGGAAATCTGAAATAAAATAACCCAAGACACAAATTAAAGATCATAGAAAAGGTTTTTTGTTGATGGAAGTATAGCAACAAGAAATAAGAATATAATCTAGCCATTATAAATATCAACAGGCCTCAAGATCAAAAACCTGTTGGAAATAACATGTATATGTCATCAACACATGTTATAGGTACTAGCTACCCAATCCAAACTTCCAAGTGGTATGAATTGACCAATTAGAAAGTTATTTTGATCCCTTGACATACCATATAACATTTTCTAAGGTAGACAAAACATAGCATATCAAATTTTCTAGGCCAGCTATGGACAACTATTTTTAAACCTTTCCATAAAGGATTAGAGTGTTGACTACTTACTGTGCAAAGTTCAACTAATATGCAGCCTACACTCCAAAGGTCACAAGGATAATTCCATCCAAGACCTATAGAAAAAACAAGAGATAGTAAATACTAAATATAGATAGTAAATATAAGGTATGGTCACTGATCCAATAAGCATAAATTTCACAAGGAACAAAAGTTACCTAAGATAACTTCTGGTGCACGATAATGTCTTGTTGACACTACATAACTATGATCTTGATGCTCAAATGTTGTACTCCCAAAATCAATGAGTTTAATGGAACTTGTCTTGGGAAGATTCTTGAAATAGGAGCCATCTTTTGTGGTCCGTGACAAAAACTTAAATGTCACAAATGAAGAACATGGCGACAAAAGAGAATGGATGTTAAATTTTGATCTTTGAGTTGTTGAGAACGAACAAGTGCAACAAAACTTCCATGAATACAAAAACTATCTTAACCAAAACTATCTTAACCAAAACTATCTTATAGATACTATCTTACCCAAAACTATCTTACAGAAACTAGCACAAGTGCCGATATTTTTTAGCAAGGAAAAAAAAAATGCAACTACACAGTTCAAAAGTGAATTTGTTAACAACATTTGCCAGCACCTACACATTAGTTTCAGCAACTGACAATTGACAAAGAAAGTTGAATCAGCATAGTAGGATAATGACTGAAAAGAGGATACCTTATAATCTGGCACTTTGATAAATTCTGATGAGACAAGCAGAATATTCTCTGGCTTCAAATCAGTGTGAATCAAGCATAAATCATGCATAACTGCAGATATTAAGAATAAAATAAGAGTCTTAAAAGCATAAATATTTATTTTCTGTTAACTCAATAATAGTTTCACTTGTTTTCAAACATCAAGCTTAACTATCCGCATTCAATATTTATGAGCCATTACATGTGTCTTGAAAATTAACCTCCCAACAGAAAAGCAGCACAATATATGTATAAAATATATAATAATTTGGTAGTTGGTACAAGATATGTTCACACACATGCTACAGACTCCAAAAGTTGTCTGGCAAACTCCCGAACTAGATCAATGGGAAAAGAACGATAGCTGTTTTTGCGTAGAAAATCGTATAAGCTTGGTCCAAGCTTCTCAAATACCTGTTGAAACCATTTCAATAGATCCGCAAGTTTTTTAACTCACAGAATACTTAAACATGATGGAATAGATACTCCTGTCATATTAATCAAATTACAAGTATCAATAAATACTTACAATACAAATATGATTACGATAGTCAAACCAATTCCGTATTTGCACACAACTGCAAAGAACGAAACCACTTATACCACAATTACTTTTTAACATCTACAACCAATAATGGAAGAGAACCAGAATGAACTCTTACCGAGAACCAGAAACATCATGTTTGGCTAGCCTCATCAGCACATCAATTTCAGTCATTGCTGCCTCACGATACTTGATTAGGGAGCGAACAATTTTAATTGCCACAACTTCTTTCTTTTCATTGTCAAAACATTCCAAGACTTGACCAAATGTTCCTGAAGGACATTCAAGCATCCAAATTAGACCATAACATTTAGGAATAAAACAACTCCAAGAATAGGATTTTTTTAGTAAGCTTAAAAATCTTATCCCATAAAAAGAACCAGAATCTTGGATGCTACCTTCCCCCATTTTACCAAGAATCCTGTCTGCAAACATAACAGAATCAATTTTAGTTAAGGACACATATGACCTAAGCATAAAGCTATACATAATAGCAAAAAATGACAAAAGAAAACAAATCTACCCAACAGAGATTCATTTGTTAAAATTAATCATTCAAAATCTCAGTTTAGATGAGTCATAAATAGAAACTTGGAAAGATGAAAAAAAAAAAAAAGTAGGGAAGGCAGGAGGCTCTATGATACTAGACTTAACAAACAGAGCATTGCAAACCAATATACTTCATATTAAATGAGGATGAATCACCTACATCGTGGTGTCAAATTTTCACCCACGGCAAAAACATAGTGACCATCTTTATCATCAGGCCTCCAAGGGGGCGATCCATTTCGAGACGTTCCCCTATAAAACATGGATGATGAATAAACATGATTTGGAACAATGCCATTCCCAACCTCCTGGCTGCGATTTGAAGCTGGAAGAACCTGCAACCATTCACAGACCAATCAACCAAAAATTAAGCAAAAAAATGTTTCCATCATTTAAAATTATATGACTCCAATACACAACAATCAAGCCTAATGTTGCTTATAAATCAACCTAAACTTCATCCATATGAAATACACCAACTGTGATAATAATTAATAATTTCTATACACATTAATTGAGCTAAAAATGTCCAAACCAGAGGCAAATTTGTTTATTTAATTTTAAAAAAAAGTAAGCATCAAATTGATATACAAATCAATTCACTAGTATGAAATTACGAGCAATCAAGCATAGGGGAAATTACGAAAAAGATAAAGATGCCGAGAAGAAAGAATGAGATAAATGAAAACCTTGCAAGGAAGAGGAGGAGGAATAGGAGGCGGAGGAGGAGGCATGTCCCATGTTAAACGAGGTCTCTTCCTTGGCCTCTTGTCTATGCTCCTATGCGGAATCTCCATTATCCGCTGCGTCTCCATTTACCTGAGCATGAAGCTCTCGTCACGATATAGCATAAGAATTCTGAACTGAACTCGATTGTTTTCAGATCACGTCCGGATCAGAAAACACACCAAGTTGGGGAAATTCTGTTCCGAATAACCACCTAAAGTTGGATCGGATGAGAGAGAGAGAGAGAGAGAGAGAGAGAGAGAGAGAGAGATGGAGAATGGGTTCAGGCTTAACCGTGGTTAACAGAATGCTGAAGCGTTATCATCATTCATCAACGGAACCGATGGTTATGGATTTCGGCCAACATTATTTTCTTGAGGAACAAATTATACGGCCCATAAAAGCCCAATTTGAGGCCCAAATTATACAGCCCATAAAAGCCCAATAATACTGTAACCACTGTAATGGTAAAAAAAAAAAAAACAACGAATTCAAGTCGTTAAGTCAGATCGGGACAGCGATGAGGAGAGTCGAAGTCGAGCATTGCAGGAAGCAATCATCAGCGTTCAGCCATGGCCATAGCCGCTACCATTTCTCTTCCTATTACTTCTCCGACGCGCCGCCACAACAGTCTTCTTCGCCATTCTTCTTCCACCACGCTATCCGTTTTGGCCACTCCTCAACGCACTCTTAAATACACTAACCCTCGCATCGTCGCTTCTTCTTCTTCGATGAGCATCGATGCTCCCGTCAAAACCTCAACCAGTTCGTTTCTCGAGCGCAAGGAGTCCGGCTTCCTCCACTTCGCCAAGTACCACGGCCTCGGAAACGACTTCGTTTTGGTGAGCCATTCCGCCACGTCATCATTTCCCCAACCTTCTTTCCCCTTTATAACATTGCGTGTGGGTTTCTGAATAGATTGATAATAGAGACTCTTCGGAGCCAAAGATCACTGCTGAGAAAGCCGTTCAGCTCTGTGACCGTAACTTTGGCGTTGGTGCCGATGGAGTTATCTTTGTTCTTCCTGGAATCAATGGCACTGACTATACCATGAGAATTTTTAATTCTGATGGTAGTGAACCGGAGGTAATCAATAGACTCTTCTTTCTTTTATTATTATTTTTGTTATTAATTATCGATTGTTGATATTTTATTCACTTAAATTGGTACCTTTTTCTCGTTAGATGTGTGGCAATGGAGTGCGATGCTTTGCCAAATTTGTTTCTCAGCTTGAGAATTTACACGGCAGGCACAGGTAATACTCATTCTCTAATTACTCAGAAGATTTCACACTGTTTTGCTTGTTATAGCGAGTAGCCTGCGATATTGTGTGGATATCTGTAATGGTAGCGGACTTGTTATGAATGAATAGCTTGTTGAAAATATCGTATAACAATGTTTGTAAGGCTTTGTTGTTGTTTGTTTGTTTGCAGTTTTACCGTACACACTGGTGCTGGTCTCATTGTTCCCGAAATCGTAGAGGATGGGAACGTAAGTTGTTATTGGGCTAGTATTTGCAGTTTACTTATTTAGTGTTGTTGGTTGGTTTAGAATTGAAGGGTTTTGTTTTCAAACTTATCTGGTATTCATTCCTGTAGTACTAACTGTTTCAGGTCAGAGTTGATATGGGGGAGCCGATTCTTAAACCATCAGATGTTCCTACTAAGTTACCTGCAAATAAGGACGGTGCTGTTGTTAAAGCAAAACTAGATGTAGATGGAGTTACATGGAATGTCACTTGTGTTAGCATGGGAAATCCACACTGTATAACATTCAGTAATGAAGAAAGCCAGGTCTATACTTTTAACATACAATATATAATTGCATAGTTACAATTCCCATTTTTAATTATCTTCATTCTTCATGCATTTGTTTCTATCCAAAGGGATGAAGCTGTGTAAGATGGCAAAGAAGTACAAAAAAAACCCAATAAATGACCACTGCGATAATATTCTGTTACAGATGCATAGATATTCATTGGCACAATTGAATGTACAACCTTTTATTTCAAAATGAAGAAAGCTCCTTTGAAATTCTAGTATTTTTGTTTACTGGACCCTTTGGTTTAACACCTCGGGAGAAGCTTCTGTCTCTGTCAGAGCAGTGTGACAATAACTTTTAACAACTTTTTTCTTCTGTTTTGACTTCTATTTGCAACAGAATTTGCTTGTTGATGATTTGAAGCTAGCAGAAATTGGTCCAAAATTTGAAAATCATGAGGTGTTCCCTGCACGAACTAACACAGGTCAGATTGTCAATTTTCATGCTTAGAGTATGATTGTCAACACTCTGTATTATGTTTATACTGTGTGCACCTCTTCAATCTTTTATTTCTTACACTAGTGCCTCAATAATATTGTGCTGCTGCCTTGTCCTGTACCCCAAATTTTCAACCTCCATGTTTTGATTCATTGAGCTTGATCTAAAGGGCCCAAATGGTTATCATTTAATCCTATTGCAATTCTGCACTCTCATTGCGATAACATGGAATGATCTCATGAGTTTTAACGTGCAGAGTTTGTACAAGTTCTGTCTAATTCTCACCTGAAGATGTGTGTTTGGGAGCGTGGAGCAGGTTAGAACATCTATATGCTTGTTCATGTCAAAGTTGAATCATGTGTGGTCTGCATATCAAATATTTATATGGGAGAACTTAACTCTTGCGGTTTTGCTTTCTTTTTCTTTTTTTTTTCTTCTGCAAATTGTTTATATGCAGGTGCAACTCTAGCCTGTGGAACTGGAGCTTGTGCCACAGTTGTTGCAGCAGTTCTTGAGGGTCGAGCTGGGAGGGTATGTTCATGTTTTATTTTGATTTCTTTCAATAAAATATTTTTTTCTTTGTCAAAAGCTGTCTCAGATTATAAGCTGTTTTTAAACACAAAATAAAATAATCTAGGAAGACATACTGAGTTTTATATTTATCCTGCAACAAGAAGGAAAATGAATTTTCATTAAGGTTGTGTTCGACTGTTCGGATAGAGCATTTTAAAATATTGGGGAATTTAGAACCCTAGTCAATCAAAATACCACATTTTAATTCCCTTAAATTTGAAATAACTTTCTTTGGATGAAACAATATCCAATTAGGAGGACATGGTTTAGATGTTATTATTTTTGTTTTCTAATATGTGAAATTGTTACAGAATTGCACGGTTGATCTACCTGGAGGGCCTTTGCTGATTGAGTGGAAGGAGGAAGATAATCATATTTATATGACAGGCTCAGCAGACCTTGTGTTTTATGGATCTTTGCCCCTTTGATATGCTTGCGCAATTGCCCCATAAATGATATTGTTAAACTCAATCCTCTGTTAATTACCAATTATGGAATAAATTATATATTAGAGGTGCAAACTTCAATTTTGTTTGGTCGACAGGTTTAATAGGTTGAATGACTGTTTTTTATGTTGTACTATGTGTACATTAGATTAGATAACAATGAGTTGTGAGAAATGTTTTTCAATTCCAAACACCAGGAGATGGGAGCTTTTATGGTGCCGAATGCCGAAGAAGAAAAACATCTTTATGTGAGGAACTTTGAGTTTAATTTCATGGGTTAATGGTGAAATTAGTTCATAAGGTAAGATATTTTTTAAATGTCTCAAATTTTTCAATTAAATTGGTCTATCAAAAATTAAAAATTAATTCTATTTGTTCTTCAGTTACTTTATTAACAATTATGGTCAATGATTGATGTAAAATGTTAATTGAATACATATATAATACTTGACATGTTTAATTAAATATTAATTAAATATGTTTGTAAAAATCTATTAATTTTGTTCTTTATCCTAATTACTTAAATTCTATCTCTAATATGATTTAATATGATTTAGCAACTAAATTGATAGATTTTTATATGGAAAAGTTCTACATCTATTTAAAAATTATATGGATTTTATCCAAGTACACACGTGTTTTCTCTCACCCAAACTCAAGTTTGTTTTACATGTGTCTCATATAATGTATATAACATAATTCTTCTTTTGTATGATCCATCTTTCTCAATGTAAACCTTTCTATATAACGTAATTCAAGTACCTTCTTTTTCTTTTCTGTTTCTTTTTTGGTTCTTCTTCTTCCTCTTCTCCTTCTTCTTCTTCAACCTAATTAAATTTATTGTGCTTTTTTGTTCGCGTTTTTCTTCTCTGTATTATGGATCTGAATTGACTTCAACGTAATTAGCTTTGTTGTTCTTCGTTTTTTTCTTTGATCGGCACTTTTGAATTGAAACTATTAATAAATCTACTTCAAATCAGTTGAATGAGTGCAATTTGGATAATTCTTGCGAAACGTAGCAATTTGATGAGGTTTGGATTATTGAATTTTGAATCGAATTCAATTGAATGCAATTGCTAATTTTATTTGAAGTGAATTGAATGGACTGAGGTGATCTATATCTGAATTGAATTGAATTGAATTGATAATATGTAACTATGAGTAACTGTGAGTAAGTGTGAGTAACTGTGAGTAACTATAGAGTTGTTTCACCATGTCCATGTGTTCGGTTCGGTATGCAGAAAGAAGTAAAAAAAAATTAGACGAATATATTTTGTTCTGTTCCCTAAGCACTATATAATTGTTTCACTATAATTATGTTTTCGGTTCACCATAATTAAGATTTCGGTTCACCATGCAGACCAGCTATGTTGTGGATGAAAAATTTGTCCCAAAGGTAGGAATGATTTTCAAGACACTAGAAGAAGCTGGAAGTTCTACAAACATTATTCCAAACTTGCCGATTTTTCTACGAAAATAAGGAACACGACTCGGGATGGAGACAAGATTAAGAATCAACTAATTGTATGCACCAGAGAGGGGAGGTGAAAATCCAAGATATCTCCAACTTTGAAGACAAACCCTTCAGTTGGGTTAAATTGTCTGGTTACGTACACATAATGAAGGATGTTGGTCTTTGGACAATTTCCAAAGTTGTTTTGAATCACTCACATCCTTGTTGTCCAGACCAGGCTGAGATGCTCAAACAACATAGGGAGCTTAGCATGTTTGTGTGTCGCACCATCGAAACCAACGATGAAGCCGGAATCAGACCGAACAAACTTACCAATCAATTATGGCAGCAGCTGGTAGCCACCGTCAAGTAGGTTTTACTGAAAAAGATGTCAGGAATTACATCACAAGGGAAGTACGGAATATTTCCGAAGAAGACGATGCCAAAGAATTTGGGAAGTACCTAGTAAGAATGAAAGAGAAGAACCAAAATTTCTTCTTTGAGCTCAACCTTGAAGGCGATCATTGCATTAAACATGCATTCTGGGCCGATGCAAGAAGCAGGGCTGCATTTGAATATTTCGGAGACGTGGTTTCATTTGACACCACGTATAACACAAACAGGTATTCGGTTCATTCAAATATATTTTGATGTTCAATGCATGTATATATTTCAGTTCACCACAGTTTGCTTGTTATTTATGCAGGTACAATTTGGTTTTAGGTTCTTTTGTGGGCGTGAATTACCACGGCTAGTCAACACTTGTCGGATGCGCGCTGATGAAAAATGAGGACATCCAATCATTCAAAAGGCTATTTGAGTGTTGGCTACGTTGCATGGGAGGGAAGGCACCAAAATTTAGTCTTACCGATCAATGCGCATCGATTCAAAGGGCAATTGAGCTGTGCATGTCAACAATAATTCACCGTTGGTGCATCTGGCACATTATGAAGAAGATCCCAAGCAAATTAAACAGCTACAAGGGACACAACGAAATTGAACAAGAGATGAGCTATGTTGTTTGGAATTCGTACACAAAAGAAGCATGTGACAAAAACTAAATCAATTTCCTCAGAAAGTACAGTCTCGGAGGCAACAAGTGGCTTTCAGGTAATTGAGATTTCAATTCGAACTATTTTCCTGCTCATATCTTTTTTTCTCAAAGCATGCACTATTTTCGGTTCAACACACCTTATGGGTTCGATTTGTTTTGCAGAGCTGTACGAGGATTGGCATATATGGATTCCAATTTACTTGGATCACCACTTCTGGGCCGGGATGAGAAGCACACAAAGGAGCGAGAGCATTGGTGCACGAAATCACAATCACAATTTTGCAATTCCGCACAACTAACCAGCAAGTGCACTGGGTCGTCCAAGTAATACCTTACGTGAGTAAGGGTCGATCCCACGGAGATTGTCGGCTTGAAGCAAGCTATGGTTATCTTATAACTCTTAGTCAGGATATCAATAATTCTCAGATTTGGTTGTAAAAAGTAAAAGAACATGAAATAAATACTTGTTTTGCAGTAATGGAGAACAGGTTGAGGTTTTGGAGATACTCCATCTTCTGAATCTCTGCTTTCCTACTGTCTTCTTCTTCATGCACGCAAGGATCCTTCCATGGCAAGCTGTATGTTGGGTTTCACCGTTGTCAATGGCTACCTCCCGTCCTCTCAGTGAAAATGTTCAACGCGCTCTGTCACAGCACGGCTAATCATCTGTCGGTTCTCGATCATGTCGGAATAGGATCCATTGATCCTTTTGCGTCTGTCACTAACGCCCCACAATCGCGAGTTTGAAGCTCGTCACAGTCATTCAATCCCTAAATCCTACTAAGAATACCACAGACAAGGTTTAGACCTTCTGGATTCTCAAGAATGGCCACCAATGGGTTCTAGCTTATACCATGAAGATTCTGCTTAAGGAATCCAAGAGATACACACTCAATTGAAGGTAGAACGGAGGTGGTTGTCAGGCACACGTTCATAGGTGAGAATGATGATGAGTGTCACGGATCATCACATTCATCAGGTTGAAGAACAAGTGGTATCTTAGAATAGAAGCAAGCGTGATTGAATGAGAAACAGTAGTAATTGCATTAATCCATCAAGACACAGCAGAGCTCCTCACCCCCAACCATGGGGTTTAGAGACTCATGCCGTAGAAGATACAATATGAAACGTGTAATGTGTCATGAGGTGAAGATATAATAGCAAAAAGTCCTATTTATAGTGAACTAGTGACCTAGGTTTACAAGAATGAGTAAATGACGTAAAAATCTACTTCCGGGGTCCACTTGGTGTGTGCTTGGGTTGAGCATTGAATCTTTCATGTGTAGAGACTTTTCCTGGAGTTAAACGCCAGCTTTTGTGCCAGTTTGGGCGTTTAACTTCAATTTTTGTGCTAGTTCCGGCGTTAAACGCCGGGAATTCTGAAGCTGATTTGAAACGCCAGTTTAGGCCATCAATCCTTGGGCAAAGTATGGACTATTATATATTGCTGGAAAGCCCTGGATGTCTACTTTCCAACTCAATTGAGAGCGCGCCAATTGGGCTTCTGTAGCTCCAGAAAATTCACTTCGAGTGCAGGGAGGTCAGAATCCAACAGCATCTGCAGTCCTTTTTCAGTCTCTGAATCAGATTTTTGCTCAGGTCCCTCAATTTCAGCCAGAAAATACCTGAAATCACAGAAAAACACACAAACTTATAGTAAAGTCCAGAAAAGTGAATTTTAAATAAAAATTAATAAAAATATAATAAAAACTAACTAAAATCTACTAAAAACATACTGAAAACAATGCCAAAAAGCGTATAAATTATCCGCTCATCACAACACCAAACTTAAATTGTTGCTTGTCCCCAAGCAACTGAAAATCAAATAGGATAAAAAGAAGAGAATATACTATAGATGAGCGGGACTAGTAGCTTTTTGCCTCTGAACAGTTTTGGCATCTCACTTTATCCTTTGAAGTTTAGAACGACTGGCATCCATAGGAACTCAGAATTCAGATAGTGTTATTGATTCTCCTAGTATAGTATGTTGATTCTTGAACACAGCTACTTTATGAGTCTTGGCCGTGGCCCAAAGCACTCTGTTTTCTAGTATTACCACCGGATACATACATGCCACAGACACATAACTGGGTGAACCTTTTCAGATTGTGACTCAGCTTTGCTAGAGTCCCCAATTAGAGGTGTCCAGGGTTCTTAAGCACACTCTTTTTGCTTTGGATCACGACTTTAACCGCTCAGTCTCAAGTTTTCACTTGACACCTTCACGCCACAAGCACATGGTTAGGGACAGCTTGGTTTAGCCGCTTAGGCCAGGATATTATTCTTGTAGGCCCTCCTATCCACTGATGCTCAAAGCCTTGGATCCTTTTTATTTTTACCCTTGTCTTTTGGTTTAAAGGGCTATTGGCTTTTTCTGCTTGCTTTTCTCTTTTTTTTTTCTCTCTTTTTTTTCTTGCTTATTTTTTTCACTGCTTTTTCTTGCTTAAAGAATCAATTTGATGATTTTTCAGATCCTCAATAACATTTCTCCTTTTCCATCATTCTTTCAAGAGCCAACAATTTTAACATTCTTAAAACAACAAATTCAAAAGACATATGCACTGTTCAAGCATTCATTCAGAAAATAAAAAGTATTGTCACCACATCAAACTAATTCAACTAGTTTCAAAGATGAATTCAAAATCCTGTACTTCTTGTTCTTTTGTGATTAAAAACATTTTTCATCTAAGAAAGGTGATGGATTCATAGGACATTTATAACTTTAAGGCATAGACACTAAGACACTAATGATCATGTAATAAAGACACAAACATAGATAAACATAAAGCATAAAAATTTGAAAAACAGAAAATAAAGAACAAGGAAATTAAAGAACGGGTCCACCTTAGTAATGGCGGCTTGTTCTTCCTCTTGAAGATCATATGGAGTGCTTTTGAGCTCTTCTAGGTCTCTTCCTTGTCTTTGTTGCTCTTCCCTCATAGCTTTTTGATCTTTTCTAATCTCATAGTGGATGATGGAATGCTCTTGGTGCTCCATCCTTAGTTGTCCCATGTTAGAGCTTAATTTTCCTAGGGAGGTATTGATTTGCTCCCAATAGTTTTGTGGAGGGAAGTGCATCCCTTGAGACATCTCAAGGATTTCATGATGAGGAATTTGCTCAAGCTCTTGTTTGCTCCATTCTTTTCTTAGTGATGAGCTTTTGAGATGAATCTCTCCATCTCCCAGACTCAGATGTGGAAGCTTTTGCCTTCCCTTTCCTCTTTATAGAGGTTTCTCTGGCCTTAAGTGTCATACATGGTTATGGAAAAATAAAAAGCAACGCTTTTACCACACCAAACATAGAAGGTTTGCTCGTCCTCGAGCAAAAGAAGAGAAGAGGGAGTAGAAGAAGAAAAATAGATGAGATGGAGAGGTGTGAGTGGTTCGGCCAAAGGGTACTAGGGGTGATTGGGTGAGGTTATTTTGGGGAAGAGTGTTATAGAAGGGTGTGAAGAGGAGAGAAGAAGAGGTGAGGTAGGTGGGATCCTGTGGGGTCCACAGATCATGAGGTGTCAAGGATTTCTCATCCCTGCACCATGTGGTGTGCAAAACGCCCCTTGCTGCCAATCCTGGCGTTAAACGCCGGGCTGCTGCCCCTTTCTGGCGTTTAACGCCAGCTTTTTGCCCATTCCTGGCGTTAAACGCCAGTCTGGTGCCCCTTTCTGGCGTTAAACGCCCAGAATGGTGCCAGACTGGGCGTTAAACGCCCATTTGCTGCCCTTACTGGCGTTTAAACGCCAGCATGTTTTCCTCCAGGGTGTGTTATTTCTCTTTCTGTTTTTCATTCTGTTTTTGCTTTTTCAATTGTTTTTGTGACTTCACATGATCATCAACCTACAGAAAACATGAAATAACAATGGAAAATAAATAGATAAAATTGGGTTGCCTCCCAACAAGCGCTTCTTTAATGTCAGTAGCTTGACAGTGGGCTCTCATTGAGCCTCACAGACACTCAGAGCATGATTGGGGCCTTTCAACACCAAACTTAGAGTTTGGTTGTGGCCTCTCAACACCAAACTTGGAGTTTGGTTGTGGCCTCCCAACACCAAACTTAGAGTTTGAATGTGGGGATTTTGTTTGACTCTGTATTGAGAGAAGCTTTTCATGCTTCCTCTCCATGGTGGTAGAAGGAGAACCTTGAGTCCTATAGTTTGCAATGTCTGCAATCCATGGAGCTTCCTGAATAACAAACAATTGCTCATCCGGAAAGGTCTCAGAGATCTCAGTGGAGGGGAGGGACGCCCCAGCTACTAGTTCTATCCGGGACAAGTGATCAGCTACCTGGTTCTCTGTCCCTTTTCTGTCTCTTATTTCTATATCAAACTCTTACAGAAGCAACACCCATCTTATGAGCCTGGGTTTTGAATCCTGCTTTGTGAGTAAGTATTTAAGAGCAGCATGGTCAGTGTACACAATCACTTTTGACCTTACTAAATAGGATCTAAACTTGTCAATGGCATAAACCACTACAAGTAACTCTTTTTCTGTGGTTGTGTAATTCTTCTGTGCGTCATTTAGAACACGGCTAGCATAATAAATGACGTGCAGAAGCTTGTTGTGCCTTTGTCCCAACACTGCACCAATGGCATGGTCACTGGCATCACACATTAGTTCGAATGGTAATGTCCAGTCTGGTGCAGAGATGACTGGTGCTGTGACCAGCTTGGCTTTCAGGGTCTCAAACGCCTGTAGACACTCTGTGTCAAACACAAACGGTGTGTCAGCAGCTAGCAGGTTGCTTAGAGGTTTTGCAATTTTTCAAAAATCCTTTATAAACCTTTTGTAGAATCCTGCATGCCCCAGAAAGCTTCTGATTGCCTTAACATTGGCAGGTGGTGGTAATTTTTCAATTACCTCTACCTTTGCTTGATCCACCTCTATTCCCTTGCTTGAAATTTTGTGCCCAAGGATAATTCCTTCAGTCACCATAAAGTGACATTTCTCCCAATTTAAGACCAGGTTAGTCTCTTGGCACCTTTTCAGGACAAGTGCTAGATGATCAAGACAGGAGCTGAATGAGTCTCCAAATACTGAGAAGTCATCCATGAAGACTTCCAGGAACTTTTCTACCATATCAGAGAAGATGGATAGCATGTACCTCTGCAAAGTTGCAGGTGCATTGCATAGACCAAAAGGCATTCTTCTGTAAGCAAATACGCCAGAAGGACAGGTGAATGTTGTTTTCTCTTGATCTTGAGGGTCCACTGCAATTTGATTATAGCCTGAATAGCCATCCAAAAAGCAGTAATATTCATGACCTGCTAGTCTCTCTAGCATCTGGTCTATGAATGGTAAAGGAAAATGATCATTCCTGGTGGCTGTATTGAGCCTTCTGTAGTCAATACACATACGCCACCCTGTAACTGTTCTTGTAGGAACCAGTTCATTCTTTTCATTATGAACCACTATCATGCCTCCCTTCTTGGGGACAACGTGGACAGGGCTCACCCAGGGGCTATCAGAAATAGGATAAATAATCCCAGCCTCTAGTAACTTAGTGACCTCTTTCTGCACCACCTCCTTCATGGCTGGATTTAGCCGCCTCTGTGGTTGAACCACTAGCTTAGCATCTTCCTTCAATAGGATCTTGTGCATGCATCTTGCTGGGCTAATGCCCTTAAGATCACCTATGGACCACCCAAGAGCTGTCTTGTGTGTCCTTAGCACTTCAATTAGTGCT
The DNA here is from genome assembly GCF_003086295.3 of Arachis hypogaea. Lineage (NCBI taxonomy): Eukaryota > Viridiplantae > Streptophyta > Magnoliopsida > Fabales > Fabaceae > Arachis > Arachis hypogaea. The sequence goes on along the minus strand of NC_092041.1, from coordinate 21,174,716 downwards.
TTCTCTTCCTGTGGATTTAAGGCAGAGCTTATGATCACTGGAAAAGTGTCACCTTCTCCCAAAAATACATACTTCAGGGATGGTGGTAGTGGTTTGAGCTTAGGTTTGGGAGGCTTATCCTCTTCCTGAGGAATTTTCAGAGGTTCTTTTATTTTCTCTGGTTCCTCCTCATCAGGCTGAACATCTTTAAAGATGTCATCTAGCTCTGATTCGAGACTCTCAGTCATATTGATCTCTTCCACCAAAGAGTCAATAATATCAGCGCTCATGCAGTCATTTGATGTGTCTGGATGCTGCATAGCTTTGACAACATTCAACTTAAACTCATCCTCATTGACTCTCAGGGTCAATTCCCCTTTCTAGACGTCAATGAGGGTTCGTCCAGTTGCTAGGAAAGGTCTTCCTAGAATGAGAGTTGCACTCTTGTGCTCCTCCATTTCTAGCACTACAAAGTCAGTGGGAAAGGCAAATGGCCCAACCTTGACAATCATGTCCTCAATTACGCCTGATGGATATTTAATGGAGCCATCAGCAAGTTGGAGGCATATTCGGGTTGGTTTGACTTCTTCAACCAAGCCAAGCTTTCTGATAGTGGATGCAGGTATTAGGTTGATACTTGCCCCAAGATCATATAGAGCTTTCTTGGTACAAGTACCCTCTAATGTGCATGGTATCATAAAGCTTCCAGGATCTTTAAGCTTCTCTGGTAAGCTCTTTAGAATGACTGTACTGCATTCTTCAGTGAGAAAAACTTTTTCTGTTTCTCTCCAATCCTTCTTATAACTTAAGATCTCTTTCATGAACTTAGCATAAGAGGGTATTTGCTCAAGTGCCTTTGCAAACGGAATCTTTATTTCAAGAGTCCTGAGATAGTCTGCAAAGCGGGCAAATTGTTTGTCTTGTTCCGCTTGGCGGAGTTTCTGAGGATAAGGCATCTTGGCTTTATACTCTTCAACCTTAGTTGCTGCAGGTTTATTTCCTACAGAAGTGGTTGGAGAAGCCTGCTTAAGGGGGTTGTTATCAGCACTTGCAAGTGTCTGACCCCTTTGTGGTGTTTGAACGCCAGACTTGGCTACCCATTGGGCGTTTAACGCCACTTTCTTACCCTTTTCTGGCGTTTGAACACCAGAATCATTCCTCTCTGGGCTCTTACTATCCTCAGAGGGATTTTGGGTAGTGGTTTGGTTATGCTCTGTCAGTTGTTCCTTTCTTGGCTTTTTGCCACTTTGAGCTGAATTATTCAGTGTCTTCCCACTCCTTAGTTGAACTGCTTGACATTCTTCTATTATCTGTTTAGATAGCTGCTGTTTTGTCTGATTCAACTGTGATTCTATATTCTTGTTAGCAATTTTGGTTTCTTGGAGCATCTCTTTAAATTCTGCTAACTGTTTTGTCATCAGGAGTAATTGCTGATTAAGCTCAACAATCCGTTCTTGAGGATTAGGATCAGTAGTTACTGCCATAGCTTCTTCTTTTGTAGAGGACTCACTGCTTGAGTATAGATGTTGATTTCTAGCAACAGTATCTATGAGCTCTTGAACCTCTTCAATTGTCTTCCTCATATGTATAGATCCACCAGCTGAGTGGTCTAGAGACATCTGAGCTTTTTCTGTAAGCCCATAGTAGAAGATGTCTAACTGTTCCCACTCTGAAAATATTTCAAAGGGGCATTTTCTTAGCATACCTCTGTACCTCTCCCAGGCATTATAAAGGGATTCATTATCCTCTTATTTAAAGCCTTGGATGTCCAGCCTTAGCTGTGTCATCCTTTTTGGAAGGTAAAATTGATTCAGGAATTTGTCTGATAACTGTCTCCATGTTTTTATGCTTGCTGTGGGTTGGTTATTCAACCACCTCTTAGCTTAATCTTTTACAGCAAATGAAAACAGTAATAATCTGTAGACATCCTGATCCACCTCTTTATCACGTACTGTGTCAGCAATTTGTAAGAACTGTGCCAGAAACTCAGTAGGTTTTTCCTATGGAAGACCGGAATACTGGCAATTTTGCTGCACCATGATAATGAGTTGAGGATTTAGCTCAAAGCTGCTTGCTTTAATGGGAGGTATACAGATGCTACTCCCATATACAACTGTAATGGAGTTAGCATATGACCCCAGAGTCCTTCTGGACTGCTCAATTCCACTTAGGTCCATGATGGAGAAAGGGAGATGATGCGGATATTATTTTATTTTTATTTTTTTATTTTTTTAATTAAATGTGACTGAAAATAATAAAATAGAATAAATGGAAAATAAAATAAAATTTCAAAAACTAAACGAAAATAAAATCAACGCAAATTGAAAACTAAATTAATTAATTAATTAAAAAGATTTTGGAATTAGCAATTAAAAAGATATGATTGAAAATTATTTTAAAAAAGATATGATTGCAATAAAAAAATGATTGAAAGGATATGATCGAAGAAATTAAAAAGATTTGATTTTTGAAAAAGATTTGAAAAAAATCAATTTTTGAAATTAGAATTTTGACTTGACTAAAAAAAAGATATGATTTTGAAAATTAATGCAAAATTTCGAAAATTATGAGTAAAACAAGGAAATGATGTTTTTTTTATTTTTGAATTTTAATGAGGAAAGAGAAAAACAACCAAGTGACACTAAACTTAAAAATTTTAGATCAAAACAAAGAGAACAAATAAGAAAACTTTGAATGTCACCAAGAACACTTTGAAGTTCAAGATGAACACCAAGAACAAGTTTTTTTTTTAATTTTTAAGTAAATAGAAGCACAAAAGACACCAAACTTAAAATTTTAAGAAAATCCAACACAAATTTTCAAAAAATTAAAGAAAAACACAAAGAATACACCAAACTTAGAAAATTTTAAAGATCAAGAAAGGACTAGAAACATGCAAATTCAAAAAATTATAAGAAAATAAAAGCATGCAATTGACACCAAATTTAAAATATGAAACTAGACTCAAATAAAAGACTCTAAACCAACGAAAATAAAATATTCCTAATCTAAGCAACAAGATAAACCTCCAGTTGTCCAAACTCGAACAATCCCCGGCAACGGCGCCAAAAACTTGGTGCATGAAATCACAATCACACTTTTGCAATTCCGCACAACTAACCAGCAAGTGCACTGGGTCGTCCAAGTAATACCTTACGTGAGTAAGGGTCGATCCCACGGAGATTGTCGGCTTGAAGCAAGCTATGGTTATCTTGTAACTCTTAGTCAGGATATCAATAATTCTCAGATTTGGTTGTAAAAAGTAAAAGAACATGAAATAAATACTTGTTTTGCAGTAATGGAGAACAGGTTGAGGTTTTGGAGATGCTCCATCTTCTGAATCTCTGCTTTCCTACTGTCTTCTTCTTCATGCACGCAAGGCTCCTTCCATGGCAAGCTGTATGTTGGGATTCACCATTGTCAATGGCTACCTCCCGTCCTCTCAGTGAAAATGTTCAACGCGCTCTGTCACAGCACAGCTAATCATCTGTCGGTTCTCGATCATGTCGGAATAGGATCCATTGATCCTTTTGCGTCTGTCACTAACGCCCCACAATCGCGAGTTTGAAGTTCGTCACAGTCATTCAATCCCTAAATCCTACTAAGAATACCACAGACAAGGTTTAGACCTTCCGGATTCTCAAGAATGGCCGCCAATGGGTTCTAGCTTATACCACGAAGATTCTGCTTAAGGAATCCAAGAGATACACACTCAATCGAAGGTAGAACGGAGGTGGTTGTCAGGCACACGTTCATAGGTGAGAATGATGATGAGTGTCACGGATCATCACATTCATCAGGTTGAAGAACAAGTGGTATCTTAGAATAGAAGCAAGCGTGATTGAATGAGAAACAGTAGAAATTGCATTAATCCATCAAGACACAGCAGAGCTCCTCACCCCAACCATGGGATTTAGAGACTCATGCCGTAGAAGATACAATATGAAACATGTAATGTGTCATGAGGTGAAGATATAATAGCAAAAAGTCCTATTTATAGTGAACTAGTGACCTAGGGTTAAAAGAATGAGTAAATGACGTAAAAATCCACTTCCAGGGTCCACTTGGTGTGTGCTTGGACTGAGCATTGAAGCTTTCATGTGTAGAGACTTTTTCTGGAGTTAAACGCCAGCTTTTGTGCCAGTTTGGGCGTTTAACTCCAATTTTTGTGCCAGTTCCGGCGTTAAACGCCGGGAATTCTGAAGCTGATTTGAAATGCCGGTTTGAGCCATCAATCCTTGGGCAAAGTATAGACTATTATATATTGCTGGAAAGCCCTGAATGTCTACTTTCTAACGCAATTGAGAGCGCGCCAATTGGGCTTCTTTAGCTCCAGAAAATCCACTTAGAGTGCAAAGAGATCAGAATCCAACAGCATCTGCAGTCCTTTTTCAGTCTCTGAATCAGATTTTTGCTCAGGTCCCTCAATTTCAGTCAGAAAATACATGAAATCACAGAAAAACACACAAACTCATAGTAAAGTCCAGAAAAGTGAATTTTAAATAAAAACTAATAAAAATATAATAAAAACTAACTAAAATCTACTAAAAACATACTGAAAACAATGCCAAAAAGCGTATAAATTATCCGCTCATCAAGCATGCATTCATTTTTCAACAAGTTCATCACACGGAATAGCTCCTTGAGACACTTCATGAAGCAATATGACAATTGCCTAGCAAGCAGAGAGCAAACAGAGAGAGAATTTGATGCTGCAGATTTTTACACCGTGATACTGTGTGCAACAAAATCAGCAATAGAGGCACAGTTTCAGCATGTATATACCCATGAGAAGTTCAGGGAAGTTCAACCTCAATTCAGAGGTAAAGCGAACTGTATCACAAGATCAATACATTCCACCCTAGGTTTCACAACATATGAAGTCATATAGCAGGTTTCCAACTCCACATTCAACAAGTTTGTCGTCACCTACGACGCAGTATCATGAGATGTAAAGTGCCATTGCTTGCTGTTTGAGTCTATGGGCATATTGTGCCGCCATTCCCTAGGTGTCCTAAGCTTTGAGCGAGTGGATAACGTGGCACCGAAATACATATCGGAACACTGGAGAAAGAACATAAAGAGGAGGCATACACACATCAAGAGTAGCCAAGATGAACCTTTACTGGAGCCGAGAAGTAAGAGATTTGACGAATTGGTGTTTCGGTCACACAATATATGTGAATTTGCATCTGAGTCTGAAGAGTTGACCAGAATTCTGCACCGAACATTTGACAAGGTCATGGCGGATATGGAAGAATATCAAGAGAGAAGCAAAGGAAAAAGTTTGTTAACCCACGAAGAAGTGACATTAAGCAATGTGAATGACCTTCAAAGCCCACCACGTGTCAAAACAAGAGGTCGGTCCAAGAACAGACTTGGATCAAACCTGGAAAAAAAGATCTCAAATGCCATGAAGAAAAAGAAAAAGATAGCTCCAAGCGAGGTAAAATTGACTTGCTTTTGATTAGTTAAAAATTCAATTGTTCATTTTGCTAATATACAATTAATTATGTCTTTTGTAGTTGAACCTTTTAGACTCCGGATCATCAATTCAGTCAAGCTCCACTCTTTACAATGCACCAAATATGAATTATCCAAGAGAGGATTATATAAGTTTTAGTTTTTATTGATGTAAATTTTTGTTCACCCATGAGCACTTTTCGGTTCACCATGGCTATAGCAGGGTTAATTTCTGACTGTTGTTAGTCTTTAATGAATAGTCACTTTTTTTGTGAAATTCTATATTGATATATACAATTTTTTTATTCGTCTAGTGTATAAATTTCTAGGTTGAATAATTAGAATTTATTTTGAGAAACGAGAATCAGGTGTAGTGCTAGTTACATTTTCCGTGTGATTAATTAAACAAAAATTATTAAAAAATATAAAAGAGTAACATAAACATTTTTAACTTATATTGGTGGAGTTTTAAAACTCTTTCTTAGATGAATTTTCATGGTTTAGGGTTTTGGGTTTAGGATTTTAGGGGTTCAGGGTTCAGTGTTCAGGGTTTAGGGTTTAGGGTCAGGGTTTAGGATTTAGGGTTTAATGTTTAGGGTTTAGGGTTCAGGGTTCAGGGTTTGGGGTTTAGAGTTTAGGGTTTAGGGTTTAGGACTTAGGGTTTAGGGTTTATGATTTAGTGTTTAGGGCCTAGGGTTTAGGGGTTTGGGCCTAGGGTTTAGGGGTTCAGGGTTTAGGGTTTTGGGTTTAGGGTTTTAAGTGTTTAGGGTTTACGGGTTTAGGGTTCAGGGTTCAGTGTTCATGGTTCAAGGTTCAGGTTCAGAGTTTAAGGTTTAGGGTTTAGGGTTTAGGGTTTAGTGTTTAGGACTTAGGGTTCAGGGGTTCAGGGTTTATGGGTTTAGGGTTCAGTGTTTAGGGTTTATGGTTCAAGGTTCAGGGTTCAGGGTTTAGCTCTTCAAATTTCTGTACAGTGTGTTTGCAACTTTCAGTTCTCCCAGTGTATTAATTTCGATTCATTGTGTTCTTTTGGCGTTCGTAATGTATTGGTAAACACACTGATTGCAATCACTGATAACCTGGAATAAAACAGTAGCCAAACAGTTCCAATAGATATATAAATTAACATCTCAGATGAGTAATCCATCTTGAATCAAATATAAATATTAACATTTGATACATACATTGATATTAAGAATAGATATATACATTAGCATTGACATATATACATTTGAAAGAAGCATTGTTTGCTTTTTTAACAAGTTAAACAAAATATTATTAATTACAACCAGTATATGCTATTTACTATCTAAATCCCCATATGTGAATTTACAATAAGGGCTGGAGAGGACAGCAGATGGCTTAGAGAGTCTTATTGCTTTAGATTTCCAAATCATTTGGTCTCTGATTTTGTTCATTTCATGCAACAGAAGATTTAGACCGTATTGGTATCTGAAGTCATCAATCTCATCCTACATTTCAATTGAAATGAATTAGTTACATAAGAAATGAACCCAAATGAAATAAGAACAATATCATTCAAAGCCCTAATTATACTTTAAAAATGCAATCACAATAACCCCAAACCCTGAACACATTAAATATCAAGTAAATCAAAATCACGTTAAATAACAACAAATTTCATTCAAAGCCCTAGTTATACTGTAAAAATGCAATTATAGTAACCCTAAACCTTGAACAAATTAAAAGGAGGCCACCGAACTGAAAAATAGTCATTTGGTGAATCAAAATTATAAAATCCACCAAATCGAATATTGTTTATGTGGTGAATAAATGGTGATCAAATTTCAATCAACAAGAATAGTATTTCTGCATGGAAAAGAACTACTAAACAGAGTAACAACTAACTTCAAAGCCCTAGTTACACTATTAACTGAATTGAATGAAATAAGAAAAGAAAGAAGTTTATTAATTTAGAAAGTACTTACTTGTGTCTAAGCTTTATATTTATATCTCTTTCCTCTTTTGATTTTTCGTGGATCAATTGTTTCAAGCCATTTCATCATGTATATTCCACAATTATAGCTAAGCAAGAATTAAGTATAATACGATCAATAGTATACAAAATAAAATACATTAAAAAATAGTACTATAGAAGAGAAAGAGTCTTACTCTGTATGTTAACAATTCAATTGGATATACTCTGCTTCCTCTCCCAGTCCATCCTCCATTAAGGGTTTTACCCTAGCATACACCCTCATCTGCGAAATTATTAAACCCTGAAAGAGACAAAAAAAGTAAATAAAGAGAACCAACAACAGTGAACTGAACTCCTCTCATATACAGAATAATTTGAATAATTTACAACAAAATAACCTACCACAAATTTGTTCAGTTGAACTCTTGATTCGGGTATATCTTCTTTTGGCTTATTGATAGGGTCAAGGACATAGAATTTCTTTTTGTTGACATCAGCAATCCACAACCACCAATGCCCTCCATTGCAAATTGGGACAAATAGATGAAGTTTCAGAAAATTATAGAATATTTCAGTCGAAACAATAGCAAACAAGAGAATTATCAAAGAATTTTTAGAAATTACAACTTACAAATGGATGCGATGCAAGTTTTCTTTTGTCAAGAAACTGGCGGTGGTGGGCATACTACTCAATATCAAACCTGTAGGCCTTATTTGTCCTCTTATCAGTGTACTTCACGCCATGTCTTCCTAACATAAAATTCTGCAAAATGAACATCAGTTAAATCACATTTCCACTGAACCCAACACAATTCATATGCTGAATAAAACGTGAAAAACATTCAATCATCAAGAGAAAAGTATTCTTCATGCAAAAGAACTCAACAGAACACATAAGAATTAGGTGAACAAATATTAACATTCTGACTAAACCGAACAGGAATCACCAGTGAATAAGAAATTTAGCTTACCATAATATCCAGCGGCACAATGTATATTTGTTCCTGATACCACCGAACTTTGATTTGGTGAGAATCATGCTATGTATACTGACAACCTACATGAAGAAAAGTTATGAGATATACTGTATAAGAGTGTTTAGAAAAATTATTATTGTTAACGCAATTGGAAAAGAATTTACCGAGGCATGCACTTGTTCTTTCAGCACTAGAGACATGAAATATTCTCTTAGCCCCTCATGTTTCAAGACGAATATTGCTTCATATTCGTTGCTACTATCTTTTGTCTTTTTCACATCTGTCATCTAATGATAACATTTTTCGATCAACTCCTTCGAGATTTTTATCTTTTTCTCTGGGTTTTTGAAAACTTCAGCAGTTGGTAAGGTTGGCTCTGAAGTTGTTGCTTTAGCAAACTTTAATGCTGCTGCCACTCCAGCATCTACCACTGCCTATGCCAGGATTTCAAGATGTGAAACACTCTCTTGAGAGGGCTAAGTTGGTTAAGATGTTGGTGGACTTATCCCAAGGCTAAAGAAAGGCCTTTCATTTTCCCTTTGCCTAGGTTGAGCAACACTGCAAGATGATAGATATTTAACAATGATATTAAATAAAAATGATATTAATCATTATAGTGAACCGAAATCGAAACTAACAGTGAACCTAAAACCAAACTTATAGTGAACCGAAATGATATTAAACAAAAATGATATTAAAGAAAAGCAAGTAACATACCTATCAAATGATGACAAGATTAGAGTTTCTTGTTCTGATTGTCGTGCCACCGGAGGTTCTTGGGATTGTTGCTGTTGTTCTTCATCAGAAACTTCATAGACATAGTCATCTTTGAAAAACTATTCAATAACAGAACTCGTAATAGACACCGTAACACCCTGCTTTTCGAGTTCTAGAGGGCAACTATAAGAAACATAAGAGAGTCCAAAGACAAGAACACATTGAATTCATTTCTGGTTTCAAATGAACCATAATTAAACCATGTATAAGTAGTAAACATTATCGGTATTTATATAAGTAGTAAAACTTACACATCAACAGGTGCTTCTTGTTCGGATTGCTGCGCTGTTGGTTCTTCGCAGGGTAGTTGTTGCTGTTCCAGAGGTCTGCTGCATTAAACAGTAAATATTTCTATAATTATCCTAAACTATTATCATATTTAACAATGATATTTAACAAAAATGATATTAATCATTATAGTGAACAGAAATCCAAACTAATAGTGAACCTAAATCCAAACTTATAGTGAAATGAAATGATATTAAACAAAAGTGATATTAAAGAATTTTATGCTTACACATTAATAGGTGCTTCTTGTTCTGATTGCCATGCCACTGGAGGTTCTTGGGATTGTTGCTGTTGTTCTTTGGTAGGGCTATTGCATTAAACAGAAAACAGTTCAATAACAACCTAGAATTATTATCCTATACCATTAAAATTAATAAAAAGAATTCTTATATGTAACGTACACTTCATCAGAAAAGTCATAGAAATAGTCATCTTTGATTAAGTCTTCAATTACAGAACTCGTAAGAGACACCATACTACCCTGCTTTTCAGATTCTTGAGGGCAGCTGTAATAAATAGAAGAGAGTCCAAAGACAAGAATACATTGAATTCATTTCTGGTCTCAGCTGAACCATAATTTAACCATGTATAAACAGTAAATATTGAGCAAGATTCATGTGGTGAATAAATATTTATTAACTTACTCATTATTAGAAGTTTGTTGTGTTTCATTTTGTGGAGGGACATAGATGAAGTCATCTCTGATCAACTCTTCCTGAATAGAATTTGGAAGAGACAATGCAAGAGGAGGTCTAAGGAATGTAAACAAGGATAAAGTTAATGTTGAATAATTAGAATTTGTTTTGAAAAATAGAAATTTTCACATTGAAAAACTCACACTTCCAAAGGTCAAGAACGAGTTTCTTGTCGAAACTCAACGATTTGTAGCTCAGAATCAGGTGTAGCTCTAGTGACATTTGAACACATTTTCCTTGTAATTAATTAAAAAAAAAAGTTATTACCTAAGTCTAAAAGGGTAACATAAATATATTTAACTTACACTGGTGGAGTTTTAAATCTTTCTTGGTAGATTTTCTTTTTTCTAAAGTATTTTACCGAGCTTTTTGGGGTATTTTTCCTAAAAAAAAAAGGTAACAAATTAAAATTAGAAACCAAGATTAAAAGCAGAGGTCTAGAAAAACATTAAATTAATTTTTGGGCAACCATTGAACCGAAAGTACAATATGCAGTGAACCAATTTACCTGGTATTGCTCGCAGCATTTACAGAAGGTGTATAGCTTCCTTGAGTCTGTAAGAGTTGCTCGCTATCCAAATTTACAGTCGGCACTCTAAGCAAGATAAATAAATATTAGTAATTGAATCTAGAGGAATTAGAAAAGGTTGTAGCAAAAGTAAGCAAAGAAAGAAAAAGAACTCGGGAATAATAAACTGAATCTTACGTCTGAGAGAATTCATTTTGTGCCTTTGGAGAGTCAAACTGATACGGAGCAATGTTTGCTGACTAAGCTCCATCATTTCTTTTCTTTGATCTCTTTTCTCTTATCATCTCCAATGCTCGTTTTCTTCTTTCCGCAGTATTATCTTTTGCTTGTTCAGTTTTGAAAGTTCATAAAATAAGTATCAAGGAACCTAAAATGTAAGTATCAATAAAAGAAAATATGATTAGAGAAACTTACTCCTTGTCAGATTGGGCTTGTGTTTTTGCCACTCTTTGCGGTTGTTTTCTTTTTATTACGAGTGTTTTCTCGATTTCAATTTCTCTAAAAGACAGACAAACACATCGAATTTATACCGAAGACAAGACACTAACAATGAAGTCAACCAAACTGACAGACACCACCGAACTGAACTAAATTAAAGTGCTAAAACAAAAATTAGAAGCTCACCGAACCGAAATTAATTCATTTGCTGAACAAAACGTGATACATATGCAATCAACAAAATGTCTCACAGAAATTATGCAATACTTATTGGCTTTCAGATTCGCTTGTGCTCTCTGAATCTATTGGCACATGCTTTGTTTTTTTTGGTTGGTTTTTTAACCACCTTCGGTGGTTGTTTTCTTTTCTTTGTTCCCGTTTTTTTATTTCTTCTTCTTTGCAATATATAAGAACAAGCGCATAAGAATAAATTTAAGCAAATACAAGTTAAATGAAATCAATATGAAAATTAAACTTACTAGCTTTTGGATTCAGATTCGGAAAATCTTTCCTCTTTCGAAGAAGAATGCATCTCAACAATTTTTTTTATTTTCTTTCCTTTTTCTTTCTTTTCCAAGTTACTTGTTTTTGTTTTTTCTTTTTTTTTTCCTTTCTGTACAGAAGTCCCTAAAACAGAAACAAGGACTTAATTATTTAATCATCAAGAAAACACATTAACAATCCGGTGAACCAAATTAAGCAATCCCACCAAACCGAAAAATATTCATATGGTGAATAGTACATGACAACTATTTAATCATCAAGAAAAATGTTTTTAATGCAAAAATATTCAAATGAACAAACTAACAATTGCAAGTAGGACAAATAAATTAATTATAACCTAAAACAGAAGTTTATTTAGTTAGTAGAGTACTTTAAAAACATTTGAAACCAAATTTTAGGGGAAATTTTAGTAGAGTATTTTTCAATGATTCTGTTGCTTCACTAGAAATCCGTTCAAGCATCATTTGCTTTGTCCAATGGGCCACCCACGGTGCTGGGGGAGCATCAGGTGCAAACGAGTGGAGAAACTTGGTTTTGTGAAAGTATATCAACATCAACACAAAAACATAACCATCAATAGACTGTTTCTTCTCCTTTCTCTCGTTTTTAACTCCTTTCATCAAGAAGTTGAGCACATGCTTTGCCCAATCCCATTCCTGAATGTTGTTCACATGAAAGATCGGCGGCTTATAGATTGGGGAGGCCACACTTACCATTGTGGGGGAGCAAGAAGCACTTTTGTATGAAGACAACAAAAGTCCTCTTAAATTTTTTCCGATTTTCCTCCCCTTCTATGCTCATATCCAGTACATTCCTTGTCTACTGGATTAAGATTTTTGTAATCAACCTTATCAGGAAAACGATTCCCTACAATATTTTAATAGTAAAAATCAATCAAAAACACTCAGTTTAATTTTTTGGACACCAATGAACCGAAAATAAGCAGTAAGTAGAAAGTGTACCGTTGGTTATGCCCAGGGTAGCTGCTACTTTCCGAAGAGTTATGTATATTTTCCCCTGGAGAGTTTTCAAGCATCCTTTCTCTTCATCAAAGCGATCAAGAAATTCTTTCAACAGGGTATTAGAGACATTCATTTCTGGGACATTTGTCAGGGTACCAAATCCCATTTCTTCCACTATATCTTTCTTTTCTTGACTCATATCAATGTACACTGCTGCTATTGACTTTGTTTGCCATCTGCAATAATGAGTTTTTTACAAGTTTTGAAATAGAATGTGAGGATATATTTATAATACAAAATAGATATTATTCGAATGAAAGCGGATAAATATATTTAATCTGCTTACGTTATAGTGCGGCTTCTCCTTCATTGTTGCCATTGTCTTGTTCTATTTTGCTGTAATGAAAAATTTTGGTCAATACTTCACTCAATACATCAACAAGCACAAGCATGTATATCTTAATCAAGTCAATTAAAATGTCCCAGGCCACCGAATCGAACAACATTCACTTGGTGAACCAAAATCACAAAGGCCACCAAACCGAACAACGTTCATGTGGTTAATAAATGGTGATCAACTTTTAATCAACAAAAATAGTGTTCCTCCATGCAAAAGAAGTACTAAAGATAGTAACAACCAATTTCAAAGCTCTAGTTAAACTATTCACACCGATAAGAACAAGCATGTATATCTTAATCAAATCAACATCTTCCAAAAGAAAAGTTTTTCAAATTTCATGAATTAGATGTTCTTTCAAAATGACATTTGCAAATTGGCTTCTTTAAAAACTCTTACTGAAACTTGATATCTTCCTTTAAGTATCAAGGTTAACTACCATTCGTCCTGAAATCTATCCAATATAATGAGACAATTTTACAGTAGTATGACTTATGAAAATAAAAGAGTTGTCTCTAATATCAATTGTCCTATACAAAACTCATTTACATCAAGTCTCAAGATATTGTCAATTTTTCTATTTAAATTGCTGACAAGTGTAACTCATGCTTAAAAAAATTGTAGAAAAGGAGAAAGACAAAGTTATTCAAGAGCGATACATTTGGACAATACATTATTTGCTTCTCAAAGGGATCCAAACTAAAGATTCTTACTAGCATTATATAGGACGGCCTTAACGAAACTCATTCATGCACAGAATCAAACATTATAAATAATGAAACAGCTAGAAAATTATTTGCTGCATGCTATCACAAAAGGAACCCACCGAACCGAACAACATTCACATAGTGTATCAAAATTACAAAAGTCACCGAACCGAACAAATCTCAAAGCCCTAGTTACAATATCCACTAAATTGAATGAAAATAACGACAAATTTCATTCCAAGGCCTACTTATACTATAAAAATGCATTTACAATAGTTCGATCTACTAAACGAAGCAAATCAATCCAGTAAACCTAAAATGCAACTAGGAGAAACACGACATTACAAGATTTCAAATGAACAGTAGTTTTCTCATACCTTTGGTAGTCTCTATTGCAGTTTTCCTTCGTTTTTGGTTGTTGCTTGCGAAATTTTTTCCCAATTTCTTTCCAATAGTGGTTTTCGCAGAGAACTTGATTGAAGTTTGAGTGATGTTGAGAGAGATTCGAAGAGAATGAGTCGTTTCGTGTTGAAGATGTAGCGTTTTTTCATAATGAAGCGCGAATGAAAAAGGAGGGGTTTCGTTCGTCTTTAGCGCGTGTTTTCACTTGTCATTTAATGCGCATGATTCTATTTGAGTTTGGGCCAATTTGGTTACATGGTTATATGGATGTGTAGCAGTCCCGTTTTCATAAACATATTTAGTTAGCGTTCAATTGGACATATTAAGTGTTATATATGTTATTAGTTAACATTCTACATGAAATTATTAATGAAGTAATTAAAGGATAAATATGATTAATTTGTAATATTTAAAAGACAAATTAATTGATAAAACCTTTTAGGAATAAATTTAAATAACGTCTCATTTTTTTGGAGAATAATTTCACTATTTATCCTTAATTTTATTGCACGAGTCGTGTCCGTATTATTGCAAGATTTGGTAGGTCATAGGTGAATCACGTTGCTTGTTTTAGCAATTAAATTACACTGCGTGCTTCAGTATAAAAGTAGTTGCTTTTTGTAGGTTATTAAAATTAAATTAAGAAAAAAAAAAGAAAGGATTAGCAGATTTGAGTTGATTAATGGAAAAATAAAATAACGTAAATTTTAAACGGGTTCGGTGTATATATTTTTTGGTAGGGAGTCGCATGGGAATTTTTTATTTAAATAAATTAAATAAATATAATAATTATTGAATTAAATAATTTTAAAAGTTATTACCGAAATTTACTAGTCTCTCATATTTTGTTTATACTGTAAACAAGATGATTTTATACGTATCTGATTTATAGTGTAAACGAGATAAGACACGTAGACGTGATATGTGTAAAATAATCTCGTTTACACTGTAAACGAGATACGTGCAAATGTATCTCGTTTACATTTCAATGAGGCAATTTTTCAGCAGTTATAAAAGGATGTGTAACTTTTAGCATTCTCTACATATATTTCATATCTTCTTCTGTCCCGTTTTTTTCACAAAAAGAAGGCAACAATGACCAGTAATAGTGTATACATAGTGTGTATTTACCCCAAATGTCATATGAGAAATGGCAATAATGGGGTGATATTTGAGTGTGAGAAACCGATTCTGTTGCGCACTCAGCATGTGAGTTCGTTGTCCGAGTTAAAGAGTTTGATATTGAGCAATTAGTGGCACAGAGAGGGAGGTCGGAAGGGTGGGGTATAGGTTGCTGGCATCGTTGGGCAATGGAGTTTTCCAGTTTCGACTATTTCGCCTTCTAGGGGACGAGCATATGCAACTCATGTTTGACATCCATGGGAGAATCATGACGGAGCAAGTGATGGAGTTTTCTGCCGATGTTGGAGATATTGTTGGTGGTGGTTCTGTATACTCGACCTATGTACAGGATGACCAACCTCTCACACCACGGGAGATGAAACGTGTGGGTCTCCGGACGCCATTGCTCCACGAATGCCGTAACCAGGGAATTATTGAATGTTAAATCCCTGAGAGGCACCGTGTCATCGAATCCAGCCTCTCTCAGATACGGGACGATGGCGTCAGGTGGAGGAAGGGTATGACTCACTCCCTGGAGTAGTAGAAGGTGAGGCCTTTGAAAAAAAGATATATGTTCACAATTATCAATAAATAATTTTAAAACTCAGATAGTGGTTCTTTGAAGTTTAATGGTCCTTATAATATTACTAAATTTTTAAATAAGTTTCCATATTTTTTTATTAAATTCTTACCATGTTTTTAGTTTTGTAATTAAATCTTTTTAGTATAAAAAATATTAAAATTAAATAAATATTTTTTTATAAATTAAAAATATTTATAATTAAGAACATAATTACATATTTAGTTACATATTTTTAAAAAAAAATTATTCTGTTAATTTTAATATATTTGATATAAAAAAATATCATTATAAAATTAAAAGTAGTATAATAACTAAATTAAAAAAACATAAAAATCTAATTATAAATTTGACGAAACTAAAAGAAATAAAATAGAATTTCAAACTAATAATTATGTAGTAACAACCTAGTACAAGTGAAATAAAATAGAGTTCTAAATTGCTACCAGTGACCTATTCCTAACTATACAACTATTCTAATTTTTGGCGACTACCATAACTATGGCTACATACACACATACATCTCTATAGAATTGTATAAAATTCAACACAACAGAACTAACCACAAAGTCGCCTCTTCGGCATAATGTCAAGTCTCGTTCATCCTGTTGATGTCTCTATCATTACCACCTACGTATGCCATCGTCGTATTTATCGATTATGTGGTCAGAAAAGGATAAAAGAGAAAAAAAGTGGTTGAAAATTTCAAATTGATACTCGGTCAAACGCTATCAACGAGTTACATATATAGCCATCGCCTAGCCTTATCTCGTTTATAGTGTAAATGAGATATATATATATGTGTCACGTCCACGTGTTTTATCTCGTTTACATTGTAATTGAGATACGTGTAAAATCATCTTATTTACAGTGTAAACGAGATAAAAGAAGCTGATGAATTTCGATAATAACTTTTAAAATTATTTAATTCAGTAATTATTATATTTATTTTATTTATTAAAGTAAAAAATCCGTCGCATGGACAAAGAACATGGATATTTTTTCACACAAAAGGGTTGAATTTCTAATTTTATTTATTTAAATTTGGCAAGACTTTATATTTTAAATTAGAAAAAATACAAGGACCAATTTTATATGTAATCAATTTGTTAATATAGTAGCTAACTTTTTACAAAATTTTTATTTTAAAATTTTAAAATCACACGTCATTCTCATTCTTCTTTACTTCCTTTTCAAAAATACAGAAATTACCGTGTTTTTACTACAACAATTTTAACAGATAGTGGTGGCAGTTTTGCGACAATTGTAGAAATCTATTGCTGGATGAAAAATAGTGGCGGTTGATGCAGTGACTAGTCATGGGTTGCTATTAGGGGTGGCAAGCAGAGAAGTCCGTCCTGCCCCGCCCCGCCTAAACTCGCCAAATATCTTCTTTTTTTTTACTTTTAACTATTAAATAATATATATGAAGGCATAAAAAAAATTTCTCATATTTTTTACTTTTAACTATTATAATTTCTAAAAGTATAAACAAATTATAATTTTTATATTCACAAACATTAAAGTCTTTGTAATTATAAATATCTAATAAATATAATTATAAACCAAGTTTTCATCAAAAACATAATTATAAATATTGTTCCCAAAACAAAATAAACATAATCCAAAACATAATTATAAATATTATCTCTAAAACAAAATAAATATAATCCAAAACACTCAATTTTCATCTTCATTCTCTTGTAAGTTGGGTTGGAGGAAGTTGGATTTTGGCAAAAAAATTGTAAAAATACTCCTTACTAAAAAAATACTAAGCCCGGCGGGGAAGGTCGCCCCACCCCGCCAAAGCCCGCCGTTTAAGCGGTGCGGGTTAGGCGGGCTTTTACTATTTGGCGGTCCCAATTTTTCAGCCTAGCCTGCCTTTTGTGGCGGGTTACGTGGTCCGGCTTGGCGGGTTTAGACCCGTTTGCCACCTCTAGTTGCTATTCATTTCAAATTTAGCGGCGGTTATGGTCAACCGCTGCTAAAGGTAACAAAATGCAAGAGATAGTTGTTGAGCCAAAATTTACTTTTAGCGGCGGTTTTATTCCAACTGCCGCCAAATTTACTTAATTTCTCACTCTCATATTTGGATGTAGTCTTTTTCAAAAAATCAACAGAATATAAATTACTTTAGTTTTCACTAGTTTCATCAACGTTGTGATAGAGAAATGTTGTCTTTTGCAAATATAAAATTTTTTTATTGGTAAATAAATTGAGTTTGCCCGTATTTTAATTTTCGATATATTCTAATAAGTTAATGTTGAGCAATATGTTTCAGTTACTGTTATTCTATAGCTCCAGAAATGCTCTTTTGAGTGCACGGAGGTTAGATTCTAACAACATCAGCAGTGCTTTCTTTGTCTCTGAATCAGACTTTTGCTCAAGTTTCTCAATTTCAGCAAGAAAATACCTAAAATCACCATAAAACACATAAACTCAAAGTAGAATCCAAAAATATAAATTTTGCACTAAAACCTATGAAAACATAATAAAACTTAAACAAAACATAACAAAAACTATATAAAAATAATGCCAAAAAGCGTATAAAATATCCGCTCATCAATACTATTTATCGAATTTAATTATACTGTTCGTGGTGATACAGTAGTAATTGTAAATACATATAAAAAATTATAAATTTCTTGATAGCGCAAATTTTAAATTATAAAAATTAATGTTTGATTTAAAAATTACAATTAAAAAGATTTACTTATACACTAAATAAAATTAAAATTACTTATAAAGAAAATAGACATAAACATAATCATCGCAAGAGTTTTGTTTCTAATCATTAGTTAGAATATAAAAAATTTGTAAATCCAATATTTCGAGAAATCTTGAACAAGATATGCAAAGCGATTACAAATGGGTCATGGAAACAAAAAAAAAATAAATGATGAAAAATGATTTTTTTTTATAAAGATATTTTGCATAAGTTGGAGTGAAGATCAATGGATGCACATGAAGGAATGAATAGTATTGAGCACTAAAACAGAGACCTGAGTGAATG
Source organism: Arachis hypogaea (assembly GCF_003086295.3). Classification (NCBI taxonomy): domain Eukaryota; kingdom Viridiplantae; phylum Streptophyta; class Magnoliopsida; order Fabales; family Fabaceae; genus Arachis; species Arachis hypogaea. The sequence goes on along the minus strand of NC_092041.1, from coordinate 21,155,947 downwards.
TGACAATAAAACAAAAAATAAATAAATGAAAGAGTAGATAATGTTTTTAGAGAATGAAATTCGAGAACTCATAATAAGATACCATCTGTGTTCGTAGAAAAAAGTAGAAGTATTTATATTACCTTTGAACAATAAAAAATTATAACTATTCAAATTTAATTTGAAATTCAAATGAAATAATAATATATCTATTTCAACCGAATTATAATATCTTATCACCGTTTAAGAAATAGTTTAAATTTTATTTTTAAGTAAAAAATAATTTTACATTTAAAATTAATTTACTAAGAAGATAAAATAACAAATTATAAATATAACAAACTTACAACTCAATTCCTATTAATAGAAGCTTAACATTATATGCAAAATAGTTTACAATTTAAATTGCATTTAATACGATGATAATTATGGATCAATTTAAACTAGTATAATGGTCAAAATTTTGAATTATTTTACTGGTATAAATCAGACCCAAAATTACAAGGATGATTTTTGAAATACATTCAAACTTTTTGCTTTTAGTTTTACCCACATAAATTATTCTTAGTAGCCACTAGTTTACTCAAAACCCTAACCTAAGTCAAACCACCTTCACGGTACATTCATAAGCCGTCTATTGGGGCCGCAGCCCTACCACCTTTGACATACACTTCTGCCACAATCCCCTCTATTTGCTCTGTTGCACCTTTACATTTTGTGACGAGTTTTATACGTAGTTTGTGCTCGTGATTCTCCTAGGCTAGTAGTTGTTTATGGGCTGCATTTGTGGGTAAAATTGGTGAGCAAGTCACAACCACCAGGCTGTCACACTTCTAAATAATAAATTTACAAATTATATATATATATATATCTTTTATCAAATAATTTACTTCTATTTAATTTATTTTAATTTTAGTTATAAATTTACTTATTTTATTTTTATAATTATATAATATCTATTAATATTATTTTTTAATAAATACTTGTAGTATATAATAGTATAATAGATATAAATTAATTAATAAATTATTAAAATTTGAAAGTAATTATTATTTTAATATAAAAACAAAATAAAATATTTATGATAGAGTAAAATTAACAAAATACTTATTATTCCTGTTTCATATTATTTTAGAATATCTAGATATTCTTAAAATGTTAGTAAAAATATGTATGTTAAATTTTAATTTTAAATTTTTTACTATTTTTTATTTTTTTATTTACATAGGACTAGGTTAATCGATTCAACCAGTGATCCACCAGTTGAACCAATGACCCAATAACCCAGTAGCTTGACCGGTTTGATTACTAGTTCGGTTCTGATAACTATGGCATTGGTACATAGTTGCTGCTGCTCTGTTGTGGCATTGTTCTTTCGAAGACTGTGATCATGCTTCCCTTCCAGTGACTTCGGGTGGCTCTGTTCCTTCTTTACATCACTACTCCATTCCATTTGTGGTCAGATTTTGTGATCTATTTTTTTGGGTATTGTTTCTTGTTGTGCTCACTCTCAATGTATTTCTTTCTTTGCATATGCTATTCACTTATTATTGGTAAATTATTATTAGTAGAGTTACTAGTCAATTAACTTAACTAGAATTACTTAAATTACAATATAACATATTATTAGAAGATTATAGAGAACCAACACTGCGATTTTTTATTATTGTTCAATAACAAAATATTTCATAACAAATCTTTTCTCTATATCTCCAATCTCTCATTTTTCTAATCCATTGTAACTTTTTACAACTTAAGTTTTCACAATGATAATATAGAATAACTCGTGATAGATATTAAAATAAAGAAATAGAGACCACTTGTATCCATGAAAACTTATGACGTTTTCTCTTTTATCTCTTTCTTTCCCTTTAGTTAAGTATTTTTAAGAGGTGTATGTACATAGAAGAGACACAAAAATTCTTACGAAAATTCTATCATATGACTTTCAATAAAGCAAGAAATAAATAACAAGATAAATTATATAAAAAATTTGAGAAGAAAATCAAACCAAAAATAAGAAGGCAGTAGTTTTTAGTTTGTGTGTAGCAAATTTTTTTCTTAAACATGAATTATCTTTAATCTCAATAAGTACTAACTAAATATATAATATTATATCTAAAATTAATTAATTTAATTTATTATGCTTTTCTCTTTGGTTGTAGAAGAAGACATTTTTTCTTGTTAGATATGAGTACTTTCTCTCATGTTTTTGTTTGATTTTTTTTTGGAACATTTTTTTTATTATTCATCATGGTCATTCCATTTCTTCTACTCCATGTTTGATTCATACCATAGAATTACGATCATAGTTGTTTTGTCGCTCGCACACTTTTTGAAGAAAATATAGCTAAAAAAGAAAAGAAAAAGACATTGAGAAAAATCAAGTGGTATCTAATAATTAATAACTTGTTATTTTAAATTATTGTTATTCTATATGTATAACAGGATTATATTGGAATCTTAAATAAAAAACTTGACCACTATTTTTAGACTAACCCTTATTTAAAAATTTATTTTTGAAACTTTTAGATTGTTTTGGAAGAGTTATGCATGTTATGATTTATGTTTTTCATTTATGATTTGGTTTATTGTAAAACTCATGTAAATTTAGATTTAATTTATTTTATTTAAGACTTATTATGAATAGTAAAGAACTAGAATACAAGCTTTTTCAACAAGTTTAGTGAAGACTTTAGTTAATTTTCTCAAAATCTGTTCAAGAAAATTGTGCTGTGATATGTTAATATCCTTAATGTTTAACTATAACTTTATTAAACCTTATTCAAGTTTGATATACTTTAATTATGTTTTACCGAGTGATTAGTAAACTTGTTAATAGTATTAATTGGGAGTAACATACAGAAAAGAGTAAAGTATCGTTTTTATCCTCAATATTTAGGATAAGTTCTAAAATTATTCCTAACATTTGAATCGTCCTATTTAGGTCTCTAACGTTTTAAAATTGGCTCAATGTTGTCCTGTCGTTAGAGATCTGTTAACAGAATTGACGATGGGACAAAATTGAGACAATTTTGAAACGTTAGGACTTAAATAGAACGAAAATATTGGGGACAAAAATGATACATAAAAATATATTTTAATTTTATCCTTCAATAATATCAATTTTTTACGGTACATAGTTATTCAATTATTTTTTTTACCACATCTAAGTAAATTAAACTTAAACACATTACTTTTATTCTAAATAAATTTATTTTTTTTATAATTTTACTCTTAAAGGTTTTTACTCGTCATGAAATGTTTGTAGAATGATGACTATTACATAAACTTGTGAAAAAAAAATGATACATATACAATAAAGTATAAATTGTACCTTTTGTCTCTAATGTATTGAAATTCTTTAATGTTTAAGAGTAAAAATTTTTAAAAGTAAAATTATAAAAAAATAAATTTATTTAGAATGAAAGTAATGTTATTATGTGTAATTTACTTAGATGTGATTAAAAAATAATTGAATAACTACGTATCGTAAAAAATTGATATTATTGAAGGATAAAATTAAAATTTATTTCTATGTATCGTTTTTGTCCCTAACGTTTTCGTCCTATTTACGTCCTTAATGTTTTAAAATTGTCTCAATTTTGTCCCACCATCAATTCTGTTAACAGATCCCTAATGGAAGGACAACATTGAGCTAATTTTAAAACGTTAGAGACTTAAATAGGACGATTTAAATGTTACGGACAACTTTAGAACTTACCCCAAACGTTGGGACAAAAATAACACTTTACTCTATAAAAAATCTGTTTTTAATAGCATAGTTTGTGTTTTGTTCTGAAATATTTTTAGTTTGAGTCTGTTGCACTCATTAGTCATAACCCAGTTTAGAAAATGTTGTTTACTCTTTTCTGAAAAAGGCCGCATTGAAATATGAATTGGTGCTGTGTATTTACATTCAAGTATTAATTGTATTTTTCCATGTAATCTTAATGATTTGATTGCATACTTTTCATTATAGATGTGGATTTTGGTTTGAGCTAATCATTTTGTTTGATTAGATTGAAAATTTAAAATTATTCTTTTTTTATTAGTATTTTTGTATACTCTCTAATAAGTGTTATCGGTTTGTATGAAGGTTTGAAAATATGCCTAGGAAACTGCAGTACAGTTGTATCCCCAATGTCGGTATTGTTGACAAAACTCAGTATATCAATGCTCAAACATCCGAAAAAAATAGATCATTCAGTCCACTGCGTATTGAAACACGGCTAGCTCTATCAACTTAGAAAGATGCCGGTGAAGCTTCCGCACGACGCATAGAGACTGAACATATTGTTGAGCCTGCTCAAATATCTTCAGAGGATAAAGATTATGATCCCGAGGCTGATGAAGTTGAGTCATGGGATGATCACGTTGATAACTTATATGCTGAAGAATAAGATGTACGCCGTAACAAGCCCAATGGTCGCAAGGATACGAATTATTGGAGTGTTCTTGTAAGTGGTAAAATTTTTTCCTACAGTCTTGATTATTTAATTATAATTGAACAACTTTGGTATTCTATTTAATTTTTAGGCAACGATAATGCAACAAAACCTTGTTATTTGTTTCTTAGACGATGTCATCACAAGAACGATGAACTTGAGCATCAAAGAGGCTATAGTACTTTTTCCTGGTAGACAGATTATTCTGGAGTTTAATACAGAGTTGTAACTGATCGGTCAGGCAGTTGGATTATTAAGTGGGATTCTAGGGAGTTTGGGTGCTGACTTTCAACGTTTTCCCATTAATGAAGAGAGTTGGAAGACAATGGATAATGCTCTCAAGGAACATGCATATGACACAATTAAGGTATAATGTTAATTTTCATATCTTATTGCATTATGTCTCAAATCTTTAGCGGACCTTTCGGTATGAGGAGGATGACAACAAAAAAAAAGCGGGTAATGATTCAAAGGATAGTAAAAATCTGGAAGGAAGCAAGAAACAACTTATTTCACAAGTTTTATGACGAGAGAAAGAGTTTAGAAGAAAATGTTAAGCATAAACCATCAGGAATAAATGCATAGCAATGGAAATGGTTCCTTCAATATCTTTTAAAGGACTCTACGAAGGTAATTAACATTGAATTGATACTACATTTAATGTTGCAATTTTAAACATTTTAAATACTTGAATAAAATGATTGATTGAAAGTGATAAAATTAAAAAGCCAAGAAACCAGTTCAATAAGTTTCTAACCCTTAAAAAAAATATCGAGGCACTATTAAAGAGTCATTACGTTCTAAAATTCATTGCATGATCAACTGTATTTGTGTTTTTATTTATAGAAAAAGTGTAGACACAATGCTCTAAATCGGTCGAAACAACTTTATACCAGTGTTATGAAAACTGAACCGGACCAGATGGTTCAATCGAGTTACCCAGGATCTAGTCTTCTAGCCAGTCTGGTTGACATGAAAAACTACTTGGCAAAAAATTGGCAGAAAAATCGGTCAAACTGGTGGTAAACCAGCAAATCGGTGAAACTGGACGATTTTATAACTCAGCATATAAAAAAGCTGAAAGCAGCATCCTTCTTGGTTCCCCTCACTCACACAAAAACAAAACCCTAACCCCCTACCCCTCTCTCTCTCAGCACCACCAGCAGCAGCCACCGCCTTCGTCATCACCGAACTCTTCTCGTTAGCCAAAGGGTGTCGTCGCACCGGCAGTGACGGACAGAGGGTTAGATCAAAGTCCTTGGCCGTCGATCCTCTTCTCCTCCATGCCGTCGCCTCTGTACTTGCATGTCGAAGCTCATTGCTATCTTCTACTCTTCTCTACTTTGTCATCGTGGTTGTGGACTTGCATATCGAGGAGCTATCAGTTTGAATCCTATCCTCGTCTCTGTCTCGCCGTTCTACCCTCCCCGGCAGATGGGTTTCATTTCTCCCTCGTCTTGTTCTTTATCCCCGTCTTGTCGTTCCTCCCCCGTCTCTGTCTCTGTCTCCTCGTTCCTCCTTCGTCGGCAGTTGAGTGTTGTTCCAACCTCGTCTGTCTCTGTCTTGCCTATCTCCGAGTTTTATTATTTTGAGTTTTTGTTTTTATATGATTCTGGCACCGAATAATGTTTATGATTATGAGTATGCGCGGCTGAAATCTGTGTTTGCTTCCATTTATATTTGTTCATTTTATTGATTCTGAGTTACTGTGATTATTGAGTTGCTGTTCTCTGATGATTGAGTTGCTGATCTTTGGTGTTTTTTTTTCTAAGTTAAGGTTATTGGGGGTGTGATTTGCTGAATTTGAATTGTGAGTGTATCTAAATTTCAATTTCTGATGGTTGAGTTGCTGAATTTTCTGATGCTTTTGGATTCTCTGGCTTGTATAGTTGTATGTATTTGGATTGGGAGTGATTATTCTAGGTATTTATATTGATCATTTTATTAGAATTTGATAGTTAATTAGAAATTTTTAATATTTAAAATTATTTATGCTGATTATTGTTTATGTTAATTATTTTATTTGAATATTTAAAACTATATATTAAATTTTTATTAATTTTATTGTATATTTAATTAAACTGGTCTAATCACGGTTCAACTCCAATTGATCTATTGAACCATTAAACCAGTTACTTGATCGGTTTAATGACCGGTTTGGTTTTTACAACCTTGCTTTATACACATACTAGGGATTCTAAGACAACGAAAAGGCTAAAGGATGAAGAGGTAATTATGTGTGTATTATCATTAATATTTTTTTTGTTTTGTGATATTCTTTTGTAACATGTATGATTGTGTAAATATTTAATGTGGTTATAGGAGAAAAAATAGCAAAGGCGCATTAATAGAGGAGATATATTTATTATGACTCATAAAAAAAGGATGGCTCGTATATGAATGTTGATGCGCGTGTTGTTGGAGTAAGTATTGGTTAATAATTATTTACATCTCTTGCTCTATACATCTTGCTAACTTCAAAATCACAATAACCCAACTCTAGTACATCTGTAGGAAGCGATTGCAAATATCGAGAGCCAAGATGATTTCTCGAAGGAGATTTCACTTACTAATTCGCTTGCGCAAGTCCTTGAAAAGGAGCATTCAGGACAAGTTCGGAGATAGGTTTTGGACCATGTCCAACGAAAATTATTCTTAATACTATACAACAATTGAACTCTGGAGTGTAAATTGAGGAGTATCAAAGGAAGATTACAGAATTGAAGGCAGCAGCAACAGAACTAAATGTAGAGGCAGCAGAAGAGAGGGCAAAGAGACAGACCATCGAGAATCTAGTAAGATACATGATCTGGTTTGGTGTTTAGCACCAAGAGCACGAATTTGCGTGGAATGGCTTCGGGAAGGGTGGCACTAAACGCCCACAACCTGTCATTTAGCGCCAAGTACGCTGCACCAACACCCCCACCCTTTTTGAATTCAAATCCTCATCAACCCCCCTTGATTTCCTTCCCTTTCTTTGTTCTCCATACCCCCTCCCTCTCCCATCAAATCTCTGCTCCTTCCCATACCTCTTTCACTGATCCCATCACTCCTCAAGATTTCCTCCATTTTCCAATACAACCCTTTAACCCCCTTCTATAAATCCCCACCATCCATCTCCCCTCTCTCCTTCATTCCCCTTTTTTCTCCTTCCCTATAAATACCCTATATTCCCACCTTCTATTCCATAATACAAAAACATTCATTCCTCTTCTTCTTCTTTTTCTTCTTCTTCTTCTTCTTCCTCTCCCTTTCTGAGCTAAAATCGGACCTCCCTCACCCTCTTTGCTTTCTTCCTTTTGCTTCGGAAGGAACCAACCTTTAAGTTTGGTATTATCGCGCCATTCATTTTTTATATTTGTGTTTAATGGTACCTAAGGGAAGTGAATCCTCTTTAAGGGAGAGAAAGGGTAAGGCACCTCAATCCAATGAGTTTGACTCAAATAGGTTTCTTCCAAGTTACATGAGGAGCATTTTTTTTGAGATCACAATCAAGAAGAAGGTGATCCTGGAAGTCAAGTTTGACCTCAAGCCAGATGAATATTTGAAGATTTGGCAACAAATTGAGAGAAGAGGTTGGAAATGGTTGAGCAATCCGCACACTGATGTGGGCTACTGATGGTCTAAGAATTCTTTAGTCATGCGTAGATCACCTACAAGGCTCTTGTTTGTGGGGTGAATGGGAAAAACTACCAAACTTATGTGAGGAGAAAGGTCTTTTGACTACTGTTCCGAGGATTACCTGAAACTGTATGTCGATCTCGGACGAGATCTTCTGTACTGGTCGGAGCTGTTGTGTCCGACTTGATGATGGTGACTGGAGCCACCGTGTCTGACTTGTTGGACTTGGTAGTGGTGCTGATCTTTCATCCCCGGAGGGTGGGGGGTACCTGCAAGGGACTCCGATGCTTAAGTTAGCAAGGGTATTAAGCAGGTATTGAGTAGAATCAGAGTATGAGTTATACTTGGGTGCTCCAGTGTATTTATAACAGTGTAGAGAGACCTTCCTTAGATAAGATAAGTTAGTTATCTTATCTTATCTTTATCTTCGAGCGAGGTCATCTTATCTTTAAGGGAACCACCTTTATCTCTATAGGCTTGGGCTGCCCTTGGATTTGGGTCGTGTTCCTCTGTTTGGGCCCTTTATTGGACTTTTCTGGTAGTTTGGCCGAGCTCTTTGACAAGAGGTCGGATTGTCCTGACCTGAAGAGGTCAGTCGCTTTGTCGATAGAACATCCCAGGTCGGATAGCTCGACCCAGGGTATGAACAGTGCCCCTGCTCGAGCTCGGTCTTCCTTTTGAGGTCGAGTCTTTAGTCTTTAGGACTTCGATCCTTCTCAGGTGAAAACCGAACTCGAGTATTTCGTCGATTTTATCTTTGTAGAGTTCCTTTTTGAATGCGGAACGTTTCTGTTCCGTTTCCTCTGAAAGCGCGCGCTTTTGAATTAGTGTCCTGGCCTTGGGAATGCACGAGGGTTTTTAATGCCCTCATTAATTGGTTTTTGATGCTCCGTTTCTCTTGGCTTTTATTTTGAAATTTACTCTCAAGAAACGGTTTTCTCTTCTCTTGCTTTTTGCTGTAACTTCCCCTTTTTTCTTCTCTCCTTCTGTTTTCGTCTGGAAACTTGCGTTTTTACGTTTCTCTTGTGACGTCGCTTGGTAATTGTTGACGCTTTTGCTTCGAGGAGTCATCCTTTCATCGCTTCGTCTTTCAGCCTTTTCAAGCTTTTCTCCTTTCTCCTGGTAGGTTCTGCTTTCTGCTCCCTTGTTTCTTTCGTTGCTTTACCTTCGCTTTTTGATAAAGCTTTGATTTTCAAATACACGCTGGAAAATTTGATCCTTTTCGTATCACTGTGCGCCTGCTTCATTTTATTGTTCGGGGATTTTTTCTTGCTTTTTGAGATGACCCCTCTGTATTCTAGGGTTCATACCGCTTGTTTTTCTTCTTTTGCGGACTGCATGAACCTACTTACTTTTCTGGAAGATTACTCCTTTGATGTTTTTCCCGCATGTTTGATTAGCTTTCTTGCTGATGAATCCCGTAGAATAACTTTTTTCTTTTGGTGGCTCGTTTGATTTTCTTCGCGTTGTTTTACTTTTTTGTTTTATTGATAAGTTAAGACTGTGAATTTGGGAGGTAGCTATCTTGATGACCTTCTGGTGGTAATGACTTTCTTTTTTCTTTTTGGGATGTTGCTTTCTGAGAAAGGGTTTCTCTTTGTTCTTGCTGCGAGTTTTTTGTTGGGACGTTAGCTTTGTAGATTTTCCTGAATCTTTGTTCCCTGATTGCCTCCAAAAGATGCCCCTGGACCTTTTTGGTGTGGGTCCTGGGGTTTCGTTTTGCTGTTTGTGCTGTGTTGGACTGTGCTGGCTGAGTTGTTTTGATTTCGTCCGAGATTTTTTTAGTAATCCACTCTCCTTTTCTTGTTTGTAGGACTAGTTGGCTATGTCTTCTCACAAAAATATTATAGAGACGTCCTCTAAGGTTCCTGAGGGTATGTCCAATTGGTTGGACTCTGTTGTTTTGATGTGTGTTTTTGTGGTCAATGCTGAATTCTGTGTGGAGCTTAGGAAACATCACCGTATCTGTAAGAGTAGAGATCAAGAGAAGAATTATGAGTTGGTGGCACCTGACTCCGAGGAGAGGGTTTGCTTCCCTGTCCTGACCCAGGGGGAGTGCCTTTTCTTTTATGCTTATGACTATTTTTCAGCCAGTTGGACATCACCTTTCCCTTTACTTCGTTTGAGACCGATTTGTTGTGGTTGTGTAATGTAGCTCCGTCCCAACTTCATCCAAACTCTTGGGGCTTTATCAAGATTTTTCAACTTCTTTGTCAAGAATTAAATGTTACCCCTTCTCAAACTCTTTTCCTTTATTTGTTTGTTTTGACTAAGCCCGAAATTTCTTCAAAATAGAAAGCCTCGTGGGTTTCTTTTAGATCTGCACAAGGACGTAAGGTTTTTACCATGTATGACGAGTCCTTTAGGGACTTCAAGAATTATTGTTTCAAGGTTCGAGCTGTTGAGAGAGCTCGTCCCTTTTTTCTGGAAGCGAATAAGGAGGCATCCTTCCCTTTACAATGGCAGCAGAATGTAGTAGTATCCCGATATATGTGGGAAATGCTTGATGAGATCGAACAGGCCTTTGTGACAGTTTTGAAGGATCTTTGGGGGGAACCTCCTCATTTGGATACCAAAAAATGTTTGGCAGACCCCTCCCTCGTCCGAGATGTATTGGGTATTACTTGATATATACTATTTCTTGTTTTTGCTTTTCTCCCTTTTTTCCCAGTCTGTAAAACTGTTGTTTTTCATTTTTTCATAGATGGCCAAGAATAATGATGCAATGAAGGCTTTCAAAAAAGTGAGAAAAGCTACTACAGCTCAAAACACCTCAGCCCAGATGGATGGAGAAGGGTCCTCTCAGGTCCCATTGAAGCCGTCTGTGCCGAGTTCTCCTGGCCCGAGGTGAATGATCCCTACTCCTCAGGTTCGTTTAGTGGATCCTCCACAATCTTCCACTGCTGCTACGGTTTCTTCTTTGGCCGTCCCTCCTCCCAAAAGACCTCAAACCGTTGAACCTTTCAATCTGGATGCCCTAGATTTTATGGCTTTGTCAACCAGCAGATTGCACCTTATGGTGCCCTCTCTATGGATGATGTTTCTCTCCTTCATCACTTAGATTTTATAACTCGAAGCAGCGTTAAGATGGCTCATATGGGAGCTGCTCTGTATCGAACTGCTCAAAATCTTCCTCTGTATGCTACCAAAGCCTTTATGGAGGAAGCTAAGCAAGAGTTCGATCGAATGAAGGGTCTGAAGGAGGAGCTCGAAGTGGAGGTGACTAAACTGAAGAAGGAGCTGGAAGGGGAGAAGGCCATCTCTCTTGCCTTGGCGGCTTCTGTGCAGTTGGCTGAGGATACGGCATTGAAGCACAAAAACAGCTATGTCACGACTTACCGAGAAGTGATGCATCTCAGGAGGGAGTTAGAGTTGGCCCAGGTTGATTATTCTGAGCTCCAGGGTCACCTTGTAGGCAGCGTAACTGCTGCCTATGAGAACCTGAAGGAGCAGGTTCGGGTTCTTGCCCCGGAGGTCGACCTTGCTTTATTTAGTTTGGATAATATTGTGAGGGATGGAAAGATCGTCCCCGATGATCCTGATGATGATGACGTTGAGCCTCCCTTTGAGCCTGTTGCTAAAGCTTCTGTTGTGTCAGCTTCTTCAACTCCTGCTCGTCCCGAATTAGATCCCGATTGCCAGATATTGAATCGGGTGACGGGACAGTAGACGCAGTACCTCTCCAAACTTGCCCTCCTTCACCCCGTGTTGATGCTACCGAGAAGCCTTCGGGTGTTTAACTGATTTCTGTGACTACTTGTGTAGATAGCCCAGCTTGTGGGCTTTTGAACTCTTTATTTTGCTAACTTTTGACACTTTTTTAGTTGCTGGTTTAGCAACTTTATTTTGATAAACAAAGTAGTTTCCAGGCTTTGTGGGCTGAACTTGGTGGCCTCTGAAGCTGGCTGTTATTATAACTTTGTGTTTTTATATCATGTCTGCCTGTGCTTGTCTTGGTATCTTCGTAGGCTTTGGGAGTGTTGGAATTTTGTCTGACATGATCGGCTTGATTCCTTTGCCTGATGTTATTTTCAGCAATTCATTTTGTTTGAACTTTGTTCAGGTCTTCATTAGGAATTATAATGCTGAGGTTGCCGACTTCTTCAGGTCGGTTTTTGTCCGAGTTGTTGTTTGTAACCTTTTTTTTTGGACCTCATTTAGGTCTCTTTCAGGGGTAGCTTTATGTTTTGGGTCGACTTTACCATGTCGAGTCCTCCTAAGTTATTTTGTAATCCTTTTTCTTTAACCTTGTTCAGATCTCTTTTAGGGATTACTTTTATAACTTATATACTTTGGGTCGACTTCGTCATGTCGGGCCCTGTCGAGTTACTTGGTAATCCTCTTTCTTGGACCTTATTCAGGTCTCTTTCAGGGATTATCTTTGTAGCTTTATATTTTGGGCCGACTTCGGGCCCTATCGAGTTACTTGGTAATCCTCTTTCTTGGACCTTATTCAGGTCTCTTTTAGGGATTATCTTTGTAGCTTTATATTTTAGGCCGACTTCGGGCCCTATCGAGTTACTTGGTAATCCTCTTTCTTGGACCTTATTCAGGTATCTTTTAAGGATTATCTTTTTAGCTTTATATTTTGGGCCGACTTTGTCATGTCGGGCCCTGTCGAGTTACTTGGTAATCCTCTTTCTTGGACCTTGTTCAGGTCTCTTTCAGGGATTATCTTTGTAACTTGGTCGTGGGAGTCCGACTTCCTCATGTCGGGCTCTTCTAAGTTATAGTAATTCTCTTTTATAGGGTTGGCCAGACCTCTTTCCAGGGCTTTACTTATAACTTCGGTTTTTGTGGCTGGTCCGACTTTTTTATGCCGGCCAGTCTTTAAGTTATTTTATAGCGATCCATTTTATTAGTACCTCGTCAGGTCCTTTCTATGGATCACTTTCTATAACTTCTTGCATTATTCTGTTTTCACCTTTGCCGATTTTGTAGAGATTGGGTTTTAACCCTCGTTTGGTCGACCTTTTAATGAATTTGGTTTTCATCTTTGGTCTTTATCGCGATCGCGCAGTGAATTTGATCTTCACTTTCTGTTGATCTGTAGCTTTATAATTGGACGATGAATGTTTCAGAGTAATGCGGCTTGAGCATTTGTAGAAGATCTAAACAGATTTTATTAAAAGAGGATGCAAATATATACATGGAGGGGGTTAATTCCCTAAGTCGGGTGATTTGTAGGTCTTGGCTTGGCGCCTCATTAAAAAACCTTTTCAGGAAAAAGAGTGCACCTTGTCCCAAGGTCCTTTATCATCCCTAACTATAGTACCTTCTTAGGTTGCAGGCATTCCATGACCTAGGAAGCTCTTGCCCGTCGAGTTCGGAAAGCCTGTAGTAGCCCTTTCCCAGCACTTTTATGACCCGGTAGGGTCCTTTCCAGTTTACTGCCAGCTTTCCTTCTCCAGGGTGAGTTGTTCCAATGTCGTTTCGGATTAGAATGAGGTCGTCCTCAGCAAAGGCCCGCTGTATTACCTTTTGATTGTATCTGGAAGCCAATCGTCGTTTTAATGCCTCATCCCTTATCCGAGCTTTTTCTCGGACTTCCGGAAGTAGGTCAAGCTGTTCCCTTTGAAGTTGGGAGTTGGCTTCTTTGCTATAGGGGATCACTCTGGGCGACCTTTCTTCAATCTCTACTGGGATCATTGCCTCCATTCCATATGCTAATCAGAAGGGTGATTCCTTTGTGGTGGAATGTGGCGTTGTCCGATATGCCCATAAGACCTGTGGGAGCTCCTCGGGCCAGGCTCCCTTTGTGTCCTATAACCTCCGCTTCAGCCCAGCCAGTATGACTTTGTTGGCAGCTTCAGCTTGTCCATTGGCTTGGGGATGTTCAACAGAGGTGAATTGTTGTCTTATATTCAGGTCAGACACTAGCTTTCTGAAGCCTGCATCTGTGAACTGAGTACCATTGTCTGTGGTTATGGAGTATGGAACCCCAAACCTTGTGACGATGTTTCTATATAGGAATTTTTTACTTCTTTGAGAAGCGGCGTTAGCTAGGGGTTCTGTCTCAATCCACTTTGTGAAGTAGTCTATTCCCACTATGAGAAATTTGACTTGTCCCAATCCTTGAGGAAAGGGTCCGAGAAGATCGAGTCCCCATTTTGCGAATGGCCAAGGTGAGGTCACGCTGATGAGTTCCTCTGGTGGGGCAATGTGAAAATTGGCATGTTTCTGACATGATGGACATGTCTTTACAAATTCGATGGCTTCCTTGTAGAGTTGGCCAATAAAATCCTACCCGAAGTACTTTTTTGGCGAGTGCCCGTGCTTCGAGGTGATTGCCACAAATGCCACAGTGTACCTCTTCTAGGACTTTCTTTGTATTGGAAGTTGGCACGCATTTTAGTAGTGGTATTGAAATTTCTCTTTTGTATAGAGTATTATTTATGATAGTATAATATTGTGCCTCCTGTTTCAACCTCTTTGCCTCCTTTTCCTCTGTGGGGAGTGCTTCTGTTTTGAGATAGTTAATTATGGGAGTCATCCATCCTTGATCGCAACCTGTTATGGCTTCTATTATTGCCCCCTAGTTTGGTGCTGGCTAGTTTTGAGAGTGCGTCGGCTCGGGCATTTTGTTCTCGGGGTATGTGACGGACCTCATATTCTCCGAATTGTCCGAGTTGTTCTCTGGCTTTATCCAAGTACTTTTTCATGATGGGGTCTTTGGATTGGTAGCTTCCTGCTATTTGTGAAGTAACTACCTGTGAGTCGCTAAAGATGATAAGCTTTTGAGCTCTAACCTCCCTAGCCAGCTTCAAACCAGCTAGTAGTGCCTCATATTCCGCGTGATTGTTTGAGGCAGGGAACCCAAATTTGAGGGAGAGTTCGATTTGGGTTCCCTGGTTGCTTTCAATTATCACACCCGCGCCGCTTCCTGATTTATTTGAGGAACCGTCCATGTAGAGATTCCATTCTGTGGGATTTCTGGTGTGTTTGTGAATTCTGCAATGAAGTTGGCCAGGTATTGTGATTTAATGGCCGTCCGAGCTTCGTATTGAAGATCAAATTCGGATAACTCGACTGCCCATTGCAGGATTCTGGCCGCCAGATCTGTTTTCTGTAAGATCCCTTTTATGGGCTGGTTGGTCCGAATTTTAATAGTGTGGGCCTGGAAGTATGGGCGAAGTTGTCGGGATGTTAGTATGAGAGCGTAAGAAAACTTTTCTATTTTCTGGTAGTTCAGCTCGGATCCTTGTAATGCTTTGCTAATGAAGTATACGAGCTGTTGCCCGCTGTCGTCTTCTCGGACTAGTGCTGAGGCTACCGCCCGACTTCCAACCACGAGGTACACTATGAGTGGCTCTCGTTCCTGTGGTCGAGTTAGTATAGGTGGCTGTCCCAGGAATTTTTTGAAATCTTGGAAGGCTTGCTCACACTCTGCTGTCCATTCAAACTCCTATCCCTTCTTTAGAGTGGCATAGAAGGGGAGAGATCTTATTGCCGATCCGGCCAGGAATCTGGACAAGGCTGCCAATCTTCCGTTGAGTTGTTGTACCTCTTTGACACAAGTCGGACTTTTCATGTCGAGTATGGCCCGGCATTTATCCGGGTTTGCCTCGATCCCTCTCTGTGTGATTATAAAACCCAAGAATTTACCGGTTTCTACTGCGAAGGCTCATTTTACGGGATTGAGTCGCATACCATGCCGTCTTATAGTGTCGAATACTTGGATCAGATCGGATAATAACATTTCTTCATTTCGTGTCTTTACTAGCATGTTGTTCATGTAGGCTTCCATGATTTTTCCGATGTGATCTGAAAAAACTTTATTCATTAATCTTTGATAAGTAGCTCCCGCATTTTTAAGACCGAAGGACATGACAATGTAGCAGTAGTTTGTCTTTGGGTTAAGAATGAGGTTTTTTCTTGGTCCGGTGGGTACATTGGGATTTGGTTGTATCTCGAGTATGCATCCATAAAGGAGAGGTATTTATATCCGGAGGAGGCATCGACCAGTGCGTCGATGCTTGGGAGTGGATAAGGATCTTTTGGGCAGGCTTTGTTGAGATCGGTGTAGTCAGTACACATTCGCCACTTTTCGTTTGATTTTTTCACCAAGACGACATTAGCAAGCCATAGTGGGTATTTGACTTCTCTTATGAAACCTGCCTCCAGTAGAGCTTGTACCTGCTCTTCCACAACTTGAGAGCGTTCTGGTCCCAACTTTCTACGCCTCTGTTGCACCGGCCGAGATCCTGGGTAGACTGCTAGCTTATGGCACATTAACTTGGGATCTATGCCTGGCATGTCTGCGGCCTTCCACGTAAAGAGGTCGAAGTTATCTCGTAGAAACTGTATGAGTGATTCTTTTATGTCTCCTTTTAGGAGTGTGCCGATATTAGTCGTTTGGTCCGGGGTATCCGATCTGGATTTTCTCTATTTCGCCTTCAGGTTTTGGGCGGAGTTCTTCCCGCCTCTGAATTCCACCGAGCTCGATTGTGTGGAATTCTTCTCCTCTGCCTTTGAGGTTTAGACTTTCGTTGTAATAGTGACGTGCCGTCTTCTGATCTGCTTTTATCGTAGCTATGCCCCCTACCATTGGGAACTTCATGCATAGATGTGGGATTGAGACTATTGCACCGAGCTGATTCAACATTGTCCGACCTGTTAGGGCATTGTAGGCTGAATTTACGTCGACTACGATGACTGGCTTCCTTTTCCGAAAGTTGTGTGTAGCGAGATGTATCCCATCGGTTGAACTGAGGTATCTCCTAGTTCGAACAGGATGTTCGGATATGCTTTGAGTTCTTTATCTTCCAAGCCGAGCTTGTCGAAGGCAGTTTTGAATAAGATATCGGCGGAGCTCCCCTGGTCTATCAGCGTGCGATGTAGATTTGCGTTTGCCAGTATAATAGTGATGACCATGGGGTCGTCATGTCCTGATGTGATGCCGGATGCGTCTTCTTTGGTGAAAGTAATTGCGGGGATGTCGGGTGCTTCCTCCTTCCCTTCGACATGATATACGTCTTTGAGATGTCTTTTGCAAGATGATTTGGAGATTCCTCCTCCGGTGAATCCACCATGTATCATGTGAACATGTCTTTCTGGTGTACGAGGTGATCGCTCGGTTTGTCCAACATCTTCTGCTATTCTTCTTTTTCTTTGCTCATCGTCACGGGTGGCCAGATATCGATCTAGCTTTCCTTCTCTTACTACTTTTTCTATGATATTTTTTAAATCGAAACACTCATTGGTGAAATGCCTGCGGATCCGATGGTATTCGCAATATTCAGCCCGATTTTCTCCTCCTTTTTTGCCTTTGAGTGGCCGAGCTGGGGGTATTTTTTCAGTGTTGCAAACCTCTCTGTAAACATCCACAAGAGACACCCTAAGGGGGTGTAATTGTGGTATTTTTTTATTTTCTCTCCATGTCGATCTTCCTTCTTTTTGGAATATTTGTCCTTATCTCGGGAGGCGAATCCGACTTTCGAGGTTTCTCCTAGTCGGGAGTTTTCCTCCATGTTGATGTACTTCTCTGCTCGTTCCTGCACCTCGTTCAGAGATGTGGGGTATTTCTTTGATATAGATTGACTAAAAGGTCCTTCTTGCAGGCCATTAATGAGGCCCATAATGGCGGCCTCTGTTGGTAGGTTCTGTATGTCCACGCATGTCTTGTTGAATCTTTCCATGTAGTTGTGAGGGATTTCCCGTTCTCCTTGCCTGATTCCTAATAGACTTGGAGCGTGTTTAGCTTTGTCTTTTTGGATAGAGAATCTGGCAAAAAATTTCTCGACCAAGTTGTCAAAACTTGAGACGGACCTAGGAGGTAGATTGTCGAACCATCTAATTGTCGTCTTCGTCAAAGTAGTCGGAAAGGCTTTGCAACGAACTACATCTGAGGCATCGGTGATGTATATTCTACTTCTGAAATTGCTGAGATGGTGGCCAGGATCTGTAGTGCCGTCGTATAAGGTCATATCTGGGAGTTTAAAGTCTTTTGAGATTTTGGTCTTCATGATCTCCTTGGTGAACGGATCTTGTTCCCTGTGGGAGCTATCCTCAGGAGAGGATCGGTTGGCTTTAGTTTTGATATCGGCTTCAAGTTTTAGGGGTTTGTCCTCCAATTCCCGGCGTCACCTTATTTCCCTCTGTTGGTCTTTCTCGGCCTCTCGTTGACGTAGAGCTTCTTCTTCAAGTTGTTTTAAACGGTCTTGAAGTGCATCCATGGCTCCTGTGTTTGGAGAGTTCTTCTTGTTGTTAAGTTGGGAGGTGTCTTTTGGTGTCGCATCCGCATTTTTGTGCGGTGTTGTATCTTCTAGATCTGAAGTGTGGTCGTTGTCATGGTCATCCGCCATGATGATGGGATGACTTCCAGGTTCCCCGGTAACGGCGCCAATGTTCCAAGGGTTACCTAAAACTGTAGGTCGATCTTGGACGAGATCTTCTGTACTGGTCGGAGCTGTTGAGTCTGACTTGATGATGGTGACTGGAGCCGCCGTGTCCGACTTGTTGGACTTGGTGGTGATGCTGATCCTTTTGCAAGAGACTCCGATACTTAAGTTAGCAAGGGTATGAAGCAGGTATTGAGTAGAATCAGAGTATGAGTTATACTTGGGTGCTCGAGTGCATTTATAACAGTGTAGAGAGACCTTCCTTAGATAAGATAAGTTAGTTATCTTATCTTATCTTTATCTTCGAGCGAGGTCATCTTATCTTTAAAGGAACCGCCTTTATCTCTATATGCTTGGGCTGCCCTTGGATTCCGGTCGTGTTCCTCTGTTTGGGCCCTTTATTGGGCTTTCCTGGTAGTTTGGCCGAGCTCTTTGACAAGAGGTCGGATTGTCCTGACCTGAAGAGGTCGGTCGCTTTGTCGGTAGAACATCTCGGGTCGGATAGCTCAACCTAGGGTATGAACAACTACCACTTCCAAATTATGGTTTGGAGACTTATAGTGAGAGAATGAGCCAAGACCAGAGGTATGACCAAGTGCTTGCTGACATTTGCCTCCCACGAGCTTAGTGGAGGTTGAGTTCGGACAGGCAGCCAAACCAACTGGGCCGGCATGACCTCAAGCCAACTGCTAGGGGATGGTTGGAGTTCATCGAACGCTCTATTATCCCGACCAGTAACTGCTCCAAGTGCACGGTTGATAGAGCCATCATGATCCATTGTATCATGATCGGTTATGAGGTGGCGATGGAGGACATTATTCTACAACAAATCTATAATATCGTTTGCAACTCTTCCACGCGCGAAGCTAGCCTTTCCTTATCTTTTTTATTGGCTTTGTGAGGCCGCAGAGATCCACTTGGATAATGATTTTCCTATTCCCATTAAGCGACTGATCTCAAAGAAGACTATGGAGCATAAAAGAGAGTATGTTAGGATCCCAAGGGAAGGACAAGCCGAAGAAGAAGCTCAGCAAGCTCCTCCACCACCTCCCATGACTCAAGAGCACTACTTTTCACCTCAGAAGTACTGTCAGTAGTTGACATCCTCACTTGAGCAAATGAGGATCACTCAAGATAGCCACAACATCATCCTCCATCAGATTGTGGCAGAGCAAGAGAGTCAGCACCACAAGCTTCGCCAAGTGAGGCATGACATAAGGCATCTGAGAGGACCATATGAAGCACAGCTTGAGGAGGGAAATGGCCACCGTAATGACTGAGGTGATTGAGTTCCTTTCATTCTATTTTCCTTTCTATTTTTCTTATGTTATTTTCCTATTTTATATTTTCTAGTATTTACTATTTAGTGCACGACTCTTAGTTTCTAGTTCGTTTTTAGTTATGCTTTTATTTTCAATGGTGTCTCATGTACCATCCTCAAGAAAATCTTCAAAGAAAAAGAGGAAAAGTGGTGTTTAATGTTAGAAAGTTTATTTTATTTTATAATTGTCTTGTTACATCGCATGTGGTGGTGTATATACTTGTGGTTATGATTTCATTAAGAGAATAATGTATGAAATTCCCTGAACAAGAGGAAGGTGACTCTTGAGAAACAAGAATTTAGAGAAGTGTTATGAAACCTCCAAGAATAAGCAAGAGGTTGATCCTTGAACTAAAAAAGTAAAAATAAAAATAAGAAAAAGTGAGAAAAAAAAGAGCAAGAAAAAGAAAAATAATGATGAAAAGATAAAAAAAGAAAAGATAAGTTGCAAAGTTTTGAGCATCAATGGTTGAGATCTAAATATATGCCTGTGGCGTTTATTGTCCAAGGACGACTTTGGTGATTATATCCGAGGGGTGCTTCATCACCTGATAACTTGGATCAACTGGTCCGAGACTGTCGATTGAAAGTCTGCTACATAAGCTACCTTGAGACAAGACATTTAACAGTCCAAAGAGACTCTGGGCATCGATGCTTAGGATCAAAATCTCAGCCATATGCTTGTGGTGTGTTCGTGTCAAGGAGAGGCTTGATTCAGTAGATCCACGGAGTGCTTTATCATCCGGTAACTTGGACCAACTGGTTCAGGATTATCGATCGAACGCTCACTATCAAGAGTTGCCTTGAGATGGAGCATTTAAAGTTGTCAACGGAAAAGTTCTCTCTAAGTTTAAGGAAAATGAATTCAAGGATAAATCAGGACTTAATGGGAGTGAGATTTCATAATATCATCCGGGTTCTAGTTCCTCTAAAATGTTGACATTTCTAATTTTTCAAGGAACCATGAGAAGTAAGGATGCACTCATGATCACAATGTTGATAAACCCCACTCTTAGAACAAGCATGAGCTTCAATAGAACTTCAACTTTTAGCCAAATCCACTTTAGTTTTCAGTGTTTAAGTTGCTTGAGGTCAAGCAACACTTTATCAAGTTAGTAAGAGTAGAAAATGAGTATAATGTAATTCAGAGTGAATAGCATACCTTTTACATAGGCAGGGTTTGTATTTATAGAGGGTTACCTCTTCGGAGTGGTTGAGATCTTTTCCTAATCTTTCAGTAACCAACCTTAGTCTGTTTCTGAGTGGATTGTTAAGGGTGAAATTATTTCTAATTGAAAATAAGTCACATTTATTATTGTATTTGAATTCTAATTTATAGACATAAATGGATTGGTAATGACAAACAGATTATAGCCCCCAAGCTTGACCTATGGTACTTTTCAATAAGATAGGTTGAGCTTTTGACTTTTTTAGACCTATAAATCTAAATAGTGATTAGTAATAATAGTAGGCCCCAAGCTCAACTTGTTTTACTTTGAAAAATGATAGTCATGTTTGAAAATATCTTGAGGTAAATAATAAAACAAAAGAAAGTTGATAGTAATTAAGAATAATGATTAAATATTGATATGAGGACTATCCCCCATTTTTTGGTGTAATTGAAGTTTATGAAGTGTAAAATTTGTTTAGGTAACAGAAAGAATAATTAGGTTATGTGAAAGAAAGGAAATAATAATAAAAAGAATGTGACGTGTCTTCAATAAAATAAGGGAATAATATTTGAAATAAGTAATAAATGAGATGATAGATATAATTATGACATGCAGTTGCTTTTTTGTTTACCAAGGTGATCAAAACCATTTATCAATAGTTGGAATTCGAAAAATGTGATCAATGAATGATGTGTTTAGTGGGGGGGGGTCAGTGGTAGTGATTTTTGAGAAAGTGGAACGATTGCTTATCTTAGCCCTTCACTTAATTGTTGTGATATACTTGGTTGAAGTTGGTGCTATTGTTGGAGAGTTTGCACATTGGAGGAATTTAAAGGTTTCATTAAAGTTTTCTGAAAATATCTAGAAGATGAGTAGAAAAGGTCAGTAGTGCCATTTTGTGCTTTCATTATTTAGTTTTCTTCATCTTCTTCGCATTTGTAGCTCTTGTCGAGTTTGTGTTTGTGGGAAATAGGAATGGGAAAAAAGAAGGGAAAGAAAAATAGTGATGGAGAAGTGATTGTGGATGAGGAGTATATCCCGGATAGCGAATACCAATATTCTTGGGTGGCTGATTTGGTAAAAAAGCATGCACCAGTGTTTTGTGATGAGGAGAGTATTGTGCAATCGGGAGAATCTGGTTGGGTGAGAAGTGAGAAGAACATAAGAGTGGAGTTTGATCTGTGTAGTTCATTAGGTAGAGTTTTTCATAGTGTGAAAATGTTTGAATTTTTTCATATGTATTCTTGTGTTTTTGTTGAATTGAGGGTGAGGTTTCCATTTACGACATTTGAGTGTGGTATGTTGACTTAACTAAGATGTCCACCATCTCAGTTGCACCCGAATGCATGGGCATTCATAAGAGGGTTTGAAATTTTTTATGGATCGTTCGGAAGAGGAGCCTTCTTCGGAGGTATTTTTTGCATTGTTTCAGGTGAAGGGTGTGAGGAGAAGAATATGGTTGAACTTTACGAGTGTTCCAAATAAGGCTATTTTTACTCTATATAAGTCATCGTTCAAAGGGTTTAAGAGTATGTATATGAAAGTGAGGTCTCTAGAAGAAGAATTTTCGTTTTTCATAGATGAGTATTTACTAGAGAGCTTTCCGTTATACTAGTGTCCAACTCCTCGGCAAATATTAGGTATGGAAAAGATAGAGTATAAGGATGAATGAAGGTAGAGTTTTTTATGAGTAACGTGTGATCTTCTATATTGTTTTCTGTTGCCGAGTTTCTTGAGTGGGTTTATGGATAGAGATGCTATAGTCGACTATATAAGTAATTATATTTTTCTTAGATATGGTTTGGTTATTTGAGATTGATAATATATGATGTATCTTGCAGAAGAGAAAGCGCTAAAGATCACTGCGAGTAGTCTTCGGACATTCTTGAGGGCAAAGAATTTGAAAAAAGAAGGATCTACTAGTAATGTGAAGGTAGATGGAGCTGAAGTGAATCAACCTATACCTTGGAAGAGGATTGTGAGTATTAAGAGGTAGGAGCTGCAAAAGTTATAATCTTGACCGGTAGCAAACAAGCTGCGAAAGAGTTAGATTTGGCAAATGTGGAAGAGTTTACTAATAATCAAAAGGAGTTGCACAAGTTCAAAGGGACCGAGGATATGACCTCTTTATGGAGTGAACACTACTCCTTTGCATTGCTTTCAAATGTTCAGTCACCCGTTGACGTTAACAGTGATAGATCCAGAAAATTTTGATAGTAGGGACAAAAAATATGTAATTGGATACTTATTTTTATAATAGTTTATAAAATATGATTACTCTTTAAAATATCTAATCAACTAATTAAAACAATAAAATAATAATTCAAAATAATAAAAATAATCTAGAATTCCATTCTTATGGTTTCATATTTTGAAAAGATTGAATAATCTTTTTTTGTCAATACAATCAAATGTCTCTCTTTCTATATATGTCACTAAACAATCATTCAAAATTTTATCTCTCGTACGGTTACAAAGCTGACTCTTTATGATGTTTATAGCAAAAGAAGTTTTTTCAATTGATGCAGTTGCTACAGGTAAAACTAAAGCTAACTTCAAAAGAAGAAACACTAATGGATAAATAATATTTTTTCGAGTCTCAACTAATTTCTGAGAAAGAGCACTAATCTCATTCAAGTTTGAGAATTGGTCATCAGAACATACATCTAATATGAAATTCTCAAGTTGACTATCAAGTACCAAAAGTTGAGTTGGAGAAAATTCTAATGGATAAAATTGAGCTAACTGGATCAATTTCTCCTTATGAAATGCTAAAAATGAGTCTCTTGGATTCAGACAAGTTATGCAAAGAAGCAATTCAGTATTCACTTTTGTAAAATGATTATTGAGTTCTTGAAGTTGTCTATAAACTATTTGATAGAATATCTCAATCTAGAAATGATGCAAATTTGAGATCTTTTGAGCTTTGCGTCTTGATCTTCCTTGTGTCACAAATATGTCATCCATTTTTGGAACAGTAATATTGTGTTTGTCACAAAACAATAAGACTCCATCAAGTAAAATAGACCAACCATCTATTTTTGCAACCGTTGTTTGGACACTTTAACTAATGCCATAGCATTTACAATGTCTTCATCATTCCTTTATAATGCTTGTGATAACTTATTAGTAACTCCCAAGATATTTTTCATCAAATGCAAGTTGAAAATAAATTCAAAAGATTGAATAATATTTAATGAATAACATGCTTAATCTCTTTGTTCTGAATTATTTCCATCTTCCTCAACATATTCAAGAAAATTGATCACTGAAGGAAACAAGAAATTAATCTAAGTATAGTTCCATAGTGTAAACCCCACCTAGTGTCTCTAACTCTTTTTAAAGCTATTTCTTGATTCAGACCACGTCCACTAGAAATTTTTCCATTTTTTAATGCTTCAATTGTTTTAGTCATCTAACTTTCATGAAGCATATCTCTTTGTTTGCATGAAGCTCCAACAACATTGTACAAATTGGTTAACAAATTAAAAAGCAAAGCAATTTCAAGTTATTTTTTCATAACTGTTACAAGAGCTAATTGAAGTTGGTGGGAAAAACAATGAACATATAAAGCACAAGAATTTTCTTTCAATATCAACATCTTCAAGCTATTAAATACTCCTTGCATGTTACTTGTACCATCATATCCTTGTCCACGTACTCTTGATAAACTTATATTATATGTTTCTAATAATGACTCTAATGCTAATTTTAGAGCAAAGTATTAGTATTAGAAACATGAACAAGACCAAGAAAATGCTCCCTAACTTGTCATTTCTTTATTTACATACCTTAAACAAATTGACATTTGCTCCTTAATAGAAATGTCATGGGCTTCATCAATCCAAACAGCAACAATCAATCCCAAGATCGTCAATAATAACTTTTGTTATTTTACTTACAGCAGCTCTTACAGTGTCTTTTTGAATTAAAGGTGCTATTAGTTTAAGATTTTTACGAGCATATTTGAAAGCACGACCAATCCCTTTAGTATGTTGTGCGAGAAAGTTTAATGTTCCAAAAAATTTTCTTGATTAACAGAATCATTTATCTCATCATTATCACGAAAGGCCAATCCTTGTCGCAAAAGAAATCTAGTATAATCAATTGTTGCTATCAAGTGAATTTGATATTTCCTTTTAGATAGTTCAGATTGCTTTTCAATAGCAGCACTAATGTGATATTTTGGCTTCATAAGTGCTTCATATTTTCTCTAAGCTTTGATTATGAGTGCTATCATAACTCTCAATATGAGTTTGTAGTCTCTCCTTCTTTTTTCAATTAAAAAAGCCATTAGTTACAAAAGCATCACCATTTTTAGTCTCGGGTTTCATAAGGTAACAACAAAGACAAAAAACAACATCTTTTGATATACTATCTCTATCCAATTGCCTTAGTTATCAAACTAATTAAGATTAAATCTTCAAAAAGAATATCCACAGACAGTTTGCGAAAAATCATGAGTCCTTGGCTGATAATGACCGTTTTACAAATATGCACATCTAACTTTATCTCTATCATTTGGATGATAATTTGAAATCTTTAGTCGTTGTCTTGGATCTGCTATAAGGCTCTTTACTTCAAATTCTTAAAACCTCCTTTTGTTAATGGAGGTCGATGAGTTGTTTTGGGATCTAATCTCTAATAATGATGGTGTTCTTTTGAAATATTTCTCCATTTCTAAAAGGATAAATTTATAAACCTAAGTTAATTGATTAATAAAAATAATATACTATTCCACAAAAATTTAATAGTACAATATAAAATTATAAATATAAAACATACAACAATTAGCAAACCAATAAAAAAGCACTAATAGAATTTAATATAGTGACCGTGACTGTGAGGCACCAAAGCGTGAAGCCACTAACTGATTGCAGTGAATCTCAAAATGACTATCCTAGTGTGGCCAATAAAAAAGCACTAATAGAATTTACTGTAGTGACCGTGACTGTGAGGCACCAAAGCGCGAAGCCACTAATTGATTGCAGTGAATCTCAAAATGACTATCCTAGTGTGGCAGTGTCCCATATTGTTCCTCATCTTATAACATCTTCCAATATTAAGACCCACTGTAAAAGTCATTCGAATTAATTTTCAGCAAGCAACAATAACAAAAAGCAATATTTTATATCCTAATTCAACTATAAGTCAATACAAGTCCTTCAAATTTATTTCCAACAAAAAAACAATATTCTTCCTAATTCAATTATAATTCCATACATACAAACAATTAACAAGCATATCAATAAAACCAAATTAGCAATTATGTCATGAGAAAAATATCCTAATTCAATCACAATTCACATTTCACAATTAATGTATTATGTACCAAGACTCGAGACTCAAGCAAGTAGAGTAGTAAATGTATTATGTACCAAGACTTGAGAGGCTAAAGAGTGAATACTGAAGTGGTACAGACTGCGGATGGCAGACTAGTGGTTGAAGCGGCTGGAAATTGGAGAGGCGAGAGCTGCAAGACTCGAGTTACAATGACGGAGTGGCGAGACTCGACAACAGAAAGATAGAGAGGCGAGAGACAAAAAGATAAAGCCAAAGAGACGATCAGCAAAGAGGAATGCAGAGGCAGAATAGACGGTCAGACAGGAATTAATGGGAGAACAGGGTAGAGCTACAATGATGAAGGCAGGAGTTGGGAGGTCAGGAGCCCTGGAGCAGATAAATAAAATTGAAAAGAGGGAGAAGGGTTTAAGTATTTGAGTTGTTATTTAGAGTGAGGTCAAAATTAATCCTTTAATAGGGGCAACTTACTTTTATTATTAAGAACTATTCATGAGTTTTCAAAATCTCACTAGGGGAACTTGCCCCCACTACTCACTAAGTAAATATGTCTCTGGATGTTAATCTTGTTAATAGCGCAGACAATGTGGTTGTGGATCAGTATTTACAAGTATTGGTGATTATGATTTCTGTGAAAAATGTATATTTGTGTTTGTTAATATCGAGCTTTGTGTGTTGTATATAGGAGATTGAGGCTACATTAATGTGCATAGGGAGGAATCAAGAGCTAAGTGATAAAATGGCTGAAGCGGGGAAGGAAGATATGGAGAACTTATATATATATATATATATATATATATATATATATATATATATATATATATATATATATATATATACATGTTGCTTTGGCAAAGCTGAGTATGATGGAGGGAGAATTGAAAGATAAAAGAGAGATTGAGTCCCTTGGAAGAAAAAGAAAAATAATTGGTGAAAGAGAATGCTGAATTTTAAGCAAGGGTTGTGGAGTTGGCTCTTGAGAAGAAAAATGTTGAGGGTAGCAAGGTGAACCATGGGCTGGAAATATTCTCATTGGATTTGATGGGGCTGCAGAACAGGCTAGCTTTATTGCTCCTACTATGGATTTTGTCACTATGGACCCGTGCAAGATAGTTCTAAATGGAGGACTTGTAGATGATGATATAGAACAGGAGGGTAGAGATGAGAATATGGCTACTCCATAGTAGTTTATTTGTTTTAAGAATTGTATATTTTTTGTTTGAACAATGTGGTATGGTTATGTTTTGCTAATGATGAATTGACTATCCAACTTTATTGAGAGAACTTGTTTGACTTATATATTGTGGTTTTGTGTTGATTTAATATGTGTATATATGATCATGGTAAAGTCAGGTAGGGATGATGATGGAACATTGTGAAATGGATATTTAGTAGATATCTCTGGATTGTCATTTGTGAATTGATGATGTGTTTTGTTGATGGAACCAAGAGCTATATCTTGGGTGATATTAGGATTGATGAGCAGTGATACCATAATTTGTGTTATTTGTGATTTGCATAATAACCGTTTTATACATCGGTTTTGAATTTAAATAATTGTAGCAAAGTATCACTTGCATTAGTCGTATTTGGGTTTGAGTAACTGATTTTAATGGTCAGGTATTAGAGATAATAAAAGGTGATAGATAACTTGGCCTCCTATGTGTTTGAAAACCGAAGTATAGTTCGATTTTGATTGGTGAATTAAGTCACTTATTGTGGTTTGAATATTATTGCTAATTAATCATTGGACTAGTAGATGTCTTTAGATATTTGTTTGGATTGTGGAGAATATTTGTTTGTGGATAGTATCTGAAAATGCCAATCAGATAATAAAGTAGTACTAGTTTAGTAAGAGTTGTGGTTTGCTTGAGTCGAATTATAATTTGGTGAAGAACACTAAGTTTGAATGAAAGATTAAGATATTCCTTGGGTAAGATTGAGCAGTTGACTTAACATCAGTTGATGTATGATTCATTTTTTGGGATTTGACCGTTTGAATTGTAAGTTCATTTTGGTATAGAAAAAATCGGTTATGGATAACTCAACAACATGAGTGTTTTATAAGGAAGTATATCTCAGCTAGGGGTATGGTAATTTAAATCACATGTATGTGGTTTTTCAATATTCGTGGCAAAATTATTGATTTTGATTGATGATGTATTGGATGATTTATAAATCAATTGGAGATGGCGATGAACGAAAGTAATGGAAAAAATTGAAAGTAAAATAGTAAAGATATTTTATTAATGAAAAAGAGCACATCACCGTGTTTTGACTTATGAACTTAGTTGTGATACATCTTTAAGAAAAGATATTCCATGTACTCGTTGGGGTACTATAGCAAAATGTATGCGTCTCGGTTGATGAGCTCTGAATGTTGTGTTGTAGTTCGATGCTATAGCTATTTTCTTAGCTCGTGTGATGTATCTCGTATGTTTTCGTCCTTAGTATAGGTGATAAACCCCACTTTTAGGGTTTATCTTGTGCTTAATTTAGTGGATTTTATCTATTATTCTCACACTTATTCATAGAATTCGCATGTTTTAATTTTCTTTCCTAATTTTGTGCTATGATTGAAAACATGCTTCTTTTGCCTTAAATTTGCTAATTTTAATCCTCTCTTATTACCATTCGATGTTGTTATATGTTTGTTAAGTGTTTTCAGGGTTTATAGGGCAGGAATGGCTTAAAGGATGGATAAGAAGTATGCAAAAGTGGAAGGAACACAAGAAATTGAAGTTTTGAGAAGCTGGCAGCGACGCGCACGCGTGGAGGACGCATACGCGTGACTAGTGCAGGAGACGAGTGACGCGCACGTGTGGATGACGCCTATGCATGGATGACGCGTACGCGTGACTAGGATTTTGTCAAGCGACGCGTACGCGTGACAGAGCGTCACGTGCTGCTGATATCAAAATTTGCTGGGAGCGATTTCTTGGCTCTTTTTGACCCAGTTTCAAGCCTGAAAATGAAGATTAAAGGCTACAGAGTAGAGCTGGAAGGGGGAATCAATCATTCATACTTTCATTCACATTGGTTAGGTTTAGATGTAGTTTTCCAGAGTGAGAGGCTCTCTTCTCTCTCTAGGTTTTAGGGTTTCTACTCCAATTTCTTCTTACATTTAAATTTAATTTCTGTTTTTATTTACAATTCCTTGCAAGTTATTATTCTAGCACCTTTGTTCTTCAATTCTACTTGTTATTTGCTTCACTTTTTTATCCTTATGTTTATGCACTCTTAATGCTTTGGATCTTTGTTAATGCAATTTATATATTCATATTGTTATTGCTTTCTTCAGTTGTCATTGTTAAATTTGTTTCAATTGGGTGTTTAGATTTAATATTCCTTGTTACTTTTCTATGCCTTTATTTTGTGCCTTTCAAGTGTTTGATAAAATGCTTGGTTGGGTTTTAAATTAGATTTTTTTATGTTCTTAACTTGGATTGATCAATTAGAGACTCTTGAGTTATCAAAATTCTTTTGTTGATTGGTGATTGAAAATTGCTAGTTGACTTAGGCTTCACTAAATCTAGTCTTTGATTAGGACTTATGAACTTAAGTTGATTTTGCTCACTTGACTTTCCTCCATTGTTAGAGGTTAACTAAGTGAGAACAAAAGGTAATTACCATCACAATTGATGATGATAATAAAGATAGGAATTCTAATTCTCAATCCTTGTTAGAACTTTTCTTAGTTGTTATTTTATTTCTTTGTCATTTACATTACTTGTCTCTTATCACAAAAACCCCAAAAATACTTTTCCATAACCAATTATAAGTACACTTTCCTGCAATTCCTTGAGAGACGACCCGAGGTTTAAATACTTCGGTTAATTTTATTGGGTTTGCTTAAGTGACAAACAATTTAAATATTGATTGAGGTTTAATTGTCGGTTCAGAATTATACTTGCAACGCGATATTTTTAGTGAAAATTTTTATCGACATTTTTCCTCACATCAATAGGTCAGTCTTATGTATCTGATTTGGAGTTGAGCTATGCTAGGAGGTTCAAACTTTCTAAGTTATAGTCTGCATGGCGGTACTATTGTTGGGGTGGGTTTGTCTTGAGGCGCACGCTAAAGCACTGCCTTAGTTCCCTTTTGATGGCATGTACTATTATAATTGTGTTATCCTGCATAGAAGGCTTAATGCAGAAGTGTATAGTGGAAGCAATACACTAGACACATTCAAAGAAGATCTACCTTATAAGAAGGAATGATGTATTAAAATTTGAAATAAAAGATTGGCATGAGCAGCTAGATTATGCGTAGACATTGTTTTACTGTGGTAAAAATAACTTATTAATGCGATTTGTTGAGGTTATTTGCCTTTCATTTTTATTTCAAATGATTCGAATTTTTCCTTTTTGTACTGAGCATTGTAAACTCGTATTTTGAATCCGTTGGTTAAACCTAAAGCTAACTCTCTTATTCCAGGAGAAAATGAAAAAAAATCACGAATAGGACAACATGAACCAATATTGAGCAATCAAAATGCGGTTGAAGAACAAAATAGTAATTACTAGCAATAACAATGTAAATAACGAGAAAAATTCATTGTGAATTGGCTTAAATTGTTTGGATCATATGTAATTTTGATTATTGATTATATATCAAAAATAATAAAATCAATTTTGTTATTTGGTCAAATACTTGAATAACTGTGCTAATTTATAATTCCTAATGAAAACATACATGGAAGCCCAGAATGCGTTATATGCAACTAAAATTGTGTACCATTAGATGATGTTACCAGAGAATTTGGAAGGAGTTATTCTCTTTGTTGATGACCTTGGATTGACTTCTATCGCGGTTGTTATTTCCAAGGTGTGGTCATCACCACTGTCACCATTACCAGAAGTCTTCTGGTCCTCCTCATCACCTCATCTGTTTTGGTTCAAAAGTTCGATTATTCTTCGAATTTCTGCTTTCAACAATTCATTGATAACTAATAGTTTGGCTGTAGTGAAAGGAGGAGAAGGTGAATTGTTTGACTTTTCTGCCATTGATTATAACCTATAAAGGAAGGTAAATAATCGGACAAAAAAATGATAGTGGGGTTAATTAAATTCGGCCTCATGGTGGACACCAAATCTTCTTGTGTAGTAAGCCTCGGATGGTATATAACTTGTCCTGTCTAAGGTTGAGCTTGCTTTCTCCTGAAATGGATGAGGTATACGTCGACTTCAAGAGAAATGGCAGCGGTGAGCACCTGCAAAAGTACCCCGACACTCAAGTTAGTAAGAGTAGAAAATGAGTATAATACAATTCAGAATGAATAACGTACCTTTTTTGTAGTTCTGATTTTATATTTATAGAAGGTTACCTCTTCGAAGTAGTTGAGATCTTTTTCTGATATTTTGATAACGTAACTAATCTTAGTTTGTTTCTGAGTGAGTTATTATGGACAAGATTCTCTCTAAGTGAAAATAAATCACATTTATTATTATATCTGAATTTCGAATTATAAATATAAATGGGTCGGGTTATGATAACAAATCAATTTTTATGCAAAATTTAACTTCGATAATGACAAAAACAACTATTGTTACTGAAGCAAGTTGAATAATTGATCTGCAAAATTTGACTGTGTATCAGCTCAAGCAGATCTGCAAAAATAGAAGACTGGTTCACGATATGCACTTAGACCATCTCCAGTAGGAAACTCATTCCAGTCCTTATTTATGGCCCACCTGTCATAAAAGGCAACTCCACATCAGATTTTGCGTCATAAACAGTAAATAGGAACTCAAAGCATCTCTCTCTTCTCCATTAGGAGGAACTAACTTTAGTCCCTATTGGGGTCCCACTTAATTAATTAATTAAAATACTTAAAATTAATGTAATTAATTTTTTTCAATAATATTATTTAAATTTATAAATTTAAAAATAATTCACTATTAAAAGATAGTAATATTAAATAAATTCATATATAACAATAATACACAATATATAATTCGAGATTACACTAATTTGTAAAATTACTTAATACAAAGAAAATTATAATTAAGCTCTATAGTTGACGACAAGCATTGTGAAATTGCCATATGTGTTCAATCAAGTCCTCTTTCAATTGTCTATGCTGCTGCCTATTTCGAAGTTGGGAATTTCTTTGGAGAAATTGATGGTATGGTGCAAAATCTTCCTCTCCCAGCTGAGGTCGTGATAAGCCATTTTTGACATCATCATACTCTAAGTCTTGAGCAAAATTTCCTGCATAAGTGTCTCTTTCATCCTCAACAATCATATTATGCAATATAATACAAGCTCTCATTATGTTGGCAAGCTTCTTCTTTTTCCAAAAGCGAGCTGGACCACGTATAATTGCAAAGCGTGCTTGCAACACTCCGAATGCTCGCTCCACGTCTTTTCTTTACCCTTCTTGGTATTCTGCAAATAACTTGCATTTCTCCCCTTGTGGCTTTGAGATTGATTTGACAAATGTGGCCCATTCAGGATGAATAACACCTGCTAAATAGTATCCCATAGTATAATTATTACCATTAATAGTATAATTTCACCTCCGGAGCACAGTCATTTAGAATATCATCGAACACTGGAGAACAATCTAACACATTGATATCGTTATTTGAACCAGAGACTCCAAAGAACGTATGCCATATCCAAAGGTCTGAAGATGCTACAACCTCAAGTACTATGGTTGCAACCCCACAATAACCACTCATGTACATACCTTTCCACGCCTTTGGACAATTTTTCCATTGCCAATGCATGCAGTCAATGCTACCTAACATGCCAGGAAAGCCACGACCCTCCGCCATTTGTAGCAGGTGTCGTACATCATTCGGATTTGGTTTCCGCAAGTATACATCCTTAAACACCGAAATGACACCTTCAACAAACTTTTCCAAGCATTCAATTGTAGTACTCTAGCCTATGCGCACATAATCATCAACAACATCAGTTGCTACGCCATATGCTAACATTCGTATCGCAGTAGTGCATTTTTGGAGTGGTGAAAAGCCTCTTCTTCTAGTTGCATCAACCCTTTATTGGAAATACGGATAGACGTTTGAGAGAGTGTCTACTATCCAAAGAAACACATTTCTTCTCATTTGAAATCTCTATCGGAAAATGCAAGCATTATACACTGGTTCATCTGCAATCTTGGAAAAAGCGATCATGTCATGCTTCTCGATCTCTGTTGATCCATCTACGAGGAGTTGGGATA
The DNA here is from genome assembly GCF_003086295.3 of Arachis hypogaea. Classification (NCBI taxonomy): domain Eukaryota; kingdom Viridiplantae; phylum Streptophyta; class Magnoliopsida; order Fabales; family Fabaceae; genus Arachis; species Arachis hypogaea. The sequence continues at coordinate 21,122,570 of NC_092041.1, read as the reverse complement.
GAGTTTCTATCGATATCTTCTTCTTATGAATCTTCGAATAAACACTCATCGATCCAATTATCTATGAGTGTGTTATCTTGTCGTCTTTTTTTGCCATACAAAGCCTCATTAAACATATCATCAAAATTTCTAGCCATAATCTTTGCTCTATGTAATTTTTAGTACTCTTTCGAGGTGAGAAAAAAGAGTTGAAATGGAGTTGCAAAGTCATTGATAGTTGATATTTATAAGTGTGTTTGCAACAAGTACCTACTTCTCAATGGTTAGTTTTACAACGGCTACTTAACGGATAGTTTTGCAACGGCTACTTAACGACTAGTTTTGCAACGGCTACTTAATAGTCACTTTCATGAACAATAACGGCACAATAATATTGACTAATTTGAAAAGTTACATCAAAAATGAATAAAACAGACTACATCACATACCAGTAATACGCAATAAAACTAAGAACATACTACGTAACTCTACGATACAAGGAACTATTAAGTAAACTACTTCGCGATTATTTTCTCACATGCAATCTCATGAAGAGCTCATCGTTTTTCACTCATTGTAGACGTGTCAGCATTAAGTATTTGCATATCCATTTCTCCTTCTCTTTCCTTATCCATCCTTTCCATTTCCCTTTCTTTTGCATTTATCTCTATTTCTTTAGTATACCTCTAAGTTTGTAATTCTTGTTCTTTCATTGCCGCTTGAGTTTGTAATTCTTGTTCTTTCATTGCCGCTTGAATTTGTAACTCCTCCTTCATTGCCATAATCTTTGCTCTATGTGCCATCTCCTCTTCTCTTTTTTTTTCCTATCCATTAGTTCCTTTTCTCTAACATTCTTGATATCTTCCATGAGAGATAATTTTTTAACAACCGATGATTTCTTTTCACTAAGATCTTCAGACATTTGTGCTTTTCCCTTACCTTTTTGCTTGCTCTTCTTTGATCCTTGTGGGCGAACGGGAGAGTCCACACCAGGTCCGTCTATCAACGGTGTATATGTGTTTGATGAGAATGAGTATGCTCTAGTTGCACTAACCTTGGTTCTCTTTGAGTCTCCACTCTGTGTAGGTAGTTGGCTTCTCCATTTTTGCTCCAAACGAAGCATGTTCCAATGCCTCTCAGAAGTGAATTTTTTGCCATAATTTGTGGAATAAAGTTTATAGGCCAACTCCTTTATATCACTAGCGTTCAAACCACTCCTTATGTTTCGACTAGCTTGATCGTAGCAACCAGCAAATTGTGCAACAGCTTTGTTGAACTTATACTATCATTTCTTACATGCAACTACCCCATTTGTCATGTCGGAGCAAAATTCTACATAGTAGCTGTGAACTCGACTCCAAAATGTTTCTCCCTTTTGATGGGTACCAACTATAGGGTCAGTTGAAACATTTAACCATGCATTGATCAGTATCTCATCCTCTTTCCAATGCCAGTGTCGAATATTATCTTGCCTCCGATCTTCAATATCATCATCATTGAGGTCGATATCATCTAATCCACGAGGGTTGGCAAAATCTGAATATTGCGAATTTGGACTAGATTGTATTGAAGCCTGAGAGGATGGGTTAGAAGAGCCACCAACACCAGATAAGTTATGTCGTGATGCACTGAATTGAGTTGGAAATGGCAAAAATGTTGGAGTAATATTTTCGATAGAGGGGTTAAATATGGATGAAAATAGAAAATATGGTGTTTGTGAATTTTGATTTTGTGGTTGAAATATAGAAAATTGATTATTATAAAGAGCTTAAAAATTGAAATTAGGAAGATTTTGTGAATTTGAATTTTGAAATGTATTTGGTAGTGTGAAGTTTTAATTTGGAACTTGAGAGTTTGAGGTTTGAGATTGTTGGGTATTTGGAGTTTGAGAAAAGTTTTGTAAATAATTGAAAAAAGAGTTGAGTTGGTTTGGATCCATTTTTTTGAACAAAAATAATATCAGGAGAACTTTGATTTCGTAAACTTGGAAGAAGATGAAGAAGAGTATAAGAAAGTGTGAGAATAGAAGTGTATGTGAGTGGTATATATAGAGTAACAAAATATTAATTTATTAATAATAACGATAACATAGTAACGGCTAGTTCCCATGGCTAATTTTGCAACAGCTAGTTTTACAATTGCTAATTTTAATAATGTGATTAGCATTTTAAATTTTAAAAATAAAAATAACTAACCCAACCAAAAATTATTTTGTAAGGTGTAAAAATTAAATTTATTTTTTAATGTAAGTAAATTTTATTAATTATAATTTAATAATAATATAAATAATATTGAATATTAATTATGATATAAATAATTAATATAAATCATTAATTAAATAAAAATTTAATTATTTAATCTAATTAATTATTATAATTATTAATAAATTAATTATGATTTAATTATTTAATTAATTATTATTTAAATAATTAATATAAATTATTAATTAAATAAAAATATAATTATTTATTATTATTATTACTAAATGAATTATTTTTTAATTATTTAATTATAATTATTTAATTATTTTAAATTTTATATAATTATTTATTTTTATAATAACTTGTCAAGTAATAAGTTATTATTGGTCGGTTTGAGTTCCTATGCAGAGACTTCCTTCAACGACAGTTTAAGAACTAATCTGTCGCGGATCTGAGCTCCATTTAAGGGTCTGTCGCTGGCCAATGGATTGCTGTATGCACAAGGCAGAATTCGAACTCCCAACACTTACTTAAACGGACGAGTGAGCTGAGTGAGCTGACCACTCGACCAACCCAACCTAAGTTGGTTTATGTTTTTCTCCTCTATCGCTACAGAATTATCCTTATTAGCAGATCAGATTGGTTGCGAATCCTATATGGTGAGTTAAGCAAGTAGATTAATTAAAAGACTTTTTCATGTTGGGCTTCGACCATGTTACACAACCAAAATAAAAAGACTTTCTCACGTTCTTAGAATTGTAAATATAACTCAACTCAAGTCCGAGTTGAGACTGGAATGAGGTTTGATAAAACCTCAAAGTGTGGGTGCGTGGATGTGTGTTGTGATACTTAGGATTGGGGGTTGTTCAATCCACTTGACCAAAAAAAAAGCCCCAAAAAAAAAAAGAAAAAAAACCTCAACTTCAACTTTTGAAACAACTATAATTACAGTGTTTTTGAAACTTGTTGATTTAACAGCTGTCAAAATGAGATTATCGTTAGTGCTCAGTTGTTTAGCTGGTGCATTTATAAAGTGTTCAAAATTATGCTGTTAGTTTCAGTAGTTGGGTGGAATGGCATCCCCTGAATGAAGCACCACCCACCCACCAAGTCTCTCTTCTACTATTCTGTCCCTACAGAATAAATAGCTTCGTTCAGACTTCAGACGCTGAAAGTGGAAATTAATAGGATAGACAAAAATTGTTAGTATATTATTCAGGTAAATTCTCCTCCCAGGACCCAGAGGCGTGTATGAATGCCTGCTAGTTCGAGATTAGGTCCCTTTGTGGTGCTGCCCATATTTGACTGCACCTCATACTTGCCGGTCAAGTATCATCATCCCATCAGTGTGAAACCAATTCTTATATATGCTTAATTGCTTATACTTATTCCAATCTATATTGGTGGGAACACAAACAAAATAACAAACAAATGAAACAATACAAGAGCAAGCCTTTGATATTTCTTTCTTTCTTTTTTTGGTATTAAGATGGGGCAGAGCCTAGAAAAAAATATTACACTGAAATTGAATAAGGTAGAGATACCCTTTATTCATCATCTGCTAATAATTTAAGCATTTTTTAGAAGGAGATCTCAAAAATAAAATCCTGGATCTAGATTTAAATTTTTGTGCGCCAGATAATTTACACATCTATTATTTTCTCTATAAATATTTACAAAACTAATTTGTCAATTCCTCTTTTTCCACTTACTATGTCCCTAATCAAAACATTTGGATGATTTATAAGATTCCTTGAGCTATTGATATTTCTACTTTAATACGCTCAAATAACCAACATGTAGAAGATGTACTAGTACAACCCGACCCATAAAGACTAGTACAACCCGACCCATAAAGGATAAAATAAAATCAAGATAGACAAAGACTATTCTCTCCTTTCGGCCTCTCCTTAACTTATAAAATATTTAAATGACACTTTTTTTATTTTAAAAAAAATATTAGTACTCATTAAAATTTATTATTTTTTATTATTATTTTTATTTATTAATTTAATTTTTTTAGTTTAATAATCTAATAATATATTTTAACTCATATTTTTTAATATTAATGACTAATTGATGATAAAAAAATAATTAATTTTAATAATCATCTAATATTTCTTAATTCTAAAATATATATTTTTTTTACAAGATTTAAATAACATATACTTTAATTTATTCGGCTAAAATATTCTTCAACAATCATTATAATTATATATATTAGTTATAATAATATAAAATATACATTTATTATTAATATAATATATTTTATTTTTTTAAATATTTTAACTTGTTACAGAATATTTAATTTAAAATTTTTTATATATTTCATGGTTAATAATAAAATATTAAAAATAATAAAATTTATTATTTTAACAATAAATGTATATTATATTATTATTATTATTATAACTATTATTACATAATATAAAATATTTTAACTTGTTATAAAAAATATGTAATTTAAAATTTTTATATATTATATTATTAATGATAACATATTAAAAATAAATAAAACATATTATAGTAATAAATAATTTTATATTATGATTTTTACTACTATAATAATATTATTAATAATAATATAAAATATAAGTGAATGCTAATACGTTTTGGAGAAAGTAGAGAATGCAATACTTTTTGAACTCTAAACTCTCTAAATTCTAAATCTTAAACTCTAAATTCTAAATTTCTTAATGTAAATTCTAAATTCTAAACCTATTGATATAAAATACAAATATATAATAAATAAAGTCTAAAATATATATTATTGTGATTGTAATTGTGATAAATTTTATTTATTTTTAATATTTTATTATTAATCATAAAATATATAAAAAATTTAAATTAAATATTTTGTAACAAGTAAAAATATTAAAGTAAATAAAGTTATTAAAATAATAATAAATATATATTTTATATTACTACTTTCTTTTTTAAAAATTAACTAAATAATTATTAGTTTATTATTAATTTCTATATAAAAATAATTATTAAAAAATAAACTAAAATATATGTTATTTAACTTTTACAAGGAAAGAAAGGATATGTTTAAAAAAAATTGTCGTTTTCTGGAAAGTAAAATGGCTGTTGCTTCCGGTTCACTGCTTGTGAGTTGCTTCCCTTTTTCCTCAAAACCGAGAAACTGGATGGAATGTTCCAGTTACAAAAGAAAGAGAGTGGACGTTTCGTGCAACTTGTGGCCCACGGAAGAGACACACCTGAAGCACAGAACGAGTCAAAAAAAGTAGTCAAAGTTTATATTATTCTACTCTATTCCACGGATTTTGAACGCAAATTAACTAACTGAATTATTTAAACCGGCGTCCACTCCACGTCATCTTTCATTCTGTCTTCACTCGTTTCCAACCTCCTATAAATACAACAACTTATCACTACTTCACATTCAATCATTCCTCAACACAGCCATGAAGAGACAGAGAGAAAATGAAGGTTATTGTTCAGTAGAGAGCATTGATTTGGTGAAATGCCTAATGCTTCTTCCTCTTCTCCAAGAAAGAAGCAACAAGTCATCAACGTCATCAATGCATCATAGAAATGGGTCTGCGGAGTTTGAGTGCAAGACTTGCAACCGCAAGTTCTCTTCGTTTCAAGCACTGGGTGGGCACAGGGCTAGCCACAAGAGGCAGAAGCTAGAAGATGGCGAAGAAGAACTGAAGCAACAAGCCAAATCACTGAGCCTCTGGAACAACCCCAAGATGCACGAGTGCTCCATTTGTGGCCTTAAATTCTCTTTAGGCCAAGCACTCGGTGGTCACATGAGAAAACACAGAGGATTAGCCGAATCATCATCATCATTAATCAACCATGTTATTGAGAAAACCCCCGTTCTTATGAGATCTAACAGCAAGAGGATTACGGGTCTCGATTTGAACTTAACACCTTTCGACCCTCATGATGACTCCTTTGCCAACCCCACAACCATCCCACTTCCTCTTTCTTTCTTCTGATGAGATGATCCACTTTCAATTACATTTCTTATTGCTCTAATTAGATTATTCTTTCAATTCTTTTATTCATATGTGTATTACTCTTAGCGTACCGTGTACTTGAAAAGTTAATAATTAAAAGGAACATTAATTTGTCATATGTTTCCACATTCGGACTATATTATCATTGCTCCTTGTTTGTGTACGCGTATGGCGTTTTATTATCGTATATAGCAGACTAAAGCAAGAGAAAATAAATGAGAATAACAGAATATTCAGGCAGCCGTATACAGTATAAAATAATGGTGCACACTCACATTCTCATGGTGCGGCTAAATACTACTATACTTACTCATTCAACTAGGGTCCAGGGAGAGGAAGAGAACATCAACAGAACCTCAATTCACCAATGAAACGTGTAACTGCATAGCGTGAAATCATATGATTATTATTAGATATTAATTACTCATATCACTAATTAAATTTAAAATTAATTTATTTTTTTAATTTTATTGTTCACATTATTCAACAATGTTGTTATCTACTTATACTTTTTTTTTCACTCATACACTGAACTTTTTAATTTTATTATAATTATGTGTAACATAATTTACATAAAAATGATATAATTTCATTATTTACACATATGTCTGACACAAAAATTTGTCGAAAATTAATTCTAATCAATCAATTCGCTCTGAAAAAATGCATTTTTTTAAAAATTTAAAATGAAAAAGGCAATTTACCTTGTTAAATTTATTTTTTAAAAATAAAAAACTACAATTCACCTTATCAAATTGTTAATTTAAAAAATATTTTTTGTGATTTCTATTTTTTTCCTTATATATCTGTAAATTATTTTCATAATCTGTATTTTTTTAGATTTTATCTATTAACTAATTATATTAAAAAATTTTATTTTGTATTTTATATGAATAATTAATTTAGTATCTGATTTTTAATATATATATATATATATATATATATATATATATATATATATATAGTTAATTTTTATTTTGGAGTTTGGAGAATTAAATGCTTCTTTTTCTAATGAAAATATGGAGAAAAAATGTAGGATACAAATTTTAATTCAAATTAAGATATAATTGACATTTTGATTAATCTTATATTTGTTATTATTTTATATATTTATAAATAAAAAAGTGGAATTCACTAGTAAACTAGTAGTCCTTAAACATATATGCTTATCCAAGTATACTTGGGCATTTTTCCATACATTTTCTCTGTAACTGAAATTAGTCTATTGGTATTGGAGGATGTTTTTAGATAATAACAAATCATATGACTATAGTACACATTTTTAGCTTTTACCGTTTTTTGGTCGATTCTGTTTAGCACAATGTTCGGAAAATCGGACCGGTCATCAAACCGTTCTAATTACTAATTTATTGGTTTAATCGGTCTAATAAGTAGTTTAACCAAAAAAGCCGTTTTAAAATAAAATAATAAATAAATTATAAATAAACATTTTAAAATATAATTATAGACCTGTAATTTTATGGCATGGGAGAGGCATTCACCAATTATCTTATGTTCGTGGGGAGTCATGATTCTTTGATCATAGACCTGTGTATAGCATATTCTCAGCAGAAGTTGATCAAAGGAGCTCTAGTGTCCAAAATATTTCAGCAAAATCAGCCTTCAGCATTCCAAAACCAGCAAAACCAGCAACTACAAAACACTAAAATCTGCCTACACCATTAAGCATTTAGCACATTATGAAACATTCCAAAACACTAAATCTTCACCCAGCAAAACCAGCAACTACAAAACAAAGCCATTAGCAAATTTGAACAAAAAAATTAGGAGCCATCAGCAACTAGTAAACCAGAGTAATAGAGCCATCAGTAAACTAACAGAGCAATCGAGCCATTGATCAATTAGAAAATAGTCACACTAAAACAGAATAACAAACTAACAGAGGGAATGAGCCATCAGTAAATAAGAAGAAGACCAAAAATTGAGCTGCAAACCAAGTTACCAACAAACAGAAATTGAGCTACAAACCAAATTACCAACAAACAGAAATCTGCAAACCAGCCAGTTAATTTTCAGATTATTTATTTTATTTCTCATGCTAACCAACAATCAGAAATCTGCTAACCAACAAACAGATTATTTATTTCTCATGCTAACCAACAAACAGATTTTTTGATAGTCATGCTAACCAACAAACAGAGGAAGTTCACAATTAAACTGAAATCTGAATTCACAGAGGAAGTTCACAAAGGCGAAGAACAAAGAAGATGAGCAGAGGACGAGTCACTCACCACGCGACGATGAAGACGATGGGATGGGCTACTGCCTGCTGGTGTTGAGAAGATGAAGACGACGTAGATGGAGGGCTACTGGGCAGGGAACCAGGCGAAGAAGGAGGGTTACTTGGGCTGACAACCAGGCGACGGCGGTGTCACTGATGACCGGTGACCGCGACGACGAAGGAGGGCGCAGTGGCAGGCTAGGGTTCACTCTTCTCTCACTCTAAGATGAATATGATTTAGATTCAGCAGTGAATGAGTTCGGGGGAAGAAAGGGGGGTTGGGGTGCAGGGTGCTCCACGGGTCGGGTCGGGTTAAGGGTTTCTTTTTTTTTTTAAACAATAAAATGGCGTCGTTTATGCAGAATCGGCCGATTTTTGGCCAATTTGCTGGTTCTTTGCCGGTTCTTTCCAGCACGGTTTTTACAGGAAAATCGGACTGTTTGTATTGTCGGTTCGCAGTTAAATCGATCAAACCGGCCAGTCTACTTCGATTTTCAGAACCTTGGTTTAGCATCATTAAAGTTCTATATACATTTACCTAACTCCTACTAATTCTTCAATCAACCAATCAATTAGAATAGTTAGTTAAAGGGACTATTTTTGTACCAAAATTGTTATTTAAAATAACAAAATATATAATTATTAGATAATCATTCACTAATTTGTAGCCTTAACTGAAAAATTACAAGTATTTTTAGCTTATAAGTCTTACAAGTTGAGCTAAGTCTAATAAAAACTACATTCACCTACTGGAGTGTGATAATACGCACGTCACTCAACCATTTTTAAAGCGCGCTCTCATTCACCATTATGAAAGACGTTTCTTCACGTTTCTCCTTCTCCTCCTCCTCCTTCTTCTTCTTCTTTGTGTTTCTCCTCCTTTTTCCTCGCGTGTTTAATCTTCATCGTTATTTTTTTCTTACTGTTATTGTTATTGCATTTTTTTCCTCATCATCTTTTTATTGATTTTGCAACATTATATATTTTTTTCTTTGTTTGATTTTTTCTCCTAAGAAGAATTATAAGAAAACGAAATAAGATGATGAGGAAGAAGAAGCAGTAGAAAATGAGGAGGAGGAAGATGAAGAGTTTGGAATTACGCAGAACTTATCAGAATAAAAATACACCCAAATATCTTCGTATTACACCCAAATTTGCTACAAATACAGAAATTTTATTTACAATCCTAGTTTGTAGTTAAACATGTTGGTAATTAAAATTAATTTAAATTTTAAATACTAAAATTTTTCTAATTTCCTATCCATTTCATAAAGTAGTTATTTTAATATTTTTTCATTCTCTCTCGTACGTTCTTTTCTTCTTCTCTCTCTCCTGTTCTTCACAAAAAATTTTATAGAAGAATACTACTCCTCTACAGGTAAATTTACTAGTTCATACTTAATATTTTATTATTATTATTATTAGATGAGTCATGCTATTTTGTTCCTATTTGAGTCTAGTGACTATGTATCCTAACTCAAAACTCATTCATCATTATTGTCGAATGAAATTTTAATAAGATTATATCAACATTTGAATTAAACAATAAGTGAATTACCAGTCTATGCATCAATATTCTTTTGTTTTTTAAATCTTTATTTCTAGAATGATTAGAGAAGACCAACAACATAAAATCGTTAGACCGGATTAAAGATAAATAAAGGAGCAATTACACATCTAAAATTATTAAGTTATTCAAAAAATATTTTTAAAATAAATCTAAAATCATAAATCTAAAATTTAAATTTAAACATTAAAAATAAAATTAAATTTTTTATATCTTATTCGTTTAAAACTCATCTAATATTTCTTTTTTTTTTTAATAGTTAGAATTTTTTTTGTTACTTATTTGAATATTAACACTTTAAAAAGTATTAAAATGTACATAAAAATTCGTTTTTGTTTTCAATTGTAACACATCTAAAATTATTAAGTGATACACAAAATATTTCTAAAACACATCCAAATCATAAATTAAAAATTTAAATTTAAACGTTAAATATAACAATAATTTTTTTTATATCTTATTCGATAAAAATTCATCTAACATTTCTTATTTTTTTATTATTAGTTAGATTTTATCATTATTTATTTGAACATTAACACTTTTAAAATTATTAAAATGTATATTTTTTTTAATTGGTTATTTTTTTAATTATTACACATCTAAAATTATTGACTTATATACAAAAATATGTTTGAAACACATTCAAAGTCATAAATCTAAAATTTAAATTTAAATTTAAAATTTAAAAATAAAATTAATTTTTTTATATCTTATTCGATAAAAGCGTATCTAATATTTCTTATTTTTTATTAATATTTTTAAAATTATTAAAATGAATAATTAAGCTAATTTTTTAGATTTTATTCAATAAAAATATATTTAACATATTAGTTTAAAATATAATTTTTTGTAGGGATTTTAAATGTGCTAGTTAATAATTAAAATCCTTAAAATTTATTTTTTGGATTTTAAAATTAAAATCTTTAATTTTACTGAATTTAATTTTTAGATGTGTATTTAAATAATAATCTATTAATAATTAAGAATGCTAAAACTGAAACAGAAATTTAAAATTTAAAAGTTGAAATTTTAAATTTTAATTTTATTTAGTTTATATTTTAAATATGTATTTAATTTAAAAAAAATATTAAATCTATTTAGATACATTTATTTTAATTTTTTTAAATTATTATAACAAAAATTGAATAAAAAATTACTTTTAAAGAATATCTAATCCTCCTGTTATAAAAATGAGACCATTGTGAAACTGTAATTTAAACAAACTATATAGTTGGAATCTTCCGTAGCTTAAATGTGTTTCTCTTTTATTCTTTCCCATTTGGAATATTGTAAATTTACTTTCGTTGTCGTGAGATTCTTCTTTCTTCCAGTGAGTAACTAGTTAAGTGCCTCCAGCGATGCAATAAATACATTGATTTTTAAGTTTAATAAAAATTAGTTAATATTAAGCTATCGTTACAATAATTAAACATTGACTTTTTATTTTAAATTAGATTATAAAAATAAAATTAACTAATTTTACTTTTAAAAATTTGCAAGAGTATATAAATTAAGATTAAGATTATCGTTTAATTACAATAAATACATGATAAAAAAAATTGTAAACTAAAGTGAATAAATATTCAAAAGTAATTCATTCAGAAAAGTAATAAATTTGTAGAAAAATAAAAATGTTTAAAATTATACACAATGAACTAAACTTGTCTAAAAATATTTATAATTGTAACTTTTATCATGAATAAATTATTCTCAACTAACACCTTTAATCTTGATTTTGATTTTTACTTTTGAAAGAGCAACATAAAATTATTCGTGTGTAAAATTATGTTCTGACAAGTATAATCTCACATGTTGGATTCTAAAATTTGTTAATAATCATAGATAATGACACACACACAAAAAAAGTCCTTTCCTACGATTAAGGTCATCTAACATTACAATAGCACTATTATTAACTTTACATGTTACATAATACTGCAAAAGTCATCTAAAATTATAAATATATATTAACAGAGCAGTAGTCAAAATAATAGTGATAATAAGAGAAATACAATTACATGAACGTTTAAAAGAAGTATACGTTATTGCCTTTTTCAACAATTATGTTTTGAATTTAAGTTTAGTCGAAACTGTTTAAACTTTTCAACTGCATCAGACTTTGTATCCTAGAACTTAAGAGAAAAAAAATGACAAATGATGAAGAACTCCAAAAAAAATAGAAAAGAAGGATACAAAACAAAACATCAACAATATTTTTTAAATGTTTATACAAGGCAAATATGTAGTGTTAACATGAAAAGAATATTAAACAAATACCTAGCCAAAAAAAATAAGAAAAAAGCTTTCACAAACTTCAGATAAATGCCATAAAAAACTATTAAATATTTACATGTTTTTTACTTTTTTAATCTATATATATTAATATAAATAATTAATATTAACATGAAACTTCAAAGTCACTATTTAATATATTGATTATTAGGATTTAGGATACATTCATTTATTTATCAATAATAGACAACTCACTTTTTAAAAGACCAATCTAATTTTATTAGGAGATTATTAAAAAATAAAAAATATAATCCTACCTAAAAAAATCACATCTTAAACTATGTTCTATTTATACATTATGAAAAATGAGGGAAGAAATAGAAATAGTGACTTCAAATGTTTTATCAAGAGCATAAGAATTTTCAAGTGCAGCTACACATATAAGAGCAACCACTTTCTTTGGTTTTTTTTTCTCTATAATTTTTGGTATTAGATTAGGCCAAATATATAGGTGATATAATAAAATTGAATCATGTGATTTAGTTCAAAATATACATGAAATTTTTAATATTGTCTTCGTAACGTAATAAATTTAGAATAAAAATTAAAATATAAAATGAAACATGTTATAAGCAAAAAAAAAATTAAGATATAAAAAAAATATGAGCAATGTTAGGGGGACACTAACTTTTGTGATTGTTAGCCATCAACTAGCCATCAATGATGATTTGATAGTATGAGATTGGTATAAAATTTCATCCAATGATTCACATTTTTCTGTTGGTTACATACTTGCCAAAATTTAATAGAATTGCTGCCCCTAAACTTTCCCAAAAAATATATGTGATATGCAATATATAATATATTCTAATTATTGGAAAGCTAAACTAAAAATATAGTGATATAAGATGTGATCATTATATAAAGTAGATGGTATAGAAAATATGCTTTCATTATTCAATATACTAAAAACAACCTATTGATCGAGAGTGTAATTTGTAAAAAAATTAGAAAAATGATGGTCGTCCCTAAATACTGGACATAAAAAAAAATATACACGAATTAAGTTATTACTATTATTTAAAATTTATCGATAAGTGATGTCTAAAATAACAAGAACAAAAAGTGTTAACAAGATATAATAAATAATATAATTAAAAATGTAGAACAGTGAATTGAAATTAATTATGTTCAGTAAAAACACAGCACATGCATAGCTGTAAATACAATGTTTGGAAAGAAAGCATGATTATAATAAACAAATATATATGAGAAAAAAATTCTAGTCATCCTCTAGCAAACGCTAAAATAATAAAGGTTAACTTTTTAAGATTTTATCATACATTAACCTCGTGAAGGGAACAAAAAAAAATTAATGATTAAGTAAATTATATTGAAAATTAACTATACAACGATAACCACACACACATTCACCTGAATTTTTAAGGTGTCTAATTCATTAGCAAAGTAATCAATAATCTTCTCAGCTTTTTTATTGAAGACTGAAACATAATGTATTTGAAAGAGGCATAATGTATCTGAATGAGGACAAACTAAATTTTAAGTGCATTGCATAATAATTATATAAAAACCTTGATGATAAGAGATAACAGAAAAGCAGATTGACTATATTAAAATGAAAGCATAATCTGTTTAATAGAGGATTGTTATTAGGATTCTATTAGGTTTCTAACAAAAAATCTGAATGAAGTAAATAAGCATATCATCATTGAATCAACGTAACATCCTAATTTTTGGCGTTTCGTGTATACGAGTTTTATGTTTTGTTTGTATAATATTTATGATAAGTTTTTTTTCTGTAATCTTTAAATAAAATGAATAATAATGTAATATTAATATTATGTTATTATTTAATTTTATTTGACGAAGAAGGACGATCACTTAATATATTGGATCCAAACGATTGTAAAAGTTCGGCTTTATTCAATTTTTATTCTAATATAGTACCACAAATTTGAGATAATTATTTAAGTTTTTACCATGCCCAATTGCTTTAATTAGCTTCCATGATATTTAAAAATTAACCTGACTCACCAGTTTAAAATCGCGACACGCAGCAGTTAATATGCCACATGTCGCAACGCATGCATCATTTCCCTTAATTAAGTGACACTTAGCCACTAATCAAGCTATATAAAAAGCACAAATTCTCTCTCTTTTCTCAAAGAATAGCCGAGGCATGTACGAGAGAAATGGGAGAATTTTGGTTGATTTCTGACTTTCCGAACTTCATTTCTGACTTTCCGTGACCCCACAAAAATTTTGATCCGATAAAAGTGACTGTATCTTCTTCTTCTACGCGGTGACGTGCATTTTGTTCGGTGAAATCGCAAAATGGAGCTGCCTCTACCAGGAACCAGTTTGGCCGAACTAAAGGAGGGGAAGAACCACCAAATTTTTGACGTTTTTGCTCCGTTTAACCGGTCAGAAACCTCCTCTAGTATCTTGTATGTGTTCTGCACTTCACAGAGGTAGGATTTGACTCTTTAATCGGTTAAAATTATGAATTAATTGATATATGTGGTGGGATTGTTGTCTATTAATATCTGTTGTTTAAATTTGTGATTGTTGGCTGTTGCAATTTTAGCTAAATTGCTGTTGGAATTGTTGTTGTGATTCGGCCATGTAGAGAAATTAGGAACTGAAATGTTGTTGTTGAATAATTGGATGAAATCTAAGTTATATAATAGTATATAACTAAGTTCTGTCGATCGAATTTTGATTTGGGATTAATTATAACTAAATGAATAATTTGAACAGAGGTTTCGAGTAAAAAGGATCAGAGGCTTAGCTTTTAAGAAAGATTTAATGAATAAAAATTATTTATTTATAAATATATATATGAATTTTATTAAAATTAATTGAGTTTTGTTTTTGAAGAAAAATAATGGGTTTGCAATAAAGGGTTTAAAGTGGAAGATGGTTTTGAAAAAAATATGACTCTAATGGAACGAAAAAAGTTTTATTTTGAAAACAGAAGAACTGTGTCTAAGTTACTTATTTTAATGAAGTTTTGGGTATTTGAAAATTTGTATAATATTTTAAATAATTCATAAAGTAACGAGTGAAGATTGAGTCTCTTTTATAGAAGTTCAGAGTTATTTAGAGTAATTTTAAAGTATGTCGATTTAGTTAAAGTAACTTGAAATAGAATGTGCCATTTTTCAAAGTTTAAGCATATTATACATTTTAGTAGCGTCGGCATATTTATGCATTTTTAAAGTATTTATAAAATTTAAGCACAACTTTGAGATATTCAAAAAAGAGATTCTAAAATAAAATCTCATGACCCGCTCTATTTCAGTTAATTATTTTAGAGAAATTATGAAATTTTGGATAAGGAATTATTATATCTTGAAAGATATTTGATTATATGATGAAATAATTGTGGTTGGAAGAGCTACACCAATAATTCTTCTTGTCATTGATTTATTCGATGATTTGCCGAACAACAGTACGGGCGCTATAGCACAAGAGTGTGACCCGTCACTTTAATCGAGGGAGCGATACAGACGCTATAGCCCAAGAACGTGTGGGTGCTATAACCAAAGAGTGTACCAGACACTATACCCTGAAGTGATGTCAACGAGAGACAACATCCGTAAGGATGTAATATCGGGCGTGGGTCGAAAATTGATGGATGAACTCATTACCTGCATTAGGGCTAGACATGCATCATACTTGTTTGTGCATAACTCTTGTGTGTTTTGGATTCGTTCATGTAGTTGTATATTATGTTATTGTTTGCTTTTTTTTGTTTTTTGCTCTATGTTCTTTTGTTGTGGTCTGATTGATCTAAGACACGTGGCCACTATATAAAATGCAAATTAACTTGTTTTACCCCGACCCTACTAAGAACTCTCCAATTCTTACCCCCTATCTTCCTACCCTCTTCAGATGGAGACGGGTGTCATCTTCTATGAGCTCTAGTAGCCTTATATGTACAAGGATCCTGTCCTTCACAGCTTCTATGTGATGGCCGCGGAGCCTTGAGTCCATAAGTACGTAGTTAGAGATTATCCCTTTCAGCACCCGCTAGTTTCACTTCTCTTTGATCCCGATGCACCGTATGCTTTTTCATTGTCGTTGTTACATTCCGATTTTGTCCACTATCCTTTTGATCACATGCATGCAGATCCTATTCCAGCACATCAGAATGGTCAGGTAGTGCCTGAGCATGGCCCTGTCATCGATGACTACATCCCTGAGTCTCCTCCGGTAGGTTTGGATATGTCAATAAAGTCACTTTCTACTTACTCTTCTGAACCTTTCACCATAGAGCCTATCAGAACTTCCACCGCGGCGTTTAGTCAGTCCTCAGTAGTTGAGCAAATTTCTTCTAGTGGTATAGCTTTCACATGTGATAGCAGTGATAGTAGTCCCCATAATACATCATAGGTCATCGTTATTTTTGATGACGAGGACATTAAAGAAATAGAAATTGTGGATCTGACTTCTGAGGACGATGATGATCCTGAGATCGATATAGAGATCATGGACTTGACTTCTGACAGCGATTAGGTAGCAACATTATCATCTTCTTTTGGCAGCTCTCCGGTTTAGTGTTTTCTTTTGTTTTAGACTCTCACTTTTATTTTTCGAGAGATCAGTTTAGAAGACTAGGTTAATCTGGACGTCAGATTAGGGACTTTTTATATGGACCAAACTTCGGAGATATTTTTAAGTTGTATATATGTTCATGACTATGAGGAAATAACTAACTTTTCATCTTTTGGGTGCTATATTATATATATATATATATATATATATATATATATATATATATATATATATATATATATATATATATATATATATTCTTTATTTGCGATTTTATTTTCTTTAAGAAAGGTTTTTCATAAAAATCGAATTCTATTATCCTGATTATGGGCTTGATATTATTAATAACAGTATCAGTAATATTTCAAGTTAGTAACACTCGATATTTCGATATGAGCATGCCATATTAAAAATTGGGTTGTTATAATAAGCATGACTATTTATACCTGATTATGTCCAAGTGCATTGAAGCAACTATTTATTCTTCAAGGAATAGCTTTAATTAAGTATAAACCATGCATCATGCTATTGCGTGAGAAAAAGAATGACTTAAGATGATGAAAAAAGATAAAAATGCATGAAATTTTTTCATGCATTTGATAGTATTCATAATAATAATAATAATCAAAAGAAAAGAATGTAACACCCTACCACATAGAAGTTTATGCCTAAGACGTAAAATTAGAGGTAGCGAGGTGCTACGACCTCTAAAAGTAAAATACATACATATATAACAAGGATAATATAGCTAGGAGCCTTGAAAAAAAAAGTACGATCAAAATAAAACCGATGATGAATCGTGTACGAAAGACGATAAGACAAAAAATTTATATATAAAACCAAAAGACAGATATATATAGAGTTCCAACAGATACAAAAGATACAAAAGACAGATACACAAGACAGATACACACACACATCCCTCAAAATATCAACAACATTAAAATCCTATTTCTCCAAACTAATCCTATAAGAAGGATATACAACATAAGATACAAAAGTGGAGAACAAAATACATAAACTAAAACAGAATATAAGTCCCAAAAGATAAGTCTTCGCTTCCAAGAAAGCAAATTCAGCACGCTCAGCAAGGCGCGTCACGCCCTGCATCTGAAAAACAACAAAATAGGTATAGAATGAGAATTGAAGGTTCTCAGTATGGTAACAATGCCTAATAGATAAGATATAAGGCACCGCGAAACCGAAGACAATCCTAAACTTCTACAACCCAAATCAAAGCTTAGAGTTCTTACTGACTAGAAATATAGTAAATCTACCTAGGATTCTAATCTATCTCCTCCGTTTTAGCTCTCTACAACCTCCCAATTTTCAGGTGATACAACCCTCATCTCTCTTTTGCCGCTTGAGGGATCTCTCAAGTTCAAACACATACAAGGCATGCAAGTAATACACAATTAAGGAAATAGATTCAACATTTAAGTCACATAGCACATAAATACAGATAATCAAATAGGCAAGCCAAAACACATATTGCATACCCAAACAAATCATACAATGCACATAATGCATGTTTGCCCTATGAACAATAATATCATCTGTCGGTTATACAACCAAACTTGACATGTTCGGTAGTAAACCCTGGACAAAAACACCACATCGCAGAATAATAGGACTAAGCCACAACCCTTGCATACTACCCACTTAACCTAGAGCAAGTGGAATGAACCACTACTACTACGTACTACCCAGGCGGGTGTTTACGAACTCAACCCGGAGCAAGTAGGACAAACTACAACCCTTGTTACTATCCAGGTGTCTCAATTACTACCTAGAGCAAGTAGGACAAACTACAATTCTTGTTACTGCCTAAGTGTCTCAAACATTAACCTTGATTCTTTATCACTCAATTAACTCCGTTCATAATCATAATCACGTTCATAATCACATCTCAATCTCATAATCATTCACATTATCCTCATAATCACAATTAAATCACATTATCCTCCATCGCAACTCAACATCTCATCATAATCATTTTCATCATGTTCCAATCAAGAATCAATTATTCTCATCATAACTCTCATTACAGTTAATCTAATTCTTCCTCAATATCAATCCAACATTCTGAATATGTTCGCCCTTATTTCGAAACCTAAAAACTAGCTATCGGACCTTAAACAGGGGTTACAGATGTTTAAAAGCTTGTCGAAAAGGCCAAGCAGTTAAAAACAGGACTTTAGTGTGAAAACAGGGTATCATGCATATGCACCACACTATGCGTACACACGCACCAGAGCAAATTCCTAACGTGTGTGTACGTATCATAATGTGCGTACGCACAACTTGTAAAATCTCAGGGTGTATGTACGCACGATGCTCGTCACACGTCCTGTTCTGTGCGTGTGCACGATAGGGTGCGTGGGCACCTAAACCAGAAATTCTGGTTTTCTGCAACTTTACAAAATTCAGTTTTTATACCTAACTTCTAATGTCCATAACTTTTTGTAAAAAAAAAATCCAATTTCCCTTATCTTTACACCATTTTAAAGCTCTCACAATCATCTTCAATTTAAAATAGGGTTCACTCAAATCCAAGTTTCAAGGGCCAAGTTATGGCTTCCCAAAATTGGTTAAAATTTTGTTTTTACCCAAAATCCCAAAACTAAATCAATCACACCCAACTCAATACCAACACTCCTTCACATCATCACATGCTCTTAAATCAATTCACAATCATTCCAACACTTGAATTCTTCAATTCCTTCAAACATTGCCATTTTCTAAATCTTCCAATTTTAACAATTACCATCAACCTCAACAAATAAACTCAACCTACACTAAAACCAAAAGTAATCTCAATTCTCAACATCATTTAACAATTCACGCATTTCAACCTAAACCTAATCACTCACCTTTAAACCAATTCAATCTATCATTCAAAATCCAACCAAATTCTCTATCACTCATCAATAAAATCACAAGCATCCTTATTCAATAACATCATCACAACCTCCACCATACCAATTCATTCCACATTCAAACTTCGTTCAATATTTATACATCACATACGTTTCAATCAACCAATTCATGCATTTCAACCTATCTTAAGGCAACTAGCCTAGGGTTCCCACAACATTATATATTAACTAACGGAAACCGAAACCATACCTTGTCCAAATTTCTCCCAAAGCTCAAAACACCAAACTTCAAGCTTTCAAGACTCCTAAACAACTCCAAAGCTTTGTTCCAAATACTCCAATTCATTAATTTGACATCAACTTTACATATATTCAACTTAATTTCATATAATTTCATACACATTCAAAATTTTAAAACCCTAACCTCATAAAATTAGAAGATTCAAAGGGGTTAATGGTTTCTTACCTTTATCCATTGATGATTCAGGTAAAACCCAACAATTATCTAAGACTAAATTGCACTTAAACAACCAAAATCATCAAAATCACTCAATACACTTAACTAAAATGCAAATTCAAAATGGAAGAGGAAACTGGGCATGAAAATGAGAGTTTCTTACAACTTTGTTCGAATAGAATTGAAGAGCTCGACGAGACGAATGTATAACCGCAAATGGTGCAGCGATCGAAAGTCCGGATTAAAAGATATGAAAGATTGAAGTTTGGAGGTGATAAGGGTTCGGTGTTCTTGTTGTTTCCCTTCTCTTCTTCAGCATGAAGTGGAGTTTGGAAGAGGAAGAAGTGGCTGAGGTTAGCTTTTATGTGTTGGGCTTTGAGCTTAATATGGATCCGGTTCAACTAGTTCGATCCGTTAGTCCAATTTTAGACCAAAACCTTTAAAATTAATTTTTAAATTCGTGTTTTAATTATTTTTACTTCTTCATAATATAAAATTTAATTTTTTTATTTTCTTAGCTCATAATTAATTTATTAATTTAATTATTTATTAATTAATTAAATTTTATAAAGAACAAACTAACAACAACAACAACAACAACAACAACAACAAAATCAAGTGCTTATAACAACAACAACAACAACAAAATCAAGTGCTTATACATAATGGCTTATGCTTGTAGAAACTATAAAATGAATCAAACCTCGTCACCTTTCAATAGAGATCAGCATTAACTTGATTACCTTCTTTTTTGCATGAAAAAAAAAGGAAAGAGAGAAAAAAAAAAGCTAAAAATCTTAGCATGAAAAGCATGAAAATTTATATATATCACCTTGACCACTTTTTAAAAAAAAAACAATAATGAGTATTATTTATATAAGAATATCAATAAAAATAAAATTATTTATTATTTATTATATTTTTTTATAATTAATCATCACTTAATACTTAATAGTAAATTCTCAATATTTATGTATATGATAGCATAGCAAAACAAAACAATAGAACAACCATAAGTAATATTAGAAACAATAAACAATTAAAATCAATAGAGCGGTAGTTAAAGAACATATCTTTAAAACTAAAAAGATGGGAAATAAATAATCAATCAATAACTAAGAGCACGTTCTTACTATACAAGCATTCAAATTGTAATAAAATTGAAAAAGGTAAAAGAGAACAAAATAAAACAGATCAAATTCAAAAAATAAATAGATAAAAGTCTGAATTATATGTATATTATAACAGCAATCATCCACAAAACGAAAAGTTGGAGGTTCCATTGCTCTTTAGCAATTTGAAAAAAGAAACTGATAGTTTATTCTTGGTAATTTAAAGTAAAGCTTCTTGATCATAGTTTGAACCTGCTGAAATAACTAATAACAAAAGAACAAACCAAAAAATACCAAAAAAAGAAAAAAACCCATAAGTAAATGACAAACTATCATTAGATTAATTTGGAAAATGAATTACCACTTATTTGTGATTTCTTCTAATAGTTTTCTTAGTGGAATTCTTCACACCCATGGATCTTGTCTTCATATTGCATGTAAGACCCAGAAAAATTATAAAAAGATTAACTAGATAATTAAAATGTGCCCAGGCGAGATCGAAAATTAACGCTTAGAAATTTAAAAATTTAATGATGATATTTGGATTTAGAGAATTTTTTCGAGTGAGAAAATATAGTTTTCTGTAAAAAAATTACATAAAAATGAATATTGGTAAATTAACCAGTTGTACCAACTTAAATCTGTCTGATACTTGAGTGAAAAAATTAATTTATGAGTGAATGAAGTTAAGAAGTTAAAAATTTATAATTTAGAGAAGCGAAAATAATTCGAATACAAATTATAATACTAATTTTAAAGATTTTGACCCTAAATCAGGCCAACGGGATAAATCAAGTAAACCAGGCCTAATTAGGACCAAGGCCCACTCACTAACACTCCCATTCAGCTAAAGCTTTAGCACATCACCCCTCATTTGGAAGTGAAACACGTTGAGAGAAGAGAGAAAAAAGAAACAAAATACTAACTCAATCAAATCTTCAATTTCTCATAATTTTTTATCCATAACTCCGATTGACAAGCCATTTGTGGCCACACGTTCATCTCAAAACCCTCTTTGATTTTATTTAAATAAAGTAGTAAGAAATTTTAAATTCTATGCCTATTTTCCTATTCTTTCTAATTTCGCATTTTTAGTTTGGTTTTAAAAATTTTTTGTGATTTTGATTGTTTAGAGGTGCTCTAATAGGAGCTATTGGGCTCCATCACCAATCTCAGCAGGTTAAGGTAAAAAAGCTTTATCCCCTTTCAATTATCCAATCTTTTGAATCCTAGGTTGAGAAATCGTGGGTTTTTGTTGTGAATAGCGAAATTGTTATGTTGGTCGATACGGGGTTGAGTCATGGATCAAGTGGCGAGGGTTTGGTGAACATTGGGATTGCCCGTGAAAGGACTCAAGGGTTTGGAACTACCGTCATTAAGGTACAGTTTAAGTTTTATTTAAATACCATGTAATGTAACATGAAGTCCTAGGTTAGATGCCCCTAGGAATAAGATTGAATTGTGTATTTGGATGGAATTGGTATGTTTTCTTGATGGGTTGATGAATTTGATTTGGTTAGGTGATTTCAATTGAAAGGTGATGGAGTATGTGAAATTGAATGGAGATTAATTCTTATTGATTTATGAATTGAAGATTGAGGAATGTTGGGTTGGAGGCCGTAAATTTTGGGCCAGAGGCTATGAAAGGTAAGTCTGGATAAGTGAGAAGAAATTGGAATGTGTAGAATTTATGTGATCAGCATTTTCATCTGAAGCTAATACAATGATTGCACGTGCCTTGGAAGCTAAAACCTGCAAATAAATAGTTATAAAAATTTGAGTGGGTAGAGAACAGTTGTCAAGAAGGAATTTATGTGAAAGCACTCAAAACATCATCCTCAGAAATATAGTGAGAAGTTATCCTTTCCTAAAAAAATAGAACAAAGATACCGCATCAATACCTTCTTTAATTTGTGACAAAGATACCGCATCAATACCTTGGTGATTCAGCTTTCCAGCTAGAGCAGCAGCACCTGGAATAGGGGCAACGCCAAGTGCTTCCGAAATTGGATTGAAGTAAGGGTGGACCTGTACATCATTAAACATTTGTAATATTTAGTACTTAAAAAATAGAAGTAACATAACATTCATACATGAATTTAGCACCGTAAAAGCTCTTTTGGCTCTAATAGTAGCATCGTTTATAATAAACTAAGCTGAACAGAGATCTCTAGCAACAGAAAAGAAAGGAAAAAAATACCATTCCAAAAAAAGCTATGTATAAATGTATCCACCAAGGCAATTAGAGAAGATTGCAAAGAACAAAAAGAAAATAACAATACAATAACAATACAATAAATAATCAAGTTGCATGAAGTGGTTACCTCAAACTCTTTGGCAGGTTTCTTGACTTCCACGGCACCATAGTGCATTTTTGGTACCTTTCAAGAGTTTTGAGAATGCTGATTCGTACAAGATAAAAGAAAGAATGGTTACATTGATTATGGTGCTAATCCACAAATTTTAAGCTACATAAAATCAGATAACTTAAAGCCAACAATGATGCTAAATCATGAGAAGACAAAATTAACCATGGCAAGACTGATTATAACTCTCATTACGAATACATATAATAAGATAGTACCATTTGATCTAATTTCTTGACCACATTTGATTTGTCATAAACTACAATTTTGCAAGGAGCTCTTCTTAAATTGTGTTGAATTTATGCATTTGGTTAATAGAAATAAGTGGTGATTGTTGATTATTCCTCACCAACCATATATCCTTAGACCATATACCAATAAAAAACATCAATATTTATGGTTGAAACTTGAAATTCGAAAAAAGAAACATTATCCTTAGAAATATTTTACTTATTATAAGAAGAATCTACTGCACCTTTCTAGACACAGTAAATTATTAATTCTCTAGTTAAACTCATAAATTATTGGTTAATTTTATTCCCTGAAGATTGTGTACCATCCATATCTTAATTTATTATCAGAATTTTCTTATTTTAATATTATTCATACCTAGGTCGAGCTATCCGATCCGGGTAGGATGAAGGCAAAAACGACCGACCTCTTCCCAAAAGAGCTCGGTCAAATTACCATAGAGGTCCAAGCAGGCCCAAATAGAAGGACGCGACTCACTCTAAAAGCAGCTGGCCTAAAAGATAAAGGGACACACCCACAAAAGATAAGATAAGATAATTAACTTATCTCAAGGGAGGTCACTCCACACTACTATAAATACACTAGAGCACCCAGGTATAACTCATACTCTGATTTTACAAAAAATCTGCCTAAAGCACGTGCTAACTTAAGCATCAGAGTCTCTTGCAGGTACCACCACCCTACGGTGACCAAGGATCAACAACACCGTAGGATTCAGCGAATTGGGCACAACCGCTCCGACCTCATCAAAAGATGTCATTCGAGATTGACCTTCAGTTTCGGGTAACCCTCAGAACAAATATGTAACAAAAACTCAATGAATTCACATTACTTATGAACATATCTCAGTAAGCTCTATGCAACTTAATCACAAATGAATTTATAAGAATGACCAATAGGTATAAGTGTAACATGTCTGGTAAAAAAAAGTATAACATGCATACGGGATTAGATCTGTATTTGAATCTACCTCTTTTTACTTCCTCAATTAAACCAGCTTTGGAATATGAATCTATCTTTTTTTCTTTTTTTGCTTCCTCAATTAAACTCAAGCTAGTGTTAGCAAGGATGGAACGAGATCTGGCTTTTCTTAAAAAATAACCAAATATCAAATAAGGAGAATACTTATGATGGAACAATCTAGGCTGAGATTAGAGCCTCTAGGCTTACAAGACACAGTTGCAATAATCACATTAGGTTAAGCCAAAATAACAAGTTGAGTGAAAAGAAAAAGAAACACAGCGAATCGAAATAACTATGAACACAGTTTCAAAAAAAATTTAAGAAAGAAAAAAACAGAGAGAAAAAAGTGTAGAAAATTAAACATGAACTATAAGGATCGAAAGATTTGAGAAATGAAGCACAATTCAGATCTCAATCTAAATCAGCAAGGGATAAAAAATTGAAATCATATTGAATCGAATGCATTAAAGAAAATAGAAAATTCTTACCAAAATCGAGATTGAAATCGAGGAGAATCGGAATTTGGAGATTGATTCACGCTGAGATCGCAAATCCTTGACCAAGAAGAAGAATATGATTCGATTGAGGTTAATGATTGGGATAAACTTAATTGAGAAGAGAATAAAAATTCGATTGTGAAGAAGTGGAGTGTGGATGAAGTGTGATGAAAATGGTTCTATTTCAGACGCGTGAAATATGAAAAAACGAAGAGAATAATCACTCCCAATGTCTTG
This sequence comes from Arachis hypogaea, assembly GCF_003086295.3. Taxonomy (NCBI): domain Eukaryota; kingdom Viridiplantae; phylum Streptophyta; class Magnoliopsida; order Fabales; family Fabaceae; genus Arachis; species Arachis hypogaea. The sequence goes on along the minus strand of NC_092041.1, from coordinate 21,097,013 downwards.
GTATATTTGAGATATTTCAACCTGATTTTTCTTTTTAAACAAAAAAATATATTTTCTAACATTTATTTTACAAATTTTGTTAAAGGTGTAATTTTATTAGTATAGCTAACATTTTAAAAAATGTTAAATGAAAAGTGTTAGTAAATATCTAAACTTTAGTAGTGAGGTCAATTGTACATGTTAACAGTTGCTAAAATAGTAGTGTCCATATAATGTTACTCTTTTAAGAAGATATAATATATTTATATTAATTTTTATGATTATTGAAAAATTTTGATAATTAGATTAATAAAAATTTTGAACACTTTATATCTTAATGTTTTTCTTAAAGTAATAAAATATGACTTAACAAACAAGTATGAAAAATAACAAGTATCTATATCATAATTATACATGTAGATATTTAAATCAAGCAAAAAAAGAATTCTTTTAGCAAATCTTCAATAACTAAAAAATTAACACAATGGGTAGTTATGGATGAAAGTGATAAACAAAAATAAGTGTTATGATAATGATATAGTGATAATTAATTGCGATTTGGATAAACAAGGTCATGCATCATGAAGACCTTGAGACAAATGAAGAAGGTAGATCATATCAAGAGAGAAGCATTTTGCAGTTTACTTATTGTGATCTGTAAATAAGAGAAGTTCAGAAGAATTCAGGGATTTCAATCTAAACACTTTACTAGGACATAGAAACTTTGGAAACTTCTAATTACACTGATGTAACAGAAGCCAACGGAGTGCAAGTGCCTGTGAGTGCATAGAGTCCAATTTGTCGCAAGAGTTTTTGACACAGTTCAGTGCGACACAAACGCTCAGTAATTCTCGGGTCGATCCAACTCTTTTTCATAGAAGTCGTGTGCCTCCCCAAACTAAGATCTTGATACAAGGTTAATTTCATACCCTGTCGAGATTACCGAAAATCAAGTGAAAGACGTATATATTTGAAATTTCAGTTACACATAAAGTTATTTTAAAGACAAACTGCTTATGCATTTGATCTAAAATTTTGTAAGAAAATTTGAAAACGTATTCATCTGAAAGTATTTGAAAAAGTATATATATATATATATATATATATATATATATATATATATAAATAAATAATAAATGACCATTTGTACCCATGAGAGATGAAAACGCTGACATTTGTACCCACGAAAGCTCGAAACTAATCTTGTACCCATGATAGAGGCTGTCCGTGTGACAAAAATGCCCTGGCTTGGATCTGAGCTTGGTTTGTGGATTTCCGAACCTACGTGGCACTCCCATTCCCCCCCAAAGCCATATCTGAGCCAACCATTAACCATCATCATCTTTTTCACCATCATCCCCATCCATCATTGTCTCTTCCCAGCCATCATAACCTCCATCACCATCACCTCAGCACCGCCATAGACACCTCCCTTCACCACAACCTCCGGCGACAACCCACACCGCCGCGCCCCTTTCTCTTCTTCTTCCCCTCTTCTCACCTCCGCTGAGCCCAGAAACCACAGCGCCAGCTCCTCCTCTCCACCAAACAGCCGTGATACCCAACCTTCTCCGCAGCGTCCTTATGATGTTTCAACCCACCACCACTCCCCTGTCCGAACCCTACCCCCTAAAGCTCCCAACAGCATCAGACAAGCCAAAATTTTCAAACAGCAGCATGAATCAAAACAGCAAAATTTTCAAATACCAGCATGAATCAAAACAAACCTAAATCCATTTAACATGCATTTCTAACTAACCAAATTAAGCAAAATGAACTAAAAGCAATACAATGAAAGAAACAGAACTCAACAAATGAAAATGGGAACCTGAAAAGCAGAGAATGAACAGGTGAATGGAAGATTATGGCTGAATTGGCTGGGGCAGAAGTGGCGGCCTGGTAGTGGCACTACTTCAATTGCAGCAGTGGAGAGTGAACGCAGCCATGAAACAGGGGAAAACGGAGGGGATGGAAGACACAGGGGCTGCACCCTGTTTTGGTCGTTCCATGGGAGAACGGGAAACGGGACTGGAATCGCGATGGTGCTAGGCTGGTCCGTGATGGTGAGACGGGATGACAGAGAAGGAAGAAGAAAGGGGGAAAGGGGCTCATCGTCGGTGTCGCTGTGGCTCGTCGACGGCGCGGCGGTTCGGCCATTGAGAGAGAGGGAGGAGAAGGTGGCCGGTTCATTGGTGTGGCTGAGGAAGATAGAGAACACGCAAAGGAGAGAAAAGGGAAGAGGGTTGCGGTGCCTCGTAGAGCCGACAGTAATGGTTGGCGGAGCTAAGGTTCGGACAGGAGAGTGGTAACGGGTTGGAATGCCGTAAGGACGCTGCGGAGAAAGTTGGGTGTCGCGGCTGTTTGGTGGCAAACGAAAGGAGACCCAGGAATGGAGAAGGTGGCCGCTGCTGCTCTAGGCTTTGGTGGAGAGGAGGAGCTAGCCCTGTGGTTTCTGGGCTCAGCGGAGGTGAGAAGAGGGGAAGAAGAAAAGAAAGGGGCGCGGCGGTGTGGGTTGTCACCGGAGGTTGTGGTGAAGGGAGGTGGCTGTGGCGGTGCTGAGGTGATGGTGATGGAGGTTATGGAGGTTATGGTGATGGTGATGGTGAAGAAGATGAAGATGATGATGGTGAATGGTTGGCTCAGATTTGGGGGGGGGGGTTGGGAGTGCCACGTAGGTTTGGAAACCCACGAACTAAGCTCAGATCCAAGCCAGTGTACTTTTGTCACACGGACAGCATCTATCATGGGTACAAGATTAGTTTCGAGCTTTCATGGGTATAAATGTCAGCATTTTCATCTCTCATGGGTACAAATGGTCATTTATTCTATATATATCTAGAATGCTTTTTCATTTTTTCTTTGCTGTTAACAAAAATTTCTCATTCTAAGAATATATATTTAATGATAAGTATTTTTGTCTATTTTTAAAAAAATTTGAAGTCAATTTTGTCTGTAGTAAGAGTGGGAGATATTTTTCTCAGTGTATTCAAGATATTCGAAGGAGGAGATTTAATTAGTAGTTATTTGTTTCATATTCTCTACCAATATTTTTGTTTTTATAAATTGATACCCTTATGTTATATTTTGAATAGGTTTAACCTAAAAAAGAATCAAATTTTTTGTTCGATTGCACATAAATTAAAAGGGATGTGTCACACCGAATTGTGAGGTTATTGTGATGTATGTGTTTTGCGTACGACAAATGCTTAGTTACTACAAGAAAGAATCTAGATTGGTTCGATATCTATTATCTGAGAGCAAAACATACTCATTTATTGTGACCACCAGTTCTTTTTATGCACCAAAGTCGACCATTAATGTGATGATGAAGAAGCAAAATTGTTTGATATATTTTTTTATGAGGAAATAAGAAAGAGAAAGTATGAGGAGACAATGTATTTAGTGTACAATAGGGGTTAAATTGAAATTAACATCAAATAATAATCAATTAATTAATTTTTAATAATTTTCAATTTGAAATTCAAAGTAAATAACGATTTGCAACAGTTACGTAAACCCTTAAAATGGCCTCTGTCTCCCCCATTTGTTGTGACTTCCTTTTCGTCCGGTCTCCTCCTCTCTCACCGGTGCTATGCCGCCACAGACACCAGCCGCCGTCGCTCATAGCTTCGGCTAACACCAACGTACACATTGCGAACGCCTAGTAGCACTGTCGCGCAATTTGCGTCGTTTCCGTGGTCTGGCATCACCGCAGTTGTGCAACCCCTCCCCCGCAGCCGGCAGGTTTTTCCCTCCTGAAGTTGTCATTCGCGAGATATAGAGGACACATAAGTGTGTCGTTTTCATATGTCCATCACCCCTTGCAAGATCGTAAATGGAGTGCAATTTGGTGGAACCGCTAAGTCATGTTCCATCTTCAGTCGATAACGACAATTCCACACATGCAACTGACAACCTTCTCAACCATTGCGTCGTGGAGGGTGAGCAATCTAATAAGGAAAGTAATGTACGTTGAAGCATTGATAACGGATGGTTATTTTCATATGATTTTGATGATTATACTTAGTGCAAGTGGAGTGTTCTATTTTATATCAACTGGTTAACTAGATTTAAGATCATCATTCTTGATGCATCAAAGTTTGGGCTAGTAGTAAATATACATGTATGAAAATTTGCATATGTTAATGAATCACAATATATATTTGATGTTGGCTGAAATTATTTAGAGTTTGTATTCTCCTATATGTATGAATGTATTTATTTAATCAAATTTACCTTGCATGTATAAGCATAAGATTTGGCTACATTGGAGACCTTATTCCTCAATGAGCAATCATCAATGCTCCTATGCATGAGGCCTATTGCCCCGCTGAAAATTTATTAGTATAGTCTATTGAATAACAAATCTAACTAATGGTATTGCTATTATTAAGACTATTTCTGAAAATATTTATTAAATAGACCAAAAGTTATCTATTCATGGTGTACTTAATTTTCGACATGCATGTTTAAATTATATATATATATATATATATATATATATATATATATATATATATATATATATATATATATATATATATATATATGATTAACAAAATAGATAGAAATTAATAAACTTACCAACTGTATTGAGCTTATGCTTTGAAATCAAGGACTGAACTGAGTGCATGTTAGTTTTATAGACTACATGTTGATCTATGTGTTGTACAGTGTTATTGTGAAAGAGAAGAGTAGTAGATATAATACTTATATAGGTGAAATCAAATTATTAAATCAAATACTTTCATTAGGTGATATTTATGCATGTGCTTCCATGTGAAAATGGGTAGGATGATTGTTTTGATTTATTTTTGTGTCGAATTATTTTGGCTACTTAGTGAAGGTTTATGTACATGATATTTAGTTCATCGCGTAATATTTAATTAGTTTATTTATTTGGCTTTGTGCATTTATTTGCGATTGTAGGACATGTAAGTTTCGGATGTTACTTAGGTTAAAAGTGATGAGACGGATCTTGGTTACGATATTTGGACTGTAGTTAAATTTTGTTTTGTCATGAACTACATGTTTGAATTGAGCATTAATGGCATTGAGTAATGGTTGTTTTCAACTGATACGCAGTTATCGAATCATAGTTGCCTTGGCTAGTGATGCATGAAAACTTGTCTCTCAACAAATTTTCCTTCGGCAAGTATACCGAATTGTCGTCAAGTAAAACTCACAATAGAGTGAGGTCGAATCCCACAAGGATTGATTGGTCAAGCAACTTTAGTTAGAAGAATACACTAGTTGAGCTAAACAGAATTTAGATTGGGAACTTGCAGGAATTTAAATGACTGGAAAGTAAATAACAAAAATTAAAGTGCAGAATCTTAAATGGGGATTTGGGGAAATGAACATGAAAATAAATGGCAGAAAGTAAAGAGAATGGGTAAGATCAGAAATAGGAAAATCATTGGGTTCAGGAGATGTTGCATTCTCCGGATCAAGTTCATTTTCATCTCTTCCTCAATCAATGCATTCATTGATCTCCTTGGCAATCTTAAGTGATTGGATCCCAATTCCTTGGCAATCCAATCTCTCTAAGCTTGAACAATTGCCCAATTCCTTGATTTAATTGCTCATGGAAAGAGATGAAGTGTGGTCACTGATTATACCACATGTATTTCCAAATCAAAGTGTTGGGAGGATTACATGTCACTATATCTGCCCAGATCCCAATTTGGTCCAACATGAGAAAGCATTTCTAGCATGATCTCCTCATCCCTTTTCCAAGGCTCAAAGGAGATCCAATTATGGAGAGTTTCTTTTCCAAGACAACTAACCAATTGAATTAAGATCAAAAGCTTTCTAGTAAGATCAAGAGAAAAGAAAGAAGAAGAAGAATGAAAACTATAATTGATCTATCAAATTACAACAGAACTCCCTAACCCAATGAAAGGGGTTTAGTTGTTCATAGCTCTAGAAATGAAAAATGGCAGAAAAGAAGAATCCATGCTAAAAGTGTAGAAAAGTAAATCTACAGAGAGTAGTTCCCAAAAGTGCTAAGCTTCTCTATAGTTCAAAACTACTCCTATATATACTACTCCTCTTGATCTTCTAGTGAGTTCTTCAAGTCTTGGATGTGGGCTCTGGATCTTGAGTTGAAGCAGTTCTCATCTTTAGTGGGCCCAACTTACAGAGAAATATGAATTAGGCTTGGGTATTTAGTAAGATTTAATGTTGAGTGCCATTGTGGGTTCGAGAACGTTAGTGGCATTCACTTTTTCCACTGATGTTCCACCCTCATGTATCCACGTTAAATCCAACGTTAGTGGTCTTAACGTGACCACTAACTTTGCCTTCTCAATTTTTTGCCAATGTTATTGGGACTCACTTTTCCCAATAACGTTGGCTTATACCCCTTCGTGAACGTTAATGGGAATCACTTTTCCCATTAATGTTGTTTAGTGCCCTTTGTTCCTACGTTAGAGTTCACGTTAGTGTAGCTAACGTGACTCTTAACGTGGGTGTATCTCACCTTTGAGAGCGTTAGTGACACTCACCTTTGTCACTAACGCTCCAAATGCCCAAATTCTCTACGTTAGAACTCACGTTAACGTGGCTCTTAACGTAGTAGTGATGCCATCTTCCAACGTTAGTGACAAAAGTGAGTGTCACTAACGTTGGCTCTTTGATCTCAACTCCACGTTAACTTTCACGTTAATGGTCTTAACATGAAAGTTAACGTAGGCAATGCTAGTTGGTCCAACGTTAGTGACAAAAGTGAGTGTCACTAACATTGGCTTTTGTTTTCCTCTTCCACGTTAGAGTTCATGTTAACTAAGTTAACGTGACTCTTAACGTGGATCATTGCCAAGTTCTCCAACGTTAGTGGTGTTCACTTTACCACTAACGTTGGAGGAAAACGTTATTGGTGTTCACGTTTTCTCTTAACGTTGGAGTTCCCTTTTTCTTCTATGTTAACTACCACGTTAACTTAGTTAACATGGCAAGTAACGTGAGCTATGGATGGCTTCACAGGCGTTATTGGTGATCACTTTTCTCATTAACGTTGTAAGCTTTTTACCATTCCACGTTAGTGTTCACGTTAACTAGGTTAACGTGAATACTAACGTGGTTCTTCCTTGCTTCCTTTGCCCTGAAATCAAGCAATTAAAGTGCATCAAAATTCTAGCCAAAGTCATGAGATTATGCATCATCAATTTATCATGCAATTCTAGCAAAATTCTCATGAAATCATGCAAAGTTTACAATAGTTGCTTGAATCAAGGTGTAAGTGTAATTTCATCCAAAACTTGCCTTATTCACTAAGAAAATGCATGAAACTACCCTAAAACAGTAAAGAAAAGGTCAGTAAAACTGGCCTAGATGCCCTGGCATCAGCTAGGATGAAATACCAAGACTTGGGATGCAGTTTACACAGTTACAATTGGCTCAGGAATTTTATGCGAGCTACGCAAAGAAAGTCGGTTTTGTAACTAAGATACGGACGACAACATGTGACAAGATGACAAAGGAATCCATTAACCAAGTTATTCACTGCAATCGGGATGGTTTTCGCAGGTCTCATGTCAAAGCACCTACACGGAAGAACACGATTTCAGCCGTGGGGTGCAAGGCAAGGATATATGCAAAGTTTGATAAGGAGAAACAAGATTGGGTTTTGTTGAAGGTTGAGGTGAGGCACTCGCACCCATGTTCAACGAAAAAGGCAGTGCACTACCATGAGTATAGGGAGCTAACCACGCATGCGAAATGGATGATTGAGGATAATGATGAGGCTAGGATTCGATCCAACAAGACATTCCTAGTATTAACTAATGAGACTGGGGGGGCGTCGAACCTGGGATTCTCAGAAAAGGATGTAAGGAACTACATTCCCTCAAGACTCCAATCCACCAATGTGAATGCAAATGTTAAGGGGATGTTGAATTACTTCATGCAAACGAAAGACATCAATCCGAACTTCTTCTATGCGGTGAATATGGACGAGGAGTGTAAGTTTAGGAGTGTAGTTTGGGTGGATGCAAGGTGCAGGGCGTCATATAAATATTATGGAGACGTGGTGTCTTTTGATAGCACATACAATACAAACAAGTATAATGTAGTTATGTTGGACTTTTTTAATTTGTTTTTTTTTTGTATGGTCATAATCGGATTTTCTTGTATGTAGTTATTGTGTGTTTAGGCATGAATTACTATTTGCATCGTTTGTTGGTGTCAACCACCCTGGTAAGTCGACCTTGCTCAGCTGTGCTCTGCTAGGGAATGAAGAAACTCCAAGTTATGAGTGGATTTTCAGCCAATAGGTGAAGTGCTTGGAAAATGCTCCACATGAAATTATTACCTATCAATGCATATCCATGTATGGTGTAATTAGGAAGGTCTTACAATATACACACTACTGATGGTGCATCTGGCACATTTTAAAGAAGATACCGCATAAGCATGGAGGCTATTATCAGTACAGAGAGTTGAATGCTGATCTGACTAACATTGTGTGAAATTCTTGGACAGAAGAGTCATTTGAGGATAATTGGTTTGAATTCATAGATGAGTACAACTTACATAACAACACATGGCTGTCAGGTTTGTTACTATAAAGTTATATGATGCGCTGTAATTTATAAGTTTTTAGTGCTTGGAGTTATTTGTTTTACAGTAATGTGTTCAGTATAAGATTTATATGCTAAGAATTCTTTGTTTTCTGTAGACCTTTATGACGATCAACGTATGTGGGTTCTCATATTTTTCAAGGGTGAATTTTGGGCTGCTATGAGGAGTATGCAAAGGAGTGAGAGTATGCATGTATTCTATGACATATTCTTACACAGCAGGACTAGCTTTGTCCTGTTTGTACACAAGTATGACAATGTGCTTCGAATTATGTAGTAGAGAAAATTAGAGGATGATGCAGCAGACTCGAGGGGGGTTATCCCAAGTGCAACGAGTTCACCTTTGGAGAGACAATTTCAATAGGAGTATATTAGCAACATATTTAGGATGTGCAATTTCAGTTTGTAAAGAAGGCTAATTGTAGAGTTTCTGTTGTTGCTAAGGAGGGGGACTCAGTATGCATGAAGGTGGAGTAGGAAAAACTAGTCAATGATTTCACTTTTTGTGTTACATACGACGTACACTTTGACCGTTCAATGCATCAGGCTCGTTGTGAGTACAATCTATTCGAGAGTAATCACAATGTGAGTCGGTCGGATGAGAGTCATAACATATTCAGAGGATTATGTGCACACTTTTTCAACGTTGCTCAGGAATTCTTTAATGAGGACGAGGAAACAGTCATGCTACATGCTGCTCTGGAAGAAACAAGGGTCAAGCTGATTGATTATTGTGCCAAGAAGCGGTCCAAGACCGTCATGGATGCCCACGCTAGCATCGGAAAATAGAGTTCGAGTGTGGTGAGTCTAGACGACATTCAAGGCCCGTCAAAGGTCACCACAAAGGGTCGGCCAAAGAGTATTAGGCTTGGCACTGACTTGGAGACGTCCTTCCGAAAATATGTGCGGAGGCAGAAGAAGAATGTCGCCCCGGTATATATTTATGTTAATTTAAGCTTGCACGATTACTTGGTATATTACTATGCAGGTATTGAATTATTGTTATATTTCTGTGTGGTTTTGCAGCGTGTTCATTCGGAGGCCTCTGGAGTGTAGAGTTGGGTGCTCCTGTTGGTCAGAATAAGTCCCAACAATTTGGTGGTTTCATGTATTTGTTAAGCTCCTTCAGCAGTAGTTAGTTCCTGTTGGACATAGGTTCGATCCAACGCAAGGTGATAATTTATGACCCTCTATTCCTTGCCATCGTTCGGAGGTAAGTATGCAGACCACCTAAACGGAAAAAAGCAGTCAAAAATAGTTGTAATAGCATGACATATCACATTTTTCAACAATTCAAAAACATAAAGAATACCTGGATGCCAGTGAAAACGAGAAAACCTCAAACCCAGAGGACCTCAGCGAGGGAAACCGCCGGAATATCTAACTCTGTAGCAAGTGGAGAGGACCCACCAAGTTGGTAACATTTCTATTCACAACCCGACACATGCATCGATACAACCATGCCAAAGCGGCCGACCCCCAGCTGTAGCTCCCCATGTCATCAAGATTCGCCAAAAATCGCAACCACCATATATGTACCCGGTTCGCACTCTTTTCCCCAAATAACTGAGTGGATAACATCATGATGTAGGCATGTGCATAAATGCGAATAGTGTCCTCGGTCGCATCCACTGGTAACACCTTAAACCTCTCATGGAACCATGTAAAGTGGACTGTCATCTGCTTGACCTTATTTGGTGGTGGCAGCTCACCGAATAGATCCTGAAACCACTCCCAAGCTGGGTGGCCACCCTCCATGAATTTCTCAGACTCACCAAGGCAACCACTCATGTCTTTCCCATTGACAAGCAACCCAAGCTGAAATGCCACATCTTGCAATGTCACTGGGCACTCTCTGAAAGGCATATGAAAGGTGTGGTCTCAGGGCATCATCTTTCAATGAATGCACTGACCAAGGGCTCGTCCAACTAGACTAGTGGCTGTTTAACCTGGTCAAGTGGTACAATCCAGCCCTCTCTAAATACGGGATGATCTTGTCATGAATGGGAATATTTTGTTGCCGTCTCACACTATAGATACACCTAGTTGGCTGCACACAACATGAAAGATATACACAAAACAATTAAATTCTACTATCTACAACAAATCCATTATACCCTCACCAAACAAGGAAACAAATTAAACAATTAAACAATGAAACTATTAACCTATTAGTTAATCGTCAAATTAAATTGTGAATAACATTTTTTCTGGACTAATACAAAAATAGGTTTCACACTTAGATTAACATTTCTGGTCCCCAAAATCGGTTGCCTTTAAATAAGCCTTTCACGAAAATTGATTTATCGCAAAAAAGTCTATAAATTTTTTTTTATAAAAGTTAACATTCAGAAATTAACAGAACAAAATTTGCGATTCAAACCGATTCCTATGTGCAACCCCACTACATTCTACATCCTAACATGCAAGGCCTAATTCCAAATTATAAGGGTTAAACTATAAATTCTAGTTCCTCTACCTTACATACCATTATTCTAATTGATAAATGCTAATGCTAACAAAAAATAAAATATAACTGACCTCGTCAACAATGGCACCGGCAATATGAGCAACACCGTTCAGTCGATACAAGTTCCGTTCTTCTGCCATGATATCCAGCTAGAGGTCGCATTCGGATACCTCGGACCCGCTCTCAAGTTGCTCTGACATCTCTCTTGAATTTTCTCTCTCTAACCAAACCCAACATCCACTCTAAATGAAGAACCTGTGGCTGCCTTCCACAGTTTATATAGGCACTCACACTCAACATAAATCGCTACTGCCTCCAGTGGTTTACGCTCGCATCCCCATACACATAAACCGCTACTGCCAGTAGCGGTTTATACACAAGCCCCCTTCAACAGAACCCGCTACTGCCTCTAGCGGTTTCTGTATTGTACTCCAACAACGTAATCCGTGGCTGCCTGTAGTGGATTACGTATCTCTGTAAATCGCTATTACCAATAGTAGTTTCTATAGAGATATGAAAAAATATATTTATGTCTTTTTCTTTATAAAGTTGCAATTGTGTAATTTTGGAGGCCAAACAATTTAATGATGTAAATTGCCGTAATTTAAATTAATATATTTTTATGATTGAATTAATGTATATATATATATATATATATGTATTGATGTATATTTTTAATTTTTTGATATATATAGCATTAACTTCAAACTATAAATGTATTTCTACTTAACTTTTATGTTTATATATTTTTGCTCTCATCATTGTGCTTAACCCATGTCTTTTTTGCGGTCGAATGCATAAAGCATGATTTTAAATTCCGTTAGTTGTTATCTATTACTTGTATAATGGGCGTGGCTCATTAAGCCAGGTGTCACTCTCACATTAATTTGGAATAAAATAATGAAGAAGTAGTAAGCTAAAGGTAAAGGTTGTTCTCTCTGTCTCTGTGCTGCTCCTTCTCTCTCGCTTCTAAGTTTTTCAGTCTCTCTCTTTCTTCCTTTCTTCATCGTGTCAGTGTCTCAATCTCTCTATGGATCTCCTTCTTCCCAGTAAAAGCCAACAGAACCGTCTGCTTCAAAACCATCACCAATCCCTACGACCCCCACCTAAAACACTAACCCTAGCAACTGGAATTCATTGTTTGAAAGCACAGAGGAGGAGGACGTGATGGAGGCAGCAGACCTCTCTGAAATCCTCAACCCACAAAGACACAACAGGCGAGATTGACTATAATGGAGCGGAGGACGGCTCGAGACTTCTACTTCTGAGGCAGTGACTCTCCCTCCCAAATGCAGCAGCGTCGAAATGATCACACCAAGAAGGCGATGAGGAGTCAAAGAGGTGAGGTGGAGTATAACAGGGTGCAGGAAGGCTCGACAGGAACGGAGTTCTTCCTTTGATGCGGTGAGTGTGACCTCTGGCCGATGTGTTCTCTCTCTCCGTGGCCGACTTCCTCTTAAGGGTTTTTAAGTTGGTTCACCTCTCTATCATCTCTGATTCTCCATTCCATTCCCCCTTTTCCATTCTCACTCTCAGGCACACAACACATCCAAAGCCCAAACCCAACCCGCAAAACTCTAGGGTTTGTGTTTGCTGCCTAGGTTTTTCCTGTCATCTCACATTTGATTAAACCGGTGATTTGTTCTGCTTTTGTTTATAGTTTGTGGTATAGGTTTTGTATGTGAATGTCTTCTGTTACCTTACATTGCAGCCTTGGTGTGGATTTAGGAAATTGCTTTCAGTTACTGGATAAATAGAATAAAAAATTTGTTTAAAACCTAGGGATAATAAGGCTTTTTGGGATGCTATGAGATTCTATGACAGTTTTAAACTTTTAATTTCTATATTGACAGTGGATCTCCCCGAGAGGACAAAGATCAGATTCATAATTCTGCTCCTGAAATTCGTGATGTATTTGGGGATTTCGATGATGATGAAGAGGAGGATGGATATGCAGTTCATCATGACATTGAACATGACTCAAATGTGAGTGCCTGCTACCAATAACTGATATATTTAGTTTGTCTTTGTGTTGCTTAAAATTTTGCAAATGAATAATCAAAGTAATCTCCTGCCTCAGAGATCCCCTGTTGAAGAAGAGGGCTATGAAAAAGGCCTGAGGCCAGAGGATATACTTGCAGATGAAGATCATAGGTATGGGTTAGAAGAGGAAAATTATGAGATGAAAACTAAAGAGAAACCACTTGGGCTACCATTGGAGTTAGAGGTTCCGCTGCAACCACCTCCAGCTCTTCCAGAAAAGGTGGTTTATATATTAATTTAAATTTAACTTTGACTTTGGGTGGCTGGATAAGAGTTCTTATTCTTCTTTTGGCATATGATGCCTTTATGATTTTTGGTGCAATATTTAAGGTGCCAAAGTGAAAAGTATACAGTTTAAAATGATAGAAGTAGTTATATTCTTAAAAGAGTTCCTTCATGATCACTTTCTGATGACATATTTAGGCAAAAGGCAACTTATATGAGGGGCTTTTTAACATCAAACTATCTCATATCTGATAACGGTGGGATGATGGATGCAATTTATGAAGCTATGTCATTTTAGATGATCTTATGTAAATAATGAAATGGTTTCCATAGATGCATTGAATTTTTGTAAAAAGATGTTGAATTTCAATGTTAAACTCCTTTCTCTTTGTCAACCTCCATCTGGAAACCCTAATCCACTGAGCTAAGCGGAGAGATGCCGGCAATGCTGAGAGACTGGGATCTTTGTTGCGGGCTTCAGACGCTCACGAAGAGCGTTAGCCCGGCGGCTTGCTTCAAGGCAACTGACGAATCGCATCGCACTTCCTCAGCAACGGCGGTTGTAGCTACAAGGTCCAATCATCATCTTTTCAAGCGTCTTTGTTGTCGATTGGTAATGGCTCCGTATCCCTCGAATTCAAACCATGTCTTCTTCCATCTTTTTATTCAATATTATGCCTATCACCTATTTCTTGATCTCTCTCTTTAATATTTCTGCCTGTGCGATTACGGTTCATGGAAAAGGATCCTGGGAACAACTTTTTTTTTGGTCTAATTTGTCAGATTCATTTAAAGATTGGTGGTACTTCTCAAGAGGAAATCAGCCTAGGGTTCATGTTACTCTGCCTCTTTCTTATCTTGAGAAACAAGTTAGGTGGGAATTTTTACGGCGGCCCTGTCCTTTCTCTGTCCCCTTCCATCATGTGGCGTGTTTCACTGTTCAGTTCGAATTTCCTGTGATGTAGGTATGTAGTGGTCATGACTTGTTTCAGATTCTTTTATATTTGTTTACTTTGATACTCAAGTTTCCTTTCAATTAACAGGATTTGTTTTTGCCCCTGTTTGAGCATTCTTTTCTGATTCTATTTTGAAAATTGGGTTTTTTGTTTTGATATAAGATGTTGCGTTCCAGTAACAGTAATTGTTTTTGGAACTATTTATCCATTCCCTTCTAATTTCCTTCTGAAAATTGGGTGGTTTTGTTTGTATTACTGCTTATGTGATAGATGAAACAAATGAACTATGCTTAGTGTCAACTGATTCAGTAAAGCTTCTCTCTAATATCACCCCTTGGAAGGAATTTTCGAAGATAACATTCAGAATCATCAGAATGTGGAGTTTAATAGATCATAAGAAGCAGAATGAAGAACATGCTTTTCTTCGGCTTCTGATAATAGATAAAGAAGTTAGTTATTATAGCTATTTTGATAGTTTTGTTGAATAAGTTTGTAAGCAAAATTTTAGTCACTTTAATTTGTCATTTGTATTGGATAATAACTGTTAAATGCATAGATTTAATCATGCTGGTTCAGATGCTTTTTGAAATTGGCTTTAACTAAAAGTTTTATATGATGTTGACTAGAAACATAAATTGAGTTTACTACTATATGTGTGGAAAGTAAGTGTTGATATTTCCTTATCTTATTTGTTATTAGTTTTAATGTGTTCTTTGGGGCTTTTATTTGTATGTGAAAATTTTAAAATATCTTCAATTTTCTAACTAATTTAAAGTGCTGGAAATTACATGCTTTAAAGTTTCTCAAATAAATTTTTACTCATAAGATGGTCTCAAATTTCTGTATAATTTGTTCTTACTTTTGGTTAATGATTTGGACCCTTTCTTCTGAGTGTGAAAATTTTGAAATTGTGTTTGAGTATGAGTTCTCGGTTTTCCTTTGTTGTTTGTAGATTTTATTACGGGCTAAAAATGCTAGAATAATTACAATAACTAATGGGATTCTCATTTGTATGTAAGGTCCATGTTGATTTTGTAATTATCATTAACTTTTAATTCATTTTTTTTCAGAAGATTTTACATGCAAAGTGATTGAGAGTCAAATTTGATTTTGTTGCCTTTTTTTTAGTTACCCGTTCTTCAATTGTGCAGCAGCTTTTGGGTTCAGAGAAGATTGTTTTTGGCGAAGTTAAGTAAGATCGTTTTTGTAATTTTAGAAAATAAAAATATTTTATTTTTATATTATCAAAGTGTCAAAGTATTTCCCTTTAGAATTATGTTATCTTTGATCTTTACGGTATCTGGGCTTAAACCTACTATTTTGGCATATATAGTCTTGAATTTAATAAGTTTTTATTTGCAATGAAACTTGTCACACAGGCAGGAGGAGTGGTGGAAGGAGGGCCTATGAAAAGGACTCATCTTTATGAACACCGATTCTACCATGCTGTTTCGCCTTTACTCCCTTGGTTGCTCTCCTTTTAGATATGAGGTTTGTGTTTTAGGTTTTTTTTTTTTGCTCACCCTTATTTCACTTTTTAACACTTCTATTTTTATTGACTCATTTTGGCTGAATTGCATCTTCTGTTTTTAGTTTTTTTTTTCTTGTGGGTTTTTGTAACTAGATTTTGTTTTAGATTTAGTTATTTTTTTTTGTAATTTCAGCTACAATTGATTGAATTGTTTCTTTATTCCTCGAGTATTGGTAATGTATTTAGAAGATGATGGTATGTGTCTTTTTATTTTGGTTAGTGCTGATTTTTGTTAAAAAATATTTTATGCTTTATAGATGATGATGTTGGCTTTATTAAAAAATCAGATTTTTGGTTTGTTATTTGATGCAATTCTTTATTTTCTTCTTTCTCTGTTTTACGGATGTGCTGATTTTTATCTTCTTGGGTATTTATTTTAGAAATACACATTTTATTTTTTTCTTTTCTAAAATAAATTAGTAACAAGATTAGGTTGATTTGTGTTATTATTACACCAATTGAATTGTACGTCGATGTTATTTGGATTTAGTTTTTTTTTTTCTAAAATTTGGGGTACAATTTTATTTACTTTTTTTACAAAAATGTGATTTATAACAAAAAAACTTGCTAATTTTATTTCTCGGTTTTGTTCGCCATTCTTTTGAAATAAGATGAGTAAGTGTTTATCTTTTTTTATTATTATCCTACAGTGCTTGAATTGTACTTGAGTTGTTCACATGTCTATTTTTTTAATTCTCCCACACAAAGAAATTGAGAGCCAAATATGTCTTTGTACCTGTTTTGTTTTTAGTTTTTTTCTTGTGTGTTATTTGGTAACTAGATTTCGTTTGTATAATTAGCTTGTGAAAAATAATTAGAATACTGTTTTATAAAGTGTTGTTGGAAAATTTTGGAAAATGTTTATCAGTGATACATGTTTTTTTTTGTCCAATTTCAAATGCTAGCTTCCTTAAGTTGTTTTATGAAAAGTCGTTGTGTATTTTGTCTTATTCTGCATTTTGTTCTTTGTTTGTTCCACTCATTTTTAAGTTTTTATTTGCTTGGTTTTTAATTTTAGAAATACTTCTTATTTATTTAATTTTTTATCCGTAAATACTTTTGGCTGGAAATTTTGTTATGGTTGTTAGAAGATTAATTCTAACTTTTTTCCATTCTTTTTTATTGTCTTTGTTTGTTTAGTAATGAACATTGTGTTATGAGAATCAAATACTACAACTTCTCAGATTAGTCAGATGATTTCTTTGAAGTTTCTGAGGTTGGGATTATTGGATTGATCAGTTCATTAGGTTGGTCAGACCATTCTTCAAGAAGCTTTAAGCTTATGAATCGATGGAGCTAATGAGATTCGTAATCTTGGAGCTGTCTGGAGAGTGACCTGAGCAGTTGGTCTATTTAGCTATCAAGCTCATGTTAATTCTTTTTTTGAGAAGTTTGAGTATTTGATTCTGTTGTCATATTTTTTTAAATAAAATTAGTAAGAAATTTATATATGTTATGTTCTGTATTTAGCACATGCCATTACCAAATAGGCAAGAGATGAAATTTATGGAGAGAAGGTAAGACACATTATTTAGTTGTTTGAATGAAAAAATTCTGTTGTGTTTATCACATGCCATTTAGTTGTTTGAATTGGGTAGTACTTATTTAGTCAGATGACATGTTTTTAAATTAAAGGCAATTCCTAAACAAATACATACCATGAAATTGAATGCCTTTAAGCTAGGGATGTTATTGGAATTGAGTTAAAGAACTAAAATTTTATTTTGTTCTTTGTTTTGATTTTTCATTTGTTTTTTGGAGGTTATTTATGGAGCTAAAAATACTAAAATATCTTCGATTACATGATGAGCTTTCAAATTTTTGAATTTTATATTTTTTTCATTCCAAGATCTCAAATATCTTTTTGTTCTTTGTTCTCAGTCTTGGTGTATTATTTGGAGCTCTTATTTTTTTTGTCTTCTTTATTTCTTTATTTATTTATACCTGATTCTATGTGAATGATTTCATTATACTAAGCATCTTCACTGTATTGTTATCTATCTTAAGAGAGCTTTTCATTTCATTTTCTCCATACACTATGCATCTTGACTGTTATTTTACATTGGTTGGCAAGTATTCTGTTGTGGACTTGTGGTAACTACTTCATTACTTGAAATTGTTTGTTTATATTTTTAGTAGATAGCATGATTTGGTTAGACACGAGTGAATAAATGCAGCGGCATATGGGGAGCAAATTGATAGGATTGCCAACTTACTGATTCTCAGGTTTGTGAATGTTGCTTTGGAGCTTAATTTGTTAAACATTTTTACATGAATCTCACATTTTTTTCTTTCTTACTTCTTCTCTAAGTAATACAGTAAAAATGTTTGTGAAAGTGGATTTGACAGGGTCAACGAATTTCATTTAAAAATGCAGTGGTGGTGAAAAAAAATCTAAAGTTGTCACAACTATATGACTTCTTTTAATTTAAAAAATTACTAAGGTTTATAAACTAGAAAAGGATATGCTATCTTTCAGAATTTTAAAATCACAAATTAGTCATTTTATACAAAATTCATGCATATAAAGGGGAGGACTAATATGCTCGTTTTTATTTGATATCTTCTGTTTCTTTTTGGTTATTTCTTTGTTATTTTTTGTGGGCCTTAATCTCTTTTATTTATTTCTTTCTCTTTTGATTGAATCTTTTATTTTTTTAGTTTTTTGTTTCTATTGGGATAAATAATGGAGTTGTTATTTCTACATGATGTCCATGTTGATTTTATAGATATCATAAACAATTTTTTATTTTCATTGTTCTGAATTTGTGGACAGAAAAGATTTGAGAGTGAAATTTAGCTTTATGCCTTTTTTCATATTAAAATTATTTGTTGTTAGTCACCAGATTTCATTTGTATAAAATTAGTAAGAATTTGAGGTCCATGTTGATTTTACAAGTATCATGAACATTTTATTTCATTTTTCTTTTTCTGAAATTTCGCACACACAAGGATGAGAGTCAATTTTAGTTTCTTGCATTTTTTTAATTATAATTAATGCTACGCGTCGTAGGTTAGTAGCCATATTTGATTAGTATAATAAGCGTTGCTGTTGTGAATATGGTAACCGACATACCCTTATATACATAATTGTACACCACTTGAGTTTTACTTGGATGTTATTTATATACATTTTTTTTTTCTGACTCACCTGTTCTTTAATTGTGGAGCAGCTTTTGGCTTGCGAGAAGTGAATTTTTTGGCAAGTTAAGTAATACTAGTACTTGCTTATTTTTATATGAAATTTAAGGCATTAAATATTTATATTTGTGTGGTGTTGTAAGGTTTGTTGGGAATAAGAAAGGAATGGGTGTCTTCAAATGCAATGGGAAAGATGGCAAGTGAAAAGGTGTCAAAAGACCCTAATAAACCAAAGAGGCAACTCAGTGATTTCTTCGTTCAGTGTGAAAGGGTAAATCATTCTTCACAGTCTTTACTTTTTTTTTTACCATAGTATGCTAATTCTGAATGCATCTTGCATTGTCTTATGCTTAATTGTGCATGATGCATCTTGCTTTGATTCTTTTAATTAAAAAAATTACTAAGATTTAAAAACTAAGAAAGGATAAGTTGTCCTCTTTGCTATATTTCTCTCCTACTAGGTTAGGGTATAGGGTTTCAAGTCTGTCCTTCTCATTCTTTGATCTGATAGTGGCAGCTATGAAGATTTTGGATTAGATATTGTATTTTAGTAGGTATAGACTAATCTATGATTTATACTAGGTATTTTGAATGTTCAATTTCAAATATCTTAGTTGTTTCCTTTCTTTTTTCTCCCAAATTAAAAAGTTTAACTATTTCAAAAATTCAAGTTTCTCAGTTGTATGCTGCTAGATATTTCCTCCCCATTTTCTTTTATCTTATGTGTATCTTCATTGGAATATGATATATTTTTTCATTGGAAATCTAATTATATAGAAAATCTAAAATCATGATATTTAAACAAAAAGATGGGCTCATTACTTAAGCCTGCCACCCCTAGATCTATGCATGGGCTTTTTTGTTTTGATTCTTGCTTTTTTCCTTACACTAACCTCATGTTATTTTTGTTAGCTTCATGTTCTCTCTTTTCGTCTTCTCTTCCGATTCTCTTTATTGCTTATATCTATTGCTGCTAGCTTAGGATTTAGAGAGAAGATTGCTCACTTAATATACTAATTATTTGAATGAGGTTTAGGATGTGAAAAAATAAAGTATATGTTCAAGTAATTAATTTTTGAATATTAAGTAGGTTTTTAAAAGATGAATGACATTAAATGATTCTCTAACTTATATACTATTTTGATGATAATTGAAAACAAATAATTGTTTGGCCTTCCATGATTTTGTTACGGTTACTTTAATTCCTTTTAAGTAGGTTTACTAATAATTTTTTTACTGATCTTAAGTGAATAATTGTTTATAATGTGCTAATGAAGATAATTGATAGAAAAGAATAGTTGACAAATCAGTCTGCACTAGCGTAATAATATTCTAAATAAATTATCTATATATGCTTTTCTACAAGCGATCACCTTGACATATTTTTCATTCGAAATATGCTCTATCCTACATTAAATATTAAAAATATGTTGTATACGCCTATTAAAATTGTAATATTTAAACTAATACTAGATGTGATCATTGTATGTTCTTCCTCTTCTGACACTATTAGGTTAGGGTTTAGAGGGAGCTGTCTTGATTTACGTACTATTTTTCACATCTCTTTGCTATATTTCTCTCCTGCTATTAGGTTAGGGTATATGGTTCCAAGTCTGATTCTTCTGATTCTTCGATCTGATAGTGGCGGCTATGAAAATCTTTAGATTAGATATTGGAAGTTAGTAGGTATAGACTAATCTAGGGTATACTGTGTATTTTGAATGTTCAATTTTAAATATCTATTAGTTGTTTTCTTTCTTTTTCCTCCTAAATTAAAAAATTTTAACTATTTCAAAGATTTAAGTTTCTCAGTTGTATACTGCTAGATATACCCCTCCCTCCCTATTTTTTTATCTTGTGTTAATTGATGCTATTATATTGTGTGTGCTATAAAAGTATCATTCTCTTAAAGAAAAATCTGCATATTGCCATGAAAGAAGTTGGTGATGTGTTTATCTTGTGTTAAGTGAAGCTACTATATTGTGTGTGTGGTCAAGTTGATGAGAGTGAGAAGGTGATGATGTGTTTATTTGCTTATACAATGTGTTAACTTTTATTGTTTAGGTTTTTAGACCTATTTATATTAATTTGTCTAATTTGGTTTAAATTTTAATAGATTTATTGAAATTAGGAATATGTTGTTGGCTTTATATAAGATTGTGCTCAGGATTAGAAAAAGAAAAAGCTCCCTTGAAAAGGTTGACAAGATCTTTGAAGCTAGAATTTGATGATGCTGATGCTTTTGAGGATGAATCTGCATCTGATGAGGGGGTCAAGTGACATGATTTTATATGTGATTTAACTAGAGCTACTAATTAGGATTTATAGGGCATTAAATATAGGTAATGCAAATGTGTCCACTCTTTTTTGGTATGTAATGTGAAGTTTTTTAGTTATCTCAAATTTAATTATGTAGCCTTTTATCTTTGCAGTTCAGCTCTATATAGGCCAATAAAATACAGTAGCTCTTTAGTGATATATGTTAGATTTTATTTTGGCAAACAATTTATATTTAAAAAGTTATATATATATATATATATATACTGTGTTACGAATTTTATTCAAGAAAAAGTTGAGAATTTAGTTGAAAATGATAATTGATGAGAATTTATATGGCATATGTTGAATGTTTTCTCACAAGAAATATAAGAATTAATTATAGAGATTGAGAAGGATGTTTAAATGATATTATTTTGAGTTGTTTTGAATGACTTTTAAAGAAGACATAAAATGACTGTTATTAGTTATTGACAGAACATAAAGTAATAACTACTTGCCTAAACTCTAAATAGATAGCTAGGTTATCTAGATTAGGTTGAAAAAAAATCAATTCGAAAAAAAGTCATTATGTTCTTCGGTGGGATAAGAAATATTTTTCGGCCGGATAAGAAAAGCTACCATTATGATTATCTTCTATACGCTAAGTTAGAGTATGTTATTAGTTTTATACTACATTTAGACAGAGGAGGTTTAACCATTTTTTTAAAAGTTAGTTAGGTTGAAAGTATCCAATGATATTGTAATTTCAAAACACATCTCAAAACACATCACACTTCTCATGTTTTGTGTTTTTTATTTTTTTTTTACTTTTTTATATGAAACCAAAGTTAAGTGTAATCTTTTCTTTGAGTATTATTATTCTATTTACTTCTTATTCTTTTATTTCTACTCTTTAGCTAGCAATATTATGAGTAAGTCATCTATACTTGTTATAGAGAATAGAACATTTGCAATGAAAAGGAAAAAAAGGCTAGATATTTGCCACAAAAATAGTTAATTGATTCTCTTGGTAATTATTATTTCTTTGATGATATTTATTTATCTTTACATTAGTTGAAGCATCTCAAATTCTTTTGATTTTTACTCCTTTACATGAGTTGAAGCATCTCACGTTCTTATTCTTTTATATATATATATATATATATATATATATATATATATATATATATATATATATATATATACACACGAGAATGTACTAACTTCTCATGAGTCAATATCCAACCATATATATATATATATATATATATATATATATATATATATAGAAAAAGTTTATTTGAATTCTGATTTCTATTTGTAGAAGTGATTGTCAAGATGGGATTCAAATTGATTGGTTGACAACTGAGCTTTTGAATCAAATTATATGTTCAGGGATATCAAATCATGTTCTTAAATTGAAAAAAGATGCTCCTATTATTTTACTAAGAAACATAGATCAGGCAAATGAATTGTGTAATGAAACTCGACTCATTGTTCAAGATCTTGGAGATAATATTATTGGTGCTGAAATTGTGTCTGAAAATAACATTGGTGACAAAGTTTTCATTCCTCGGGTGAATTTAGTACCCAGTGATCTTGGTATTCTTTTTAAATTTCAGTGTAGGCAGTATTCAATTAGTCTTTGTTTTGCGATGACTATTAATAAGAGTCAAGGCTAAACTTTATCTCTGGTTGGTATTTATCTTCGACGAGCAATTTTTTCTCATGGACAGTTATATGTTGCGATATCTAGAGTGACAACAAGATCAGGATTGACGATATTATTATCTAATGAAGACGATAACTATTGGAACTCTACATCTAATGTTGTGTATAAGGAAGCTTTTCAAAAAATATAACTTGCTAAGTGGATTATTTAACAGAATTTTTTGTTTAGTATATTTTTTCCCATATCCTATAGATTCTACTTTTTTCTAATTCCTATTGTCTTTTGCATTTGGGGTTCATTTTGTTCTATATGTCCTAAATTCTATATTTGGTTATCGTTCAGAAGAAATATCGTGGATCTACTGATTGAGTGTTCTTTATTGATATGCAGGTCTAATATTGCTGATAATGAATTTAAATTAGGGTGTTGTTGATGATTATCACCACCTTATTAGAGGAAAACAAAATATATATTTAGAAAGTTTTACTATTATTGTTTTAGTTCAATTGTATTTGTTTGATGTCTATTTTAAAACATAAAAATTTCTATACTAATGTAACATGTAATAATACGAGAAAATTAAAAAAAATTGAACTTATGCTGTGAATACATCTTCTATATATATATATATATATATATATATATATATATGTGGTGGTCACTCCATGTTAGACCGAAGAATGAGAGTAGTTTGCTAGCTCCATTCGGTTTAATCCAATCCTCTCATTTGTATGGGGACTTCGGTCCTATAGGAATCACAGTCCAACATGTCTCGATTTCCTACACTGTTGTCATAGTTAGAGGGGACATTCAAAATGATGGGTATGTGATAGTTGAATCTGAGAGAGTAGAAGTGTAGTGTCATGTCATTGACACTGGCAGAGTGAGAAAGTTTTTCGCAACAAGCAAATGAGGAAGCAACCCATTAAAATAAGGGATCATTAGTTGAAAAGCTCTCCCAAAAACTCATTTCACGTTGATGAGCTTTATTAGTGGAGGTCCCATATGAAAATGTAAAGTGAAAACTTTGTACAGTGGCTAAAAAATGTACAACGATATTTTTTAAGATTTTTAAATAGAACTAAAAAAACATATCAACTCAATCAACTTTTTGTATGGAGGAAACTTCAACTTGGGATTAATATTTTTGTAACTCTTAATTTCCATTTTGTTCGGGAGCCTACTAATACCCAATTTCATATAACTATTGTAATTTAAATGCATTCTCCTATAACTTTTAAATCTTTACTAATATGTATAATTCTTAATTTTGAAATTATGAACTGTTCTAAATTTTTTTAGTCTATAAATGGTAATAGTAGATCCATAATTTTATATTAAGAGATACATAATCAAGAAGGACAGATGTATGTATTAAGTTATGTCCCTCACTAATATTTTGAAAAAGTATATGTATAAATATATGTGTTCCATTGAAAAATTGTATTTGTCCCCACATTAAAAATATATATATTAATTTTTGTAAAAATATTATTTGTACATTAAAATCAGCTACCAATATATTTGTGTATAAATATATGTGTAGTTTAATTTATTTTCAATGTGTATTTGTATTTCAGCATGTATTTTATACTGGTGGCTAACTTTGGTGGCTGATTTTGGTGTACACGTAGTATAACTTTAATTTTTGTGTCAAGATATTTATTTTATATATATTTTTAAAGTTTTAGAATTAAATTTTGATATACTGTTAGTGTAAAGTAGTTCTACACATGTATCCAATACGTAATATTATAGTATAAAAAATAACTATCTTTATGTTAATTGTATTCACCTAAATGATCATTCAAAAAAATAGATGTAATTAAACAATTATATAAAATATTTTACACTATCAATATATTAAAATTAATCTCTAATTTATATCTAAATGTATAAGATAAAAATATATATTAAATCAATTTAATAAAAAATAAAATATCATTGTAGTATTATTTAATTAATGAATTTATTTAGTTGAAAGTTATATCTCTAATTTTTTTTCTTCTCCACTTTAATATTTACTAGTAAATTGAAGAAATTTATATTGAATATCTATTTTGATAATTACTTCTCAAACATAAATTACAGTAAAAATCAATTAAAATATTAATGTATTTTGTACTTTTAGCTATCTAAGTAATTAAATTTTATTATTATTATTATTATTATTATTATTATTATTATTATTATTATTATTTGAAATTAATTTTGGTCTTTCTTTTATTAAAAAATTAAATAATTATTAAATAGTCTATAAAATATAGGATGGGGATATGAGAAATTTGGTGTATAATTTATTTCTAAAATACCATTTATCATACATAATTCATAAAAAAATATGTTTCACTTTTATTATTGATTAGAAGATAATCTATTTATATCTTGATTAGTTTCATTTACTATTATTATTATTATTTAATTTATAAAAAGATAAATTAATAATCATATTATTACTTATCAATTTGTTTGCCCCTACGGTTTAAAATTTCTAGATCCGTCTATAACAATTTGAATTTTTTAAAAATTAAATAATGAGTTATTTATAATTTATTATTTTATTTAAAAAAATTATTTTCTTAAAAGTAATTAAATTAAATTTTATAATATTTTAAGTTTAAAATATGTAAAATTTTTAAATCATTTTTATTATAATGAAATATTTTAAAAGAGATAAAAAAATTATTATTATTATTATTATTATTATTATTATTATTATTATTATTATTATATCATATGTGGCTATTATTATTAGGCTCATCCACATGCAAAAGGTAAGAAAGAAAGAACTAAATAAGGCTTATAAATATATATATGACCGAAGCTTAGAGGAATTGGAAGAAGTTAAAGCCAAACGTGGCTTAGTAATATATATATATATATAATTACACATGTTTTCTTTCCATTCAATAACTATGACATATAATCATACCATCTTCATTCAGTCGAAAGCATTTAGAGGAAGGAAAGAAAAAAAAATCGAGAGAGAGAGAGTGAGGTGTAAGGCCATGGAACCATGAGTTTTTTTCCACGATTTTTTGCGATCCGTAATCTAAAAAAAAATCTAATTCGATAAAAGTATTCATATCTTTTTTCTCTATACATTAGCATTATTTTTTATCGGTAAAAGTAGACAGTGACATAGCTCCCCTACTTCTTGAATTCTGCCAACTGAAGTTCTAATAGACACAGGCGATTTCGGACTTTTTTTTTTGACGGCTCGGTCAGAAGACTTTTCCGAAACTTCGAGTATTTTGATTTCATACAGAGGTAGGGAATTTTATTTTAAAATTAATCGTTTTAATTTATAAATGCCATTGAAATTTAGTGAATAAGTGCAAATAATTTATAAATGTCTTGTTTAATTAATTAATGAAAATTGACCGAATTGAGATTGTTAGTGATTGTGAATATGGTTGAACGTGATGAAATTGTGTTGAGATTGATTTGTTGTTGTATTTGAGGATGATGATTGTTATTGGTTTTCTGATTATTTTAGAATTGCTGGAAATTCTGAATGTTATCTGATGAAAGAATGATAGTCGTTTAACTGGTTTATGATGAGTTGTTTATTGAGAAAGAGGGAACCCGAAAAGGTGGCACAGCCCGAATTTTAGGGGAGGTGTTGCCGAAATTTTTATGAAATTGAGGTTTTGTTTGAAATGCTATTTTAAAAGATTTGGTTTTGGCAAATTAAATTATTTGAGACTTATTTTGTAACACCCTGCCACTCTGAGTTTTACGCTTAAGTGGTAAAACAGAGGTGGTGTGGTATTACGACCTCTAAAATAAAACGTGTACATATAATAGCAGAAAGATTATAATATGCTAGGAGTCTTGAAGAATAGAGGGAATAAAAATCGCGAAATAAAAGCGCAACGCTCAAGGAACGAGTTAACTTGCGTGCTAAGAAAACTATAACTATTAAACATAAGATAAAAAAAAAGTAGGAATAGAGTGCCAAAGATACAAAATAACAAGCTCCTAACTTAGCCCGCGAAGTCAAGACTGGCCGAAAAATATTTACACATATATACATACATATCCAAAACCCAATGTATATAAACACAATCCTGCCTCTCCATAAACTTCTAAGAGGATAAAAAAGAATAAGTTATGCGGAAAGAAAGCCAAGTACATATATATACATTATAGCACAACAAAATAACTCCGTAACCACTTCGCCTCAGGTATCCAGACGCCTAGTGAGATGCCTCTCGACCTGCATCTGAAAAACAACAACATAGTATGGAATGAGAACCGGAAGTTCTCAGTATGGTAAAGGTGCCACACACAAAATATATAAGGCCCTGGGAATGCCAAAGACAATCCTAAAACGCCGACACTCAGATTATAGAGCTTAAAGTATTAAACAGAAGCCATAAAAGGTGATTTTCTAAGAGTATCTAAACCTAACTTAACTTAACCTTAAATTTAAATCTCATACTACCATTCTTCCGTATCTCGAATTCCATCATACATTTCACAGAAATATAAACAGATAAAGACAATCACAAGAAGGTTACAAATACTGCAGGTAATAAATATACATTTAACATGGCAAGTACATTTAGGCACACCCAGTTAAAGCACAAACAAGTAATTCAAGTAATATGTATATAATGCATGCCTGTCCTATGGCTGATGAGGCTCATCTTTCGGTTATCCAGCCAACCCGACAAGTGCAAAAACCTTAGACTGTCCCCTGACGTGCATCCCCAAGAGTCTATGCATAACTTTTTCTCAAATAATCAATATTGCTCAATGGGGGTTATATTCCCAGAAATTTA
Source organism: Arachis hypogaea (assembly GCF_003086295.3). NCBI lineage: Eukaryota > Viridiplantae > Streptophyta > Magnoliopsida > Fabales > Fabaceae > Arachis > Arachis hypogaea. The sequence continues at coordinate 21,069,365 of NC_092041.1, read as the reverse complement.
TAGTGTCCAGTCACCCTTATGCCGTAGGGTCAACAGAGTATCAAGTTTCTAACCTAATACACGTGGTGGCTAGCCACGGCACTTTATCCAGAGAATCTCGTATCTCAGATCATTCAAATTCATAAGCCATATAAATAATTCAATTATAATTCATCAACATCCACATCATTCTTAATCGCATCTCATGCATTATCATACATCAATCATACTCAATTATTATCCTTCATTATCACAACTCCCATTCCGTTCATCAATAGTTCCAATTCAAAACATAATTCATTCTTTTCTAAATGAATCAAACTTAAAACATTAAATAATCATCTAAACAAAATCTCTAATTTTTATAAAATTTTGACTACATCTCATCTAAAACTCAGACTTTGCCACCTTTTTCGGGTCCAAACCTGCATTCTTTTCAATTTAACATACCCTTCCTCATCATCATAACAATCACCACAATAAATCTACCTCAGATCAATAATTATACTCATCAATATTCAAATCCATCAACCAAAATTCAACCAAGAATCATAGTTCACAAATCTTAGGCTTTTAATACAAAATACCCTCTCTCATTATCAACAACCTCCACAATAATTATACCTCAAATCAATAATTCACCAAATTACCAATTAATCAACAAGCACCAAACCAACCATGTTCATCAACAAGATACTAAGAATCAAATATACAGATGTGATCCAACTTATCCTATGGCCATCTAGCTTAAATTTTCACAGAACATTATATATTAAATGCAAGAAACCTAAACCATACCTTGGCCGATTTCCATGTAACGACCAAAGCAATTTATTCAAAATCAAGACAGCCCCTCAAAATTCAACAAACTCTAAGCTCAGCTTCCTTCAAGTTCCAATATTCACAATTTCAAACTCCAATAATTATTTATTCACAACCTAATACACATTCATAACACATATATATCCAATTTAATACTCAAATCTCAATTTCAATGAAAATAAAATAAAATTATCGTATCCTCACCTTACCCAAGCTTGACATAAGCAAGAGTGAACATTTTTCTCAAGCTAATTGGATCCTAAAACATCAGAAATCAAAGAAATTCAATATTCTTACTCAAAATTTGAAAATTGGGAGAAGAAGAGGATGAGAGTGATTAAACAAGTTACCAATGAAATTGCTCAAGTATAAATGTAGAGCTCAACGCGGTGGACGCGTGGCCACAAACGATGTGGCGATAGGTGCTCGGACGGAAAAGTTACGGGAAATTGAATTCATCGTAAACGTATTTCTCTTCTTCTCTTTCCTGGGAGGCTTGCTGCTTTGTTGAGGGAAATAAAGAGAAAGAAGAGCCCGTGGCTCTTTTTAATTGTTGGACCGGTTGGGCCCACAGTCTGGTTTGGGTCCGGTTCAACAGGTTCGGTACGTTCGGTCCAATCTTGGACCGATTTCTTCGAAATTAGTGTCAAAATTCTCGTTTCGATGAGCTCTATCCTAATTTGATATAATATTCACATTTCTAATCCTTTTTATTAAAAACTAATTTATTGACTAATTATATACTAATTTATCAGGGTTTACATATTTAGTTGGAAAATATTTATTCTATTTTGAATTTGATTTGTTAAGAAAAGTCTAATGTTTTAAATTTTATCTTTTAAGAAGGGAGTTTGTTTTAAGTAATGACTTGAATTTGGTTTATTAAGTAAAGGGACCTCTGACACAGAAGAGTAGAGAGCAGTGATTGAAAAGATATTGAGTGTTGTTGGGCCTTAGTGCCAAGTGCCTAGTGAGGACGGCGATACGTAACGCTCACTTGACACAATAGAGACGACTCAGTGAGGACGGCAATACGTAACTCTCACTGGAGGCCGTGGGCCTTGTGTGTGAATGATTTTGTGGAGATGCCCATGTATATTGAATGACTTCCAGGAGAAAGTGACACATGCTTCAGCTGGAGAATCAGCGCCTGCAAGTACTTGTAGAGGTCATGTTCGGCATACTTCAACTGGAGAATCAGTGCCTGGAAGAGGTTGAAACCTTGCAGAGGTTATACCACTGGAATGCCTTATCTGACTTGCGAGTCGGATTGCGTCGGGTGTGGGTCAAAACCAAAAAATAAGCTCATTACCTGCGATAGGACTAGACATGCATCATCATTGTTTGCACATTTGCTTGTGATTGTGTTTGCTTATCTTGTCTCTCTATGATTGTGCTATTTGTCTTATTGCTATTAGTTTGTGTATTGAGGTGACTGAGAATTGAGGTTGTGATTGAGTTTTGTTCAAAATTCGGAAATTTAAGGAAGGTAATTATTTATGTAAAGTAAAAGTAAAAACTATTTTCAAAGGTCTAACAAAATAGTTTTACTGGGTAAGTTAATTATCTGTATTATATTCATTACTTTTACGGCGTTCCCATTCCCTACTGAGAACGTGTGGTTTGTTCTCATCCCAAAATCTTCTACCTTTTCAGTGACAGGTTCGAAGGTTCAATATGAAGCTGCGGATGAGTAATAGATTTACTTGTGATTCATGTTGTTTTATAGAGTTCCCTCGCCCTTGTTGCTTTAACTTTTATTTTATCCAGAGGGATATGTATTGTATTCGAGTTTTATATTGAATTTATTTGTATAGCACTTATTGTTATTAATAATTACGTGATTACTATTATTTGAAGATCTTTGATATGTGATTTTAATTACTAAAAACAAATCGTTGGAATTTTCTATAAAACTAAAACGCGATATCAAATTAAAGGCTCAATATTAAATAGTTAATAAAAAAAAACAGGTTAGTAATACCTTACTTTTAATACGACTTTTAATACGATTATGACGTGCTAAAAGTTAGAGTGTTACACCGTCACTGTATATAATATCTTTAACATATAGAAATGCGGCTAACCACTAATGCCATTGCTATGCAATATGTCATTTATTAAAACCTCTGCTACAGTGGCTTAGTTTATTCAAGTATTTATTTAGTGATTGCAGAGACGGACTAAGGTGGTGGAAAGAGGGCACTTGCTCCCACAAATATTTTTTTAAAAAATTACTAAATATATAAATGTATATATTTCAATATCTGTCTTCATATTCAGATTATGCTTTTTTTTAAAAAAATTAATCAACAAATAATTATAATTAATTTCACTATCCCAAGAAATTAGTTAATAATCATGTTGAAAGTTAATTTTATAATTAAATATAACTTTAATTATTAGTAATATCTTTTAAATATTAGTTAAGACTAAGAACATATTATACATATATATATATATATTCTTTATTAAAAAATCTTTTAATATAGTAATTATTTTGGTTAAAAAATTTATTTGTACCGTAAATATTATAAGAAATAAACATCACAATTAAGTAAGAGATAATGATAAATAATTATTTAATAGTATAGATATTTTCGTTTAGAGTTATTTTTTATGTTCAATAATATATAATGGTTTTTTTAATAGAATTTTTAGTACTCATTATTCATATAAACTTTGTAATCATTTTTGTTAATACAAATTTTTTTATAGAATTTTATTTTTTTTATTTGAGTTTGTAAAATTTTTAGTATGCATTCTTAAATTAGTATGTATTTTATTTATTATTTTTAATTTTATAACATTAATTATTGATTTGATTAGAGAGATCTAATTAAGTTTTAAAAGAGTACTAACAAGAGTACTGGAGAATTATTATGATCGAAAGAGTACTAAATTTTAACATATAAATTTAATTTTTTTCTAAATGAAATTGTAGTCAAAAAGTGTGATAATAATATGGTTTTGAATGACATAAATTCATGTCTTTTTTTAGTCATTTTGATCTAAATATAATTTTGAATAATATAATCCAAACAATATTTATTTTATTGTAATCCATTTTGATACAAGATTATCGAACATAAATCACGTTAACAATAGCTCTTTTTTATGAAAATCAAATTTGTAAAATCAATTTGATAGAAACTCATATTTTGCAAACTTTAACTCAAACACACACTAAAACCCTCCAAAACGACGATGTTGTGTGTGTTGCATTAGAAAATCGGGAGACAAAACACCAAATTAGGCCATCTGATGCATTAATCAGATTCTATTTTAGAAGTAACCTTGCCACTTGGTTGCTATCATCCTTGCTCACCATGCAGATGCAGTTGGTACAAACAGTGCCTAGTCGTACAAATTTCCACATGGAAACTCTCTCGTAGTGAACACCAAAGGACGGTTGTCAACGGGAGATAGGCATACTATACCTTGTTCCATGATAGAGAAGCCACAACATTGCATTTCTTCTTTTTATATTGCATTACCTGTGTACAACAATCACCAAATTCTTAACACTTCATGTTCTGCTGCCCCCACAGTCTATAGCTGGAATGTGTGGGCTGTCATGGAAGGCTTTGATCCTTTCTTCAATGAATCTCAAGACATTCAAAGCATTTACGGGTAAGGATAGTCATTGAAAAATTTTTATTTTCAGAGTGTTATCTACTACGTTAAAACCTTTGACTCTAGTCTGTTTATGTATTCGGTTATAGATTTATTTTGAAGGTTGGAGAAAGTATTAAATCCACCTGGCCTTCGGGAGGTTCCGGTGAAGAAGGCAACAATGCCATGCCACCCAAGTTGCGGATGAAGTTGGTTAATCCTAAGGTACCCAATATATTGCAATCCTCCCAAATTAGTTATCTTATTGAAGCTTCGATGTTCCAACTAGCCTGTACAATATATTTTTAAATTAACTTAGGGAATTATTTATAATGCTTGGTTATGGAACTATTTCTTGATAATAAGATAATATTGACACAAGAATCACAGACGACGATAATGACGACAAATGAAGCCGAAGATAGAAGAACGGTTGCCGCTCTCGTTAATGCTGTACTAAACTTGTCTCGGGTACCCTTGTACTCATGAGTGTTTGAAAGTGGTTTATTGTAGTTGCAAAAAAGGTAGATGAAACACCACATACCACCATACAATCTGATCCCATGAAGTGTGGCTTGCGTTAACATTGGGTCACACAAACATCACAAAGGGGTTTGTGTTGAGTTTTCTTTGTGTTAAATACATTACCCAACGTGATTTTGTTCTAGGCCCTTGTAGATTCTGTTCACGAAAAGTTTTTAACACCCCATTTCAGATGCATTCCCCCAATGGGGGTAGAAATTGCTATATTTTTCGGAAGGTCATGCTGACCGTGTATACTGATCACTTTTGTTACTATGTAGAGCATAGATCTGAAGCTGGATAGGCTAGATGGTCACATTGTAATGGTGGAGTCAAAGGCGACAACCTCAGATGGGGTGCTTCTTAAAATATTGGACATGGTCCAATGGCAGCACGAGAAGAACGATAGAATAGTCATGGTTCTCAATACAGAAGTTGTTGCGAACTCTTCCATCATCTCCAACCCAATAGGGTGAAGGCTCACCGAACATACACTACCATATTGAGTGTGGATTGGTCAGCATATGGTGCTATGTTAGAGCAGCTGATGTCTCCTACTGTGACATCAGTATTGGAAGAGGGCAAGGGCAAGACAACCTAGCAACAACCTGTGCAGGGCCATAGCCTGCTTGATATTGTTGCTTCAGATTCTCCAGGGGACGAAGGAAACTTTGCTCGAATTGAACAACATGGATGCACTCAAACACAGCCAAATAGTGACTGCAACAAAAAGAGTTGCATATTTCTTTGGAGACTTCCAGGTATGGGTAATACTAAAATAACAAGCTTAGTTATCTTGGTAACTCATCGACGCTTGCTAATATGCCATGCGAAAATATTCAATAGAGGTTAACCACGCAGGCTGCTGGGCTGCATAGCTCAACCACACTTACCACAAATAGCGCAAAGTTGTCCAAGCTTAATGGTGAGGAGATAACACCCATGGAAAGGCGGTCGATGTTGAACCTGACCCGTATTTCGCCAAATTGTCCAAAGTCGTCACTTGCTAGACGCCCTGTTGTCTGGCAGATGGTAGAAGGATGCAACCATCGTTCATCTAACACCATCGATTCCACACTACCTTTCATTCAGTAGGTATGTAAACTGTTTGCAAAAAATTCATGATTGTGGCTAATTTGGCATGTATAACTGATGTAGTTGGTTTTAGGTGCACTGATGTAACTGGTTCACAACTTACAAAGCTTTAAGATGTACTGGAGATTAATTTTAGGGATGAGATTATCAGCTGAAGAGACCAACTTTGCTGTATACATCTTCTCCCAAAAGAAAGAAGATCCTTTAGTGCACCTTGAGTAAGAAAGTTTTCGATTGACATTGTCCTCATAGTTTTCAAGGAGCATAAGAATGTTTTAAGCCCAACTATACTAATAGGGTGAGAAAAGCATAAGAATATTTTTTTGGGGTTAAATTAAAATTAAGATAAACACACCATATTAGTGACAATACGATGTAAAATCTTTTAAAAAAGTAAAATAAAATATGTCGTTAAATTTTTAAAATGAATTACTAATTTGACCCATAAAAAATGCACTAGAAACATTGACAATGCTTATGTTTTAATATTCAACTTGAAACTTCCCAGTTCCCTGGTGTGTGACATCAAGTTTAGGATTGAAATAAAATTCAAACAAACCTTTCACACAAATAACAACATTCATTCCGGTCATAAATTAGTCAAACGTGGTCGTTGTTGTACTCCTTTCAAATTTCAACTGTTTAGCGTTGTAGGAAATAATACATAAGTCGATCATTTGAGTGTAACAATTTTCCTACTGCAGGTAGGTGTTATACGAGTTGGCTGGTTTCAAGTTGATACGTGGGATCTTCATCTCTCTAGCTCCTCCATACACACCACACCCAAACGAGAGTAAGCAAAACATGGCACTGCCAGTTGTTACCCTCATTTATTTATATCTACATAGTACTCATTCAAACCGCGACTAGCATGACAAGCCTTGATGTTGCTTTTGAGGGTCATCAACACCACTGGCGTGATTGCATCTTTAATATTTGGCAAAAGCATAGCTCCTGTGACTTGGTACTTTCCGTCCAAATTTGTGCAAGATATACTTTGTGATGTGCCTATATCGAAATTGAAGAAAAGTTACGAGGGATGGTGGATGCAAAAGACAAATGCACTTGAGCATGTAAAGTTTCCTTACCGATATTATTATTAACAATGACTTCATGCTAATTATGTCATTAAAAAATCTTATGTCAGTAGCACCTTTATCCTTTTCGGTACAGATATTTGTGCTAATCTTGGAGGCAGCAGATTAATGGTACATAATGCTGCTAGACGTCAAGGCAGCAAAAAGTATATGTTGGATGTGTTTAGAACTCTGGAGAGCATTGTCAGAAGAGAGGTGAATATGAACAAGATAGTAAGCATTCTAAATTCTAACTATTGGTTAGCATTTGGCTTTAGTTATAAACCACGGACAAAAACAACAAAGGCTGGTATTTTTATATAGTGTGATGCACTCGAAAAGATGTTCGTCCATCGTAGCAGCATTTTGAATTTCTTGCATGCCTCTCCAAACCCAACCAATTAGGGTGATTATGTGTACCCGGAAGGACTTTCTAACGACCTGGACAGGTTTGTTTTTTATTTAACCTCTTATGTTGTCATGCTAGAATGTTAGGGTGTTAAGAAAAAATCAGTGTAAGCTGATTGAAACTGAAGTGTAATTAAACTATTTTAGATAGACCAGCTTTATGATTTGAAATAATTAACTGAACCCAAGTGCATAAATGAAGAACTCATTTTAGAATGTTGTTTTCCTTTAAACCAATTGATACTGCTTTTTGATTTCGCTTTAATTGACTATTAGGTTTTTGCATATGTCTCTATTTTAACTGCAAAATAACTGATGTTCATAATTAACAGGTTTCTTTTTATTCACCATCCTCTATTGTCATGCTACAATGTAGGGTTCTTTAAAAAATACACAATGGTTAGACTGAAACTAAGATGGAAGTCAAACTGTTTTAAATAGACAACTTCTTTTAAGAGAAAAAATTACCTGAAACTAAAAGGCAATCCCTCTTTTTGTAGTGTAGTGTGCCTTTGAACCAAATAGTACTGCTTTTTGACTTTGTTTTAATTAACTATCACTATTCCGCCTCTTTCTCTATTTTCACTTCACAATAACTAAGTTTTGTAATGATGATAATTTTCTGGTTGGCAATGCAACTTCATGGATAACTCATTGTGGAAATAAGTTGGGTACCTTTAGCTTAAAGTCATCGAAAATGAATCATATCGCGTAAAAAATGCCTGTAATTTAACATAGCTCTTCAATACTTGTCCCATGTTGTTAACTCATTTGGTATGCTTGTGGCAGTCCAAAATCTGGGATATGGTGCTTGTCTTGGTTGCAGCACAAGAGACGCTTTTCTCCAAATATCTTCGACCACATGGTAACTAAAACTCAGTGATTATCCTACTTCATGTGAAACTGCTACATCATACATCATGTTGCATGTGGTTTGCTTTGGCAAAACAAGTCAAAAGGTAAAACCTTCAATCTGATTTAAGTACCTAAGAGACCACTTCTTTTGTCTACCTTTTTAGGAAAATTCTGACCATGTGCGCATGAGGACAACATTGAATATCATTTAGTCAGAAACTAACCAGCATCGCGATTATGTTAGCACCAAGGCTAACATAATTTGGTGCTAAATCACAAGTACCAACGACTAGCAGGCGATGACATTATTCCCTGCATTAGATATATATGTTTCTTATATGTAATGATGAAGTAAACTAAATCAAACTATGCATGATTTTTTGAGGGTGGGACATCCCTTTTTAGAGTTGGGTATTCACGTCAAATCCACCGTATGTAATTAGAAGCAAAGTGGTGTACTACTAGATATACATGTAGCTAAGTTGTATATGGACATATTCCTAAACTTGTGCATGTAGGTGGACATATTCTTTTTTATTGTAACTAAAATAGGACCACACATGCCTAGGCGGGGTGGCCTATAGTTGTCGGTATTACCGGATTCCTAACATTCACACGACGGTGTAGAACTATGATCCCTTCTTGATCTTATGAAGGTAGAATTATGTCATATATAGTGTTGCATGTCAACTACATATTCTAAATTGTATGTCAATTACATATGAAAGTACAATTCTGTGATATTTTTTTTTAACATTTCATGTTAAAATAAATATTTTAAATTTAAACATAAATATAAATTATTTATTCATAGTAACTAAAATTTATATAAAAATAAGGAATAACTTTTCATATATTTTTTAAAATACATGCTAAATATAATAATAAAAAAATATATGTATCCATTATTGTACTCAATCTTCACTAAAACAAATAAAAATAAATTGCTTTATTCGAAAACAAAATCATAAAGTTACCTTCTCTTCTTTGGTTTCTGGTTTGGTTACATCTCTCGCAAACAAAATAAAAAAGACAAGGTAAAAAGTAAAAAGACAACTCTATTCCACTTTTCTGTGTGTTCTTTTCAGAATTTCTATTAATTTAAAATTTCAACCAATTCTTCCTAAGAGAAAAATAAAATAAAAAAATGAAAAAAAAGAGAACATGGAGTTTAAGTGTGATCCATGTGTTGTTTTTCTACACATATGAACATTAGGAGCAAAATGCACAATAAGTTGAATTTTTTAGAAAAAGTGCCTAGCAGTACTTGCATAAAACTGAGTTTTAGAATCTGGGTATTTGAACTTCAATCTGTATTTTCTCTTGGTAAAGGTTAAAATATCTAAAGTTTAAAATTTTCTAAATTTTGGGTGGTCATTGTTATGCTTAAGGAAATATGTTTATGTGAAAGGAGTGTGTATCCGGAATCTTTTGTGTGGGGTAATAGAAATGGAACCAAACAAGAAAATTTAGGCTTTGTTGTAGAGTTTTATCTGCTTTGTGCCTTATTTCATTGGCCTTATGGTGCTAGGAACCATTAAAGATGAATTTCCATGAATATGTCTACGGCTCTATTCTTCTTGGATATTTGGTTTCTATAATTTGATTGAAAATTTGTAGTAGTGAAAGTATGAAACATAGAAATAGGATTCTCTTGTTGATTACTTTGGTAAAATACAGTATTGAATATGGAACATGTCTGCAGGATTATTTCTATTAGTTTTTTATATAGAAAGTGAACTCTAGAAAAACAATTTCTTTATTATTGCATTACAACATGTACTAATATTATGGAACATCTATGGTCGTTCTTTCTCTTGATTTCAAATGTTCTTAAATAAGGGTTTTCAATTATGTTAATAAAAGTCCTAATAACACCACATTTATTGGGTACACAAACAAAATCATCAAAATTGATGGATAAGTCAATCGCACGCACAGGGACCATAAAAGGAAAAATACACTGGAAGAAGTAAGTGTTCATAGCTTTTAAGCAGAAACGGGACAAAAGTTTGTAACAAATTGGGACTTCATACAAAAAACTCAAATTTATTTCATAAGAAAAATGAAAAAAGTTCTAGGAAAGCTTCCACATCATCTAAGTTATACATCACAATTCGGATCATCATAACACCTCCACAAATTTCAACTTGGGCAGCATAAACTTGCAACAAAAATTAGAACAAAATTCAAATGCATCCTTAGCAACACACCACGTGACAAAGGAACCGTTTAAACTTGGTAGCTGCTCAGAATATTTTGACCATCACGAATCTTCTTCAACCTTTGACCATTTCTCCTATTCCCAGAATCCTGCAAATCCATTTTTCATTATGTACAGAAATAAACCCCCTACAAATCCATCTTTCATTATGTACACAAATAAAATCCTATGGATTTACACCAAAATTTTTGCCGACTAGATTTGCATTTTCTAAACCACCTACGTAAATATTGTTTCGGTAGAGTCAAGACCACTAACAAAAGATGCTCCCCTTTGTGGGTAAAAGAAAAAGTTGTCACTCCATGAAAGAATGTACTCTCCGACCACAGAATATGACAACATTTAAAACATGAATACAAGCAACAAAGCAAACAAATATGACTCACCATGGTGGTTGGTTGTGATAGCATTTCTCAGGTAGTATCCTGTGTAGCTATAGTGTTAGTGGGTAACCCATTTGGACACCGGGTACGTCGATGCCCTAACACTCCACATGTGATGCATTTCCGTCTCTTTATTCCCTAGAGCCAAGTGGATCATGTGCATGACATGTGCCCTTTATGCGCACATCAACTGAATCATGCACCACATCTTGCTCCAAATTATTGTTTTCCCCGCCATCCGATCGCCCTACCTCGTTCTTCAGTTCCAACACAACTGTGTCCCTGACCACTTTCTCCAAATACACTTTAAAATCCTTGTCTTTCATAGATGCAACTGCAGTAAACCTCTTACAATGATGTAGGAACACCCCTACTCGACTCTTATAAAGTGCTATTGCATCACCTTTGTTCACAATGCTTGGCTCCATGACGTGAAGCTTGGCGGTCTTCGACCACCGCTGAAGAATAAGGCTCTTTGGAAGAGAGGTAACATCTAGTCACACTAACACTGCTAGTATGTGAAGAAAAGGTTGACTGAATGACTCCATCCTCAAACAATTACAGTAAAAAGAATCGGTACGATGATCGTGTTCCACATTCCACTTCAACTCTGGCCCTATGTTACTTTTGTGTTACGTAAATAGATTTTTCCTCGATCTGCTTGCACTTCAAAATTGTAGTGCGAACGTATCTCTTCAAGGACACATGGTAACAAAAAAATATTTTCCTGGTGTAATTAACTACACCAGATTTTTTCGACTCCAGGAACTGAGTCTAAATAACAGGGTCCCATACAACGATCGAAAATCAAGCTCCTCCTTGTTGTCTTTTAGAAACTCCACACAGTGTTGGAAGTTTGTTACAAACTCCAAGATACCATACTAACTCTCCATAAACCGCCCTAACTTTGCATGCAATGACTCAACGGGATGTTATCCTTAGGTTGGCAAAAACATCCATAAATGTATGCGATGGCCCATGATAACTTCTTCCTATACAAATCCTTAACCCACTCGACTTCGCTGACCCTGCACTCTTCCATCATCGCCTCTCATTGCTTCTCGAACTCTTCAACTTATATGTCAGCCAACATACAACTTCTCAAAAGTATTGTGAACCGCGGCTTGCACACATTCACGATTGCATTTTTTAGTAGGTACCATGCACACAACCAATGATGAGCTTCAGGAAATACTTCCTAAATGGCTAAGCACATGGATCGATCCCCCGTCAGTTATTACCGCCTTAGGAGCTTTATCACCCATGCATTCCAAAAACTTTGTCAAGACCCAAACATACGACGCTTGAGATTCGCACAAAACTATGGCCGTGGGAAACACGCATGTCTGGTTGTGGTGGTTCACCCCGAAAAATACAACAATTGGTAGATTGTACTTGTTCCAATCATACGACACATCAAAGGCAAGAACATCACCAAAGATCTTGTAATCATCCTTGCTACACCCGTCACTCCAGAAAAGATCACACATATGTTGGTCTAATCCAACTTCAAACCTCCAGAACACCTTCTCATCCCTCCTTGCACATCTCTCAAAAAACCTTAAAGCGGCATTCACGTCACCATTCCTTAAGGCACGTTGCCTCTTAACCTCATTATACATGTCTCTCTTTGTGAATGAAACAAGGTTAAATCCGCCTCCCTGCGTAACAATTGACTCATATATTTTTGGAATAGAAATCCTAACTTGCCTCAAGCTGTCCATATGAGCTAGATCGACATCAAAAATCTTCCGGTACGAAGGCAGGTATGCCACAAATTTTGCAGGCAGAAGATCGTGGTTATGGTTATCTACGAAGCGTGAAACATACCAAATCCCGCTATTACATTTTGGCCTTTTCCTCATCTCTCTCAAACACCCACATCGAGTGAGACCTTGTGATCTCGCTTTCGATCCTGCATCTCTAGCCATTTTCTGTCTCTGAAACCTTCTCTTTTGGATAAATACGCGTACCTAATTATTTTTTCTTCTGATTTTTTTAGTTTCTTTCCCTGTCTCATGCCAAAACCCTTCGTATGGCTATATTGTTCATAGAAACGGGACACCTCATCAGAGTTATTTTTTCCATTTCATCTTTTACTACATGACAAAATTCAACAACTTGCTTTTTTGTATTCTGAATATCGTGTTTACTTTTGTCCAGAACACTGAATAATTTTTCTGTAATATATATATATAATTCTTTTGTATGAATTGCATTATGAAAATTTTTTCATTAGAAAAATTCTTATATTATTAGTTTAAACTTTGTATTATCATTAGGATATTTTTTTATACAAGACTATTATTCATAAGTTATCATTTTTTATGTGTTGTTTAATTTTTGCTCAATAAAATTTGATGTGTTAGATCTTGATTGTTTATGCATACATCATGACAGATTATTGAGTATTTTTCTTTTTGTACATAAATCATGTTATTGGTGAGTTTTATGTACAATTTTAAAATTTCACTTTATATCCTATTATTATTTGTGTTAAAGAATACTACTATTGAATTTGTAAGTAAATTATGATAAGATATCGCATGATTTATATGTTTTTGTAAAACAATTATCCTACCACAATTCTCGTCTTAAATCTAGCATAGTATTCTTAATAAATCATAGTAGAGTAGTAAGATTTATGAATAATAATATTATTACTTATATATAAATTATAAAAAAACATATATATAATGAATTTTGATTTAGGATAATTTGGTAATTATGACTTTTTTAAATATTAAAATAGCTATAAGTGTATTTTCTTTGGATACAAGACAACAAAATAAGAGGGATTTAATGTCATTAGATATTGAATTTAAATATTAATCATATAAGTACCATAATAACAAACTAATTTTTTTTTGTAAAAACTAAAATTAAAAATATGTCGATTGAATTCAATTCAAAATCCATAGAATATATTCACTGAAGCCACTAACAAAATAAATATTCTTTCCTTGCCATTAAATCTATTAAATGTATCTTTTTTATCAAAATTTTTTGCTTTTGAAAAATTTTATGTGAGGCATGTCTAAAATCAGTTCAATAATTTTGTGTGTATTAGATGCGTCACTTTTTATGAACTATTAAATTTTATTAAATGAAAATAAAAAAATATTATGAAAGAAGAGTATTGATAAATTTTATAAATATAAAATATATTAATATATACATACATAAATATATTTTAATACAAAATATTTTAAAAATAAAAAATACAATCTTTTATCTTAAAATAAATAAATATAAAATATATAAATACATACGAAAATCTTTTTTATTTATTAAGATTAATTATTATATAGTACTATTTTTAATTACATAATTTATTTTATATTACTAAAAAATAATTAGTTTATTCATAAAAAAATTAAAAAACATAGTAATAGTTAATTTTGTTAAAAACACATTATTGTATAATACAATTTTTTTATCTAAATATTTATAAACATGCATTTTATTTAAAATATTATATATAATATATAAAAATTATACAATTATAATTAACGTTTTTATATAATTAAAACGTGTTCACTTTTTTTTATTTGTTATAAAGATTATTTATTGTTACTCATTTGAGATTTAACAGATACATAAAATTATTATACATGAACCTATAAAAATCATAAATTAGTGTATATATATGTATAAAAGTTCTTAACGATAAGTGTATTATATATGTAATCTTTAAAAATAAATTTTTGCTTATATTTAAAAAGATAATGTTGTTTATTTTTTATTTTTATTTTTTAAGAATATAAATAAAAAATTAAAAAATATTTGTTTCAAAGTGTGAAAAATAAAAAAATCAACATTTTTATATATTATATATAATATTTTAAAACATATATTAATATCAAAGGATATACATTTTCTTTTTCTAACAACATCGTGGTGGTGGTTGTGGTACCAATTATTACAAGAATATGGAATAAAAAGAATAGAGTAGACTATAAATTTTAAAGGTGTCAATTGTTGAAAGAGCCAAATGCTATGATCTCGGAGATATATAAAATTGTGGTGTGGTAAAGCAATTTGTTATAAATCGTATAGAAAATGATCTCTTTACCTTTTCTCTTTTTTGCTTTAAAATTATCTAGTGATATTAAAAAATATATTATTATATAATAATTAATTTTGTTAAAATAATATTATATATACTATTTTGAATAAAATGTATGTTTACAAACATTTGAATAAAAATTTATGTTATATAATAATATATTTTTAATAAAATTAACTATTAATAAATATTTTTTAATGAATAATCTAATTATTTTTACATAATATAAAATCTTTTAATTATTTTCAAGTAATATAAAATAATTTAATTTTTTAAATGTAATTAAAAATAGTACTGTATAATACTAATTTTAATAAATAAAAAATATTTTTGTATGTATTTATATATTTTATATTTATTTATTTTAAAGTAAAAGATTGTACTTACCATTTTTAAAATATTCTATATTAAAATGTATTTATGTATGTATATACTAATATATTCTATATTTATAAAGTCTATCAATACTCCTCTTTTATAACATTCTTTGATTTTTATTTAATAAAATCTAATAGTTCATAAAAGATGGTACATCTAATACACACAAAATAGTTGGGCTGATTTTAGACATATTCTCGAAGAAGTTGTATTTTAAAAGAAATGAATGAAAATATTGTGATAGTTGTACTTTTAAGTTTTTCAAAAAATAAATTAAAAATAAAAAAATAATTTTAAAGAAAAATTTTCGAGAAGAGCTTAAAAATTTTATAGTTGTAACGTTAAGATTTGAAAAAAAAATATTTTGATATATATTATTTGCTCATTTTATATACTATTATTTTTACCAAAGTAGTGTGTGAATATGTTTATACTTTTTTACTAAAAAACTGAATGATTTGTTAAGAAATATAAAATTAAATATACTAGGGCATTCGTTAATTAATAATAGTGTGTGTTTTAAGAATGACATAAAGATTTAATTCTCAATGGAATAAATAGTGGCTCACGATCCATTATTAGCCAAGTCAAAAAATTAGAAACTCAATAACCATTGAATGCTACAGACCACAGCTGACAAATGGGTTATTTTAGTTTTGGTTTCAAAGATAAATTTGTCTTTAAATTTTTCACTACAAGACAAACACATAATGAAAATGGAGTAGTACAGAAAAACATGGTGTTCCATGCTAATACAATAGAAATAAAAATATATATTTCCAGTACTATACGATGAACTTTATAGAATTTAAATTTGGAACACAAAAACTAATCAAGCTAAAGTAAAAAATATTTCTTTTCTTTTTTCATCATTCTTATGTTGTTGTTGTGTTAAATTTTGGGAGTGGAATTATTCTGAGATCTTTAAATACAAAAATATAAGATGATATGTGACTCTAAAGTAACAAAAGTTTAATACATATAAATTATGGTTAAAAAATGAGTTTGATGAGATATTTATATCATTAAAATAATAGTTTAATTATAACTCTTGTAACTTTTTCACCTACAATGAGAAGTAGTTATTTTTCTTTATTTAGAAAATTGTTAAGATCGATCTCATATAAGGAACGAATTCGTAAGTGCAATTAAGATTTGTTATACAAGTTAAATCTACCAAGTCGAATAAATTGAAAAAATAAATCTAAATTCGTAAACTTTGTAAATTGATCCTTATTCGTTTTAAACTTAGTTTTAAAAATTATGAATTAAGATATGAACAGCAGTCAATTAATAAAATTATTTATTAATAGTAAATTATAATAATAAATTTTTATTATAAATAAATATATATTAATAAATATTTGAATATAACAAATAATTAAAAAATATATTTATAATACAAAAATTTAATGAATAAATAACTTATATATATATATATATATTTTTAAATTTGGTTCTTCAATTTAAATATTATAAAAATTTATCCTCCTTAATAATTTTGGTACTAATCACATCCATCACAGTTTTTTTCTTTAACTACCAATCAATGATGTAAACCACTTTTAAATTATTAGTACTACGATGGCTAACACTGCATTGGGTCACCCTCGACATAACCATTCATACTCACGGGTCCACATTCTTCAGTTTGGCGAAATCTCTCGTGCCTTTAAGTTGCTGCTGAAATTTCCGAAAAGTAACAAGTGGTCCCAGTAATCAATTTATTGGGTTAAGGGCATCGTTAAGTAGCATTGTAGTAGGTTATTATTTTTTATTTTAATATAAAATTGGTAACTTCATTAGATCATCTCTAATATAAAATTCATCCTAAATTTTATTTACGTCCCATTTATAGAAATTCATCCTAATTTTTATTTATGTCCTATTTATTATAAAAATAACTCCACATCAATTTTTACATTATAAATAATAAATAAAAATTTAAAATATCTCTCTCTTCTTTATTAAAAAATTAATTATAATCTTTGTTATAATCTCATTTAATTAATTAATTAAAATAATTTAAATTAATATAATTACTATTTTTTAATAATATTATTTAAATTTATAAATTAAAAAATAATTTCACTATTAAAATATATTAATATTAAAAAATTTCATATATAACAATAATACAGAATATATAATTTGAGATTACACTAATTTGTAAAATTATTTAATACAAAGAAAAACATAGTTAAACTCTATAGTTGACGACAAGCATTGTGAAATTGTCATATGTGTTCAATTAAGTCCTCTTTCAACTGTCTATGCTGCTGCCTATTTCAAAGTTGGGCATTTCTTTGGAGAAATTGATAGTATGGAGCAAAATCTTTCTCTTTCAACTAAGGTTGTGATAAGCCGTTTTCGACATCGTCATATTCTAAGTCTTGAGCAAAAAATTTTCTGCATAAGTGTCTCTTTCATTCTCAACAATCATATTATGCAATATAATGCAAGCTCTCATTATGTTTGCAAGCTTCTTCTTTTCCTAAAAGCGAGCTGGACCACGTATAATTGCAAAACGTGCTTGCAACGCTCCGAATGCTCGCTCCACATCTTTTCTTTGCCCTTCTTGGTATTGTACAAATAACTTGCGTTTCTCTCATTGTAGCTTTGAGATTGATTTGACAAATGTGGCTCATTTAGAATAAATACCATCTGCTAAATAGTATCCCATAGTATAATTATTACCATCAATCGTATAATTTACCTCTGGAGCACGGTCATTTAGAATATCGTCAAACACTAGAGAACGATCTAACATGTTAATATCGTTATTTGAACCAAAAACTTCAAAGAACGCATGTCATATCCAAATGTCTGAAGATGCTACAACCTCAAGTACTATGGTTGCTACCCCACGATAACCATTCATGTACATTCCTTTGGACAATTTTTTCATTGCCAATGCATGCAGCCAATGCTACCCAACATGCCAGGAAAGTCACAACCCTCTGCTATTTGTAGCAGGCATCGTACATCAGTTGGATTTGATTTTCGTAAGTATTCATCATCGAACACCGAAATGACACTTTCAACAAGTTTTTCTAAGCATTCAATTGTAGTGCTCTTGCCTATGTGCACATAATCATCAACAGCATCAGCTGCGATACGAATGTTAGCATATGGCGTAGCAACTGTTGCTGTTGATGATTATGTGCGCATAGGCAAGAGAATTACAATTGAATGCTTGAAAAATTTTGTTGAATGGTTCATTTCGGTATTCAAATAATTGTGTAAGCTTACACTATTCTCACATACATAGTGACTTATATACTTTGAAGGAAAAACTAACTATTACTTATTAGTAACCCTGTTATATGATGAAGGGTGTTATAACATAAACATAGAAAATCATTTTTTACTTTAATCAATATCACTCTTAGTGCTCTCATCAACAATAAACCTATTTCATGCTACTTGGGCTGACTAATGTGAGGGGTTACCAAGTTAGAAAGCATTGCAAGGTGATTTGAAAAGTTGGAAATGGACAAGGTTATCCTGTGGAGTTAGGAGATGGAGACGGCATATGATAAGGGTTGAACCAGAAGTCTATACACCTCATAGCATTTTAGTTGGCCCAAAAAACTCAATAGCTTATAACAATTTCATAAACAAGCAACAATTAAAGATATGATTGGTACTAAGTAAGTTTTAATTTTTTAAATTTTTGGTTTGGAAGTGTGCCACTATCACTTTATTCATTTTTTTTCTTTATCTACTTTTCAGTAATCCTAAGATGTTACAGCATTGGACAAACCTCAACATTGAGAAAAAAAACCCTCAAAATTTTAGAGAAAAAATGTTGAATATAACAATAGCAAAATAATAACAAAACTCATAAAAAAGCACTAATAACAAAAAAAAAACTAGAGAAAAATCTCAAATTGTACCTTAAAAATAAATGGAAAGAGACGTATGAAGGAGGTGTAAGAGAAAGGCCACAATGACATTGTCCATAATAGCAATGGACGCACAGTGATGACAACCGCAACACCAACACAGTGATGGAGGAAGATGCCACACCTCAGTCCGTAGATTTTCAGATTTACTTTCAACAAAAGAGTGGAGGAAGGGTAATGACTCAAGAATGGAAGCAACGAAGGACAGATTGAAGTGTTGTTAGCAAATAAAGAAAGGAGAAGGCATAGAAGCTTTGGCTGTGAGAGAGGCAAAGAGTAACTAGTCACACTACCAACCAAGAAGGAGATTGAAAAATTGGAAAAAATAATGACTGTGTTAGAGAGAGTAAATAAATCAAATTAATGCCTTTCTTAACTCTGCAAAACTTACTGCTACTCTTGACAGTCTCATGTCTACTTGTCAATACAATCTAACATCTTTTTGACAACTTTTGAACAAATATGTTTTAAATGCCGAAGAATGCACCTCTTAGTTTTTTGGTTTGGAGTCAACATTATTAATACATGGTTGTGTCTATCACTTCATAGGCTACTCAACATAAGCATCGATATCCAACAATGACCCAACTACCCATTCAAAATCCAAACAAAACTATGTATCCAAACATCATTTCGTGTAAACATCTGTCACATCATTCTTCATTTACTTAATTATTTGAACATCTAATTGTATTTTGAAAAATTTTGGGGTACATGAGGCAAAAACACAATCTTATGTACGACAGCAATCACAGCCACAATTTTAGCATATTGTAAATTTAGTTTCAACTAGTTTAGTTTCAAGTTTCAACAAATTTATGGGGCACATTCGTTGTAGCACACATCACCCTGAATTTCAATGCAGAAACTGTTGGAATAAATTATTTTATTAATCCAGATCATCCATATTGAATCATCAAAAATATATCATAATGCGGAAGCGTACCTTTACTTATAGAAATCAGAAATTGATGGAATGATTGTCTCAATCTTGTGGTTATTTCGATCTTCCTCAACTAAAATCTTCTGTATCCCTAATAGAGCTTAATTATGACTCCTCTGATGGGGAAAGAGCGACAGCTTTGGTATGTTGGGGACCGAAACCCTGAAGGTACTATTTATATTTGAGCATGGCACCCATTAAACCCTAAAACCCAAATAAGATAATATATCTAAAGTCCAAAAGATAATATCTGGTTTTATTCTCATTTAATTCCAAATTAAAAGTAATTATGACTTATTCAATATAGCATTTATAACAATAAAGCAGATCGCCATTATATAAATCATTTAGTTTGAAATAGCATAATTTGTGATTGTAATTAATATATGTATTGTCCACAAATAAATTAGGAAATTAAATAATTTCCTAACAATATCCCACTTAGGCTATACATATACTCTGTTCCTATATGTTCTATGAAAATCTATTTTTCTTGAACTTTCTTTTTAACAACTAAAAACTCGATATCTATATGCTTCGATTTTGTCAAACTTTTATTGTTATTGGAGTATAGTACTACTGACTTATTGTCACAAAATATCTTCAATGGCCTTTCAATGTCATTTACTATACGAAGCTCAATGACAAAGAGTCATAACCATATGCCATGAAATCGGAATCAGAATACCCAATGATCTCCAAATTTTCTAATCTCCGATAAGTAAGCATGTAATCATTTATTCTCTTCAAAAAATGCTTTATGCGGTTAACAATCATCCAATGATCCATACCAGGATTGCTCAAGTATCCAGTGGTCTAAAATTTTTCATACCATATCTACTTAAAATCCTTCTGGTATAATTCTTCTGTAATAATCCAAGAATACCTTGAGAACAATCTCTTAGTATCTTGATTCCTATATAATACAAAAGAGGCATCACCAAGATCTTTCATTTCGAATTTGTTCGATAGAAATTTATTAGTTTCATGCAACAAGCCTATATCGTTACTGGCAAGTAGAACGTCATCAACATATAAGACAAGAAAGATGTATTTACTCCCACTGAACTTGTGGTATACATACTCATCTATGATATTTACCTCAAAACCATATGAGATAATGACTTGATGAAACTTGTGATACCATTGACGGAAAGTTTGTTTGAGACCATAGATAAAAATTTTTCAACTTATAAACCATAGATTTTGAATCGCCTGATACAAAATTTTCTGGTTATACTATATACATCGTTTTATCAATGCCACCATTCAGGTAATTCTACGAGATCCCAAACGTAATTGTCTTTCATAGACTTCATCTCTTCTTTCATGGCATCGATCTACTTTTCAGAGTTAGAACTTTGTATGGCTTGAAAAAAATTGATTGGGTCATTTTCTGTTAAACCAATGACATCATCATGTTCTTGGAAATAAACTACATATTCATCTGAAATTGCACTTCTCCTTTCTCTGTTGGATCTCCTTAATGGCACTTCTTGAGGTTGTTGAGCTTGTTGTATGAGTTGGGATTGAAGAGGATTCTCATTATTTTTCTGTGTTATAGCAGTATCTTGAGCAACAACGATATTCTCATTGTTCTTTTGTACTGTAACTGGATCTACAGTAAAATTCTCATTGTGCTCTTGTACTATAACTGTATCTTGAACAATAATAGGTACAAAGACCTGATCATTATCAGTTATAGAATCCTTATCAAAAGTAACATTCCTAATATTTCCTTCCCCCAAACTCAACATCCTCAAGAAATCTCGCATTTTCCGTTTCAAAAATAGACCTTGATGCAGAATTGTAAAACTTGTACTCCCGTGAACGCTCATCGTCCAATAAAGTAGCAATTAATTGTTCTTGAGTCCAATTTTCTTTCGTGCGGTCTATAAGCTCGTGCCTCAGTTGGACATCCTCAAATGTTCAAATGCTTTATACTGGACTTTTTTTCAGTCCAAATTTCATAAGGGGTTTTGTTAACTGCTTTGTTTGGCACCCTATTAAGGATGTACACTGCGGTCTTTAAGGCTTCTCCCTAGAGTGATTCAGACAAGGAAGAATGACTAATCATACTTCTCACCATGTTCTTAAGAGTTCGGTTCCTTCGTTCTGCAACACCATTCATGCTAGGTTTGCCTAGCATGGTGTATTGCAGAATAATACCGCACTCCTCTAGGAAAAGAGCAAAAGGCCCGAGACGTTGCTCACCTGAACCATCATATCTTTCGTAGTATTTACCACTACGATCAAATTTGACAGCTTTAATTTTTTCCCAAGTTGAAGTTCAACTTCAACTTTGAAAGACTTGAAAACATCCAAGGCTTGAGACTTTTTATGAATTAAATATAGATACCGATAATGAGAGTAATCATCTATGAACATAATAAAATACCGTTATCCATTCCAAAAGACAGTAGGGCAACAAATATCGGTATGTATCAGTTCTAAGACATCTTTACCTCTCTCGGCACCTAATTTGCTTTCATTTGTCCTTTTTCCCTTTATGCACTCAATGCAAACTTTAAAGTCTGCCAATTTTAGGGGTCTAAGAATTTCATCCGACACGAGTCTCTAAATTCTCTGTTTAGAGATATGATCAGGCGTTTATGCCATAATGATGTCGAATTCTCATTTAGTTTTTGTTTTGTACCTATTTGTCGTATTTCGTTATTATAGGATCTCAAATCAAGCCTATATAGATTATCCACCAAACGATTAGAGCAAATATTATTCAAATTATAAAAGAGACTGGCTTTATTATTTTCAAACGAATAAAAATAACATGATTTGTCCAAACAAAAAATAGAAACCAAGTTCCATCTAAATGATGGTACATGAAATGTCTCAAATAAATCCAAGTAAAATCCACTCGTGGAATATAATCTAAAGGTTCCTAACTTCCTATAGTTTCAACTGCAACTATATTGCTGTCTGCCACATAGATGTATCTTTTAGTATCATTTGGCGGTCGGCTCCACAGGCAACCTGCATAGTAATACTTACATGAGTAGTAGCAGCAGAATCTACCCACCAAGTATCAACAGGTACATAACTTAAACTAGTCTCAAAACAAAAGAAAGTAAGAGTCATATCATTCTTTACACGCCAAATGGCATATTTGGTACAATCATTCTTCATGTGTCTCACCTTCTTACAGAAGAAATAGGTTGAAGTTTGATCTTGTTTCTTAGCCTTTTTCTATTGAGAAGGTGCATCTACAATAATATTACGCTTTCTCTTATACTGAGAAGATGAAAACATGTGAGAACTTTTAGTCTTATCTTATTGCAACCTCTTTTCTTCTTGCACACAGTGAGATATAAGCTCACTTAGAGACCAAGTGTCTTTTAAAGTGTTATAACTCACTTTGAATTGCTCAAAGTGTGCAGGAAGGGAGATCAAAATAAAATGCACGAATAAATCTTCAGACAACTCTAACTTTAGTGCTTTCAATTTAGAAGCAAGATGAGACATTTATATAATGTACTCCCTTATGTTCCCTTTACCCTTATACCTCATGGAGACAAGTTTTCTCAAAAGGATACTTGCCTCCGCCTTTTCATTTTCAACAAAGAATTTTTCAACATCTTTTAAGAACTATTTGGCATATTTATCCTTAGTAATTGAGCCCCAAAATGCCTCAGAAATTGAGCGTTTCATGATCATAATGCTCATTCGATTGGATCTCTCCTATTTCTCTATTTTAACCTCATTGAGATTTTCTGGAGTGGAAGTGGGTTTCTCTTCTCGAAGAGCTATATCCAGATCCATACAATCAAGGACAATCTCCACGGTATCCTTTCAAACTTTAAAGTTTGAACCATTCAGCATAGGAATACTGCTAATTTGTGCAGAAACATTAGTAGTTGAAGCCATAGTTTCTGGATTAGAAAAAAATATGCAGTAAACATTAGTTAAATAATGGAAAAAAATCAATATTGAGATATCTAGAACAACATTAATTTTTAATCTTTGGATAGAAAAATTAACTGTAAGTGATAATCTCATTGCAGTAATCAAATATTGTCAAAATTCCTATCACACATTAAGCCTTTCTTTGGACCGACTTAATGTGCACATGGAAACTTAAACTTTGCAACCTATTTATTTCCTCTATTAATTGGCCAAACAATAATTTTTCTTTGGGTCGATTATGGACTGCATAATTAATAAAAAATAAACAAAAGTGTATAATTCTTATTATTTGGCCAAACAATAAACTTCCTTTGAGCCGATTATTATTCGCATAAATAATGAACATTATTTTCTATTACTAAAATATGATTAATGTGTATACATAATTTGGCCAAATATAAATATTCCTTTGAATAGATTAATATTCGCATAAGTGACATATACATAATAATTTTTATATCTCAAAAGATAATAAATTAATTTTACACTAAATTAATGACATACACAATTAAATGCCAATTGTGTACTGTTACAAAAATATACGAAAAAACACATGATAAAAAAAATATCTATTTAACCGTATACACATGTATAAAAAAAATGCAACCGAGACAACATTAACCTTAAAAGTAATTATATATTGTATACAGTAAAAAGATATATATCACCCAACGAATAATATATATAAAATAAATGGCCGACAGTATACATATATGCGTAACACTACCAAAAATACGGGAGTTACTAACGGGAAGGTACTCACGAACTATAATCAATGGCAAAGTTTATGGACCGTAGTATGTAATGGCAACGTATTATATCTCTGTGGCTAAATTTTATGAAATTTTTCCACGTTCTCATTTGTCCGTGGCCAATTTGAGATGGATTTTAAAATTTGCCACAGACCCAATGATTATCGTGACAAAAATTAAACGATATATTGTTTTAATTCCGTGCTTAATTTGGTCATTCCCTCCAACCCATTCAAAACTTTGTTATGCAGTTTATCTTTTTCTTAAATTTAAACCGTAATTAACCTCAGATAAATATTAGGTGCAATTTTTTCTCAGGAATCTAGATAGTTGCTTTTTTCTCCCTCCTTTCCAATGCTGTCGCTGAGAATAACTAAGGTAGGTTAATTATTTAATTTTAGAGGTGATTCATGATTTACAATTCTGCAAACGTGGTTAATTTTGGCTTCTTGATTAAATAGTGGCTATGTTGTTCATTAATAGTATAAAAATTAGATGGATCATGATTTGCAATTTCAATATTTCTTTCATTGTTATTATGCACATTTTTTCTTTTTGATCAAATATAATTTATTCTTTCCTATTTATTTATCATGGTTATGTTTGTATTTATTATCCTTTTACTCTTTATTATTTATTTACGATAGAGTTTAAATCTGATTCTATTTGAGATGCATGTTTGATATAATAGTCACTATAATGTTGATCAAATTATTAGAAGATAAATTAATGCTACAATAATAATGCTGAATGTTATATATCTTAAAATTATAAGAAGAGTACAAGAGAGTACTAAAAGAAACTAATTTTATAAATTATTTATTTTTTTCATATACATGATGGATTATTATTGTAGCGTTGAAGGTGTGATTGTTATGACTCGTGTCTGTGTTCCTTAAGTATGTAAATCAAAATTTAACTCCACCTAAATAAATAATAAAAAATAAAAAGGTAAGAAATACAAATAATAAAAAACATGCAAAAAAATTTTTATCGTCAGGTTTACATTCTGTCTTGAATTCCATCTTTAACTCTTGATAAAGAGTATAATTTGAATTGAGGGTGTGAAGTGAATGAGAATTACTTTTTTGTTAGTATATTCCAGTAATTTTTTAATTTTTGATTTGTTTATATGAATCTGATTAATTGTCCTAATTATAAAAAATATTACTAATTATACTTTCAAATCTTAATGTATTTGTTGCTACGTAGGTTACACAAAATGACAATTGCACGACCTTGCAACAAAAATTCAACTTGGATTACTATGGAAGAGTGTGATTTGCTTGAATGCTGTGGAAGCATCAAGTTTGCATCGGAGATGACTTCTGCTTCTCCATTATTCTCGTTGCAACACGCACTCGATGTGGCCTCCAATATTTGGTGTAACAAGATTAATGTGCATTTTTGCCTGATAGCACTCAATGCTCACACCAATATCTGTGAAAAGTCGCCCTTCTCACATGCATTCTACACTAATACCCCAATGGATTCTATTACAGAGGTTTTCTGCTTTTAATATTCTATATGTGCTTTATTATCCAATTTAACATAATGTTATCATTTAATAATTCTCTATAGTTATTCGGTCTGTTTGAAAACTTGTAGGAGATATATGCACTTAGTGTGCAGTATCTGCAAAGGCATAGATTTTCATATTTTACTATTTCTTCTGAATGGGATGCAGATGTTATACTAATGGATCTAAAGGTAACAAAAATATATTGTTATTTCCTTTTTACTATTTTCAAAACTGTTTGCTCGCATCTATATATAACACTGTAGATAAAATAGTGCATTTTTTTATCTATGTAGACAAGCGTTAAAACCAAGCCATTATGCGAGTTTGAGTGGGTACGTCGAAAATAATTTATCATCATTAAACAATACATTACAAGATTTTTTCAAAAGAAAGGATATATTCGCTCTACAATTAAATTACCAGAGACCCAGGCTACGGTAAAAGATTTTGATCTCAACAAAAAGCCATTCTAAAAAGAGGATTTGGATCCTGTTGCTTTACTATATCTTTACTATATCTTTGAACAATGCATATGCTTTAAAATACTATTATTACTTAGTTTGCTATTTTTTATTTTAATTTTATTATCGTTGCTTTGATTATTTATATTGTTATAACATTATTTTAATGTTAGTATATATAGAAATAAATATATGCAATATTAATTTAAAAAATATTCAATTGGTAATTATAATTGAGAGTTTTTTTTAAATTGAAAGAAAAAATTAGCTACGGATTTATGTGTTGGTAAATAGTCTATAATATTGGTCATGGAAAAAAGCGTGAAAAAAAACTCAGTCTGTCAAATATTATTTTGTGCATAGTTTTTTTTGCTATAGAAAAAACCGTGGCTAAATAACCCAGCAATGTTTAGCCACAGAAAAAATGTGACAAAAAAGTCCAACCTATCAGTATTAGCCACGGAAAGACTGTGGCAAAACTATATTTATTGGTTACACTGTTGTCATTTAGTCACGGTTTAGTCTGTGGCCAATAACGTAGAAACCGTGGCTATTTAGATGTCTCTACGGGTCATAAAACCGTAGCTAACCGGCCGAAAAACTGTGGCTAATTGAAAAGACGTCGTCCTTGTTAGTCACGGAAATATATTCGTTGTTAACGTTGAGTCGCCACAAATTTTCTTGATTTTAGCCACGATTTTTTCCGTGGCTAATCACCGTTTTTCTGGTAGTTAACCTCTATATATATATATATATATATATATATATATATATATATATATATATATATATATAGGAAATACGTTTTATATATGGTATGTATATATACGTATTGATGCACACACATAACAGGAACAATTTCATTAAGTGTGCAACAATTTTATATATAATGTAAACACATATATGTATATATATTGATCCAATAAAATAAAATTAAATATTTTTTATGATTAAATTATAGATGATTCTGATATTATTTGTTAAAATAAATTATTTTATTAATTTAGATTATTTATATTGAATCATTAAAAATATATTATAATATGTAAGCGTATTTTTATTTATAAAAATAAAAAATTTATGGAATAATTGTCTCAATTTTACAGTTCTTTCGATCTTTCTCAATCAAAATTTTCTGTATTCCTAATAGAATTGAATTGTAACTTTTCTAATGGAGAAAAAGCAACAAAAACAGCTTTGGTAAGCATGACACCTATTAAACCCTAAAACCCAAATAAAAATAATATTTAAATTCCAAAAGATAATATATCTAAAATCTAAAAGATAATATCTGATTTTATTCTCATTTAATTTTAAATAAAAAATAATTATAATTTATTTAGTTTAACATTTATAATAATAAATAAAATTATTATTATATAAATTATTTAATTTAAAATAATATAATTTATAATTATAATTAATATATATTATCCACAAATAAATTAAATAATTAAATAATTTCCTAACACAAAGCATGTTAAACAGGATCGCACCAATTTGTTGGTTATAGTTATATTGTACTCCAAAAGTAGGTAATATCTTTAATTAGATTAAATTATTATTCGGAAATTGCTTTCTCCTTTTCTGTAATTAATTAGATTTCAATTTAGTTATACCAAACATAAAATTTTGGCGGTAGTTTGCAGAAGAACAACGGCGAAGTTTCAAGGAAGATAGCAGTATAGCACTACTGCTAGTACTAGACTTTTTTACTTTTAGTGCCAAGGGTATAATAAGCTTCACGCGCTCATGGCTGCCTATTAAAGTAAAGTTTCATACTTTCATCAAATTAATAACGAAATTATTATTATTATTATTATTATTATTATTATTATTATTATTATTATTATTATTATTATTATTATATTAAAAATCATTAAAATCTATTATTTTTTTATCATTGTTTAGTCATTAATTTAATTTTTTTAGTTTAATAATCTAACAACATATTTTATTTTATACTTTTAAATATTGATAATTAACAAATAGCTTAATATAATAAATTTTTATGATCATCTAATATTTTTTTATTATTATCATAAAAATGTTACACACCAACCACTTTTTACTAATAGACAATACTTTGAATTAATATCTTATTTTTATACTATTAAAATTTATAATTTATAATTTTTAATTTTTAAAATTTAAAATTTAGTATTTAATCTTTAAAATTAACTAAATATTAATTAAAAAATAATAAATTTTATTGATCACGTAACATTACTCTTATTTTTAGTATGAACCATTTTTTATATTAAATATTTCTAATCAAGGTCTATATTTTAATTTACTAGCTAAACCATTTTGTATTGATATATGGATAATGTTAGGGAGCGTTTGGTTATTATTTATATCAATAATGCTAGGGAATCAAGATGGTTCCATTAAAAAATTAGTCAAATGTTTATGAGTGAATCTAAAATTTTTATATAAATGGTGTTTATGTTAGATATTAGGATGTTTCTTTTCTTTATAAATTGGATGGTTTTGAATTTGCTTTCTGATTTATCATGTTTTAGACATTTAGAGAAAAAAAAGAAGATGAAGAGACGGAAGTTAATTAAATCAGTTATAAGATAATTGTTACTATAATTTTTTATTTTTTTTAAATTTATAAAAAAATTAAATAATTCAAAATACAATCTACTTTTTCTTTTACTTTAATTCAAATCATTACTAATACTTTTTTTTGGAAGAATTTAAATTTTTAAAAAAATTGAAATAGTTGCTAACAATTTCTTTTTCTATTATCTTCATGAAATTAATCAATAAATCCAATATTTTAATAAATTTCACATCTGAGTCGAATATTAAAAAAATTAGCCAAATCAACACTCTTTATACATCATTGCTGAGTAATTAACCAAACCACTATTGTTAACACTTTGGTCACTTGCATTATAGATCACCGCTTACGTGAGCACTTGGTATGCAAGCAAATCTGACATCAGCAGTTATGGAACAATTGTTATCCAATAATAATGAAAGCAAGTCAAGATCTTGTTCAGTATACCTAAACCAAAATGAGTCAAGTCAAACACTCACGTTCCTCAATTAGCCTAAAACAATTTACCAAACTTGCAGGCACGAATAAAATCCTTATTACATGACGAAACCAAATCAAATTCCCCCTCTGTCCTCTCCCCAAGCATTTAAGTATGGAAAAATATAATTAAATAATGAAAATACTAAATAATTTGAATAATAGATATATCAGATGTTTAATCTAATAAATATGTAGATGATGATGTTCATCATTTTTAATTAGATGGTTATTTTTTTTGATTTGATTTATTTATGTACAATTAATAATTGTTAAATGTTTAATTTACTAAGTGTACAAATGATTATTCTAATATTAAAATTTAAAATATAATTTAAAAGTGGAATATTTTTTTATTTTATTGAGTCAATTCTAAAAACTCATTGTTTATATTGTTTACAAAAATTATTATTTACCTAATAAAATCGAGTAAGTATTTAACTAAGAATAATATGCATGTGGAACGTACCATATATAGTGAAAGTAATTAAAAAAATTGCATATCTTTAGTGCATGCATTTAACAAGTGTTTCACAATAAATATTTGAGTGTAAAATAATTACCGTTCTTTTTATTTTTAAGTTCTTTCTCAAAATCAGAGTAACATATAGATTTTGTAGCATTGTTTTTGTGCCTTAAACGAATTCTCCTACAACAA
This sequence comes from Arachis hypogaea, assembly GCF_003086295.3. NCBI lineage: Eukaryota > Viridiplantae > Streptophyta > Magnoliopsida > Fabales > Fabaceae > Arachis > Arachis hypogaea. The sequence continues at coordinate 21,038,725 of NC_092041.1, read as the reverse complement.
TTACAATATGTACACAAACACACAGGAAAAGTCTGAAGGCTTTGCCTTTTTAAAATGCATAATTCGGGTAAGTATGTATTTTCTCTTTAATATTTATTATTTTTTTTAGAAATATTTTTAACATTTATTTTTTTTTTTTTGTGAGAAATAAAGTCTATACAAAGTAGAGAACAATTGCAAAAAAAAGAAGAAAATGAATATTAACTATTACTCTCACTCCTCCTACAGTAAATTGAAGAGTCTTATTTATACATGAATATTAAGACTTTAGAAGCTATTAACTCTAGTTTCAAAAGTAACTAATGTGGTTAATTATTTTTCCTTTATATATGCTATTATCCCCCACAAACTCATGGTGATTTGAATGCTAACCTGAATTTGCTTTTAAATTTGTCAAAGTTGGCTAATGACAGAGGCTTTGTTAACACATCTGCCACTTGTTCAGTTGATGGAATATGTGTGACAGCAATAGAGCCTTTGATCACCTTGTCCCGAACAAAGTAGAGATCTAACTCAAAGTGTTTTGTCTGATTATGTAGGATTGGATTATATGCAAGCAGCACAGCTGAAATATTGTCACAAAATACAGTGGGGGAAGCTAGGCAAGGCTGATGCAATTCAGCCAGAAGATTTTGAATCCAAATGAGTTCCATGAACACTGCTGCCAGGGCTCTATATTCAGTCTCAATTGAGTTTTGACTGACCGTTGGTTGTTTGCTGCTCTTCCAAGACACCAGATTTGAACCATAGTACACACAAAATCCAGTTGTAGATTTTCTATCATCAAGATCACTCGCCCAATCTGAGTCTGAAAAAGCAGAAAAACGTAAATCAGTGCATCTATGAAATTGCAATTTGAGCTCAGCAGTACCTGCCAAGTATCTCAGGACTCGTTTAACTGTAACCCAATGTTCTTGGCAGGGGTTGGACATAAATTGACTCAGTTTGTTCACTGAAAAACTGATATCATGTTGTGTAATTGTTGTATACTACAACCCGCCCACTATGGAGCGATATAAAGTTGGATTTTCAAAAGGAGTTCCAGCATTGGCAATCAATCTAAGAGAGCTTATCATTGGAGTCATGCTTGGTTTGGATTCATTCATGCCAGCATGTGTTAGAAGGTTATGTATGTATTTAGTTTGGTTCAAAGAAATTAAGGAAGTGGAATGTGTTATAACTTTTATACCTAAGAAAAAGTTGAGCTCACCTAAATCTTTCAATAAAAAGGTAGAATGAAGTTTGCTAAGAACAGTTTTTATTTCAGATTCGTTATCTTCAGTGATAAGCATATCATCAATATAAATAAGAACATAAATAGTAGAAGTAGAAGTATATCTAGTAAACAGAGAGGGATTGAATTTTGTTACTGTAAAGCCAAAAGATTGAAGGGTGGAAGTAATTGTTAAGTACCAGGCTCTTGGGCTTGTTTAAGGCCATAGATGGCTTTATTTAATTTGCATACAAGTTTAGGAACAGAGTGACAGAAACCTGGAGGTTGGGACATAAACACAGTTTCATGAAGAGTTCCATTTAGAAATGTATTGTAAAAATCATATTGTTGAATTTTTCAACCTTTTGATAAAGCAATGGTTAAAATCATCCTAATTGTAACTGGTTTTATAACAGGTGAAAAATTTTGATCAAAATCAATTCTAGTAGTTTGAAGAAAATCTTTTACAACCAATGATGAGCGGATATTTTATACGCTTTTTGGGGGTAATTTCATGTAGATTTTAGTATGTTTTAGTTAGTTTTTAGTAGATTTTTATTAGTTTTTAAGCAAAAATCATATTTCTGGACTTTACTATGAGTTTGTGTGTTTTTCTGTGATTTCAGGTATTTTCTAGCTGAAATTGAGGGAGCTGAGCAAAAATCTGATTCAGGCTGAAAAAGGACTGCTGATACTGTTGGATTCTGACCTCCCTGCACTTGGAATGGAGTTTTTGGAGCTACAGAAGTCCAATTAGTGCGCTCTTAATTGGGTTAGAAAGTAGACATCCAGGGCTTTCCAGCAATATATAATAGTCCATACTTTGCGTGAATATAGACGACGTAAACTGGCGTTCAACTTCAGTTCCATGCTGCAGTCTGGCGTCTAGCGCCAGAAACAGGTTACAAGTTGGAGTTCGACGCCAAAAACACGTTACAACCTGGCGTTCAACTCCAGAAACAGCCCAGGCACGTGAGAAGCTTAAGTCTCAGTCCCAGCACACACCAAGTGGGCCCCAAAAGTGGATTTCTGCACCAATTATCTTAGTTTAGTCATTTTCTGTAAACCTAGGTTACTAGTTTAGTATTTAAACAACTTTTAGAGACTTATTTTGTATCTCATGACATTTTTAGATCTGAAATTTGTACCTTTTGGCGGCATGAGTCTCTAAACCCCATTGTTGGGGGTGAGGAGCTCTGCAGCGTCTCGATGAATTAATGCAATTATTTCTGTTTCCCATTCAAATATGCTTGTTCCTATCTAAGACGTTCATTCGCGCTTCACTATGAAGGAGGTGATGATCCATGACACTCATCACCTTCCTCACCTCATGAACGTGTGCCTGACAACCACCTTCGTTCTACATCAGATTGAATGAGTATCTCTTAGATTTCTTAATCAAAATCTTCGTGGTATAAGCTGGAATTGATGTCGGCATTCATGAGAATCTGGAAAGTCTAAACCTTGTCTGTGGTATTCCAGTAGGATTCTGGGATTGGATGACTGTGACGAGCTTCAAAATCGCGAGTGTTGGGGGTGATGACAAACGCAAAAGAATCAATGTATTCTATTCCGACATGATCGAGAACCAATAGCTGATTAGCCGTGCTGTGACAGAGCATTTGGACCGTTTTCAGTGAGAGGATGGGAAGTAGCCATTGACAACGGTGACACCCTACATATAGCTTGCCATGGAAGGAGCCTTGCAAATTCTGAAAGTAAGAAAGCAGTATGTTGCAGAGAAGATGACCCGAGGTTTAAATACTTCGGTTATCAATTTCAAAGGGGTTTGTTACTTGTGACAACCAAAACTTTTGTAAGAAAGGAATTCTTGTCGGTCTAGAAGCTATACTTACAACGCGATTATATATTTTTGAAATTTTTTACCGATAGAGAATCCGTTCTTCAGTTACCATCAACCTTAACATTTAAGTGGGTAAAATTCTTATCCTTGAGCTTTATTATTCCGCTTGGATATGGTTTGCTTGAGATGGATGGTCAACTTAGGAATATTTGTGGGTTGACGAGCAAAAGAGAGACGATTAGTGGTTGGCATCATAATTCTCGGTTCACTATGGTTGGAAGCTCAAAGTTTAGGAGAAAAGATTGGTGTGCTATTCAATTGAAAGGATCTAGGAATATGCTTTGGTGTTTACTTGAGAAATCGAGAACCTTGTCACCTGAATCGAAGCATGAAGATCAAGAAGAAAGGGTGTTAACAAACAAGGTTTGGGACCCCAGAATACACATCAAACATCATCAATCTTGGGGTCTTGTTACTTGCTTGAGATCTATTTGGAACTTGGTTAGTCTAGTTTGGGATCCTGGATGCTAGTGGAAATGCAAACATTGGTGGGGATTCAAGGAAGAATTCAAGCATAAGCCACCATAGCAAGAACCCCATCAATTGTCCAACTTAAGGACAGTAAATAAAAGTGTTAGGAGGGAGTGACGATCGGATTTCTATCGGTAAAGAAATTCACAAATAAGTTCGCATTGTAAGTATAGTTTCTAAACCAACAGAGAATCCTTTCGTACAAAAGTTTTGGTTGTCACAAGTAACAAACCCCTGATAAATTTGATAACCGAAGTATTTAAACTTCGGGTCGTCTTCTCAAGAAATTGCAGGGAGGTGTTCTTATTATTAGTTATGCAAAGGTATATTTTGGGGTTTTTAAAAGGTTTGAACAAGTAATTTAATTGACAAGAAAAATAAATTAATAATTAATAAAACTCTTGGCAAGGTATGAGAGTTAGAAGTCCTATCCTAGTTATCCTTATCAATGGTGATGAGAATTGGATTTTAATCCCACTTAGTTAACCTTTACTAAACAAAGGAAGGTCAAGTGAGCTAATCAATTTTGTCCCTCACGTCCTAGTCAATTCCTAAGAAAAGACTAGAGTCATTGGAATTCAAATCAATTAGCAAAAATAACAATTATCAATCACGATGAGTTTGATAACTCAAGAGTCTCTAATTAATCAACCAAAGCTAAGAATGTAAAAAGATGAATAAAAATCATAAATCTGAAATACCTCAAATTGCATTAATAAAAGGAAATCAATCTAAACATAAAGAGTTCATAAACTAAATTGAGAAAATAAATAAAAGGAACATTGAACCTGTGATTTGAAAAGAAGATGAAATCCTAATTCCTTTAAGAGGAATCCTAATCCTAAATCCTAAGAGACAGGAGAGAACCCTTCTCTCTAAAAACTACATCTAAACCTAAAATTGTGTGTGTGATCTCCTCCTTTTTGAGTATCTGCATGTTCCCTGACTTTAATATGTGTTTCTGGGCCGAAATATGGGTCAAAACGCGGCCCGAAATCACCGCTAGTGTTTCCTGAATTTTCTACAAATCGCGCATGTCACGCGTACGCATCGGTCACGCGTACGCGTCTTTCAGCGTTTTTCCTTGCCACGCGTGCACGTCATCCACACATTCGCGTCACTCGTGCAGATTCCAAATCACGCGCTCGCGTCAGGCACGCGAGCGCGTCAGGCACGCGAGCGCGTCACCGCGATTTCTTCCATTTTGCACGGTCGCGTGAGCCATGCGTCTGCGTCGCTTCTCGCTGGTCACCTCCTTAATTTCTTGTGTTCCTTCCATTTTTGCACGCTTCCTCTCCATTTTCTAGGCCATTTCTGCCCTATGAAGCCTGAAACACTTAACGCACAGATCACGGTATCGAATGGTATAAAAGAGAAATTAAAATACACAATTTAAAGCTTTAGAAAGCAAGTTTTCAATCATAGAATAAATTTGGGAAGGAATTGTAATATCATGCAATTCATATGAATAAGTGGGTGAAAAGCTGATAAAAACCAATCAATTTAGCACAAGATAAACAATAAAATAGTGGTTTATCAACCTCCCTACACTTAAACATTAGCATGTCCTCATGCTTAGCTTAAGGAGATAAAAGAAATGAATAGGGGAAAGCAAAACTCATGCAATGCAACCTATGAATGTGAATGCAACTACATGCTAAGATGTTACTTGGTTAAAAGCAAACAAGTTCTTCAAGACAAATACAAACCAAATTCTACTAATTCAAATCGTACAATAAAAAGCAAGTAAACTTGTAAGAAGATAGCTCATGAATGCAGGGTCAATCACTCTACTCTTCCCTAGTCATGCTTTCTCAACCTTGTTCTTCATCTAACCAATCAACAAATATTTAGCATACCAATGCAAACATCATGAGGTCTTTTCAGGGTTGTAATAGGACTGAGGTAAAGGTAAGGATACATGTATGGCCAAGTGAGTTATAATATGAATCTTTGACTAACCTAAGCTCTTACCTAACACACACACATACTCTATGTAATTCTAAAAAAATCACACCTAGCCACCTATAATTCCCACTTTTGTATAATTCCCATACTCATGTACCAAATTTTTTATATTTCTTTACTTTTATCACATGTGCATTGATCTTTATTAAAGCTTAACATTGGGGTAATTTTATCCCCTTATTCACTTACTTATTTATTGAAATATTTTTTTTGAAACATAACTTATCAATGCACATGGATTTTTAATTTTTTCTGGTTTTATATGAGTAGGTTCCCAAATTTCCAATATTAAAATAAATTATAAACATAATACATTTCCTTATTAACCCATGTTCCCACAGTTTTTCCACACTTAGTTAATGCACAATCTCTATCTTAAGCTAACCAAAGATTCAATTGGGGTATTTAATTGTTTTTCTGCTTAAGGCTAGTGATGTGGTAAACTATAGAATAAATGGGGATTAAAAGGCTCAAAGTGGCTAACAAAGGTAATTGAAAGGGTAGGCTATTTGGGATAAGTGAGCTAATAAAATAATGGCCTCAATCATACGCAAGTATGTAAATATACTAAATAATGGACATATAGACTGGAACAAAATACAGATTGCAATCATAGAGAAGAAAAATACACAAGAATAAAATATTATGGTTAAATAATGTCACCATATAAATAAGCTCAAAATCTCACGGGTTGTATGTTCTTTGGCTCAAAAACCATGTTCCAAATACAACTTCAAAAAAGTTTAACACAAAAATTTTGATTTAAATTAGTGAAATTTATTCAAAAATAGGGTCTTAAAAAGAAACTCATTACTTTAACCAAGAAGTAGCTAAATGCATAAAATCAAACAAACATGCAATGCAACATGCAAATGCAACAATGTATTAAATAAAATAAAACATTGGTGTTGAGAAGAAAATAACTAACCCATGGAGATCGGTATCGACCTCCCCACACTTAAAGATTGCACCATCCTCTGTGCATGCTGAGATGTGCAGGTGGACGGGCTGCTACAACTGATGCTTTTCTCTAGAGATTGTGCAGATGGACTTGTCTGGTGCCCCATATAGAAGTTTCTTTTTCACTTTCTCGGTGGCCAGCCTGAAAGAAGATGGAAAAGAAGAAAAAGTGACCCAGAAATAAAAATAAGAAAATAAATAAAGTCTGGGTGGGTTAATGCCAAATAATGAGGGTCTCAATTACATGGTAGCTACAACATGCAAGTGAGAAAACAATAGAAGTACATGGCATACCAGTGGTGCAAAATTTGCATCAAAGGGGGGGGGGGAGTGTGGGTAATTAAAGACAATAGAAATTCATGTCAATGAAAAATTAATACAAGTATCATAAAAGATTAGCATTGACTTAAAAAATATTACCCAACAGTGTAAAATAAGTCACTGAGCACCAAAATAATACCAGAAAAAACGCAACAGTTGAATATGAACAAGTAACACCAATGGAAAAAATAATAAATTTAGAAAAGAAAAGAAAAATATGCACAAAATTAAAATGCAATGAATGAAATATACAAATAAATTAAGTAAAATATAATGGAAGGGAAGAGGGATGAGAAGTTAAAGAGATATAGGAAGAAAGAAAGAAGAAAGAAGAAAAGATAGAAGAAATTAGGATTAGAGAAGAAGAGATAAGATAATTGGTGCTAATCTGGATAAGTTGTGCGGCGCAGGCGACGCGGACGCGTGAGTGATGCGGTTGCGTGGTGTGCGATAAGGTCAGGTGATGCGGACGCGTGGGTCACGCAATCGCGTGGCCTGATTTGTGCGATTGGTGTGAGTGCAGCCTCGCGTTCGCGCAACTCTCTGTTTCAAACTCATTTTACCAAAAATCTGGGTGACGCGTTTGCATGGGTGACGTGATTGCATGAATGGCCTTTTTTGAAAAATGATGCGGACGCGTGAGGCACACGTTCGCATGGTAGGGCTTGTGCTTCTAGCACGAGTCCAGCCCTACTCCATCATAATTCTCTGCCATGCACCCATTTACATCGATTTTATAGGGCCACGCGTTTGCATGGGTGACGCGGACGCGTGGGAGGCTATTTTTCAAAATGACGCAGACGCGTCCGCAACGCGTTCGCGTGGGCATGGTTGTGCCTAAGGCACGCCTCCAGCCATGCTCTCGCGTGACTCTCTGTTTCTTTTCTTCCTTGTTTCTAATGCACAATGACGCGGACGCGTCAGTGACGCTTACGCGTCGCGTGCTTTTTTTTTCAATTATGCAGTATGCAAATGCAAATGCAGGCTATATGCATATGACTATGCAGAAATTATGAATGAACATGAATGAAAATAAAATAAAATAAAGCTAAGAACAAAAAGGAAAGAATATACCATGGTGAGTTGTCTCTCACCTAGCACTTTTAGTTAAAGTCCTTAAGTTGGACATTTGGTGAGTCCCTTGTTATGGTGGCTTGTGCTTGAACTCATCCAGGAATCTCCACCAATGTTTGTACTTCCAGTAGCCTTCGGGATCCCAAACTAAGCGCAGAAAGCCTTCAAGTAAGTTAAAGCAAGTGACAAGGCCCCAAGAGTGTTGATTGCCAGAATGAATTCTGGGGTCCCAAATCTTGCTTTTGCACCCGTCTTCTTGTTGAGCAATATTGTTCCATCCGGGTGGCAAGCAGTCTGAATTCTCACTGAAGCGGCCAAACAACATCCTAGACCCATTCAATTGAGCTCTACACCAACTCTTGCGTTTAAACTTTAAGCACACAACCATGTTGAACCTTGCTTGACAACTCTAACCACTAACCATCGTCCTCTTACTCTTAATGCCACAAAGAGCTCTAAGTTGACCATCCGTCTCCAGTAGCCCATATTCAAGTGGAAAAGTAAAGGTTAAGGATAAGAATTTTACCCACTTGAACGTTGTGTTGGACGGTAATGGCTTTGGGAGAGGTGTTTCTAATGATCTTGCAAGCTCCACTCCCTTGTGCTCTTCTTTGACAACTTCCACCTCCTTGTAAGCTTCTTCAATTTCAACCTCTTCCTCTTGGTAGCTTTCTTCCAATTCAATCTCTTCTTCATTGCTCACCAAGGGTATGGGAGGTTGTGCCTCTTCTTCTTGAATCTCCATCTCTTGATCAACCTCTTCAAAGTCTTCAACCATGATATGCCTTGGAGGTTGTACACCCTCCTCAACATCAATTTCAAACATCTTTGAAGGATGCTCTATGACTGGGCTTTCCCATGGAGGTTCTGCATCTCCTAAGTCTTCAACCAATTCTTCTTCTTTGATAATTTCGGCTTCCTCCACTTGTTCTAGTACAAGGTCATGCTCCGTACTGGCCACTGGAGTTTCTAGTATCTCCTTCATGCTACGTTCTTCATTAAATTGTCCACATAAAGCCATGGGATTTCCTTGAGTGTCCGAACATTGGGAAGGTAATTGATTGATTGCTTGATTCAATTGGTGAAGGGTTGCATGAAATTTTTCCACTGTTTCCTTGAGACAATCCTTTGATTCTTGTTGCGCTCAGCTATCATAAGTAGGATCATAGTGCTCTTGGATTGATGGATATGGAGATGGTGAATATTGAGGTGGTGGTTCTTGGGAGTAATTTGGTTGGAATTGGGGTGGTTCTATATATGGTTCATATGGCTCATAAGGTGGTTGGTATAGTGGATACGGGTTAGGGTCATATGGAGGTGAATGGTGGTAGGGGGCTTGTGAGTGTGGTGGTTCAAAGCTGTGTTAAGACGGTGGTTCATAGGCATATGATGGGACTTATTGGTAGCCACAGAGGGTCCACTATATCTATTGTCTTGACATGCATTCTGGAATGGTAGTGGTCCATGGTATCTTGGAGTGTGTTGTTGCCTAAAAGATTGATCAGATCCTCGTGGCTCCGTCCATCTTTAATTGTTTTGACCTTGATGCATGTTCCTGTTATGGCTTCCATTCCTTTCAACACTATTAGAACCAAACTCAAAGCGATGGGGTGAGAACTCATAGTAACTAATAAAAAATTCAAAAACAAAAACAAAAATAATTAAACAAGAAAAAAAATATTTACAATAACCAATAATAAGGCACACGTTTGCAATTCCACGGCAACGGTGCCATTTTGACGATCAAATTTCTATCGGTAAAGAAATTCACACATAAGTTCGCGTTGTAAGTATAGTTTCTAAACCAACAGAGAATCCTTTCGTACAAAAGTTTTGGTTGTCATAAGTAACAAACCCCTGATAAATTTGATAACCGAAGTATTTAAACCTCGGGTCGTCTTCTCAAGGAATTGCAGGGAGGTGTTCTTATTATTGGTTATGAAAAGGTATATTTTGTGATTTTAAAAGGTTTAAACAAGTAATTTAATTGACAAGAAAAATAAATTAATAATTAATAAAACTCTTGGCAAGGTATGAGAGTTAGAAGTCCTATCCTAGTTATCCTTATCAATGGTGATGAGAATTGGGTTTTAATCCCACTTAGTTAACCTTTACTAAACAAAGGAAGGTCAAGTGGGCTAATCAATTTAGTCCCTCAGGTCCTAGTCAATTCCTAAGAAAAGACTAGAGTCATTGGAATTCAAATCAATTAGAAAAAATAACAATTATTAATCACGATGAGTTTGATAACTCAAGAGTCTCCAATTAATCAACCAAAGCTAAGAATGTAAAAAGATGAATAAAAATCATAGATCTGAAATACCTCAAATTGCATTAATAAAAGGAAATCAATCTAAACATAAAGAGTTCATAAACTAAATTGAGAAAATAAATAAAAGGAACATTGAACTTGTGATTTAAAAAGAAGATGAAATCCTAATTCCTTTAAGAGGAATCTTAATCCTAAATTCTAAGAGAGAGGAAAGAATCTCTCTCTCTCTCTAAAAACTACATCTAAACCTAAAATTGTGTGTGTGATCTCCTCATTTTTGAGTCTCTGCATGTTCCCTGACTTTAATTTGTGTTTTTGGGCCAAAATCTGGGTCAAAACGCGGCCCGAAATCGCCCCCAGCGTTTCCTGAATTTTCTGCAGATCGTGCATGTCACGCGTACGCGTCGGTCACGCGTACGCATCATTCAGCGTTTTTCCTTGCCACGCGTGCGCGTCATCCACGCATTCGCGTCACTCGTGCAGATTCCAAATCACGCGCTCGCGTCAGGCATGTGAGCGCGTCACTGTGATTTGATCCATTTTGCGCAGTCGTGTGAGCCATGCGTCGGCGTCGCTTCTCGCTGGTCACCTTCTTAATTTCTTGTGTTCCTTCCATTTTTGCACACTTCCTCTCCATTTTCTAAGCCATTTCTGCCCTATGAAGCCTGAAACACTTAATGCACAGATCACGGCATCGAATGGTATAAAAGAGAAATTAAAATACACAATTTAAAGCTTTAGGAAGCAAGTTTTCAATCATAGAATAAATTTGGGAAGGAATTGTAATATCATGCAATTCATATGAATAAGTGGGTGAAAAAAGCTAATAAAAACCACTCAATTTAGCACAAGATAAATCATAAAATAGTGGTTTATCAGGGAGACACCCCACCATGTTAAGTTCTTTCCATTCTGTTGTATATATAATCAATGAATGAATTGAATTGCCATTGTTAGGTACTTTTCTTCTTTCTATACTCTTGTATATATTGCTTTGGTTGCTAGATTGTTTGTTAGATTTATGTTTTAAATTAGGTTAGTGTTTTAAATTGCATCTTGTTTGAATTGCAAGTTTTGCTTGAATTGCCTAGTATAATATTTGAAAAAAAAAATTTCAAAAACTTAAAGATTTTATTAAATTTTTATTTTGGTTGGTTTTAAGAATGTATATAGTAGTTGAGATAATTTTGTTTTATTTTTATGCTTCCTTTGAAAAAAAAGGGGACTGTCACACGTACGCGTGACCCATGCGTACACGTGACCCTGCGATTTGATCATGCTAAAACCGTGCGAACAACACGGCCTGGACAGAGAGTTGTGCCAGGACCATGCTGGTGGGGTGCGAGGAACACAAGCCCCCATGCGTACGCGTGACCCACGCGTACGCTTCGCCTTGCAGTCCTGAAATTGAATTTTTGGTGCTGGGCCTGTGCGAACCGCATGGTCTAAACAGTGAGTGGTGCTGGGACCATGCGGGTACTGTGCGCTGGGCACGATAAGTCTCCACGCATACGCATCGATCCTTTTTTTCTTCATCTTACACGTAAGCGTGATGGACGTGTACGCATCACTTGCCTTTTCCTGTTTGTCACGCGCACGCGTGACCCACGTGTGCGCATCGCCTTCACAACCTCAGCTGCCTGTTCTTCATCCTCACTCCATTCTTCTTTCTTTCTTTCTACTTCTTCTCTCTTCCTTCCTTTCTTCTTCTTCTTTTCTTAATTTCACCCCATTCCTTCTCTTCTTTTTCTCTCTTCTCTTTTTACATTTCTCATCATTTTTGATGAGCGGATAATTTATACGCTTTTTGACATTATTTTTAGGTAGTTTTTAGTGTGATCTAGTTACTTTTAGGGATTTTTTATTGGTTTTTATATTAAATTCACATTTCTGGACTTTACTATGAGTTTGTGTTTTTCTGTGATTTCAGGTATTTTCTGGCTGAAATTGAGGGATCTGAGCAAAACTCTGATAGGAGGCTGACAAAGGATTGTTGATGTTGTTGGAATCTGACCTCCCTGCACTCAAAATGGAGTTTCTGGAGCTACAGAACTTCAAATGGTGCGCTCTCAACGGCGTTAGAAAGTAGACATCCAGATCTTTCCAGCAATATATAATAGTCCATACTTTATTCATAATTAGACGATATTAACTGGCGCTCAACGCCAGTTCCATGCTGCATTCTGGAGTCAAACGTCAGAAACACGTCACGAGTCAGAGTTGAACACCCAAAATACGTTACAACTTGGCGTTCAACTACAAGAGAAGCCTCAGCTCGTGGATAGATCAAGCTCAGCCCAAGCACACACCAAGTGGGCCCCGGAAGTGGTTTATGCATCAATTACTTACTTCTGTAAACCCTAGTAGCTAGTTTAGTATAAATAGAACATTTTACTATTTTATTAGACATATTTGGTCTTAGTTTTATTTTATTATTCATCTTAGGAGACTATTGATCACGTTTTGGGGGCTGGCCATTCGGCCATGCCTGAACCTTCATCACTTATGTATTTTCAACGGTAGAGTTTCTACACACCATAGATTAAGGGTGTGGAGGTCTGCTGTACCTCAAGTTTCAATGCAATTACTACTATTTTCTATTCAATTCGACTTATTCCTATTCTAAGATATTCATTGCACTTCAACATGATGAATGTGATAATCCGTGACACTCATTATCATTCTCACCTATGAACGCGTGACTGACAACCACTTCCGTTCTACCTTAGACCGGGCGCATATCTCTTGGATTCCTTAATCAGAATCTTCGTGGTATAAGCTAGAATTGATGGCGGCATTCATGGGAATCCGGAAAGTCTAACCTTGTCTGTGGTATTCTGAGTAGGATTCCGGAATTGAATGACTGTGATGAGCTTCAAACTCGCGATTGCTGGGCGTGATGACAAACGCAAAAGAATCAAGGGATTCTATTCCAACATGATCGAGAACCGACAGGTGATTAGCCGTGCTGTGACAGAGCATTTGGACCATTTTCACTAAGAGGATGGGATGTAGCCATTGACAACGGTGATGCCCTACATACAGCTTGCCATGGAAAGGAGTAAGAAGGATTCAAGGAAAGCAGTAGGAAAGCAGAGATTCAGAAGGCACAAATATCTCCATGTGCTTGTCTGAAATTCCCACCATTAATTTACATAAGTATCTCTATCCTATTTTATTCCTTCGCGTATACTATAATTTCTTAACATAGTTGAATCCGCCTGACTGGGATTTACAAGATGACCATAGCTTGCTTCATACCAACAATCTCTGTGGGATCGACCCTTACTCACGTAAGGTTTATTACTTGGACGACCCAGTACACTTGCTGGTTAGTTGTGCGGAGTTGTGAGAAAGTGTGATTCACGTTTGAGAGCACCAAGTCTTTGGAGCCATTGTTAATGATCACAATTTCGTCCATCAAGTTTTTGGCGCCGTTGCCAGGGATTATTCGAGTATGAACAACTGACGGTTCATCTTGTTGCTCAGATTAGGTAATTTTCTTTTTATTTTCTTTTCAAAAAAAAGTTTTTAAAAAATTTGTCTTTATTTTCGTTTTTCTAAAGAATATTTTTGAAAAAAATAATAAAAATACAAAAAAATCATAAAATCATAAAAATAAAAAATATTTTGTGTTTCTTGTTTGAGTCTTAAGTCAATCTATAAGTTTGGTGTCAATTGCATGCTTTAAATATTTTTTCTTGCATTTTTTGAAAATTCATGCATTCATGGTGTTCTTCATGATCTTCAAGTTGTTCTTGGTAAGTCTTCTTGTTTTATCTTGATGTTTTCTTGTTGTGTGTCTTTTTTTGTTTTTCATGAGCATTTTTGCATTCATGCTGTCTAAACATTAAAGATTTCTAAGTTTGGTGTCTTGCATGTTTTCTTTGCATCAAAAATTTTTCAAAAATATGTTCTTGATGTTCATCATTATCTTCAAAGTGTTCTTGGTGTTCATCTTGACATTCATAGTGTTCTTGCATGCATCTTGTGTTTTGATCCAAAATTTTTATGTTTTAGGTTATTTTTATGTTTTTCTCTCTCATAATTAAAAATTCAAAAATAAAAAAAATATATTTTCCTTAATTTTCTCATAATTTTCGACAATTTGAGTTGACTTAGTCAAAAAAATTTTAAAATTAGTTGTTTCTTACAAGTCAAGTCAAATTTTCAATTTTAAAAATCCTATCTTTTCAAAAATTTTTTCAAAAATCAAATCTTTTTCATTTTTATCTTATGATTTTCGAAAATTTAAAAACATTTTTCAAAAATCTTTTTCTTAATTTTATCTTTATTTTCGAAAATTATGCTAACAATTAATGTGATTGATTCAAAAATTTGAAGTTTGTTACTTGCTTGTTAAGAAAGGTTCAATCTTTAAATTCTAGAATCATATCTTTTAGTTTCTTATTAGTCAAGTAATTAATTTTAATTTTTAAAATTAAATCTATCTTATCTTATCTTTTATATCATATCTTTTTCAAAATTTTATCTTTTTCAAAAATTTGATTTTAAAATATCTTTTCTAACTTCTTATCTTTTTATCTTTTCAAATTTGATTTTCAAATATTTTTCAACTAACTAGTTGACTTTTTGTTTGTTTCTTATCTTTTTCAAAACCACCTAACAACTTTTCTCTCTCTAATTTTCGAAAATACCTCCCTCTTTTTCAAAAATTCTTTTTAATTAACAAATTGTTTTAAATTTTAATTTTAATTCTATCTTATCTTTAATTTTCAAAAATCATTAACTCCTTTTCAAAATTAATTTTCGAATTCTCTTTCTCTCATCTTTCTCTATTTATTTATTCATTCATTTACTAACACTTCTCTTCACCTCTCTTCATCTCCAATCACTGTCTCTATCCTTACCTTTGTGTTTGGATTCTCCTTTCTTTATTCTTTTCTTCTTCTACTAATAATAAGGATCCTCTTTACTGTGACATAGAGGATTCCTCTTCTTTTCTTGTTCTCTTCTCTTTTATATGAGAAGGAACAAGGAAAAAAGCACTCTTGTTGAAGCTGATCCTGAACCTGAAAGGACTCTGAATAGGAAACTAAGAGAAGCTAAATTACAACAATCCAGAGGCAACCTTTCTGAAATTTTCGAACAAGAGAAGGAGATGGCAGCCGAACCCAACAACAATAGTGCAAGGAGGATGCTTGGTGATTTTACTAAACCCATGTCCAAGTTTGATGGAAGAAGTATCTCAATTCCTGCCATTGGAGCAAACAATTTTGAGCTAAAACCTCAATTAGTTGCTCTAATGCAACAGAACTACAAGTTTCATGGACTTCCATCTGAAGATCCTTACCAGTTTTTAACTGAGTTCTTGCAGATTTGTGAGACTGTTAAGACAAATGAAGTAGATCCTGAAGTCTACAGGCTCATGCTTTTCCCTTTTGCTATAAGAGACAGAGCTAGAACATGGTTGAACTCATAACCTAAAGATAGCCTGGACTCCTGGGATAAGCTGGTCACGGCCTTCTTGGATAAATTCTTTCCTCCTCAAAAGATGAGCAAGCTTAGAGTGGATGTTCAGACCTTCAAGCAAAAAGATGGTGAATCCCTCTATGAAGCTTGGGAAAGATACAAGCAGATGACCAAAAAGTGTCCTTTTGACACGTTTTCAAAGTGGACCATATTAGATATATTCTATTATGGTCTATCTGAGTTTTCCAAGATGTCATTGGACCACTCTGCAGGTGGATCCATTCACCTAAAGAAAATGCCTGCAGAAGCTCAGGAACTTATTGACATGGTTGCAAATAACCAATTCATGTATACTTCTGAGAGGAATTCCGTGAATAATGGGATGTCTCAAAGGAAGGGAGTTCTTGAAATTGATGCTCTGAATGCCATATTGGCTCAGAACAAAGTGTTGACTCAGCAAATCAACATGATTTCTCAAAGTCTGAATGGATGGCAAAATGCATCCAACAGTACTAAAGAGGCATCTTCTGAAGAAGAAGCTTATGATCCTGAAAACCCTGCAATGGCAGAGGTAAATTACATGGGTGAACCTTATGGAAACACCTATAATTCATCATGGAGAAATCATCCGAATTTCTCATGGAAGGATCAACAAAAGCCTCAACAAGGCTTTAATAATGGTAGAAGAAATAGGCTCAGCAATATCAAGCCTTATCCATTATCTTCTCAGCAACAGACAGATAATTATGAACAGAATACCTCTAACTTAGCAAATTTAGTCTCTGATCTATCTAAGGCCACTTTAAGTTTCATGAATGAAACAAGGTCCTCCATCAGAAATCTAGAGGCACAAGTAGGCCAGCTGAGTAAGAAAGTCACTGAAACTCCTCCTAGTACTCTCCCAAGCAATACAGAAGAGAATCCAAAGAGAGAGTGCAAGGCCATTGATATAGTTAATATGGCCGAATGCAAGGAGGAAGGGGAGGACGTGAATCCCAATGAGGAAGACCTCATGGGACGTCTCCCAACCAAGAAGGAGTTCCCTATTGAGGACCCAAAGGAATCTGAGGCTCATATAGAGACCATAGAGATTCCATTAAACCTCCTTCTACCATTCATGAGCTTTGAAGACTATTCTTCCTCTGAAGAGGATGAAGAAGTAACTGGAGAGCAAGTTGCTCAATATCTAAGAGCCATCATGAAGCTAAATGCCAAGTTATTTGGTAATGAGAGAAAGCATGAACAACTTCTCTCAATGCAGAGTCAAACAGAGCCCCCACAGTCAAACTCTAAGTTTGGTGTTGGGAGGCCACAAGCAAACTCTAAGTTTGGTGTTGAACCCCCACATTCAAACTCTAAGTTTGGTGTTGGGAGGTCCCAACAATGCTCTGAACATCTGTGAAGCTCCATGAGAGCTCACTGTCAAGCTATTGACATTAAAGAAGCGCTTATTGGGAGGCAACCCAATTTTTATTTATCTAATTTTATTTTTCTTTTTATTGTTCTTTTATGTATTATTAGGTTCATGATCATGTGGAGTCACGAAAAAAATACTAAAATTAAAAACAGAATCAAAAACAGCAGAAGAAAAATCACACCCTGGAGGAAGGACTTACTGGCGTTTAAACGCCAGTAAGGAGCATCTGGCTGGCGTTCAACACCAGAATAGAGTATGGATCTGGCGTTGAACACCAGAAACAAGCAACATCTTGGCGTTCAAACGCCAGGAATGCACCCTGAGGAGAGCTGGCGCTGAACGCCAGAAACAAGCATGGAACTGGCGTTCAACGCCAGAAACATGCTGCAGTTGGGCGTTGAACGCCCAGAACATGCATCACCTCAGTGTTTAAGCCAGAATTGCATGCAAAGGCATTGTACATGTCTAATTGGTGTAGGGATGTAAATCTTTGACACCTCAGGATCTGTGGACCTCACAGGATCATCTCAGGATCTGTGGACCCCACAGGATCCCCACCTACCATATTCTCCCCTCTTCTCAACATTCATCCTCTCTTCCCCATAAGCACTCTTCCCCATTACCTCTTCACCACTCACATCCATCATCTCTTACCCACCCAAACCCACCCTACATAGCCGAATACACACCTCTCTCCCTCTCCTCCATATCTTCTTCTTCTTCTATTCTTTCTTCTTTTGCTCGAGGGCAACCAACATTCTAAGTTTAGTGTGGTAAAAGCATAGCTTTTTGCTTTTCCATAACCATTGATGGCACCTAAGGCCAGAGAAACCTCAAAAAAAAAAAAGAAAAAGGGAAGACAATTGCTTCCACCTCTGAGTCATGGGAGATGGAGAGATTCATCTCAAGAATCCATAGTTCAGTAGTAGAGCATTTGACTGCAAATCAAGAGATCCCTGAGATACCTCAGGGGATACATGTTCCTCCACATAACTATTGGGAGCAACTAAGGATAGGAGTACCAAAATCACTAGGGATCATGCAACAGAAGCAAGGAAGAGACATGGAGAAGCTCAAAGAGCACCATTGGTTCTTCAAGAGGAGGACACCACCCTCACTAAGGTGGACTCATTCCTTAATCTCCTTGCTCTTATTTTTTTGTTTTTTTTATTTTTATGCTTCATGTGTGTTTATGTTTTGTGTCTCTACCTCATGATCATTAGTATTGAGTAACTATGTCTTAAAGCTATGAATAATTCCATGAATCCTTCACCTTTCTTAAATGAAACATGTTTTTAATACAAAAGAACAAGAAGTACATGAATTTCGAAATTATCCTTGAATTTAGTTTAATTATATTGATGTGGTGACAATACTTTTTGTTTTCTGAATGAATGCTTAAACATTGCATATTTTTGATCTTGTTGTTTATGAATGTTAAAATTGTTGGCTCTTGAAAGAATGATGAAAAAGAAAAATGTTATTGATGATATGAAAAATCATAAAATTGATTCTTGAAGCAAGAAAAAGCAGTGAATAGCAAAAGCTTGCAAAAAAAATTTAGAAAGAAAAAAAGCAAGCAGAAAAAGCCAATAGCCCTTAAAACCAAAAGGCAAGGGTAAAAAGGATCCAAGGCTTTGAGCATCAATGGATAGGAGGGCCCAAGGAAATAAATCCAGGCCTAAGTGGCTAAATCAAGTTGTCCCTAACCATGTGCTGTGGCATGCAGGTCCAAGTGAAAAGCTTGAGACTGAGTGGTTAAAGTCGTGATCCAAAGCAAAAAGAGTGTGCTTAAGAGGGTGCGAAATTTATAACCCACACTTACTAACCGGCAAGTGCACCGGGTCGTACCAAGTAATACCTTACGTGAGTAAGGGTCGATCCCACGAGGATTGATGGATCAAGCAACAATAGTGTTGATAGGATTAGTCAGGCAAGCAGAAAAGAGTGTTTTGGGTATTCAAAGAGCATTAGACACAGACAAATAAATAAGCTGGGAATAATATAATGAGAAGATAGTTAAGGTTTCAGAGTTATCTATTTTTTCGGATTAATTTTTATTACTAACTAATTTAATCATGCAAGATATAATTTCATGGCAAACTATATATGACTAGGCCCTAATTCCTTAGATCTTCCTATTCTCCTCTAAAATTTATTAACTGCCAATTCCTTGGTCAGTTACTTCCAATTAGAGGGTAAAAATCAATTTTCAGTTTATA
This sequence comes from Arachis hypogaea, assembly GCF_003086295.3. Lineage (NCBI taxonomy): Eukaryota > Viridiplantae > Streptophyta > Magnoliopsida > Fabales > Fabaceae > Arachis > Arachis hypogaea. The sequence goes on along the minus strand of NC_092041.1, from coordinate 21,019,510 downwards.
TGCCACAAAAATTCTAATTACCCAAAAATAAAGGGATTATATGTCACGTATCCCATTAAATCCAAATAATTAAAATTTAGGATAATATGTTTCCAAGCTGTTGTTCAAGTAAAGAGCTTTTCCAGGTTTTACAAGAACTCAATTAGAACATGGGTCATACTTCCGTTCCACCCAATATTCATTAAATTAAAGAGCGAAAACAATTATTGAAATATAAATCAAAGCATGGAATAAATTAGAAAGATCAAACGAATTAATCCATTACAAATAGACAGAGCTCCTAACCTTAACAATAGAGGATTAGTTTCTCATGGTTCAGAGAAGAAAAATAAAGGTTCTGGTAACAATCTATATGTCCTTGTCTAAATGTACAGAGTTCCTATTTATAACTAATCCTAATTAATTAAAAAATCTAATATCTAAAATTAAGATAATATCTTTTCCTAAAAGATAAGATTTGAATTTAAATTTGAATTAATTAACAGATCTTCAATTGATGGGTAGGGACCACTTGATTTGTCCATTCTGCAGCTTTTAATCTGTGTTTTTTGGGCTGGAAACTGGGTTAAAACAGCTCAGAATTCGTCCCCAGCGTCATTTGTATTTTTGCAGATCGCGCATGTGATGCGTCCGCGTCGTCCACACGCTCGTGTCATTTGTGCAGATTCTAGTCCACGCATTCGCGTCAGGCACGCAATCGCGTCATTGCGATTTATCCATTCCGCGCGGTCGCGTGAGTCATGCGTCCGCGTCGGTCTTCGATGGTCATCTATTTGGTTTCTTCGTCTTCTCTGCAGAAACTTCATCAAATTCCTCCGAATGCTACCTAAAATAAATAAAATTGCACAAAACTCAAAATAGCATCCATAGTGGCTAAAATATAATTAATTCTAAATTAAACTCAACAATTTAGATGCAAATTCACTAGGAAAAGATAGATAAGATGCTCACGCATCACAACACCAAACTTAAACTGTTACTTGTCCTCAAGCAACCAAAACTATTATAGGCTTAGGATTGAATTTGCATGAGAATGAGAGTTCGATTAAGCTCGTGTCTCTTCTTATAGCGGGGTTTACAACTGCAATCCTGAATAGGTTTGGCATCTCACTTTCCTTTGAATCAGAAGAATGTTAATGTCATTCGAAATTAGAATCCGGATAATATTATGAATTCTCTGATCTTTATATTTTAGTTTAATCCTTGAACACAGCAAAATTTTCTTTACTTTATTTTTCTTTTGGTGCTTTGCACCTTGAGCCTAGCCGTGACTTTAAATATTTTGTCTCAAGAGTTACTTGACACAGAAACACCACAAGTACTTAACTGGGGAACTCCCTTTGAGTTCTGATTTTTCTTTCAGTTACTCCCAGACAGTGGTGCTCAAAGCCTTTGGCATACTCTGTTAAACGCACTTGGTCTCGACTCTAAGTGTTCTATCTCAAGGATTACTTGACACAATCACAGCACAAGCATATGACTAGGGAAACAACTCTTTGAACTTTTAATCATGTCCGACCTCCCTAGTCATTGATGCTCAGAGCCTTGGACCTTGCTTTTATTATTATTTATTTATTTATATAATGATATTTTTTTCGCTGTTTCTTTTGCTTCAAGGATTAAATTTTTGTTTATTTCAGAGAAGTCATAATAATTCTCTAAATTCCTGTTCCTTATACATCAACATCCCTTGATTCAAATTCAAATATCCACTGTTCATATCATGCATTCAAAAATCACAGAAAATACCACCACATTTAAGTAAATAAGACTATTCTTAGAATTAAACTCAATTTCTCATGCAATACATCACTTCTTTTTCTTTTCTTTTTAGATTCAAGTTCAGTGAGTGGTACATGAAACATCTTTTTAGCATTAAAGAAATTAAAAAAAACTAGTCCTAGAATTCTAACTAATAAAAGATCATGCAACAGACAAAGTAAAATAACAGAAAATCGGAACAAAACATAGAAAAATAGGGGAGGAATAAAAATGAAAGGAACTCAACCACCTTAGTTATCATAGCGGTCGCTTTATTCTTCAGGTTGTGTTCCTCAATTAAGATGATTCGCCTCCCTTTTGTGCCAGAAAACCAATAAGCGCAGCGTCAACACCAAACTTAAAGGTTTGCTTGTCCTCAAGCAAAGAAGAACTGAAAATAGAAGAGACAAATATTATGAGGAGAGAAAAATAAAAGGATAAAAGAATAAGAGAGAATTAGGATTGGGAGAGAGAGAGAGAGAAAGAAAACTGGGCGGCGCAAGCGACGCGGACGCGTGGGGCACGCGTTCGCGTGATTACGTTTTAGTTAGTTGACGCGGTCGCGTCGGTCACGCGGTCGCGTGACCCATGTTATGCTTCGGGCGCGAGTGCAGCCTCGTGCCTGCACAACTCTCTGTTCGAATTTAAATATTTGCCAAATTTGGGGTGACGCGATCGTGTGGGGGCATGCGATCGCGTGAGTGGCTTCAGAAGGGAATGATGCGGACGCGTCGGCGATGCGTTCGCGTGATAGGGATTATGCGTCTAGCACCAAGCCATCATCACTCCAGCACAATATTTGGTTGTGCACCCTTTTTACGTCGAAAATCAGGGCACGCGGCCGCGTGGGTCACGCGGTCGCGTGGGAGGCTAATATTCCCACATGACGCGGATGCGTCGGCGATGCAGTCGCGTGGGGCGATTTGTGCTACTGGTACCCCTCCAGCCACGCTCCAGCGTGACTCTCTGTTCGTTTTTATTTTCTCCCCTCTCCTTGCGATGCGGACGCGTCGTTGATGCGGTCACGTCGCATGGCATTTTTTTTAGATGTTCGGTTCCTGGGAGAACATAGCTGCATGATCAGAAAATTAGTAAGAACTCAATGAAAATAAAATAACTAAGAAAAACTACTACGAAAAATAGTGAAGGATACGAAATGATCGGGTTGCCTCCCGACAAGCGCTTCTTTAACGTCACTAGCTTGACGGTCAGTTCTGCTAGTTCAGCAGATGAGTGGACCTCTGGCGGTCAATCTCTCCTCCAATATAGTGCTTCAACCTCTGGCCATTCACGGTAAATTTTCTATCAGAATTTTCTTCCTGTATTTCAACATGACCATATGGTGAGGCTCTAGTAACCACAAACGGTCCTGACCACCGGGATTTCAGCTTCCCGGGAAAGAATTTGAGCCTTGAATTATACAGAAGCACTCTTTGTCCTGGCTCAAAGACTTTGATGGCAATCTTCTTATCATGCAGTAGCTTGGTTCTCTCCTTATAGAGCCTAGCATTCTCATAGGCTGAATATTTGAATTCATCAAGCTCATTCAACGGACGCATCCGCTTAATTCCTGCAGCTTCTAAATCAAGATTCAGATACTTAATTGCCCAATAAGCCTTGTGCTCCAGCTCAACTGGCAAGTGATAGGCTTTGCCATAGACTAACTGATATGGGGACATGCCAATTGGAGTCTTGTATGCTGTCCGGTATGCCCAGAGAGCATCATCAAGCTTCCTAGACCAATCCTTTCTTGAAACATTGACGGTCTTCTCTAGAATCCTCTTAAGTTCCCTGTTGGAAACTTCAACCTGTCCACTTGTCTGAGGGTGATAAGGGGTTGCCACTTTATGACGGACTCCATATCTCTGCAGAAGAGTGTCCAACTGTCTGTTGCAGAAATGGCTTTCTCCATCACTAATGAGTGTCCTTGGGACACCAAACCGGCTAAAGATATATCTCTGAAGAAAGCTCATTACCACTTTGGCATCATTGGTGGGCAAAGCTACGGCTTCCACCCACTTAGACACATAGTCAACTGCCACTAGAATATAGTTGTTTGAATGTGAGGGTGGGAAAGGTCCCATGAAATCAATACCCCACATATCAAACAACTCAACCTCAAGAATCCCCTGCTGTGGCATTTCATGGTTTGCAGGGAGATTTACAGCTTTTTCACATCTACCACAGTGCTTCACAAATGCTCTTAAGTCTTTAAAGAAAGTCGACCAGTGAAACCCGCTCTGAAGGACTTTTGTAGCTGTCCTTTCACCACCAAAGTGGCCTCCATAATCAGACCCATGACAGTGCCAAAGAATCTGCTGCTTTTCCTCATCCGGGACACATCTCCGGATTATTCCATCCGAGCACCTTTTAAAAAGGTATGGTTCTTCCCAAATATAGTACTTTGCATCAGTCAATAGCTTCTTCACTTGTTGCCTACTGTACTCCCTTGGGAAAAATTCATGGCTTTATAGTTTGCAATGTCTGCAAACCATGGTGCCTGCTGAATGAGGAACAACTGCTCATTTGGAAACGTCTCAGTCACAGCTGTAGGTGGTTGTACTCCTGCTTCAGGCTCAATTCTGGAAAGATGGTCGACTACTTGATTCTCTGACCCTTTTCTGTCTTTTATCTCAATATCAAACTCCTGAAGGAGAAACACCCATCTGATTAATCTTGGTTTAGAATCCTGTTTGGTTAGAAGGTACTTCAAAGCAGCATGATCAGTATAAATAATAACCTTAGAACCAAGTAAATAGGACCTAAACTTATCAACAACATACACAACAACTAATAATTCCTTTTCTATAGTTGTGTAATTCTTTTGGGCATCATTCAACACACGACTGGCATAGTAAATGAGATGTACAAGCTTACCATGCCTCTGTCCTAAAACAGCTCCTATAGCAAAGTCACTAGCATCACACATTAATTCAAATGGTAGATCCCAGTCAGGGGGAGCTATAATGGGAGCAGAGGTAAGGTTTGCTTTCAGAGTTTCAAAAGCATGCAACCAATCAAAATCAAAGACAAAAGGAACATTAGCAACCAAGAGGTTGCTTAGAGGTTTAGTAATTTTAGAAAAATCCTTTATAAATCTTCTATAAAATCCTGCATGACCCAAGAAACTCCTGACTGCTTTAACATTAGTAGGTGGTGGTAATTTTTCAATTACCTCCACCTTTGCTCTATCAACCTCAATCCCCTTACTTGAAATCCAGTGTCCAAGAACAATACCTTCTGTAACCATAAAATGACATTTTTCCCAGTTTAAAACAAGGTTTGATTCTTGACACCGTTTCAAAACAAGAGATAAATGATTAAGGCAGGATTCAAAAGAATTACCAAAAACAGAAAAGTCATCCATAAATACCTCAATAAACTTTTGAACCATATCAGAAAAAATTGAAAGCATACACCTCTGAAAAGTTGCTGGAGCATTGCAAAGTCCAAAAGGCATTCTTCTGTAGGCAAATACTCCAAAGGGGCATGTGAATGCTGTCTTCTCTTGATCTTGGGGGTCCACTGCAATTTGATTATATCCAGAATATCCATCTAGAAAACAATAAAATGCATGACCAGCTAACCTCTCAAGCATCTGATCAATAAAAGGTAGGGGAAATGATCCTTCCTTGTAGCAGTGTTGAGCCTCCTGTAGTCTATACACATTCTCCATCCTGTGATGGTTCGTGTGGGAATAAGCTCATTCTTTTCATTCTTAATCACTGTCATCCTTCCTTTCTTGGGGACTACCTGCACAGGACTTACCCAAGGACTGTCAGAAATAGGATAAATAATTCCTGCTTCCCATAGTTTCATTACCTCTTTTTGGACCACCTCTTTCATGGTTGGATTGAGTCTCCTTTGTGGTTGCACGACTGGTTTAGCATCATCTTCAAGGAGAATCTTGTGCATACACTTGGTTGGACTAATCCCCTTTAAGTCACTAATGGTCCGCCCAAGAGCTGTTTTATGGCTCTTGAGCACTGAAATAAGCGCCTCTTCCTCTTCAGGCTTCAGGGAAGAGCTAATAATTACTGGATATGAGTCATTCTCACCTAAGAACACATATTTTAGAGAAGGAGGTAAGGATTTGAGCTCAAGCTTGGGGACTTCCTCCTTTGCTTTAGGCGTGTAGACCATAGCCTTCTGGGGTGGTGATTTATCAATTTCAACTAATTCATATTCAGAGATAGGATCCAGAATGTCATCCAGCACCTCAACTTTCAGTACCTCTTGAACAAGTGGTTCAATAATATCTATTTTCATACATCCTTCAGAATCATTAGGGTGCTTGAGAGCTTTAAAAACATGAAGGACCACCTGTTCTTCATTGACTCTCAGAGTCAATTCACCGTTTTGTACATCAATCAAAGCTGTACCTATGGCTAAAAAGGGTCTACCAAGTATAATAGAGGATTTTACCTCCTCTTCCATGTCTAATATAACAAAATCAACAGGAAAGATGAATGGTCCTACTTTAACAAGTAAATCCTCAACAACACCCACAGGTAATTTAATAGAAAGGTTAGCAAGTTAAAGAAAAATACGAGTGGGTTTTACCTCCTCAATTTGAAGATTTTTCATCACTGAAAGTGGCATGAGATTGATGCTGGCTCCAAGGTCACATAAAGCTCTCTGAATGGTGACATCTCCAATGGTGCAAGGAATGACAAAGCTCCTTGGATCTGGCATCTTCTCAGGAAGGTTGTGTTGAATAATGGCACTGCATTTCTTGGTTAACACCACTGTTTCTTGTTCCTTCCAGTTCCTCTTGTGGGTCAACAATTCTTTCATAAATTTAGCATAGAGAGGAATTTGCTCCAGAGCCTCTGCAAAGGGAATGTTGATCTATAGCTTCTTGAACACATCTAAAAATTTAGAGAACTATTTTTCCTTGGAAGCCTTCTGAAGTCTCTGAGGATATGGCATTTTTGGCTTGTATTCAGGAGCCTTTGATAATGTAGGATATGTGTCTAGAGAGTCAGGGAATGGGTTGTCTGCACGCTTTGTAGGGGCGTGCTCCACTTCTTCCTTTTTCTCCTCTGGAGCTTTCTTTTCAACTAGCTCTTCATTAGCCCTTGTCTCAGAGCCAGCTGTTTTACCACTTCTCAATTGAATCACCTTGCAATCTTCTCTTGGGTTTACCACTGTATCACTTGGAAATGTACTGGCATACCTTTCAGGTACTTGCTTGCTTAGCTGGCCCATTTCCACTTTCTGATGGAGGCTCTTGTTTCCTGCATAAAACTCCCCATCATCTCCCAATTCGAATCTTCCTTGGATTTAGAGTTGGCCTGTTGAGGCTGAGGTGGGCGGTTATTGTAATTGTTCTGTTGGAAGCCGCCTTGAGAGTTATTGTTAAAATTTTAAGGTCCCTGAGGTTGGCCTCTCCATCCAAATTTTGGGTGATTTCTCCAACCTTGATTGTATGTCTGAGAATAGGGATCATTGTTGGGATTTCTAGTAGCACTCCCCATGTAATTGACCTGTTCAGAAGAGGCTTGAGTATAATCATAGTTATCATTCTGCACAAAATTACCTGTCATGTCATACGAGGCTTCTTGAGGGAATTTCGGGTGTTGATAGCTGAGACTTGCATGCCACCCATCTGTTGAGTAAAAAGATTTATTTGCTGAGACATAAGCTTGTTCTGAGCAAGAATAGCATTAAGAGTTTCCACTTCCATGATACCCTTCTTCTGAGGAGCCTCAGAGTTCATAGGATTCCTGTTAGAGGAGTATAAATATTGGTTGCTAGCAACTAATTCAATAAGCCCAATAGTCTCCTCCGGTGTCTTCTTCTTGTGCAATGAACCTCCTGCAGAATTATCTAAGCACATTTTGGACATTTCACCCAAGCCTTCATAAAATATGTCTATTTGTGTCCATTTGGAGAACATGTCTGGAGGGCATTGCCTAGTCAGTAGCTTGTATCTCTCCCAAGCTTCATATAAAGTCTCACCATCCTTCTGTCTGAAGGTCTGAACCTCCATCCTAAGCTTAGTTAGCTTCTTTGGTGGGAAAAATTTTGTGAGAAACTCAGTAACCACCTTGTTCCAAGTATCCAAACTTTCCTTTGGTTGAGAATCTAGCCATAGTTTGCTCCATCCCTCAGAGCAAACGGGAAGAGCATGAGTTTGTACACCTCTGGGTTTACTCCATTTGTTTTCACGGTGTCACAAATTTGCAGAAAACTAGAAATAAACTGATTTGGGTCCTCGTGGGGAAGGCCATGATACTGACAGTTTTGTTGCACCAGGATGACCAGTTGAGGCTTCAACTCAAAGTTGTTCGCACCAATAGGGGGTACCACAATGCTTTTTCCATAAAGATCCGCAGTAGGGACAGAATAAGAGCCAAGCACTCTCCTTTGTTGATCATCTCCATTCAGATTTGCCATATTGACATTAGCATTATTATTGGGATCCATAGTGGATTCTGTAGCCTTGTAAAGTCTTTCTTGTTGTAAACGCCGCCTGAAAGTCCTTTCAGGTTCAGGATCAAAGTCTAAGAGATTTTCTTTGTCTCTGTTCCTGCGCATAAACGACAAGAAAACAAGAAAGAATGGGAATCTCTACGTCAGAGTGCAGAGAATTCCCAGTGAGGTAACTTGTGTAAAGAGATAAAAATATTGAATAAAATAAATAGAAGGAAAATAATAAATAGGTAACACCAAACTTAATTTCAGAAATTAAGAAAAATATTGGTGCTATTTTTTTTTAATTTTCGAAAATATTTTATATATATATATATATATATATATTTTGAAAATTTGAAAGCAAAATTTAATTAAAATAAAAATTAAAATGCCTAATCTAAGTAATCAAACAACTAATAGTTGTCAATCACAATCAATCCCCGGCAACGGCGCCAAAAACTTGGTGCGGAATTTATAACCCACACTTACTAACCGGCAAGTGCACCAGGTCGTACCAAGTAATACCTTACGTGAGTAAGGGTCAATCCCACGAGGATTGATGGATCAAGCAACAATAGTGTTGATAGGATTAGTCAGGCAAGCAGAAAAGAGTGTTTTGGGTATTCAAAGAGCATTAGACACAGACAAATAAATAAGTTGGGAATAATATAATGAGAAGATAGTTAAGGTTTCAGAGTTATCTATTTTTCTGGATTTATTTTTATTACTAACTAATTTAATCATGCAAGATATAATTTCATGGCAAACTATATATGACTAGGCCCTAATTCCTTAGACCTTCCTAGTCTCCTCTAAAATTTATTAACTGCGAATTCCTTGGTCAGTTACTTCCAATTAGAGGGTAAAAATTAATTTTCAGTTTATATGCCACAAAAATTCTAATTACCCAAAAATAAGGGGATTATATGTCACGTATCCCATTAAATCCAAATAATTAAAATTTAGGATAATATGTTTCCAAGCTGTTGTTCAAGTAAAGAGCTTTTCCAAGTTTTACAAGAACTCAATTAGAACATGGGTCATACTTCCGTTCCACCTAATATTCATTAAATTAAAGAGCGAAAACAATTATTGAAATATAAATCAAAGTATGGAATAAATTAGAAAGATCAAACGAATTAATCCATTACAAATAGATAGAGTTCCTAACCTTAACAATGAAGGATCAGTTGCTCATGGTTCAGAGAAGAAAAATAAAGGTTTTGGTAACAATCTATATGTCCTTGTCTAAATGTACAGAGTTCCTATTTATAACTAATCCTAATTAATTAAAAAATCTAATATCTAAAATTAAGATAATATCTTTTCCTAAAAGATAAGATTTGAATTTAAATTTGAATTAATTAACAGATCTTCAATTGATGGGTAGGGACCACTTGATTTGTCCATTCTGCAGCTTTGAATCTGTGTTTTCTGGGTTGGAAACTGGGTTAAAACAGCTCAGAATTCGCCCACAGCGTCATTTGTATTTTTGCAGATCGCGCATGTGACGCGTCCGAGTCGTCCACGCGCTCGCGTCATTTGTGCAGATTCCAGTCCACGCGTTCGCGTCATTGTGATTTCTCCATTCCGCGCGGTCGCATGAGCCATGCATCCGCGTCGGTCTTCGATGGTCATCTCTTTGGTTCCTTCTTCTTCTCTGTAGAAACTTTATCAAATTCCTCCGAATGCTACCTAAAATAAATAAAATTGCACAAAACTCAAAATAGCATCCATAGTGGCTAAAATATAATTATTTCTAAATTAAACTCAACAATTTAGATGCAAATTCAATAGGAAAAGATAGATAAGATGCTCACACATCACCAATCATTCTAAACTTCAAAGGAAAAAGTGAGATGCCAAAACTGTTCAAAAGCAAAAAGCTACAAGTCCCGCTCATCTAATTAGAACTAATATTCATTGATATTTTGGGATTTATAGTATATTCTCTTCTTTTTATCTTAATTGATTTTCAGTTGCTTGGGGACAAGCAACAATTTAAGTTTGGTGTTGTGATGAGCGGATAATTTATACGCTTTTTGGCATTATTTTTAGGTAGTTTTTAGTGTGATCTAGTTACTTTTAGGGATGTTTTCATTGGTTTTTATGTTAAATTCACATTTCTGGACTTTACTATGAGTTTGTGTGTTTTTCTATGATTTCAGGTATTTTCTGGCTGAAATTGAGGGACCTAAGCAAAACTCTGATAGGAGGCTGACAAAGGACTGCTGATGCTGTTGGAATCTGACCTTCCTGCACTCAAAATGGATTTTCTGGAGCTACAGAACTCCAAATGTGGCACGCTCTCAATGGAATTAGAAAGTAGACATCCAGATCTTTCCAACAATATATAATAGTCCATACTTTATTTGTAATTAGATGACGTAAACTGGCGCTCAACGCCAGTTCCATGCTGCATTCTGGAGTCAAACGCCAAAAACATGTCACGAACCAGAGTTGAACGCCCAAAACACGTTACAACTTAGCGTTCAAATCCAAGAGAAGTCTCAGCTCGTGGATAGATCAAGCTCAGCCCAAGCACACACCAAGTGGGCCCCGGAAGTGGATTTATGCATCAATTACTTACTTCTGTAAACCCTAGTAGCTAGTTTAGTATAAATAGAATATTTTACTATTTTATTAGACATCTTTGGTCTCAGTTTTATTTTATTATTCATCTTAGGAGACTATTGATCACGTTTTGGGGGCTGGCCATTCGGCCATGCCTGAACCTTCATCACTTATGTATTTTCAACGGTGGAGTTTCTACACACCATAGATTAAGGGTGTGGAGCTTTGCTGTACCTCAAGTTTCAATGCAATTACTACTATTTTCTATTCAATTCGACTTATTTCTATTCTAAGATATTCGTTGCACTTCAACATGATGAATGTGATGATCCGTGACACTCATTATCATTCTCACCTATGAACGCGTGACTGAAAACCACTTCCGTTCTACCTTAGACCGGGCGCATATCTCTTGGATTCCTTAATCAGAATCTTCGTGGTATAAGCTAGAATTGATGGCGGCATTCATGGGAATCCGAAAAGTATAACCTTGTCTGTGGTATTTCGAGTAGGATTCCGGAATTGAATGACTATGACGAGCTTCAAACTCGCGATTGCTGAGCGTGATGATAAACGCAAAAGAATCAAGGGATTCTATTCCAACATGATCGAGAACCAACAGATGATTAGCCGTGCTGTGACAGAGCATTTGGACCATTTTCACTAAGAGGATAGGATGTAGCCATTGACAATGGTGATGCCCTACATACAGCTTGCCATGGAAAGGAGTAAGAAGGATTGAAGGAAAATAGTAGGAAAGCAGAGATTCAGAAGGCATAAACATCTCCATGTGCTTGTCTGAAATTCCCACCATTAATTTACATAAGTATCTCTATCCTATTTTATTCCTTCACGTATACTATAATTTCTTAACACAGTTGAATCCGCCTGACTGGGATTTACAAGATGACCATAGCTTGCTTCATATCAACACTCTCTGTGGGATCGACCCTTACTCACGTAAGGTTTATTACTTGGATGACCCAGTACACTTGCTGGTTAGTTGTGCGGAGTTGTGACAAAGTGTGATTCACGTTTGAGAGCACCAAGTCTTTGGAGCCATTGTTAATGATCACAATTTCGTCCACCAATTTCTCACTTACATTTCTCCATTTCTTCTCTTACCTCTCTTCAAGGTTTTACTTCTCAACTTCTCTTACTTTCTACTTTTCTTTTGATTATAGTACTTGATTACCTTTGTTCTTGTTGATTACAATTTAGTTTTGCTATTTGTAGTAGTTCTTCTTTATTTTCTAAACTTGTTATTTTCACATTAGTGTTGGATTCCCACATTCAATTTTTGTGAATTTGATGGATAGTCTTGATGCTTCATACTTTGTTTTGTCTTGTTTGATGATGTTATGATTGTTTCCTTTCATTTTGAGTGTGCTATATACTTGATTTTATCAATTTGCTTGTTGATTCCTACCACACACACCAAATGCTTGTGAAAAAAAAAACCAATGAGACTTTGCCTCAATTTTGTTTAATTCTTCTATCTCCTTGCTTCTTTTTCACAAAACTTGCATTCTTTGAGCATTGCTTTGATTTTATACTCTTCTTTTTGATTAATTCTTATTGTTCATGGATTGCTATTCTTTTGACATCATGCATGAATTAGTGATTTAACTCCATATTATTCTTTTTGTGCTTCATTGATTTGGAGTTCTTCTAAATTCAAACTTCTCTCATGTCTTCACTATTCTTGCATGGGTTCATCTTTATCAATTTTGATGCTTGAGTTGCTTTTTCTTGGTCTACACTTATGCGCTTTCTTGACTCATGCATCGAGTGCCAATGATATGCCTCAATGCTTGAGTTAATTTCTCACTTACATGTCGTAACTACCATGTACTTGATTTACCTTATTCTTATTTGGCATTCTTTCTCATTTGCACCTTCTTAATTTCATATCTTTCTCTCTTATATTAATGTTTCTCCCTTCTCCTCCTTTTTAGGAAGGTCACCAAGAAAGAACAGGAGCAGGCTCCTAAGAAGGTAGCCAACCGGCAATTTCATCATCATCAACATCACCACAAGCACCACAGCCGTCTACCCACCCTTTGGAAGGACCGACACTTCAGAGTCCACTTTGAATTTTGGCAAAAAAATGCAATCGAGAGGTGGATATGGAGGCGCCCCTATCACACCATCCTTAGGTAATTGATAGTGGTGATTCCGTACCTCCTTGTTCATCTATGAATGCACCGAAGACGGTGAAATATTTAAGTGTGGGGAGGTCGGTAACCGACTTTCATGGGTAATAACTCCTCTTTCCAACACCTAAATAGTAATTATTTTTTGTTAGTTAGTATAATTTGCTTTTTGTAGTTAGTTATTGCATGATAGATTACATGATAGTTAAAGTTTGTACATATTCTACCTATATTTGTGCTAGGACTACTTGGTTGAAGTGATGACTTCTTTTCTAAGAAAATTGTTTTAGGGCATTCCACCAAGTTAAATAAAAAATTTTGTTGAACTTGCTAGAAGAAATTAATTTTATAACATGGTTTTAGAGCTAGAACACACAAGCCTAGTGAGATTTTGAACCTATTTGATTGGTTGCATCTTATCAACCAATATTTTGTTTTGATGTGTGTTGTTCTCTCTAAGATTGTGATCTTTGTCTTGCTTGATTCTATATGTCCATTGTTCAATGTATGCATGCATTTTTGTGATTGAGGCCTTTGTTTCACTAAACCTCACATACCCAAATGGCCTTACCCTTTCATCATCCTTTGCAAACCAATGTTGAGCCTATTTAACCTCATTTGTTTTTTATTTTAACAAATCATTAACTCTAAGTGGAAAATAATGAATGTCCTTAATTTGAATACTTGGTTAGCTTAGACTGGTGAAAGTGTGCATAATATTAGTGTGGGAAAATTGGGTTTGAGAATATTTGGTTTGGCAATTAGGTATTGATGAGCGGATAATTTATACGCTTTTTGGCATTGTTTTTAGATAGTTTTTAGTATAATCTAGCTACTTTTAGGGATGTTTTCATTAGTTTTTATGCTAAATTCACATTTTTGGACTTTACTATGAGTTTGTGTGTTTTTCTATGATTTCAGGTATTTTCTGGCTGAAATTGAGGGACCTGAGCAAAACTCTGATAAAAAGCTAACAAAGGACTGCTTGGATTCTGACCTTCCTTCACTCGAAATGGATTTTCTAGAGTTACAGAACTTCAAATGGCGCGCTCTCAACGGCGTTGGAAAGTAGACATCCAGAGCTTTTCAGCAATATATAATAGTTCATACTTTATTCGTGATTAGACGACGTAAACTGGCGCTCAACACCAGTTCCATGCTGCATTCTGGAGTCAAATGCCAGAAACATGTCACGAACCAGAGTTGAACGCCAAAAACATGTTACAACTTGGCGTTCAACTCCAAAAGAAGCCTCTGCACGTGTAAAGCTCAAGCTCATCCCAAGCACACACCAAGTGGGCCCCGGAAGTGGATTTCTGCATCAATTACTTACTTCTGTAAATCCTAGTAGCTAGTCTAGTATAAATAGAATAATTTACTATTGTATTCAGTGTCTTTTGACCGATCCTGGATCCTGGATTGTATTTTTGATCATGTGATCACGTTTTGGGGGCTGGCCATTCGGTCATGCCTGAACCTTCATCACTTATGTATTTTCAACGGTAGAGTTTCTACACACCATTAATTAAGGGCGTGGAGCTCTACTGTACCTCAAGTTTTAATGCAATTACTACTATTTTCTATTCAATTCAATTTATTCCTATTCTAAGATATTTGTTGCACTTCAACATGATGAATGTGATGATCCGTGACACTCATCATCATTCTCACCTATGAACGCGTGACTGACAACCACTTCCGTTCTACCTTAGACCGGGCGCATATCTCTTGGATTCCTTAATCCGAATCTTTGTGGTAGAAGCTAAAATTGATGACGGCATTCATGAGAATCCAAAAAGTCTAAACCTTGTCTGTGGTATTCCGAGTAGGATTCCGGGATTGAATGACTGTGACGAGCTTCAAACTCGCGATTGTTGGGCGTGATGACAAACGCAAAAGAATCAATGGATTCTATTCCAGCATGATCGAGAACTGACAGATGATTAACCGTGCCGTGACAGAGCATTTGGACCTTTTTCACTAAGAGGATGGGATGTAGCCATTGACAACGGTGATGCCCTACATACAGCTTGCCATGGAAAGGAGTAAGAAGGATTGGATGAAGGCAGTAGGAAAGCAGAGATTCAGAAGGAGCACAACATCTTCATACGCCTATCTGAAATTCTCATCGATGATCAACATAAGTATTTCTATCTTTATTTTCTATTTATTTATTATTATTATTCGAAAACTCCATAACCATTTATTATCCGCCTGACTGAGATTTACAAGATGACCATAGCTTGCTTCTACCAACAATCTCCGTGGGATCGACCCTTACTCACGTAAGGTTTATTACTTGGACGACCTAGTGCACTTGCTGGTTAGTTGTGCGAGGTTGTGAAGAAAGTGTTGAGTTAGTAAATGCGCACACCAAGTTGAATGCCATTATAAGAGATCACAATTTCGTCCACCAGGTATCTTATACTTTATGTGAAAATACGAAAAAAAAATTTGGGCGCATATTCATGCATTCAATACTTTAATCATATGCATTAATCTCTTGTGTGTGTGTGTGTGTGTGTGTGTGTGTGTGTGTGTATATATATATATATATATTCTTTACCATATCCATACCAAAAAAAAGAAAAATAAAAAAGAAGAAATAATATAAGAAAAAGAAAAAGAGAAAAAGAAAGCAATAAAAATGAGACAAAATGCCCCAAGGTGAATGGTGATAACAATGCATATGAATTGTGTTTAAAATTGGGATGCATGAATATGTAGAAAAGATAGTTAGTGGATAGTTAGGCCTTGTATTTTGATTACATTGATTGTTTTAGGTTAGGTGGGAAGTTTGGGATAATCAATGATTCAAATTTTAGTCCACTTGATCAAATACAATCCTACCTTGGCCCTAACCCCATTATAACCTTTAAAAAGACCTATTGATATGTGTATCCATATTGAATATATGTTGAATGGTAAAAGAAGAGCAAGCCTTAAAAAGCAAAATTAATAGAGAATTGAGAGAATCGACCCTCAAACACTAGAGAGACTAAAGTGCAAACATTTCCAGTGAGGGTTCGATACTCAATCCCTTGTTCATCGCTTTCACGAGCTTCCTTCTTGCAAGTTTAGTTATACTCCATTTTGATATTCGAATTGGTGGAATTCATGAATCATCATGCTATCTTAACCCTACTTGTTCATATATGCTCTTGGAGATTGATTCATTTTTAACCAAGTAGGTAGAAGCATTTTGCATATAGTTACATTCATGTAGATAGGTTGCATTTCATAAGTCTTACCATTCCCATTCACCCGTTTGTGGTTTTCTTGAGCTTAGCATGAGGACATGCTAATGTGTAAGTGTGGGGAGGTTGATAAACCACAATTTTCTGGTTTATTTTGGATTGAATTGAGTGAATTTTGTTAACTTTAGTCACACTTATTCACATAAATTGCATGTTTTCAAGATTTCTTCCTAATTATGCTTCATAGTTCAAAACATGCTTCTTAGGCCTTAAAAATGCTCATTCTTAATCCTCTCTTATTGTCATTCGATGTCGTGATGTGTGTGTTAAGTGATTTCAGGGTTTATAGGGTAGGAATGGCCAAGAGGGTGGGAAGGAATCACGCAGAAGTGGAAGGAACACAAGAAATAGAGGAATTGAGAATATGGTACCGATGCGTGCGCGTGACTGACGTGTATGCGTGACCAGGTGCAGAAGTCGACCGACGCGTGCGCGTGGCAAGAATCATGTGCCTCACTAAAGAAAACACGCTGGGGGCGATTTCAGACCTCCTGCTAGCCCAGTTTCAAGCCCATTCTACATATTAGAGGCTAGGAGTGAAGGAGGATGGGATATACATGCCATTAGTCTAGTTTTTAGTTAGAGAATTCTAGAGAGAGAGGCTCTCCTCTCTAAGTTTTAGAGTTTTTTAGTTTAATTTCTTTTTAGATTTAGGTTTCAATCTTTTTTTAATTTAGTTTTCTTTACTTTTTATTGCTCTAGTATCCTAGTTTATCTACTTCTATTGTTAATCCCTTTATTTTACCAATTTTAGTTCATGAACTCTTTTGTTAATCTCAATTCCCTTTTTACACAATTTTATGTTTTCATGTATTTTGATGTTTGCTTTAGTTGCTATTATTGATCTCTTGCTTCGGTTAGTTATGATTTTTTATTAATTCTTGCATTTTATGAGGTTTGCTTTTATTGCACTCTAGGTGTTTGATGAAATGTTTCTTTTAGTTATGGATTAGATTTTTCTATTCTTGGTTTGGGTTGGTAACTTGGGTGACCTTGAGTTACTAATGTCCAAGTGATTGATAATTTGTTTCCATTGATACTAGTTTTCACTAATTTAATTAGTGCGCGGCTAGGACTTATGGATTAGGATCAATTAAGCGCACTTAACTTTCCTCCAATTTTGAGGATGATAAAGTGGGATTGATTCTTGTAATTATCATATTGTGGTTGGTAACAAGGATAGTGATCCTTAATCATCAACCCTTACCAAGACCTTTTTACCATTTGAATTTTCTTTCCTTTATTAGTAAATTGTCATTTACTTTCTTTCTATTTACATTTCTTGTTCTTGCTACCTTACCCATGATTTCTTTCATAGCCAATAATTGAACACTCGATTACAATTAATAAGGAGAACGATATGAGATTAATACTCCTAGTTATTTGATTTGTATTGTGACAACCTTTTAAACTTTGATTGAGGATTAATTGTTGGTTTGAATTATGCTTGCAACGAAATTTCTTTGAGAAATTTTAGACCGACATTTATCCTACATCAATTGTCACAAAAAACAAAATAGTGTATAATTATCTTGTTTTCCGTGTCAATGAAATAAGTAAAAAAATAAAAAATATTTTTCTATAAATATATCTGATCCGTCCATTATAACTCATTCAAACAACCTCTATAATTCGGCAACTTGCTAAATAAAAGTGGATAAAACATAATCTTTACCCATCTGGAGAAATGGTTATACTCAACCTTTGGAGTACGCTAAATCACGATCAAGTCAAATAACCACGACGAAGGGCGGAAAGCAAATATCCACCCTATAAATACAAAATTTGAAGAACGTAAAAGGTATGATATTCACTGTAAATATCATATTTCGCATGTTATACTCATTTTAACTTAAGCGTTGAAGTGCCTTTTCAAGTATCCACCGCCGTTGTTCTTGAGAAGCCGACGTATACGTCAATCAGCTCAAGGATAAGCGAGTTCAAGAGTTGAGAGGGACGAGCTATATCTTGGAGCCCGCTATCTACACAAAAACAATATCTACATCCGTAAATGTTTTATTTATTTTATTTATTTATTTAAATGAACAATTCAGTACTCTTATAGTCTTATATTTTTTATTTAGTCTTATATTTCTGATTTAGTAGTTAAGTCATTTTGAAAGAAGAATTCTTCTTTTTATATTGACAATAATATATCTAATCTACTATTTTCTTCTTCCAAAACTAGTAACCAAAAGAAAGTAATTGTCAAAATGTATTTTTGAAAGTTAATTGTAAAAAATTTGGTTACTAAAAAAAATTTTTAATTTTTTTAATATATAATGAAATTTCTTTTTTAAAAAAATTTTAATAATATATTTAATTTACTCTTTTCTTCTCCCAAAACTAGTAATCAAAAGAAAGTAATTGTCAAAATGTATTTTTGGAAGGTAATTGTAAAAAATTAAAAATAAAAAAATTTTATATATAACAAAGACATTTTTAAAAAACTTTTTTTTATTTTTTTTCTTCATTATATGTGACTTCAGTAAAAAGACATTCAATTTGTATCATTTCTGTTTCTGCACTCTAAATAAAACTAATTTATTTCTATTAATTTAATTAAATTTTATTTAAAGTGACAAATCCAATTCATTAGGTATTCTTTTGAGCTTATTTTTCTGGGATAAAACACTTAAATAAACTAAAGAGCTACCAATATTACTCGATAATCCCAAAATAAAAAACATTACGTAAATATTTTCATGCATATATTTATATAAATCAAATTGATTTAATTCAAATTACATATTCTCGTGCTAAATCAAATCAGTTTGAGTCAAATTAGTAGAGTTATTAGTAAATCAAAGTTATTTATATGTAATTTAAAACTTTAAATATATTATTTCTCAAATTTTTAATTTAAAGTTTTAAATGACATATTGTATAAATATATTTAAACTTTGAAAAATAATATATTTAAAGTTTTAAATTACACATTGTATAAATATAGTTAGTCTTTCTATATTATATAACTATCTATTACTTCTGACTCTGAAAAAAATTTAAGTTTTAATCCCTATGCCATTTGGAGGCTATACTTTATATTAACTTTTTCAATATCGAAAGTTTTGGTAATGATTCTTTATATGCTAATGAGTCATAAAGAATGATTTTTAGTGAATTTTTAGAAATCGTTTATTGTTCCGTTTTAAATTAATAAGTTTATAAAAATATACATTTTCTAGAATTTGAACTAAAACACAAAAATTGAATTTCTATTCTTATTCGTTTTGATTTTTTTGATATTTTATTTGAATCCAAATGGGAGTATTTTTTTATTGACATTTATGTTTTAAAGTTAATATCATTAACTTAAAAATAGTAAATATCGATAATATGTATCAATATTAAATTGAATTAAGCTGATTCAATTTACTATATATATATATATATATATATATATATATATATATATATATAGGTTGTTTCAGTAGTAAATTGAATCTAATTGATTTGATTTAGTACTCATGTGCTATATTTCGAATATCAATTCTTAGTAATTCGAATCAAATAACTTCGATTTATCAATAACTCTACTAATTCGATCCAAACTGATTTGATTTAATACTAAAATGTTCAAATTAAATCAATTTGATTTATATAGATATATGCATAAAAATATTTACGTAATATTTTTTATTTTAAAACTATCGAATAATATTAATGGCTTTTTAATTTATTTAGGTATTTTATCCTTCTTTTTAGCTTTTTATTTTTTTTTCATGTTTTAGTCCACTATTAATCTTTTACAACAATGCTTTCCCCTGCATATTTAAAAAGGAAAAAAAATTATTCCCCTTAAAATAGTTTTAGATGCAACGCCGATATATAACAAGAACATTAGTGATCCACAATATATTATTCATCCCGTCATATTTAAAATGGTATATTATATGGGGTATATTTAAAATAAGTATAATAATTATGTGTTTATTAGATATGTCACATTATATAGACTATTAAATTTTATTAAAAAAAAATTAAAAACTAATATAAAAAAAGTAAATTCTAATAAATATAGAATA
This sequence comes from Arachis hypogaea, assembly GCF_003086295.3. NCBI lineage: Eukaryota > Viridiplantae > Streptophyta > Magnoliopsida > Fabales > Fabaceae > Arachis > Arachis hypogaea. The sequence goes on along the minus strand of NC_092041.1, from coordinate 20,999,314 downwards.
CATAATAAATACTTTAAATAATAATATTTTAATAAACAATATTTTAAATAACAAAAAAATTTTTTATTATTAAATAATTAAATATAAAACATATAAATACAAAAACTATGAGTATTTTTTATTCATTAAGATTAATTGTTATACAAAAAAATTTTACAATATTAAAAAATTATATTAAAATAATATTTTAAACCATAACATAAAAATATAAAATAATTAAAATTTTATTTTATATTACTTGACAAATAATTAAATTATTATATTCAAAATTTATTAACTAACTACTTTTATTAAAAATATTTTTTTTATAACATAATTTTTTATCAAAATATTTTAAAAATATAAGTTATTTAAAATATTATATATAATATATGAAAATATTAACTTTTTTATTTTTTAAATTTTTTTAAAAAATAAAATAAATAATATAATTCTAAATACATTCCTATCACAGTATATATTTATTTATATTAATAAGACCCAAACTAATCAAACTTACGTAATTAAATACTAATAAATTAGGTGAATTTAAGTGGGATGCACGTTGAGGCCGCACCATAAGTTGCCGCTACACATGCTTCCATCGTCTTCCTCTCTTTGCTCTTTTTTGGATGCGCTGAACACGGATCGGATCGGATTGGATCGGATCAGATTCAATATCCGCATTTTTTAAATTTGGATTTGATCTTATTCGATCTACACATTTGCAGATCGGATCAGATCAGATATCAGATATATCCGCAAGATACAAAAATATTTTCAAAAGCTTATTTTTATTAAAAAGTATCAATAAAATTTATTTTTTCTATTCTTTTAAATATGTTCACTCTTAAAATAATATTAAATATAATTTTTTAAATAATAAATTAAAATAATAAAACATATATGATAATTATTAGTTAAAATAAAATATAAAAAGAATATTTATTTATTTTTTATTTTTGTGGATATGCGAATATGCGGATCGGATATGCGAATACCTACACAAATCCACAATCTGATCCTATTAGTGTAAGAATCAGATCGGATCGAATCGGATCGGATCGAATCTGATAACCTTGTAAATCGGATCTATATTCGTAATTTTTAAATCAGATTTAGATAAAATAACGTGGATATACAAATCCGATCCATGAACATAAATGGATGGTGCTAATGAGTTAGAGAATTTCTTGGATATGTTCAACACTTTAATTTTAACTTGGATTTTAGATTTGGACTTAAATTATATCTTTTTTTTTTTATAAAAAAACAACAAATTTTTTTGATCGGGTGAACCAAAAAAAATTGATAAACTATTTTATTTGAAAAAAAATCATTTATTTTTTATTTTATCTTGATTTAGGTTGCATTTAGATAGATTTTTTTAAGTACTTTTATCTGGTTTATCTTTTTTTAATATTTTTAATTGCGTAAGTATGATTAGTTTAAGTTTTACTAATATAAATAAATATATGATGTAAAGACATGTATTTAGAATTATATTATTTATTTTTTAAAAATAATTTTAAAATAAAAATTTAATATTTTCATGTATTATATATATAATATTTTAAATAAATTATATTTTTAAAATATTTTGATAAAAAATTATTTTATATAATAATATGTTTAACAAAGTAGTTAGTTAATAAATTTTGAATATAATAATCTAATTATTTGTCAAGTAATATAAAATAAAATTTTAATTATTTTATATTTTTATGTTATAGTTTAAAATATTATTTTTATATAATTTTTTAATATTATAAAAATTTCTTGCATAATAATTAATCTTAATGGATAAAGAATACTCATATTTTTTATATTTATATATTTTATATTTAATTATTTAAAAATAAAAGATTCTATTGCCATTTAAAGTATTATGTATTAAAGTATTGTCATTTAAAGTATTTATTATGTATTAAGATATTCTATATTTATTATAGTCCATCAATACTCTTCTTTCATATTAGCCTTTAATTTTCATCTAATAATATCTAATGGTCTATATAATGTGGCATATTCAATAAGCACATAATTGTTGTACTTATTTTAGACATACCATATTATATGCCTGGCACATTAATAGGATTTGTCTTTAGTAAATTTAAGTGTTTTGAGTTTTTGTGATGAGCATAATAAATAATTTATAAACACAATTTATATGGGATTTAATAATAATTAATTTTTTTACTTTTATCACAAATATTTTTAAAATTTATTTGGGTAATCCTAGATTTTTTACCTTCACTCAGTGACTTACATACTCTACTCTCTTTTTCTTCCCTTTTCACAGAACTTACGTCTACTCCTCTCTTTTTCATCGTTGCCGTTCTCAACCTCTCTCGACGCCGTTCTTAGATTCATTCTCAGTATCTCTCTTATTGCCGTTTGTCCTCAACATCAGAGTGTCGTCGTTCTCTCTGCCATCATCGTACACCATGTCATTCCATCACTGTTCAGTGTCGTCGTTCTCACTACTCAGCGCCGTTGTCCTCAACAGACAGCGATGGCGTGGGCTCAGAGAGCTAGCATCATTGTCAGTGTCGGGGTGCTCCATCTCCCCTTTCATCGTTACACTTTCAGAGTTTCGATGGAGCCTCAGCCTCAGGTATGAATTTCTTTCATTTAGCTCTTTTTTTTATCCTTTTATGTTCTGCTGTATGAATCTATTTCGTTGAAGTCATTCAATCGTTTTTTTTTTGTTCAACTTATTTTTTGTTAAGGTTTTTTGTATGAATTTATTTCATTCGGTTAGTGATTTTGTTCTGTTTATTTGGTTGTTTAAAATTTTTTAGTTCTTTTTATGATGGTTAAAAAATTTTAGTATTTATATTTATGATTTTGATTTCAATTTTGGGTTTATGTTTCTGTTCATGATGTTCTATTTTTTAATTGCTATTGCTGTTTGATTTCTGTTCATGATTTCAATTTCTGGATTTATGTTTCTTTTCAAATTTGGTATTTATTTTTATGATTTTAATTTTAATTTTTAGGTTTATGCTTCTGTTCATGATGTTCTATTTTTTATTTGTTATTATTGTTTGATTTCTGTTGGCGATTTCAATTTCTGAGTTTATATTTCTGTTCAATTTTGGTATTTATTTTTATGATTCTGATTTCAATTTCTGAGTTTGTGTATCTGTTCATGATATTCTATTTTTTATTTGTTATTGCTGTTTGATTTCTATTGACGGTTTTAATTTCTGAGTTTATGTTTCTCTTCAATTTTGGTATTTGTTTTGTTGAATCTTTGTTCTATTTTTTATTTGTTGTTTGATTTTTTTTAGTGTTTGTAAATTCAAAAATTAATATTGTGATTGTATTTGAAAATTCAATGGTCATTAGTTAGTTTTGATTATTTGATTATAAATTTTAACTAATTTGTGTTATTTTGCTAGATAATAATTAACTTATGTCATCATAAATTATAAGTAAAAAGCAATAGTCAAAGACACAATGAAAAAAGGCATATCATTATTACTTTATTCTGGTATATGGAGAAGACATAGCATCAGAATTATTGATGACCACTTTCTTTCAACAAATTGAATTTTTTAAATCATGTATTGCTGGTTGTTATAGCATGGCGTGCTCACATTCTAATATATATGAGAGGGAGGGCAGTATGACAATATCCAAATTGATTTCATTGTGTTTGGGATTCACAAGTGACAAATATTTATTTGGTTGAAATTTGGTTATGACTAGGGGTGGCAACCGGGAAAGTCCGCCCCGCCCTACCAGAAGCCCTCCCTTTGGCGGGTTGGCCCGCCTCGCCCTGCTTAGTGAGGCGGTCCTAGAATCCCACCCCGTCCCGCCTAACTGCGGGCTGGCAGGCTAAGCCCACCAAAACTCCTCTTCTTATTTTTTTTACTATTAACTACTAAATAATATATATAATTTCACAACCACATTAATAAATTTATAATTTCTAAAAGCATAAAAAATTATATTTTTATATTCACAAACATTAAAGTCTTTGTAATTATAAATATATAATAAACATAATTATAAACCAAGTTTTCATCCAAAACATAATTATAAATATTGTCTCCAAAGCAAAATAGACATAATCCAAAACATAATTATAAATATTGTCTCCAAAACAACATAAATATAATCTAAAACACTCAATTTTTATCTTCATACTCTTGTAAGTTGGGTTTGGAGAAGTTTAGTTTTGGCTAAAAAAGTACAAAAATACCCCCTTTGCAAAATAAAAAGTTCGGCGGGAAAGGCCGCCTCGCCCCGCCAAGGCCCGCGATTTAAGCGGTGCGGGTTAGGCGGGCTTTTGTTCTTTGGCGGTCCCAATTTTTCAATCCAACCTATCTTTTTGGCGGATTACGCGGGTCGAGTCGATGGGTTTAGGCCCCTTTTTCACTTCTAGTTATGACAGTGCCAAATATTTACATAGCTTTCTAGAGTTTCTATTAGTCTCCTATTAAACTAACACCAATTGTACACTATACTACTATTTCTATTATCACTTCGTTCAATGTTGAGACTCTTGGTTATGAGAGCAAGGCATTTTTGGTTTTTCTTTTGTCCATAATAGTTTGAGTTCACCTCTCTTCTTTTTCAATGACAAAAATGTGCCTGCATTTTAAGAAAGCCAAGGTATTAAAAGCAATAAAAAATTTTGTAAATCACAGAATAACCAATGACAACTCGTAGTAAGAAACATGCATAAAGCTTAATAGTAGTTTATCTGATGTATCCTACAAATTAAACATGTTTATATATCAATAGTTGTGTAAGCAAACTGTCCAATTTAAAAAGTGTTCTTTAATAACTTGTACTTCTTTAATTACTTGTATTTCTTTAATTAATTTATCAGTGAAGGTTTGAAATTATGAACCAACCAAGGTGTAAAAGCAGTAGAGAAACCAAAACAAGAATAAATAACTAAATCAACTAAAAAATAATTAAGGCAATTAAAATGCTAAAAAGAAATAAAGGATCGTGACTTCGGCACAGACAGCTTATTTTCAAGAATTGAAACGATTCCAGCACTAATCTTTTTGTTTATGTCGGGGTTAAGACCACCAGTAGACACCAATTTACCATAAGCTGCAGGTTGCTCATTCCCACCAAAGACTATAGGCACTGACTCTTTTAGTGCAATAATCACATACTGCACATCAAGAATAGGGTGGAGTTTAAAGGCTTTAGGACAATGTGAATAGCGCAGAACAAAAAATTAGTATACCAAAAACAAATAAATGTCGAAAGTGAGAAAAATGAAGACTTCCAACTTAAAAGTAACTCCAAAAACACCATTGATCCAACATCTAGTTGAAGCATACTTCAAGACATGTGTTGACAAGAATAAAGATGAATCAAAATGCTCAATAGTAATAAAAATTTTACATAAACATTATTAATTGGCACATGAATTCACCAATAAGGGAGCTAAAATATAACTAAAGTTTTAGCAAATATTCATATTCAGGATATTAAAAAAGAGAAAAAAGTAAAAAAAAAAAAGAGACAAGAAAATAGCTTATCATGTATTTTCATGGATTGCTTCAGTTCAAAAATCTAATACAAATTAACAAAATATAACTAATATTGGACAACATATTATAATATACAAATTCTGTCTACTCATCTTTAGCATTTCTAAATTAAGATATAAAGATCTCACAATAAAAAAATCCAAAAAATTCAATCCTTTGAAATCTAAATAATAGAAAATTCAATATTATGATTAATCTAAATAACAAAAGTATATGATGAAACTTTGAATGATGAGAAAAGAGAAAATTAAAATAAATAAGTTTACAACTTCAATTGAGTTGAAAAAGGGCACCGTAAAAAATAGGTGCACAAGCCAAACCCTAAACCCCAATCTTTATGCGAAGAGGAGTGTGGTGCAGCAGAATAAATTGAGGAACACGAGCACCACGAAGCTGGTGGCAAATTAAATTAAAATTCATTATCCTGTTTAGTTATCTCTTACTAGGTAAGGGAAAGTTAAACAAGTTGGGATGCTATGCCCATTCACAAGTTGCAACCCACTTAATTAAAAGGGATTGGTATTAGTGACTAGAGGGCAAGCCAACAATAACCCAATTACAATCTTTCTTTCAAGCCTTCCAACTCAATTGGTTCCTTTCAATCAACTCCCCATCAAGTTAGGGAACTACTCGCTCAGTGTGAATGTAAAATTCATAACATATGAAAAGGAATTAAAGAAAGACATTGTAAATAAAATCAAAATAATCAAATAAAAATAAAAGTAATCCTCGTATTACATAAATCCTAATAATATTCCAATGGTAAAATTAACAAAGCAAAGGACATGGAAGAGTAAAGCCAAGTAAAGAAAACGAACTAGAATGACGAAGTCTTGATGAGGTAATAACTCTTCTCAATATCCCAATGCAAAAAGTGATAGAAAAATAAAATCCTAAAAACTATCAATGTGTAGAGAGAAAAAACCTAGAGGAGGAGTAAAAACTAGATCTAAAACTAAAACTGTGTAGAATGAATTATTGTCTTTGGTTTCTGCATGTTCTCTGGCTCTAGTCTGCTATTCTGGGCCGAGAACTGGGTCAAAACGGGGCCCAAAATTGCCCCTAGCGGAATCTGCAGATTATGCAGATCGCGCACGTCACGCGATCGCGTCATTCATGCGGACGTGTCATTCGCATTTTTCCCTGTCACGCGTTCGCATCGTCCACGCCTCCACGTCACTTGTGCTTTTCCATTCCGCGCGGTTGCGTAAGCCATGCGGCCGCGTCACTGCGATTTCTCCTCTTTCCCGCGAACGCGTGAGCCATGCGGCCGTGTCACTTCTCGCTGGTTATCTCCTCAATTTCTTGTGTTCCTTCCATTTTTGCTAGCTTCCTTTCCAATCTCCAACTCATCCATGCCCTATAAAGCCTGAAACACTTAACACAGATCACGGCATCGAATGAGATAAAGGAGAACTAAAAAGCATAATTAAAAAGTCTCTATGAAGCAGTTTTCAACCATGTAATAATTTCAGGAAGGAAATACAAATGCATGCTAAATTAATGAATAAGTGGGTAAGGATCATGATAAAACCACACAATTAAACACAATATAAACCATAAAATAGTGGTTTATCAACCTTCCCACACTTAAACATTAGCATGTCCTCATGCTTAATTGAAGGAGATAAGATAAATAAGTATGAACATGTAGAAACTCATGCAATGCAATGCAACCTATATATATGAATGCAACTATATGATTCTTGCCCACTTGATCAAAAGTAAATAAGCTCTTCAAACAATTACAAATCAAATTCCACTAATTCTATCATTATACAGTAAGACAGATAAAAGTGCAAGAAGATAGCTTATGAAAGCAGGGAATATGGAAATTCAAGCATTGAACCCTCACTGATGATGTATGTACGCTCTAATCTCTCTAGTGTATAGGGTAATCACTCGATCCTTCTCTAATCATGCTTTCTAACTTTTGTTTTTCTCCTAACCAATCAACAACAGTTAATATGCCAATGCAAACATCATGAGGACTTTTCAAGGTTATAATGGGGCCAAGGTAAGGGTAGGGATACATATATGGTTAAGTGAGATTATAAATTGAATCTTTAATTAACCCAAGCTTTAACCCAACCTATATATTTTATATAACCTTAGAATTCATACCTAGCTACCCAGAATTCCCTTTTACATTCCATACTCATATATCAATTTTATCATATGTGCATTGATCTTTGAATTTTTAATTCAGCATTGGGGTAATTTTTGTCCCCTTATTTATTTATTGAAAAATTATTTTTTTAGACATAAAAATAAATATAGCTTATCAATGCACATAGATTTTTAATTCTTGTAGCTTCACATGAGTAGGTATCCAAATTCCCATTGTATTATCATGACACATTTCCTTAATAACTTTTGTTCCCACAAATTCCCATACTTAACTAGCATACGCAATTCTATCTTAAGCTAACCAAAGATTTAATTTGGGATATACAATTATTTTTCCGCTTAAGGCTAGTAATGTGGTAAAATATAGAACAAATGAGATTTAAAGGCTCAAGGTGGTTAACAAAGGTAATTAAAAAGGATAGGCTTAATTTGGATAAGTGAGTTTAAACAAATAATAGCCTCAATCACATGCAAGCATATAAACATAATAAATATTGGACATATAGGATGAAACAAAATATAGATTACAATCATAGAGAAGTAAACACACAAGAATAAAATAATTATGGTTAAATAATGTAACCATGCAAAAAGGCTCAAATTTTTACAGGTTGTGTGTTCATTAGCTCAAAAATCATGTTCCAAATACAACTTCAAGCAAATTTATCATAAAAGTTTTGATTAAAATTAGTGAAATTTTGTTCCAAAGATATCTTTTTAGAAGAAACTTATTGTCTTTTCAATCAAGTAGAACATGCATGCAACTAACCTATTACTATGCAATTTATCCTATTCTATAAAAGAAAGAAAATCTAACTAAAATATCCTAATTTATTGGTGCTAGGGAAGAGAAATTACCTCCGGAAGTCAGGTACTAACCGACATCCCCACACTTAAGGTTTTGCACCGTCCTCGGTGCCATCTGTCAGGAACAATGGTGGGCTGGTGGCAGTGTCTCCACAGTTGGGGCCGTCATGGCTCCCTGTGCTGGTGAAGGAAGTGGAGTCCGGGGTGTCTGAGTCTCTGCAATCTCCTCTAAGCAGCTCCCTGAGGTGTTTGAATCGGCGTTGGTTACGGCGCTCTCGGAGCTTTGCTTTCTTTTCATGTTGGTCCAACCGCTTCAGTATTTGATGCAGCAGTTGACTAGTAGATGGTAGAGGAGCTGCAGCATCCTCTGTGGACTGGCTGGTAGTGGCAAGTTGTGGCCTGAGATATCTCCCATTAGGGACATACTAATCATCCCGTGGAAGAATGGCTTTGGTGTCTCCAGCTCTGTAGGATACTCCGGCTGCTGAGATGAGATCAGAGACCAATGCGGGGAAAGGTAGGTTGCCCGCGATCTGCACATGTTCCATAGCATTCCGGATATGTCTCGGTAAATTGAGAGGCTGGTTTGTGAGGATGCACCATAGTAGAACGGCCATGTCTGCGGTGAAGGAGGACTCATGAGTACTCGGGAAGACGTAATGGGACATAATCTGTGCCCATACGTGCACCTCTAAGGTAAGTGCAGAAGCCGAGATTCCCTTAGGATGGGAACGATGGTATCCGAAGATCCATTTGCTGCCAGGTCGAGTGATAACTCTGAGAACAGCGTCCCAGTCAAAGGTGTATGCCTGGCGCTTGATTGCAGCTCTCTGAAAAGCGTCCAACCCTTCTGGAGTAGGTGGGAGATCTAAGGCTTGCTGTATGGCTTCTTTTGTAATGGGGACTTGCTTCTGGCATAAATAGACGGACTGCAGAGTCAGCAGGTGGAAGTTGGAGTAGAACTCAACAACCCAAGAAAGATTAACCTGTCGTGGCTGTCTCTGTAAAAATCCCTCAATCTCTTTGTGCAATTTGTGGCTCAACAAATTCAGCAATACGAGGCGGAAGGATAAGAAGGTGTTCATTGTTGTAATTTCGAGCTGCCAGAATAGGAAACATCTGCTCACAGTAGCGATTTGGGAATCGTGCAGTGTCCTTGGCTGGAAAGGCTCTCTCTTTTTCATCAACCTTGATAATCCTTTTAATTCTTTTTGTTGAGGGCTTGACTGCAGTTGAAGAAGGTTCTGCCACTAATGCTCTCTTCGTTGCTTTCCTTGCTGTTGGTTTAGGGGTAGCTTTCTCTTTGCCTTTCTTGGTGGCCATTCTGAAAAAGGAAAGAAAAAGTAAGTTAGATCCAAAGAAGTAAAGCAAAGTAGGAGATGGAGTGAGTAATAAACAGTGCACAGTAAAGATGAATGAAATAAACACGTGGTCATGACAACATGTGAAAAGATCATTAAAGGAAATAGGATAGGTGCATAAAAGGGTAAGTAAATGCAAGATGATTATTGGCATGCCGGTAAGGGCATGAGTAGCATAGATCAAGCATCACTTCGTAACAAACTAACATGTTTGTATTGGAAATTAAATTTAATTAATAAAATAGTAAAAGAAATTTGTGAAAAACATGCTTTGAATAGTAGGAAGTATAAAAGAGAAGTGCATAATGCCATATGGGCTTTTTCACAAACACAGAGCATGCATGGTAAATAAGGTATAGAAAGTATTAAAGTAAACATGCAATCAACCCTTTAAAGAAAATAATAGATAATTGCCAAATAATTTGCAACAATCCAGAAGCATATAATGAGGAATAATGACTCAAATAAATTTCTAGCACCATGTAAAAAGGAAAGAAGAAGAAAGAAAATATGGATAATGAAAAGAAAAAGAAAAGAAAAGAAAATAACATATAAAATAAGAAGAATGATAGAAAAAAGAGGAGGGAAGAAGAAAATAAAACCTTGTTAATGGATGTGAGAGAGAGAGAGTGAAAGGGGAGATAGAAGGAAGAAGGGAGAAGGAAGAAATAAGGAGGGAAAAGAAAAATTAGGATTTGGAGAAGAGAAAGATAAGATATTTTGGCTATTTTGGTTGAGCTGTGCGGCGGAAGCGACGCGGCCGCGTGGGGCACGCGTTCGCGTGATTGCGCTTTAGTTCAGTTGACGTGGTCGCGTCGGTCACGCGATCGCGTGACCCATATTGTGCTTCTGGCGCGAGGGCAGCCTCGCACCTGCACAACTCTCTGTTCAAATTGATATATTTGCCAAATATGGGGTGACGCGATCGCGTGGGGTATGCGATCGCGTGAGTGGGCTTCAGAAGGGATGACGCAGATGCGTCAGCGACACGGTCGCGTGATAGGGATGGTGCGTCCAGCACCAATCCAGCACCACTCTCGCGCAATATTTCGTTGTGCACCCCTTTTACGTCGGAAATTAGGGCACGCAGCCGCGTGGGGCACGTGGTCGCGTGGGAGGCCATGAATCCATGTGACGCAGACGCGTCAGCAACGCGGCCACGTGGGACAATTTGTGCCATTGGCACGCCTCCAGCCATGCTCCAGCGAAACTCTCTGTTCATTTTTATTTTTCTCACCTCTCTTGTCGACGCGGACGCGTCGCTGATGCGGTCGCGTCGCGCGGCCCCTTTTTTTTGTATGCAGATGCAGATGCATGAAAGTACTGAGAAAGAGAAGATTTATTGATTAGGAAAAACTAAAGATAGAAAGAAAAGAACGATCATACCATGGTGGGTTGTCTCCCACCTAGCACTTTGCTTTAATGTCCGTAAGTTGGACGCTCCACTAGCTCAATCTTCTGGCATGTGGGGATCTTCCAAGAGGAAGATCTCAAGTTCCTTGTTTTTCTGTATCTTCTCGCCATGGTACAGCTTCAGACGTTGTCCATTAACTTTGATAAGTTCAGAACTTGAAGGGTGGCTGAGGTGATAAACTCCGTATGGTTCGGCCTTCTCTACTCTGTATGGACCTTCCCATCTTGATCTCAACTTGCCTGGTATGAGTCTCAGTCGAGATTTGTAAAGGAGGACTAAATCCCCAGGCTGGAACTCCTTTTTCTTGATGTGCTGATCATGTACAGCCTTCATCTTCTCCTTGTATATTCGTGAGTTCTCATAAGCTTCTAGGCGAAGGCTCTCCAGTTCTTGCAGTTGCAACTTTCTTTCAGCTCCGGCTTCCTCAAATCCCATTTTGCACTCCTTGACTGCCCAAAAGGCTTTATGCTCTACTTCAACTGGGAGATGACAAGCTTTTCCATAAACTAAGCGAAAAGGACTCATCCCAACGGGAGTTTTATATGCTGTCATGTATGCCCATAGTGCATCTTGTAGCCTGGTGCTCCAGTCTTTTCTATGAGGTTTGACTATCTTCTGCAAGATACGCTTTATCTCTTTGTTTGACACCTCGGCTTGCCCATTGGTTTGAGGATGGTATGTTGTTGCAACCTTATGAATTATCCCATGCTTCTTCATCAATCCTGTTAGTCTCCTGTTACAAAAATGGGTGCCTTGATCGTTCACGATTGCTCGTGGTGATCCAGAGCGGCAAATAATATGGTTTCTCACAAAGGAAACAACAGTGTTAGCATCATCAGTGCGGGTAGGAATTGCTTCCACCCATTTGGAAACATAATCCACAGCTAACAATATATAAAAATGACCATTAGAATTTGGGAACGGACCCATGAAGTCAATGCCCCAAACATCAAAAATTTCACAGAAAAGTATAATTTGTTGAGGCATCTCATCCCTCCTGGATATATTACCAAATTTTTGGCATGGAAGACAAGATTTACAAAACTCAGCAGCGTCTCTAAAAAGAGTAGGCCACCAGAATCCACAGTCTAAGATCTTTCTAGCTGTTCTTTGAGGGCCAAAATGTCCTCCACTCTCAGACGAGTGACAGGCCTCTAAAATGGACTGGAATTCTGATTGAGGCACACAACGTCTAATTACCTGATCAGCGCCATATCTCCACAAATATGGGTCATCCCATATATGATATTTAGACTCGCTTTTCAGCTTGTTGATGAGCGGATATTTTATACGCTTTTTGGGGGTAATTTCATATAGATTTTAGCATGTTTTTAATTAGTTTTTAATATAATTTTATTAGTTTTTAAGAAAAAATCATATTTCTAGACTTTACTATGAGTTTGTGTATTTTTCTGTGATTTCAGGTATTTTCTGGCTGAAATTGAGGGAGCTGAGCAAAAATCTGATTTAGGCTGAAAAAAGACTGCTGATGCTGTTGGATTCTGACCTCCCTGCACTCGGAATAAATTTTTTGGAGCTACAGGAGTCCAATTGGCGCTCTCTTAATTGGGTTGGAAAGTAGACATCTAGGGCTTTCCATCAATATATAATAGTCCATACTTTGCGCGAAAATAGATGACGTAAACTGGCGTTCAACGCCAGTTCCATGTTGCAGTCTGGCGTCCAGCGCCAAACAGGTTACAAGTTGGAGTTCAACGCCAAAAACACGTTACAACCTAGCGTTCAACTCCAAAAACAGCCTAGGCATGTGAGAAGCTTAAGTCTCAGCCCCAACACACACCAAGTGGGCCCCAGAAGTGGATTTCTGCACCAATTATCTTAGTTTACTCATTTTCTGTAAACCTAGGTTACTAGTTTAGTATTTAAACAACTTTTAGAGACTTATTTTGTACCTCATGACATTTTCAGATCTGAATTATATACTCTTTGACAGCATGAGTCTCTAAACTCCATTGTTGGGAGTGAGGAGCTCTGCAGCGTCTCGATGAATTAATGCAATTACTTTTGTTTTCCATTCAAACACGCATGTTCTTATCTAAGATGTTTATTCGCGCTTAACTATGAAGAAGGTGATGATCCGTGACACTCATCACCTTCCTCAATCCATGAACGTGTGCTTGACAACCACCTCCGTTCTACATCAGATTGAATGAGTATCTCTTAGATTCCTTAATCAGAATCTTCGTGGTATAAGCTAGAATTGATGGCGGCATTCATGAGAATCTGGAAAGTCTAAACCTTGTCTGTGGTATTCCGAGTAGGATTCTGGGATTGGATGACTGTGACGAGCTTCAAACTCGCGAGTGTTGGGCGTGATAACAAACGCAAAAGAATCAATGGATTCTATTCCGACATGATCGAGAACCAACAGCTAATTAGCCGTGCTGTGACAGAGCATTTGGACCATTTTCACTGAGAGGATAGGAAGTAGCCATTGACAACGGTGACACCCTACATATAGCTTGCCATGGAAGGAGCCTTGCATGTGGGAAGAGGAATACAAGAGGAAAGCTTAAATGAGAAGGACAAAGCATCTCCAAAACTCCAACATATTCTCCATTATTAAAGTAACAATTATTTATTTTATGCTCTTTTTACTTAATACGAAACTAAAGAACCCTATTGGTATCCTGACTAAGAATAATAAAATAACCATAGCTTGCTTCAAGCCAACAATCTCCGTGGGATTCGACCCTTACTCACGTAAGGTATTACTTGGACGACCCAGTGCACTTGCTGGTTAGCTGTGCGAAGCTGTGTTAAATAGTCCATTAATATTGGCATACACAATTTCGTGCACTAAGTTTTTGGCGCCGTTGCCGGGGATTGTTTGAGTTTGAACAACTAAAGGTTTATTTTGTTACTTAGATTAGGAATAATTTATTTTTGTTGCTATAGAGTCATTAAATTCTGAATCCTTTATTTCCTTTTCAAAAATTTTCCAAAAATATTACTTTTTTATCAATTTTTAATTTTTTTCGTGAGTTTAGTGTCTTGTTCTAAGTTTGGTGTCAATTGCACATCTTGTATTTTCCTTTAAATTTTCGAATTAATGTTCTTTGTTTTTCCTTGATCTTCAAATTATTCTTGTCAATTTTTCTTCTTTGATCTTTGGTTTGTCTTGTTCTGTGTCTTTTCTTGTTTTTCTTGTGCTTTTTCAAAACATTAGTTTTCAAAAATTTATTTTTATCTATAAAAATAATACATCTTTAAAACACGTTACATTTATAGCTCAGTTGGCTAGAGCGTTGGCTTATGTTCTTGGCAATTGGGTATCTTTTTAAAACTTTTTCAAAAATAATTTTTCTTGATTTAATCTTGTGCCAAACTTTAAGTTTAGTGTTTTCTTGTTAATTTTGATATAATTTTTGAAAATTATTTTTATTTGCTAAAAATTTTAAGTTTGGTGTTCTTTCTTTTGTTCCTGATGTTCTTGTGAATCTTCAAAGTGTTCTTGAGTCTTCTTTATGTTTTGATCTTAAAATTTTTAAGTTTGGTGTTCCTTGGTGTTTTCCCTCCAAAATTTTCGAAAACAAGGGGCATTAGATCTAAAAATTTTAAGTCTTGTGTCTTTTATGTGTTTTTCTCTTTCATCATAAAATTCAAAATTCAAAAAAAATATCTTTTCTAACTATTTTTAAGCTACTTTTTCGAAATTTTTTTATAAAAATTTAGATTTCAATTTCAAAATTTTTCAAATCTTATCCTTTTAAGAAAAAAAATAATATTATTATATCTTTTTCAAAAATATCCTAACCATTTTCTCTCTCCTCATTTTTTTTTGAAAATCTTCATAAAATATTTTCAAATTCTTATTAATTTTTTTTAATTTTAATTTTCTTATTTTATCTTTTTTTTATTTTGGTTTTTTTATTTTATTTTATTTCGAAAATCATTTTTTTATTTTTATTTTTTTATTTATTTATAAACTAAAAATTTAAATCCACATTACCCCCTTTACTCCAACATGGACATAAGTGGAAATGAATAGTCTAGAAGGACTCTGGGGTCATATGCTAACCCCAATACTGCTTCATATGGGAGTAGTATATGTATACCCTCCATTGGAGTTAGTAGTTTTAAGTTGAATCCTCAGTTTATTATCATGGTGCAGCAAAGTTGCCAGTATTCCAGTCTTCCACAAGAAGAACCTACAGAGTTTCTGGCACAGTTTTTACAAATTGCTGACACAGTACATGATAAAGAGGTAGATCAGGATGTCTACAGGCTATTACTGTTCCCATTTGCTGTAAAAGACCAAGCTAAGAGGTAGTTAAATAACCAACCTAAGGACAGCATAAAGACACGGAAATAGTTGTCAGAAAAATTCCTGAATCACTATTTTCCTCCGAAACGGATGACACAGCTAAGGCTGAGCATCCAAGGCTTCAAACAAGGAGATAATGAATCTCTCTATGATGCCTGGGAGAGATACAGAGAGATGCTAAGAAAATGCCCCTCTGAAATGTTTTCAGAGTAGGTGCAGTTAGACATCTTCTACTATGGGCTTACAGAAAGAGCTCAGATTTCTCTAGACCACTCAGCTGGTGGATCTATACACATGAGAAAGACAATAGAAGAAGCTCAAGAGCTTATTGATACAGCTGCCAGAAATCAGCATCTGTACCTAAGCAGTGAACCTTCCATGAAAGAAGAGGCTAAAACAGTAACTGCTGAAATGAGTCCTACATAACAACTTACAAAATTCAATCAGCAATTGGATTTTTCTAACAAAACAGTTAGCCGAATTCAAGGAGATATTACAAGAAACAAGAATGGCTAATATGAATATGGAAGTACAGTTGAAGCAAACAGAACAGCAGTTATCAAAACAAATAACAGAAGAATGCCAAACAATTCAATTAAGAAGTGGGAAAACATTAAATACCTCACTTCAAGGTAGCAGGAAGCCAAGAAATGAGCAAACCACCAAAATCCATCTGAGGACAGTCAGAGCCTAGAGAGGAATAATTCTGGCGCTCAAACGCCAAAAAATGGGTGGAAAGCTGGCGCTGAACGCCCAGACCATGCTCAGGTCTGGCGTTCAACGCTAGAAACAAGCAATGAATTGGCATTGAACGCCCAAAGGAAGCTCAGTTCTGGCATTCAGACGCCAGAAATAGGCAAGGAGCTGGCGTCTAACGCCACTCCAGCTTCCACCCCTGGCATTCGAACGCCAGTGGGAGGTCAGACACATACAAGTGCTGATAACAACCCCTCTAAAAAGGCTTCTCAACCCACATCTGTAGGCAATAAACCTACAGCAACTAAGGATGAGGAATATAAAGCCAAAATGCCTTATCCTCAGAAACTCTGCCAAGCGGAACAGGATAAGCAATTTGCCTGCTTTGCAGACTATCTCAGGACTCTTGAAATAAAGATTCTGTTTGCAGAGGCATTCGAGCAAATACCCTCTTATGCTAAGTTCATGAAAGAGATCTTAAGTCATAAGAAGGATTGGAGGGAAACTGAAAAAGTTTACCTCACTGAAGAATGCAGTGCAGTCATTCTGAAAAGCTTACCTGAGAAGCTTAAAGATCCTGAAAGCTTTATGATACCATGCACATTAGAGGGTACTTGTACCAAGCAAGCTCTATGTGATCTTGGGGCAAGTATCAACCTAATACCTGCATCTATTATCACAAAGCTTGGTTTGACTGAAGAAGTCAAACCAACCCGGATATGTCTCCAACTTGCTAATGGCTCCATTAAATACCCATCAGGCGTGATTGAAGACATGACTGTCAAGGTTGGGCCATTTGCCTTTCCTACTGACTTTGTGGTGCTAGAAATGGAGGAGCACAAGAGTGCAACTCTCATTCTGGGAAGACCTTTCCTAGCAACTGGCCGAACCCTTATTGATGTTCAAAAAGGGGAAGTAACCCTGAGAGTCAATGAGGATGAGTTCAAGTTGAATGTTGTCAAAGCCATGCAACATCCAGACACCCAAAATGACTGCATGAGCGTTGATATTATTGACTCTCTGGTAAAAGAGGTCAATATGGCTGAGAGTCTCGAATCAGAGCTAGAGGATATCTTTAAAGATGTTCAGCCTGATCTGGAGGAACCAGAGAAAATAATAGAACCTCTGAAAATCCCTCAGGAAGAGGAGAAACCTCCCAAACCCGAACTCAAACCATTACCACCATCCCTGAAATATGCATTTCTTGGAGAAGGTAATACCTTTCCTGTAATCATAAGCTCTACCTTAGAGCCACAGGAAGAGGAAGCACTAATTTAGGTGCTAAGGACACACAAGACAGCTCTTGGGTGGTCCATCAGTGATCTTAAGGGCATTAGCCCAGCCAGATGCATGCACAAGATCCTATTGGAGGGTGATGCTAAGCCAGTGATTCAACCACAAAGGCAGCTAAATCCAGCCATGAAGGAGGTGGTGTAGAAAGAGGTCACTAAATTACTAGAAGCTGGGATCATTTATCCTATTTCTGATAGCCCCTGGGTAAGCCCTGTCCAAGTCGTCCCTAAGAAATGTGGCATGACAGTGGTCCATAATGAAAAAAATAAACTGGTTCCTACAAGGACAGTTACAGGTTGGCATATGTGCATTGATTACAGAAGGCTCAATACCGCCACCAGAAAGGATCGTTTTCCCTTACCATTCATAGACCAGATGCTAGAAAGACTGGCAGGTCATGAATACTACTGCTTCCTGGATGGATATTCAGGTTATAATCAAATTGCAGTAGATCCCCAGGATCAAGAGAAAATGGCATTCACATGTCCATCCGGAGTATTTGCATACAGAAGGATGCCATTTGGTCTATGCAATGCACCTGCAACTTTTCAAAGGTGCATGCTCTCTATTTTCTCTGATATTGTGGAAAAATTTCTAGAAGTCTTCATGGATGACTTTTCAGTATTTGGAGACTCATTCAGCTCCTGTCTTGACCATCTAGCACTTGTTCTAAAGAGGTGCCAAGAGACTAACCTGGTTTTAAACTGGGAAAAATGTCACTTTATGGTGACTGAAGGAATTGTCCTTGGGCACAAAATTTCGAACAAGGGCATAGAAGTGGATCAAGCTAAGGTAGAGGTAATTGAAAAATTACCACCACCTGCCAATGTTAAGGCAATCAGAAGCTTTCTGGGGCATGCAGGATTCTATAGGAGGTTTATAAAGGATTTTTCAAAAATCGCCAAACCTCTGAGTAATCTGCTAGCTGGTGACACGCCATTTATCTTTGATAAGGAGTGTCTGCATGCATTTGAGACCCTGAAAACTAAGCTGGTCACAGCACCAGTGGTGCACGAAAATTGTGATCATCAATGGCGCCATCAACATGGTACGCACAATTGTAATATCAACTATTTATCACAACTTCGCACAACTAACCAGCAAGTGCACTGGGTCGTCCAAGTAATAAACCTTACGCGAGTAAGGGTCGATCCCACGGAGATTGTTGGTATGAAGCAAGCTATGGTCATCTTGTAAATCTCAGTCAGGTAGATTCAAATGGTTATAGATGATTTATGAATAAAACATAAAGATAAAGATAGAGATACTTATGTAATTCATTGGTAAGAATTTCAGACAAGCGTATGGAGATGCTTTGTCCCTTCCGTCTCTCTGCTTTCCTACTGTCTTCATCCAATCCTTCTTACTCCTTTCCATGGCAAGCTGTATGTAGGGTTTCACCATTGTCAGTGGCTACCTCCCATCCTCTCAGTGAAAATGTTCTACGCACCCTGTCACGGCACAGCTAATCATTCGTCGGTTCTCAATCAGGTTGGAATAGAATCCAGTGATTCTTTTGCGTCTGTCACTAACGCCCAGCCTTTAGGAGTTTGAAGCTCGTCACAGTCATTCAATCATTGAATCCTACTCAGAATACCACATACAAGGTTTAGACCTTCCGGATTCTCTTGAATGCTGCCATCAATTCTAGCTTATACCACGAAGATTCTGATCAAGGGATCCAAGAGATAAACATTCAAGCCTTGTTTGCTTGTAGAACAGAAGTGGTTGTCAGGCACTCGTTCATAAGTGAGAATGATGATGAGTGTCACATAATCATCACATTCATCATGTTCTTGGGTGCAAATGAATATCTTAGAACAAGAATAAGCTGAATTGAATAGAAAAACAATAGTAATTGCATTAATACTCGAGGTACAGCAGAGCTCCACACCTTAATCTATGGTGTGTAGAAACTCCACCGTTGAAAATACATAAGAACAAGGTCTAGGCATGGCCGTGAGGCCAGCCCCCATGATCTAAGATAGCATAAGAATAAAGATAGCTACCAAGATAAGAATACAATAGTAAAAGGTCCTATTTGTAGAGAACTAGTAGCCTAGGGTTTACAAGAGTGAGTAAATGACATAAAAATCCACTTCCGGGCCCACTTGGTGTGTGCTTGGGCTGAGCATTGAAGAATTTTCGTGTAGAGACTTCTCTTGGAGTTAAACGCCAGCTTTTGTGCCAGTTTGGGCGTTTAACTCCCATTCTTGTGCCAGTTCCGGCGTTTAACGCCGGGTAGTTTTGAGCTGATTTGGAACGCCGGTTTGGGCCATCAAATCTCGGGCAAAGTATGGACTATTATATATTGCTGAAAAGCCCAGGATGTCTACTTTCCAACGCAGTTGAGAGCGCGCCAATTGGGCTTTTGTAGCTCCAGAAAATTCACTTCGAGTACAGGGAGGTCAGAATCCAACAGCATCTGCGGTCCTTTTCAGCCTCTGAATCAGATTTTTGCTCAGGTCCCTCAATTTCAGCCAAAAAATATCTGAAATCACAGAAAAACACACAAACTCATAGTAAAGTCCAGAAAAGTGAATTTTAACTAAAAACTAATAAAAATATACTAAAAACTAACTAAAACATACTAAAAACATACTAAAAACAATGCCAAAAAGCGTATAAATTATCCGCTCATCAACCAGTCATCTCTGCACCAGACTGGACATTACCATTTGAATTGATGTGTGATGCTAGTGACCATGCCATTAGTGCAGTGTTGGGACAGAGGCATGACAAGCTTATGCACGTCATTCACTATGCTAGCCGTGTTTTAAATGACGCACAAAAGAACTACACAACCACAGAAAAAGAATTACTTGCAGTGGTTTATGCCATTGACAAGTTCAGATCCTATTTGGTAGGATCAAAAGTGATTGTGTACACTGATCATGCTGCTCTAAAATATCTACTCACAAAGCAGGATTCAAAATCCAGAATCATCAGATGGGTGTTACTTCTGCAAGAGTTTGATATAGAAATAAGAGACAGAAAAGGGACAGAGAACCAAGTAGCAGATCACCTGTCCCGAATAGAACCAGTAGAAGGGGCGTCCCTCCCTTTTACTGAGATCTCTAAAACCTTTCCGGATGAGCAACTCTTTGCTATCCAGGAAGTGCCATGATTTGCAGACATTGCAAACTACAAGGTAGTGAGGTTCATACCCAAAGAGTACAGTAGGCAGCAATCAAAGAAATTGATCACAGATGCAAAGTACTATCTTTGGGATGAACCATATCTCTTCAAGAGATGTGCAGACGGAGTAATCCGTAGATATGTGCCTAAAGAAGAGGCACAGAAGATCCTCTGGCACTGCCATGGATCACAGTATGGAGGACATTTTGGAAGTGAGCGAACAGCCACAAGAGTCCTCTAATGTGGCTTCTAATGGCCTACTCTCTATAAAGACTCCCGAGTGTTTGTACTCAATTGTGACAGTTGCCAAAGATCTGGCAATCTGCCTCATAGTTATGCCATGCCTCAACAAGGGATCTTGGAGATTGAGTCATTTGATGTATGGGGTATTGACTTCATGGGGCCTTTCCCACCATCAAACTTAAACACTTATATTCTGGTGGTAGTGGATTATGTATCCAAATGGGTGGAAGCTATTGCAACACCCACTAATGACACTAAGACAGTGCTAAAATTCCTCCAGAAACACATCTTCAGTAGATTTGGTACCCCTAGAGTATTAATCAGTGATGGGGCACTCATTTCTGCAATAAACAGCTTTACTCTGCTTTGGTTCGATATGGAGTTAGCCACAGGGTGGCCACTCCATATCATCCACAGACAAATAGGCAAGCTGAAGTCTCTAATAGAGAACTTAAAAGAATCCTAGAACGGACTGTGATTAACCGTAGAAGGGATTGGGGAAGAAGCTTGGATGACGCTTTGTGGGCATACAGAACAGCATTCAAGACCCCTATAGGGACCTCTCCATACCAGCTTGTGTATGGAAAGGCATGTCACTTGCCAGTGGAACTGGAATATAAGGCCTACTAGGCAACCAGATTCCTAAACCTTGATGCCAAGTTAGCTGGAGAAAAACGATTACTCCAGTTAAATGAGCTAGAGGAATTTAGACTCAATACTTTCGAGAATGCAAAAATTTACAAAGAGAAAGCAAAAAGATGGCATGATAAGAAATTGTCATCCAGAGTCTTTGAGCCAGGGCAGAAAGTTCTGCTATTTAATTCTAGGCTCAAATTATTCCCCGGAAAATTGAAATCCCGGTGGAGAGGACCATATGTGATTACAAGTGTGTCACCATATGGATATGTAGAGCTCCAGGATAATGATTCTAACAAAAAGTTCATTGTTAATGGACAAAGAGTCAAACATTATCTTGAAAGTAATTTGGAGCAAGAATGCTCAAAACTGAGACTTAACTAAAGCTCAGTAATAGTCCAGCTAAAGACAATAAAGAAGCGCTTGCTGGGAGGCAACCCAGCCACTTACAGAGCTTATTTGTTAATTAATTAACTTTTACAGGTATATGTCAAGTATCTTCAAGGTAAAATAGCAAATGCTTAAGTTCACAGAGTTACAGAAGGATTCAGAGGATAAAACAGCAAAAAAAGGAAGCTCACTGGTGCGAAAAAGCCAGTAAAAGCTGTTTTGGGCGTTGAACGCCCAAAAGAAGCACCTACTGGGCATTCAACGCCAGTAAGGATAGCCATCTGGGCGTTAAACGCCAGAAAGGAGCATCTTCTGGGCGTTGAACACCAGAAAGAAGCACCTTCTGGGCGTTGAGCGTTGAACACCAGAAAGAAGCACCTTCTGGGCGTTCAACGCCAAATTTACAGCGTCCTGGGCGTTCAGAAAAACGCCCAGTGACAAAGGACTTCCTGGCATTCAACGCTAGAAAGAAGCAACAGCTGGGCGTTGAACGCCCAGGAGAAGCTGTACATGGGCGTTAAACGCCCAAAACATGCAGCGTTTGGGCATTTAACGCCGGATGGTGGGGAGGAGGTAAAATCGTTTTTTTTCTTCACATTTTTTTTAATTTTCTACATTTCAATTCATGATTTCTTGCATAAACATGTTACAAATTCTCATCCTTTAATTCCAAAAATTTTAATCCTAATTTCTAAAACCTTTTTTTCCAAAATAATAAAAAAATGTATCTTAATCCATAAACACAAATCTTGTTCCAATCCAATCTAACTCTTTTTTAAATCTTTTTCAAAACTCATCATATCTTTTGAATTTCGAAATTGCCTATCCCTCTATTCCTCTCCTTTCCTTTCTTTTGCTTGAGGACAAGCAAATCTCTAAGTTTGGTGTGATTTTCCATGATCACTGAGCTAAAACTCATCAAGATCATGGCACCTAAGGGAACAGGAAGAGCAAGGATGTGACTTGAAGGAACTGAAGTGTCAGAAATTATCTCTTGAAGGATGAAGCACCCGACAGACTAGAGGAATACCCACTTCCCAAAATAAAGGTTGTTGAGTCCTAATCTTTGCCTTAACTCTGTGATAACTGTTCTTATTATGAATTTACCTTAGAAGTTATATATTAGTAGTAGTAATTAGTATCTCTATTTTGATTTTATCTCCAATTAAGCTATAATTTCTTTTTCTCATCATCATCAAACATGAATAAAATAGTAGATTTTTAGAATAAAGAGGCAATTTTTTTATCGAGTTCTTAATAAGGAAAATTCTAATTATTTATATGTGGTGGCAATACTTTTTGTCTTTTGAATGAATGCCTGAACAGTGCATATTTTTTATATTGAATTTTATGAATGTTAAAATTGTTGGCTCCTGAAAGAATGATGAACAAGAGAAATGTTATTGATGATCTGAAAAATCATGAAATTGATTCTTGAAGCAAGAAAAAGCAGTGAAAAACAAGCTGGCGAAAGAAAAAAAAAGAAAAGTCAGTAATTTACGAAAAAAAAAAGCAAAAGAGGTAGAAAAAGCCAATAGCCCTTTAAACCAAAAGGCAAGGGTGAAAAGGATCCAAGGCTTTGAGCATCAATGGATAGGAGGGCCCAAGGAAATAAATCCAGGCCTAAGCGGCTAAATCAAGCTGTCCCTAACCATGTGCTTGTGGCATGCAGGTCCAAGTGAAAAGCTTGAGACTGAGTGGTTAAAGTCGTGATCCAAGGCAAAAGAGTGTGCTTAAGAACTCTGGACACATCTAATTGGGGACTTTAGCAAAGCTAAGTCACAATCTGAAAAGGTTCACCCAATTATGTGTCTGTGGTATTTATGTATCTGGTGGTAATACTGGAAAACAAAGTGCTTAGGGCCACGGCCAAGACTCATAAAGTAGCTGTGTTCAAGAATCAACATACTAAACTAAGAGAATCAATAATACTATCTGAATTCTGAGTTCCTATGGATTCCAATCATTCTGAATTTCAAAGGATAAAGTGAGATGCCAAAACTGTTCAGAAACAAAAAACTACTATCCCTGCTCATCTAAATTAGAATCTGAGCCTCACTTAAAACTCTGAGATATTATTGCTTCTTAATTTCTTTTTATCCTATTTTATTTATCTAGTTGCTTGGAGACAAGCAACAGTTTAAGTTTAGTGTTGTGATGAGCGGATATTTTATACGCTTTTTGGGGGTAATTTCATATAGATTTTAGCATGTTTTTAATTAGTTTTTAATAGAATTTTTAGTTTTCAAGCAAAAATCATATTTCTAGACTTTACTATGATTTTGTGTGTTTTTCTATGATTTCAGGTATTTTCTGGCTGAAATTGAGGGAGCTGAGCAAAAATCTGATTTAGGCTGAAAAAGGACTGCTGATGCTGTTGGATTCTGACCTCCCTGCACTCGGAATGGATTTTTTGGAGCTACAGAAGTTCAATTGGCGCTCTCTCAATTGGGTTGGAAAGTAGACATCCAGGGCTTTCCAGCAATATATAATAGTCCATACTTTGCACGAAAATAGATGACGTAAACTGGCGTTCAACGCCAGTTCCATGTTGCAGTCTAGCGTCCAATGCTAGAAACAGGTTACAAGTTGGAGTTCAACGCCGAAAACACATTACAACCTAGCGTTCAACTCCAGAAACTGCCCAGGCACGTGAGAAGCTTAAGTCTCAGCCCCAGCACAACCAAGTGGACCCCAAAAGTGGATTTCTGCACCAATTATCTTAGTTTACTCATTTTCTGTAAACCTAGGTTACTAGTTTAGTATTTAAACAACTTTTAGAGACTTATTTTGTACCTCATGATATTTTCAGATCTGAATTATATACTCTTTGACGGCATGAGTCTCTAAACTCCATTGTTGGTGGTGAGGAGCTCTGCAGCGTGTCGATGAATTAATGCAATTACTTCTGTTTTCCATTCAAACACGCTTGTTCTTATCTAAGATGTTTATTCGCGCTTAACTATGAAGAAGGTGATGATCCATGACACTCATCACCTTCCTCAATCCATGAACGTGTGCCTAACAACCACCTCCGTTCTACATTAGATTGAATGAGTATCTCTTAGATTCCTTAATCAAAATCTTCGTGGTATAAGCTGGAATTGATGGCGGCATTCATGAGAATCCGGAAAGTCTAAACCTTGTCTGTGGTATTCCGAGTAGGATTCTAGGATTGGATGACTGTGACGAGCTTCAAACTCGCGAGTGTTGGACGTGATGACAAACGCAAAAGAATCAATGGATTCTATTCCGACATGATCGAGAACCAACAGTTGATTAGCCATGCTGTGACAGAGCATTTGGACCATTTTCACTGAGAGGATGGGAAGTAGCCATTGACAACGGTGACACCCTACATATAGCTTGCCATGGAAGGAGCCTTGCGTGTGGGAAGAGAAATACAAGAGGAAAGCTTAAATGAGATGGACAAAGCATCTCCAAAACTCCAATATATTCTCCATTATTAAAGTAACAATTATTTATTTTATGCTCTTTTTACTTAATACAAAACTAAAGAACTCTATTGGTATCCTGACTAAGAATAATAAAATAACCATAGCTTGCTTCAAGCCAACAATCTCCGTGGGATTCGACCCTTACTCACGTAAGGTATTACTTGGATGACCCAGTGCACTTGCTGGTTAGTTGTACGAAGCTGTGTTAAATAGTCCATTAATATTGGCATACACAATTTTGTGCACCACTTGTCCCTTTGATGCTTAGAAAAGTGTGGAGGAAGTGTGCGGCTAACTAGATAATTAGCTACAGGTGCGTACCAAGGGGCTACTTCAGATACTGCTTGCAGGTTATCCAGTGGGAAATTATCATCTATAGGAGTAGAATCATCCTTAATGTGCTCAAGGTGACTCAAGTGGTCTGCCACTAGATTCTGGTTACCACTCCTATCCTTTATTTCTAAATCAAATTCTTGTAATAGCAGTATCCAACGTATGAGCCTTGGTTTGGACTCCTTTTTAGCTAACAGATACTTTAAAGCTGCATGGTCCGAATACACTACTACTCTAGTACCAAGTAAATAAGCTCGGAATTTATCCAGAGCAAAAACAATAGCAAGAAGCTCTTTTTCAGTAGTAGTATAATTGGACTGGGCAGCGTCTAAAGTCTTAGATGCATAAGCAATAAAAAAAGGATCATTACCTTCACGCTGAGCCAGCGCTGCTCCCACTACATGGTTGGAAGCATCGCATATGATTTCAAACGGCTGGCTCCAGTCCGGTCCTCGCACAATTGGAGCTTGAGTCAAGTTGGTCTTCAGCTTATCAAACGCTTGTTTGCAATCCTCACTGAACTTGAATTCAATATCCTTCTGGATAAGGGAAGTGCTACCTTACTAAAATCCTTAATAAATCTCCTGTAAAAACCTGCATGGCCAAGGAATGAACGGACTTCCCTCACAGAGGAGGGGTAAGGTAAACTAGAAATAACATTCACCTTTGCTGGGTCTACAGAAATGCCAGTATTAGATACAACATGTCCTAATACAATCCCTTGTTTTACCATAAAGTGACATTTTTCAAAATTTAATACAAGGTTTGTACTGACATCTATCTAATACTCTAGATAATCCATCTAAGCAAAGGCTAAAAGAATCACCATAAACGCTAAAATCATCCATAAAGACCTCCATACAGTCCTCAATAAGATCAGAGAAAAGACTCATTATGCACCTCTGGAAAGTAGCTGGTGCATTGCACAAGCCAAAGGGCATTCTCTTGTAAGCATAAGTCCCAAAAGGACATGTAAAAGTAGTCTTTTCCTGATCCTCAGGAGCTATATGAATCTGGAAATAACCTGTGTAACCATCTAAAAAGCAATAATGTGATTTACCTGACAGGCGATCCAGCATTTGATCAATGAATGGAAGTGGGTAGTGATCCTTGCGAGTAGCTTGGTTGAGACGCCTGTAATCAATGCAGACTCTCCAAGCGTTTTGTACTCTGGTTGCTATGAGCTCTCCATGCTCATTCTTCACTGTAGTGACTCCACACTTCTTGGGCACCACTTGGACTGGGCTAACCCATTCACTGTCTGAAATGGGATAGATGATACCTGCTTCCAATAGTCTGGTCACTTCCTTTTTGACAACTTCCAAAATAGTGGGATTCAGTCTTCTTTGGGGTTGGCGAACAGGTCTTGCTCCTTCCTCTAAAAATATTCTGTGCTCACATACTTGAGAGTTGATGCCTACTATGTCTGCCAAACTCCACCCAATTGCTTTCTTGTGCTTCCTCAGCACACTAAGTAACTGCTCTTCCTATTCAGGAGTGAGGTCCTATGCAATAATAACTGGAAACTTCTTCCCATCTTCAATATAAGCGTATTTGAGATGTGGAGGGAGAGGTTTCAACTCTATCTTCTGGTCATGGGCAGGCTCTGGATTGTCTGGAGCTTGCGAAAATGCCGAAGTATCCTTATTGTTAGTTAATAGAGTCCCCACACTTGGACTTTATTCTGTGTACTTTTCTTCCAGCTCTTCTTGGTGAATTTCAGCTACAGTTTCATCTATGATATCACACTGGAAGATAGAATGATCTTCTGGAGGGTTGTTTGTGACTCCATTCAAATTAAAGATTACTATTCGGCCATCTATTTCAAAAGAATATGTTCCTGAAAAAGCATCTAATTTGAATCTTGATGTCTTCAGGAATGGTCTGCCAAGTAGGATTGATGATGGCTTATCTGAGTCATTATTGGGCATCTCCAAGATATAGAAATCAATGGAAAATGTGAGCCCTTTAATGTTCACCAAAACATCGTCAGCAACTACAGCTACTGTAATAATGCTTTTATCTGCCAACACAAAACGAGCTGCCGACCTTTTTAAGGGAGGGAGCCTTAAAACATCATATACAGATAAAGGCATTATACTAACATGCTCCCAAATCACACATGCAATCATAAATTACTACACCTCCAATAGTATAACTAACTATACAAGGACCTGGGTCACTACATTTTTCAGGTAAATTTCCCATTAAAGCAGATATAGAGCTTCCTAAAGGAATAGTTTCTAATTCATTAATTTTGTCTTTATGTATGCATAAATCTTTTAGAAACTTTGCATATTTAGGTACCTGTTGAATGACATCAAAAAGGGGAACAGTTACCTCAACCTTTTTGAAGATTTCTACCATTTTGGGGTCAGGTTCCAACTGCTTCCTGGGCTTCCTTGCAAATTGTGGAAATGGAATGGGAGTGGTGTTTTCTGCAGTGTCTGCACCTTTTGGTGCTTCCTCCTGTGGTTGAGCTTCTTCTTTCTCAGCTATGTCCTGTATGTCCTCTTCCTCTTCAACATCTTCTAATTCTACTACCTCTTCAGATGAGGCATGTTTTGGTGGGCTTGGCTCCTCCTGATTTCTCTCCTATAGTGTGGTTCCAGACCTTAGGGTGATGGCATTAATACCACCCTTTGGGTTGGGTAATGGTTGGAGCTGCAGACACTCATCGGTATAGTGACTGTAATCTGCATACTCTTTGTGGAACTAACTGCTGGCTGTGCTGTGGCGGGGAAGGCTGAACTTGCTGAGGTTGTTGTTGATTCAGTTGCATCTGCTTCAGCAAGTTAGTCATTTCACATAGACTCTAGGCTATAGTAGTAGTCTCTGTATTAGTGGATACTTCCACAACAGCTCTTGACCGACTTTGTCTCTGCCTATGATTCCTAGTAGAGTCAGCTAAGTCTCTGATCAATTGTCATGCTTCGTCCGTAGTCTTGTACTTTTTCATAGAACCATTGCAAGCACCTTCCAGTGTGGTCTATCTTGAGATCTCAAACCCTGTGTAAAGTAACCGAGCAAAACTATCTTGTCAATCATATGATGGGGACATGCATCTCGAAGTGTATTGAAGTGTTCCAAGTATTCATAGAGGGTCTCAGATTCATCATGAACGATCATAGACATGTCCTTCCTCAGCTTATCGGTAACTTCAGCTGGAAAGAATTTATCCAGAAATTCTCTCCTAAGTGTATCCCAGTTGGAAACAGTTTCTCTGAGTTGAGTGTAGTACCACTCTCTTGCCTTTCCCTCCAGAGAAAATGGGAAGGCTTTCAATAGAATAGAGATTTCATCAGCGCCATCACGCTTAACAGTAGAACAAGCGGTCTGGAAATCCCTAAGATGCTTGATAGGCTCTTGAGCAGGTAAGCCATGAAATTTTGGGCATCAAGTTGAGTAGTGAAGACTTTATTTCAAAATCTACAGCTACTGTTGGGTGGTGTGCCTGGAATGGTTGGAGCGTAAAATCAGGGACTCCTTCCTCCTGGATAGTGACTCTTTTGGGCGCTGCCATGTCACCTGCACGTAAATGAACTGGATCAATAGAAAGGGGGTTTGTTTCTTCCTTAGATGACGGTTCAGGTTCTTCCTCAAAGAGGAGTCGCCTACGCCTAGCTCGACTTATATGTGAAAGAGTTCTTTCAATTTCAGGGTCAAATGCTGGCAAGCTTGGATCAGGAAGCGAACGCGTCATTTAACAAAAGAAACGTACAGTTCATAGTGATAGAATGAAAAGAAAAAATTGCAATAAAAATAAATACCAATCAATAAATTAACACATTGTTGCAACTCCCCGGCAACGGTACCAAAAATTGATGCAGCGGAAATTGGTGAATTAAAAATTATTAAAATATATGCATTGCAAGTATAGTTCTTAACTCACCAAAATTCCACTTATCAATTTAGAAAGGTGTCACAGAAATTTAAATTTTAATTACTGGGAGTATGAATCCCAGGTCGTCTCCCAACGAGTTGCAGAAAAGTGTGCTATTTTATTAATCAGATGTTTTCAAAAAGGTTTGAGTTGAGTAAACAGGAAATAAAATTGGAGAATTTGAATAATGTAAATAAAAGCCTTGATTGGGAGTTGATTAGTTGGAAGTCCCGCTATTGTTGGATTACTCTCTAGATTAATTGATAATTAAAGGTTATCCTGTTTAGTTATCTCTTACTAGGTAAGGGAAAGTTAAACAAGTTGGGATGCTATGCCCATTCACAAGTTGCAACCCACTTAATTAAAAGGGATTGGTGTTAGTGACTAGAGGGCAAGCCAACAATAACCCAATTACAATCTTTCTTTCAAGCCTTCCAACTCAATTGGTTCCTTTCAATCAACTCCCCATCAAGTTAGGGAACTACTCGCTCATTGTGAATGTAAAATTCATAACATATGAAAAGGAATTAAAGAAAGACATTGTAAATAAAATCAAAATAATCAAATAAAAATAAAAGTAATCCTCGTATTAAATAAATCCTAATAATATTCCAATGGTAAAATTAACAAAGCAAAGGACATGAAAAAGTAAAGCCAAGTAAAGAAAACGAAATAGAATGACGAAGTTTTGATGAGGTAATAACTCTTCTCAATATCCCAATGCAAAAAGTGATAGAAAAATAAAATCCTAAAAACTATCAATGTGTAGAGAGAAAAAACCTAGAGGAGGAGTAAAAACTAGATCTAAAACTAAAACTGTGTAGAATGAATTGTTGTTTTTGGTTTCTGCATGTTCTCTGTCTCTAGTCTGCTGTTTTGAGCCGAGAACTGGGTCAAAACGGGGCCCAAACTCGCCCCTAGCGGAATCTGCAGATTATGCAGATCGTGCACGTCACGCGATCGCGTCATCCATGCGGACGCGTCATTCGCGTTTTTCCCTGCCACGCGTTCGCGTCGTCCACACCTCCGCGTCACTTGTGCTTTTCCATTCCGCGCGGTCGCGTAAGTTATGCGGCCGCGTCACTGCGATTTCTCCTCTTTCGCGCGAACGCGTGAGCCATACGGCCGCGTCACTTCTCGCTGGTTATCTCCTCAATTTCTTGTGTTCCTTCCATTTTTGCTAGCTTCCTTTCCAATCTCCAACTCATCCATTCCTTTCCAATCTCCAACTCATCCATGCCCTATAAAGCTTGAAACACTTAACACACAGATCACGGTATCGAATGGGATAAAGGAGAACTAAAAAGCATAATTAAAAAGTCTCTAGGAAACAGTTTTCAACCATGTAATAATTTCAGGAAAGAAATACAAATGCATGCTAAATTAATGAATAAGTGGGTAAGGATCATGATAAAACCACACAATTAAACACAATATAAACCATAAAATAGTGGTTTATCACACACATCGAAACAAAATGATCATCATCATCAATATACGTTAATCGTAAAATGCAGAAAATTGAAATTGTCAAAGTATAAAACCTTGAAAATTAATTTGTGTCAATGAGAATCCTCTTGATAATGACACCGAGGAGGATCCCGGTAGAACTGAAGAGACACTGCGTCCGACACAAATTCAAAAAAATTTTAAGGAAATCGAGAAATTGCGTTAAAATAGGAAGGTATCTAATAAAAAAGATGGTAGAAGAAAAAATGGCAAAGTCTTCACAAAAATGAAAAAGCGACAACAAACATAAGGTATTTAGGTATCTAGAGAGGAAGAGGTCCTCACAAAGAAAGAAAAAAAGGGACAGCAAGCATTTGAAACAAAGATTTGTTATTCAAATTTTATATGGACCAATTTTAAAATATCAAAAACTTATTGTTATTTTAAATATAAACTATTAAATTTATTATTAATTTAATCTAAAATTTTAAATTATATAAATAAACTCAAAAGATTTAGACTCATTTTAAATAGACCCACGTTAATATATCAGACGGTTCTATAATCTACTATATGTTAACAATACTGCGTGCTCGTTATCGGCTTTTATTTATTTTTAATTAAAAAAACCTACACAATTGGCCTAACATATATGATGTAACATATTTTCTAGATGCCATTTGAAATATTATCAGCTATTAAATAATCTTAGGATTAATTAAATTCAACAGTCTAAAGTCTAAACTGTACTACACATTTGACATTAGTGTTTGAATAATGGAGATGCTTCCCCTGCCAGTGCCAGTGTTTAATTTCTCTCTGCTATCTAATTCTTTATTCTACATGCATCAATAGCCTACTTTGCTTTTTTACTCTTTATCAATAATAATAATAATAATAATAATAATAATAATAATAATAATAATAATAAGTGATTGCGCATTGATTACATTTAATAGGTTACTAAAACAATAATATTTATAATTACTGATCTAGTTTTTCTAAGAATGTAATTACTAATTTTAGTTGATATTATTAATAAAATTAAGATGAATTGATATAAATTTCCATATATACATATCAAATATATTCCTACATGCAATAATAATACTCTTCTTTATCAAATGCACTATGTTGATGTTTTCAATCTTTATACAAATGTGTCGGCTGAAATAAGCTAAGTGTATTGGAAAATGTGCACATCATACATAGAACACACACATACATATAGACATGCAATAACGCCTATGATTAATTAAATACCAAAAAGGTTGAACATGAAAAAGTAAACCATGGACGTTAGGAAGAAAAGTATAATAAGTAAACCCATTTTATATATGTTCAGATCAGAAAACGTTTGTTTGCAGCACACTAAATTAGTAAATTCAACAAACACATGCATGCTGCATGCAGTCATATCTTGAATCTCTAGCAAAAATAGGTTCAAATCAATTTAAAATAATCTTATTTTGTATTTATTAATTACTATTGTAGTAAATAAATAATATTATATGTATCAAGTATGTAATTATAGATACTATATGTATAAAATTATAAATATTAAATTAAATAAAATAATTTTAAATTATTATCTTTTTAATATTACAAATACAAAAAACAAATACTAACTTTAATAGATAATCAGATATTAAGTATTTGTGTATATTCATATGTATTTTATGAGTTTTTTCAACAGAATAATTAGCTATAAAGATGATCAAATATTTAATAGCAAGATATAATAGTTAAATCTTTTATATTAGAATAATTAGATTTTTTACGTAAGCACCAAGCTTCAATATATACAGGGATTGTATTTTTGTATTTTTCTAGTTATAAATAAAAATATAATTTAATTAAAAATATGAATCAAATTGAATAACACTAATTATAAATAAATGTGATGAATCTAGTTTGATCATAAATGCGAACATGAGACAACTCTATATATAATTTTATATAGATAGCTGCTTTTTTTGTTTTTGTGTCATATTGTTGTGTATAAATATATTTTTATAATAAAATAATAGGTGAAAATTAAACTCGTGTTAATATGTTATTTCTGAATCAGGACATTCCAACTTTGAAAGAACAATCAACTTTGAAAGAACAATCACCAAACATCCAATTGCTACTAAGCTCCGACGCGGTTCTTATTCCAAAAATAATTAAATAAGAAGAAAAGAAAAATATGCGAAAGCCCCACGTGAGCAAAACACAATCTTTCACGTGATAAAATAACGAAAAGAGACAACTCCTTACACAGTATGCTGTGTAAACAGCGAGGGCATTCGGGTCATTCTAGATTTACGACTAGTCAAACAAGCAGTCCTACACGACCTGTTTCATTATACTATTAGTAGTGTTTTTCTTCAATTTTGCCATGAGTTGAATTGAATATCTTATTCACTGAATTTAATTTTTTAATACTAGATCTCTATAATTATTTTATTCGTTCAAACTAGTCAAAACGGTTGACTTTATTCCTTATAAGCTAGTAGCGCTGCATATATATATACAAGTATAAACTGTAAACCTCTCCATCTCCAAATTCAATTTAAAACTAGCTACTCCTTATTGATTGATTCATGAGTCAGATGAAGAGAGAAATAGATCAAATAGACTTGGCGAATTGCCTTATGCTTCTCTCTAATAATCCAATAATTAGAAAGAAAAGAAGCCTCAATAACAATGGTGAAGTGGAATTCGAGTGCAAGACATGTAACCGCAAGTTCCCATCGTTTCAAGCACTTGGAGGCCACAGAACAAGCCACAACAAGAAGCCAAAGCTGGAATCAGAACCCAACAACAACAACAACGTTGATACTAAGCCGAAGATGCACGAGTGCTCCATTTGTGGCCAAGAATTCTCTCTTGGTCAGGCACTCGGAGGCCACATGAGAAGGCACAGATCACCAAATGATCAACATCAACAACTTGTGTCTTCTATCAATGAGATTCAACATGTTGTTGCTAAAGTTCCGGTTTTCAAGAGATCTAATAGTCTAAGGGTTAGGTGCTTGGACTTGAACCTAACACCATTGGAGAATGATTTGAAGCTGCTCTTTGGAAGTATTACTCCTAATAATAAGCTTCATGCCTTAGTTTGATTCTTCATTGTTCTACATACCCTTCCTTGTTACTTCAATTTTGTTTCTTGTTTTGTAATTATTACAATGCAATTCTATTTGATTTCTTCTGTTCTTTTCAATTCAATTCTTTGGGATTATTCATTCAATTCCACTCATCTTTTGAGTAAGAATTGTTTCTTTTTTTTTTTTTTTGGCTCTCAATTGTTCATGGATGAAACAATAATCACAAAGAGAAATGCTTAAATATATAATGCACGAATATGCTTTCGTACATATTGAAATAATTGTCTTTTAGACGGTGTTTATTTACACTTACCGAATACGAAATCACAAAATTATATTTAACAGATAAAATATAAATAAAAATATTATTATGTATGGAAATATTAAATTAGTATATTTTGTATTTATTTTGATAAAAAAGATATAGAGATACAATTTATTTTTTATTTTTTATTATTTTAATTAATTTTTTATAATTATATTTTTATTATTTTATTTTTTTTAAACTTTTTGAATAAAAAAATAAAAATAAATTAGACTTTCATAATTTTTTTTAGTTTATCACTAAATAAAATACAAAAATATTAATTTTTATATCTTTATCCTTTGTGTCTTATTCTCAATATCTTGTCTTCTTCTATTTTCAAAACAAAATGCAACCTTAATTATGAATTAGTTTTTTTAGTTGCTCTTCTCTAATCTCACTTTTTACATGTAATTTTGACTAAGTATAAATTCTATTTAATTATTTATCTTATATTTATTGAGAATACTGATATGTAGTTTTGTTTAATAGTTAAAAATCGTTATATAATTTAATATATTTAATTAAATTATTATTTAATAATTTTTAATTATCAATTTAAAAAGAAAATAACCATATCTAAATTTTTACTAATATATAATTTTATACTCGGCCTCAGATTTCTCTTCAATCGATCCATTTATCTCTCTTTCTCCGCTCACTTATTATCAGCAATATTATTTTAAGATAAAAAAATAAAAGTCTCATTAATTAACACTTGAGAAAATTGAAAGCTTAAAAAGAGTTTACATAATGGCAATAGAGGTCATATGTGATAGAGCAAGATCCTTCATATTTCATAAAGTATAATAATAATTTTCATAAATTGATAACTTGCTGCAATTTAAGAAAAAGTCTAGGGGCAGCAGTTTTATTGAATTTTGGCCAGCATGTAACCAGCAGAAGAAGGTGAGCCATTGGATGAAATCTCACACCAATCTCACACCATCAAATCATCATTGATGGCTAGTTGATGGCTAACAATTACAAAAATTGATGGCCCCTAGCATTGCTCGCAATTTAATTAAGCCAATGCGGTGCCAAGCCCAAAAAATGAGAAGGGTTGTTCATTGTGCAACTGCCAAAGTAAAACAATATCGCATCCCAAATATATAGTCACAACACAATGGCATCTTTAAAATCATGATGGGTTGGGTTAATTAGGTATGCAACAGTTAATATAAATTAAAGTCACATCTCAAAGCATAAACACATCACAGTGACATTTTCATTCATATAGTCGACCCTACTTAACAAAAAAAATGCTTTGTTAATTAGTAAGTAAAAGATAACATGCTGCAATTTATTTGACTGCTACTGTTGCATGGTGAACTTTTTGATTGCACTGCTGCCTAATCCTTTATCACTTTGCCATTGTCTTAAGGAGCAAGTGTTGAAATGTAGCTAATTAAAAAGGCACTGACTATATACTTCTTCTACTTTTACAAACAAGCAAAATAATGAAGGAAAGGTATAAAACCCCAGCCATTAATAAAGACTTGAATGGTGGTTATATTCCAAAGTCAGCTTTCAACGAGAACATTTTTTTTCTTGGTAAGAGACCACTTGCATCAATGCATCTGGGTTAGCTAGTTGAACGATACACTCTATCGTATCGATTGTTGAAAAGGTATATGAACAAAATTAAAGTGCCTAATTAGTTTTTGATTTGCATAGGTTTGTTGTGAACACAGTTCTAAAATTGACCAGGGACTGCATTAATATTTTAAGCAGTCGTTTGTAAATGTCGTAGTATTTTCTTCCTTTTTTTTTTCTCTTTTTTTTTGTTATGATGTTTGAACGACAGATAATTTTTATAAGAGACGATTCTATTCAAACCAAAATTAATATCTAGAATTATATTGTGATATGATTTTTTTCTTTTATGAAGACTTTTAAATTACTTTAAACCAGTTGACCAATTCCATTGGTTTAGACTTTAGACTCATCAACATTCTTTTCCCCTCTACCTTTTTGGTACTTCATTTTTTCTTTTCTTTACTATTTTTATTTTTTGTAAATGTGTTTGTTAATCTGTTATGACTGCTCTTTTCCTTCTACTTATGCGTACTATATTATATACAAGACATAGTGTTTGCTTTCCTTATTTTACCAATTTGCTAAAAGGTGGTCGTCGGTCATGTATGGTAATGGGTGATTAACATTTTGGTTATTGAAATGTGGAACATTATTAAGCTAATTTACCACTGAGACATAAGAGGCCAATCAACTAAATCAGTGCTTTTTCTGCTTTATCTTTTGGTTGTGCCATGAAAGTACAAAAAAGTTATAATAGGGAAATAATCACTTCATTGTTATGAGTTCAATTTTAATCTACTAAAAATATAAAATATTTTATATAATTATTTAATTATATTTTTTAAATAATTAAGTATATAATTAATATAAAAGATAATTATTTTTGTTAACGTGACATTTATTAAATATACATGTAAAATTTGAAGTGCATCAAAAGTAGATTATTATTATTGTTTTCCATATTTCTCAATTTTTTAACATTAACAAAATCTGTTTTTTTTTTTATTTGTGAAATCATTTTGAAACGGTATCAATATAATTTATCCATAATTATGTTTAAAATTACATAAAAGTATTAAGCCAATTAATTCTCAAAATTAAAATATAAAATTTGTGTTATTATTCTTGTTTGATGTGAGTGTTAATTGTGCAGATCCATATGATAGTTGAAATTGATAAAATGGACTAAATTATTTTGAACTAATTGAACATTGAATGGAGTCACAAGTTATTGCCTTTTTTGATCCAACAAAAATATACATCGAGACTCATTGATGCTGCACTTTGTCCAAATCAGTTCAGTCGTAAGGCTGGAAGTGAACAGAGTTGAGTTGAGTTAGACCAAGTTTAAGTTTGACTCACGAAAATTAAGCTTGGCTCACGACTCGACTCATTAATAATTGAGCTTATTTCGTAAGCTCAACCTCGACTCAACGAAAATTCACGAGCTGGTTCAAATAATAAAAATATAATCTATAATTCTATATCGATAAATTATAATTTATATATTAAAAAATATTAAAAAAATAAATTTAATATATTATCTATCTATCAATTATAAATTTTTTATTTATGTCCTACATCAAAAGTATATATAAAAAATGACTATAAAATTTTAAACAATTAAGAACCTTAATATATATGTAAAATTATATATTACTATTATATATATATATATTAAATTGTTAATACGCATATTCTATATGCATTTAATGTATACTTTTAATATTATATATATAATCGAGCCAGCTCACGAGCTAATGAGCTGAGCTTATCCAAATTCAAGTTCGACTCATTTAATTTATGAGTTCAAATCCAAGCTCAAACTCGACTCACCAACTCACGAGTTCAGCTTATCGAGCTATTAATGAGTCGAGCTAAAGCTGGCTCATGAGCTGTCTTGACTCACTTCCAGCCCTAAGTTCAGGTAGTGATAATTTTGAGAAACGAAATTGCTGAATTGTTAACCAAAAGAAATAAGAGTTTCATAAGCTATTGAAGCTAAAATCTCACCATCTTAGGCCCAAATGTTATTATGCAACCCAAACAATAGAATCAAGTATCTGAACTTTAGTTACTTGGATCAAGTTCTTAATCCAACCCATTGTCTTCATGGAAAGAAAAGCATCAAATTGGTGGTGGAGTTTTAGTGATTTGAGAAAGGCATAAAAAAAATACAAAAAGTTCGCTTTTCTACTAAGCACCAAAGAGAAAGGAAGGAAAAACAAATCTTGGAGGCTATATCAAATTAAATGAGAGTCGAAAGTAATTTGCTCAAGTTAAGTTAAATTAGAAGAAAAAGATAAAATGTTTTCTTTAACATGCAAGTCAATTACTTGTTGAATACTCATTCTCTCTACACATGTAATTTTGGATAACAGAAAAAAATAGAGTCTATCTCCTTCTACTATAAATTAATGGCTAATATTGAACCTTAGGGTTAAAGCACAAGATTAAGAGTTTTGATTTGTCAAACCCATTGAGGATCTATTACCAATGAAGTCGCTGCTTATCTCTAATTCTTAATCCCTGATTTTATGGTCTGGTTGATGAAAAGAAAAGGAAAGACTTCAACTAGTTCAAAATTCAAGGAGCTGACTTAGGAAAGCAAGCCCTAATTTTGAAAACAGAACTCAATACAAAAAATTCAAGGGGAGTGAACCAAATATCTAAGTTTAAGCTAGATCTTTTTTACTATTTCTTCTCAACATTTTAGATAGTGTTTCTAAATCAAAGAAGCATTCTGCTAGATGGAGAGCTGCATATAAGAGTGCTGAATTCGGTCCATCCTATAGCTTCAAAGCTGTTCTGCATCATCTCCTTCATGATTTATCATTGGATATTTTGTTTGTATGTTGTATCTTTCTTTGTTTCTATTCAACGGTAAAACGC
This sequence comes from Arachis hypogaea, assembly GCF_003086295.3. Taxonomy (NCBI): domain Eukaryota; kingdom Viridiplantae; phylum Streptophyta; class Magnoliopsida; order Fabales; family Fabaceae; genus Arachis; species Arachis hypogaea. Next base: position 20,960,458 of record NC_092041.1, on the reverse strand, counting down.
ATATATGTGAGGCACTAAAAAAAAGACATTGAGAGAAAAGACAAAGAAAGGTATTTGGAGAGAAAAATCTATATTTATGTTGTGTCTCTTTTGATTTTTTTTTTTTTTGCATCATGTACCTGAGAGGTATTCCTTACTAAGTTGGGTGAGCACTTAGTGTATTATGAGTCTAGGAAGTGAATTTAGCCAAGTCAAATTTAGGTAGAAGTTTGGTTTATCCCTGATAGGATTAGGTTGAATCCTTGAGAATTTGTGTATGTAATACTTGAAAAGATAGTGAAAATTTTACTACTATTGTGGTAGAGACTAGATGTAGACTGTATTGCACAATATAGTTGAACTAAGATACATGGTTGTGACATCTTTTTTTTTTACTGTTCTAATTCTATTTTCGTGTATCAGAAAAGCTCTGCATACAAGCCCTAATGACTTGTATGGTTTACAAGTTCATTAACAAATAAAATCCCAAAACGCGCTCCAAGGGTTACGTTGTATACACGCGCTATATAGGGATCCCGCGTATATCTAACTACCAAATTTAAAAGATTTGTTTCCTTCTTCGTTTTCGTTATTTGCATATTTGCTCGTTCTTTTTCTCGCGAAGCTTCCCCTGGTTTCTTTGATCGTTCTTTTCCTCTCCTTTCTCACTCGTTTCTTCTTTGTCATTTACGTTAGTTCCTCTCTCTGTAACTCCATCTTCGTTTTCTATTTGATTTTTCATTTTCTGAAATCAAAGTTTGAACTCGTTTTGAAGATAATGGATGATTCAACCTCAGATTGTCAGCTGAATCCAAGTGAAGTGGACTATGAATTTGAATCTAATGAAGTTCCTAAGGTTTGATTTACATAGGATTACTATGATTTTGTTGCAGTAATTTGTATAGCATTGTGTAGGTGAATAATTCGTGAACATTGACTGTCAAAATAATGCATGAAGATAAATCTGTGGATTGAATGTAATGTATTAGTTTTGATTAATTATCTGGAATTTATAGCAGACGCTCGGGTGTAGATCAGATCTTTTTTGGGTGTATTTTTGCTAGAAGTGTGGGTGTATTTACAGTTTACTACTTTTTCTGTTATTTTAACTGAGTTGTTGTTGTTCGGGTGTATTATATCAGACATGATTGGATGTGTTTTTAGTTTTTGACATGGTGTATTCTGCAACCTGTGTATTTACAGTTTATGGCTTTTATTGTCATTTTAGTTGAGTTGTTGCAGTTCGGGTGTATCATATCAGACATGATTGGGTGTATTTATAGTTTTTGACATGGTGTATTCTGCAGCCTCTCTCGGTTGTTGATGACCAGTTTGTTCTGAAGGTTGGAATGACCTTTACCACCCTTGAAGATACTGGAAAATTTTACAGGAACTACACCAAGGCTGCAGGTTTTTCTACAAGAGTTCGGAGGACAAATAGGAAGGGAAACGAGATTAAGAATCAATTGATTACATGTAGCAGAGAGGGAAAATGGAAATCTAAAATATCTCCGACCGAGAAGACTAATCCAACAGCCGGTTTAAACTGTCCTGCAAGAATTTATATACACACATCGAAGGATGTCGGTACTTGGATCATTTCAAAGGTTGTGCTGGATCATTCACACCCCTGCTGTCCAAGTAAAGCAGAGATGCTCAAACAGCACAGGGAACTAAGCATGTCCATTCGTCGTACAATAGAGAATAACGAGGAGGCCGGTATCAGACCAAGCAAAACCTACCAATCATTTGTTGCGGCTGCCGGGGGTCACCGCGAGTTAAATTTTATCGAAAAGGACGTGAGAAATTACATTACCAGGGAAGTGCGGAATGTTTCCGAACAAGAAGATGCAAAGGAATTCGGGAAATATTTGTTAAGAATGAAAGAGAAGAATCAGAATTTCTTTTTTGAGCTTGAACTCGAGGAGGATCAATCGATTAAGCTGGCTTTTTTGGCCGATGCAAGAAGTAGAGCTGCCTTTGAGTATTTCGGAGACGTCATTTCATTTGACACCACCTACAATACAAACAGGTAACAAACTGCCCCTGTTTATGATGCTAAATTAATGTATTTTTATGAATCCGCAGCAGAGGTGTATATTGGATATTTTTTGGGTGTATACGAAGCATTTGTTGGGGTGTACCTAATGATTTTGCATTCTGCACTATGGTAATTTGTTTCAGGTATAATTTGGTTTGTGGTTCTTTTGTCGGGGTGAATCACCACGGTCAGTCAACACTTCTCAGATGCTCTTTGATGAAAAACGAAGAAATTGAATCATTCAAATGGTTATTTCAATGTTGGCTTCGTTGCATGGGAGGAAATGCTCCAAAAGGGTTTCTCACCGATCAATGCGCATCAATGAAAAGGGCTTTAGAGGCTTGTATGCCGACAACAATTCACCGTTGGTGTATTTGGCAGATCATGAAGAAGATTCCAAGCAAATTAAACGGGTACAAGGGACATGCAGATATTGAACAAGAAATGAGCCAAGTTGTTTGGAACTCTCATAGAAAAGACTCATTCGATAGGAATTGGAATGGTTTTCTGCTGAATTTTGGTCTTGTGGACAACAAGTGGCTTTCAGGTAATGTTTGTTTAAAAACTGCAGCAGAGGTGTAAATTTCATGTTTTTTCGGGTGTATTTATAGTCTGTGTTTGGGCGTATTCTGCAGATCTATATGAAGACCGTCATATATGGGTTCCTATCTATCTGGATCACCACTTCTGGGCAGGGATGAGAAGCACACAAAGGAGCGAGAGCATGCATTCATTTTTTAACAAGTTTATCACCTGGAACAGCTCGCTTATTCAATTCGTCAAACAATACGATAATTGCCTCGGAGACAGGGAGCAAGCAGAGAGAGAATCAGATGCTGCAGATTTTCATACGGTCATACCGTGTGCAACCAAATCCTCCATTGAAGCTCAGTTTCAAGATGTGTACACTCATCAAAAGTTTAGGAAAGTCCAAGCGCAATTCAGAGGAAAGGCGAATTGCATCACCAGATTAATGAATTCCGCTCTAGGCTATTCAGTATACGAAGTCGGAGAACAAGTTTCCAGCTCAATATTCAACAAGTTTGTGGTTACTTACGACTCAGTTGCAGCCGAGGTAAAATGCCAATGCTTATTATTTGAGTCGAGAGGGATACTGTGTCGTCACGCACTAAGCGTGTTAAGCTTTGAACAAGTAAGCCAAGTGTCACCTAGATATATACTGGAACGATGGAGCAAGAAGGTAAAGAGGCATTGATGACAAGTCATCATATACCCATTTTTTCAAGCTAATTTCACTTGTTTCATTAGTCTTTATACACTTTCTTGTATCCTAAGTAAGTAATTTGGAATGAAAATGCATAACTTCTTTAAATCAAACAACCACCATTAAATTGATGCTAAATCATGAGGTTTGAACTAAAATTAATTGATTTTTAATGAATTATAAACCTTATGAGTTTAGAGATACTTTGATTGGTTGTTTTGGTTTCTTGTAGGTGAAGAAAGGAAGAAAAGAAGAAAAATGTGGCTTAAGAAGTGTGGCCAAGAGATGAGAAGTGTGGTGCAACATAGAAGGAAGAAGCAAACGCTGCCCTCCACAAGAGCACATTGCCCTCCAGGAGAGCAGCATAATGAACCAATCCTTGAAAAGCATCACTGCCCTGCCCACAATAAGGGCGGAGCACAATTTTATGCCAAGGACCAAAGGAAGCAAAAACTCTGCCCTGTCCTCCTCAAGAGCAATATTGGGCTTTCATGAAAAATAATTCAAAGGAAATTGCTTCCTAGTGTTTCCTATGGGTTTCGAACCCAAGAACAAAGAGGAAAAGAGTAGCGCTCAAATACAAGGAAAACAAGCAAAACTTAGCTTGTTTTCAATCTCCAAGAATCGAACACAGCACCATGAGGAAGCAAGGAACTAGGCGTTACTTTGGTGCCAAGAAAACCAAGAAAAAAAGAGCAGCGTGTGCCTCCACCGAGTTTCGAACTTGGGACTTCACCCATTGGCAACATTGCCCTGCCCTCCACAAGGGCAGGGCAGCATTTCTTGGCACGGGTAGCACACAAGCGCGCACCAAGTACGCACGGCCAGGAGCATCACGCTCAGCTTGGATGCACGGAAGGCATGCACGCACACTGCCCTGCTCTCCGCATGGGCAGGGTAGCATCTTGAACATGCACCAAGCACGCACGCAATGAGGCCGCATGCACCATTTCCTGCTCTGCCCTCCACAAGGGCAGGGCAGCCTCCTGGAAGCTACTTTCTCATGGGCTGAAAATTGGATTAAAAATCCAATTTAATTCATTTCCTCACCAAATCAAAAGCCCATCCAAATTCCAAAATCCAAGAATAGAAAGTGTATAAATAGGAGATAGTTTGATGTAATTAAAAACCTTCATTTGATTTTTGAATTGTTACATTTTGAAACTTCATTTTCTTTGAGAGCTTTGAACTGAGATCTGAGAGAATTGGGAAGGAGAATTGATCTCTCTTCTTCCTGGTTCTTACTTGACCACTTTTTACTTTTCTTATTTGAGTCTTGGGTGTGAAGAATTGAGGAATTTCTGTCTCAATCTCCATTCAAGATCTCTTTGATTTTTCTACTGCATAATTGAGTTGAATTCAATTTCCTTTACTGCTTCAATCTTCAATTTCTCTTTAATTGCCTTGTGAACTTGGATCTGGGAAGGCAATTGAGATCTAGACTTTGCTATCTAGTCTCTGGAGTCCTGAGATCCAATTTTCCTTTTGGTTCTTCTATTGAACCGCTGCTGCAATTTAATTTCTATTTTCTGTTTGATATCTAGTTGAATTCAAATCATTTCTTAATTTGATAATTGTTGCAATTTAATTTCCCTTGCTTAAATTCTGAATTCCCAATCCTCAAATCCCTTTTCCATTCAAGCAATTTATAGTTCTTGCACTTTAAGTTACTGTAATTTACATTTCTTGCACTTTAAGTTTCAGTCATTTAATTTCTTGTTATTTAAGATTCGACACCTTTACTTTCAATTCTCTTTAATTTCTACAATTCCTCCCTCTCCCTTTACATTCTTTGCTATTTACTTACTGTTGGATACAAAATCACTCAACCAATACTTGATTCGCTTGACTAAATCAGCCACTGAACTAAAATTGCTCAATCCTTCAATCCCTGTGGGATCGACCTCACTCCCGTGAGTTTTATTACTTGATGCGACCCGGTACACTTGCCGGTGAGTTTTGTGTTGGATCATTTTCCACACATAAAGTTTTTGGCGCCGTTGCCGGGGATTGAAATAGATTGACAATGATTAAGTAAGGTGGTGGTTTAGATTAAGCATTTTTTTCTTTTTAACTAAGCACATTAACTGTTTGACACATTGTGTCACCTAACCCTCTAACCACATTCTAGCATTAGAATTTCCATGTGTCATTTGGTTTGTTTGTGATTCTTGTAAGTCATGGAGGCTGAGGTGCGTGAAGAGAGAGTGAGCAACAATACCCAGCCTGCAAGAAGGGTGTTGGCCTCTTACACTATCCCCAATGCAAGAAACTGCGGGAGTAGCATACTCACTCCCAACGTTCATGCAAATAATTTTGAGTTGAAGCCTCAACTTATCACTTTGGTGCAGAACAATTGCTCCTATGGAGGAAGTCCACTTGAAGATCCAAACCAACACTTATCCATCTTCCTTAGGATTTGTGAAACTGTCAAAACAAGTGGTGTGCATCCAGACATCTACAAGCTACTACTGTTTCCATTCTCTCTGAAGGATAAGGCCACTCAATGGCTAGAGACATTTCCCAAAGAAAGCATCAATAATTGGGAAGACTTAGTGAGAAAATTCCTAGCCAAGTTCTATCCTCCCCAAAGGATTATCAGACTCAAAACAGAGGTCCAAATATTCACTCAGATGGATGGAGAGTCATTGTATGATGCATGGGAGAGATGCAAGGCCTTAATCAGGAAATGTCCCCCAGAAATGTTTAGTGAGTGGGATAGACTCCAAAACTTCTATGAAGGGTTGACCCAGAAAGCTCAAGAAGCATTAGATCATTCAGCAGGAGGCTCATTGCAGCTAATGAAGACAGCAGAGGAAGCCCAAAACCTCATAGAGATGGTGGCAAACAATCAATATTTCTTTGCTCATCAAAGACAACGCCAACCAGCCCAGAGAAAGGATGTGCTGGAGCTTGAAGGTGTTGACGTTCTCTTGGCACAAAATAAACAGATGCTTCAACAGCTTCAGCAACAAATAGAAATGATGGCCAAGAAAATTGATGGACTGCAAGGTGCTGCAGTAAACACACAACGCCAATCTCAAACCTCACATGGGTGGAATCAATCTGAAGAAAGTTTTGGGACATTCAATTATGAGCAACAAAAATCTGAGCAGGTGCAATGCATGAATAACACTTCAAGTTCATTACAACACAATTTTCATGGTGATGCACACAAGACACCCTGGAAGACTCATTCTAATTCAAAGTGGGATGAGCACCAGAACCAAGGACAAAGTGACTTCAACTATAGCAGCATTAGTAACACAAACAAACAAAACCATTCATCCAATAATATTAACCAATTCAAAAATCCACAAAACACATACCACTAACCCCATAACAACTCACAAAACCACCAGAATACCTTTTTCACATCCACATCCCACCCACAAACTGCCCCCACAATTAATTCAAACAACTTCCAGCAACAACCATCTCATTTCACACAACCACACCCAAATCCAGACTCTCAAAGAATCTCAAGTCTAGAGAAAATGATGGAGAAACTCATGAAAAATCAAGAGATGGCAAGGCAAGATCAGGAAGTTGCAAGGAAAGATCAGGCCCTGGCATTCAAAAACCAAGAGGCCTCAATCAGAAACCTTGAGAGACACATGGGGCAAATGGCTAAGCAAATTTCAGAAATGGATGAGAAGAGAGCAAATGCCTTCCCCAATGTCACTGAAGAACACCCAAGAGACAAAGGAAAAGCCACAAAATGGGAGGAGTGCAAAGCAATCACAGTGGGAAGTGAGAAGACTATGAAGAAGGAAGCCACCAATCAGGACAATTACAACAGAGAAGTTCCACAAGAAGAGACAAAGGGGAAAAGTAAAGAGGATCAAGAAACCAAAAAATGCACAAATTTTAAAGAGATACAAGAACACCCTTGAATCACAACTACAAGAGAAGAGGGAAGGAGTGAATCCTTGTGTCCCCAAACTTCCATACCCTCAGAGGTTTAAAAAAGAAAATGAGAATAAGCAATACTCAAAATTCCTGGAGATATTCAAAACACTCAGCATCAATATTCCTTTCTTGGAAGCACTTGAACAGATGCCACTATATGCCAAATTCATGAAGGAAGTGCTGACAAAGAAAAGATCCCTGAAGGAAGGACAGATTGTTGAGATGACAAAGGAATGTAGTGCTATCCTCCAAAGAGAGTTGCTAGAGAAGAAAGATGATCCTGGGACTTTTTACATACCTTGCACCATAGGAAACATAACAATTGAGAAGTCATTCTGTGACCTCGGTGCAAGCATAAACTTGATGCCTTTGTCTCTAATGAGGAAACTTCAAATTTCTGAGCTGAAGTCCACACAAATAGTTCTCCAAATGGCTGACAAATCCACTAAGCAAGCACTGGGAGTTGTGGAGAATGTGTTGGTAAAAGTGGGAAAATTCTTTCTCCCTGCTGACTTTGTTATCTCAGATATAGAAGAGGACCCTAACACTCCCATCATCCTGGGAAGGCTTTTCCTAGCTACGGGCAGAGCATTGATAGATGTGGAAAAAGGGGAATTGTTGCTGAGAGTGCATGATGAACATCTAGCATTCCATGTTTTTAAAACCTTGCATGAACCCATTCAAGAAGAAGATTTTATGAAAGATAAGGCCAGAGATCAAAGTTTGAAGGAGGCAGTCAATGAGTTAACTCCAAGACTTCTAAATCCGTGCTTGAAAGCAGTAGAGATGGTGCAACAAACCAAAGAAGTCAATGAGGAACTAGATCCAAAACCCCCAGATGAGAAATTCAACATCCTAGATAAAAAACCACCAAGGCAGGGAGTATCTCTTGAGAAAGAAAAGAAGAAGAGGCCAAGAGGATGGAGAAATAAGAAGATCCCTACTGAAGGCTTTTCACCAGGGGATAAAGTGGTGTTAAACACCCAAACAATGAAGGTGTCTCCACATCATCTGAATACTACACTGTGAACCGGGTCCTTTCACTTGAACACCTAGAGATCATCAAAGAGGAGACTGGAAGGAAGTTCACAGTAAGAGGAGAAAAGCTGAGGCACTATGATTTTCAGCCTCTATGAGGTAAAAATGAAAGATGTCAAGCTAGTGACAATAAAGAAGCGCTTGTTGGGAGGCAACCCAACCTGAGGTAGTTTTATTTTCATAGCTTTTTCAATAAAAATGTTGAATAATTGGTATGCATTGCGAGGAGCTAAGTTTGGTGTTGCACACCAAAACAATTTAAGGGAGAATGAAGGATTCTAAGTTTGGTGTTCCACCAAAATTCATTTAAAAGAACATTCTCACTTTCTGCATAATGCTAGCTCCAAGCAATCAGACAAATTATTCAACTACTTAACTGCTTTTTAGCTTTAATTCCACAACCTTTAGCAAGAACACAAGGTTTCACATATGGTTAACTTGTTGCATCAGAGGCAGTGGCAAGCAATTAAGTTTGGTGTTCCCACACCAAAATAAATCCAAGAGCCACACTCAATTTATGCATACTAACCATGCACTTAAGGGCTTGAGAAGCAAGCAACTTTGAGAATTATGCAGGACATGAGTCAACAATTGAAGATATTGTGCATCTTAACTCAAAGAGAACACAACAGAAGGAAGAATCAAAGGGCTGCAACTTCAAAGGCTGTATCTAAACTTAATCCTTGTTGTTGTGAAATGTTTTAATTCAGGAATTCTTGTATGTCTTGCTAAAGTGTTCATCTAGTTGCAAGTGAAGTTGTTTGATTAAGTATGATAATCTGCATAATGCTTGTCATTCATCACTTAGCTAAATTTTGTTTTGTTTCCCATACGCTTGAATAAAAGAGAATTGTTTGAATTAGAAAGTAAATATCCAATGTTGCATAAGTTAGAATGGAAGTTAATGGTGGTATATGTGTCTGATTAAATGCATAACTCATGAAATAATTGCTGCATGATATAATTTTCACTGAAGTGTGAGCTAGCTTGCTGTCATAAAGGTTCCTATCAATAAAGAAAAAGCCCTTGAGATCAAAAAAATAAAACAGAAAGAAAAGGAAGTAGAAAAAGCCAATGTGGCAAGAAAAACAAAGAATAAAGGCTGGACACCAATAGCTTGGACCCTAGGACACATGCCTGTGGTGTTCTTGTACTAGGATATGCTTGGACAAGTAAATTCTTAGGGGTATTTCAAAACCCGGTCACTTAGATCAACTGATTTGGGATGGCCAATTGAAAGTCTACAATAAAGAGCAACCTAGATACAAAACATTTAGTTATCCAAAGAGATGCTGGGCATCAATGATCCTAGGAGGAAATAGTGAGCCATGTGTCTGTGGTGGAAAGATGTTGAGTAAAAATAAAGCCAAAGGCTACTACTGCAACATTTGACACCAAGCCTTCAAAGAATAATAAGCTTGTTAAGCAAAATGAGAAAAGAAAAGTTAGCAAGGGAGCAAGTAAAGAGTAAATCTTATAACAGCAAGTTTAGTAAGCCTTTGAGGAAAAGTGTATATTATGTAACAGCAAACAATAATTGAGTTATCATTGTCTGCATAAAAACTCCATGAATCAAGTTCTGCTATATGCCTAATAAGGATATGTTTGCTCTTCTTATTCATTTCATTTTCTCTTAGTTTTGATGCTGGCTTGGGGACAAGCAAGATTTAAGTTTGGTGTTGTGATGACAAGTCATCATATACCCATTTTTTCAAGCTAATTTCACTTGTTTCATTAGTCTTTATGCACTTTCTTGTATCCTAAGTAAGTAATTTGGAATGAAAATGCATAACTTCTTTAAATCAAACAACCACCATTAAATTGATGCTAAATCATGAGGTTTGAACTAAAATTAATTGATTTTTAATGAATTATAAACCTTATGAGTTTAGAGATACTTTGATTGGTTGTTTTGGTTTCTTGTAGGTGAAGAAAGGAAGAAAAGAAGAAAAATGTGGCTTAAGAAGTGTGGCCAAGAGATGAGAAGTGTGGTGCAACATAGAAGGAAGAAGCAAACGCTGCCCTCCACAAGAGCACATTGCCCTCCAGGAGAGCAGCATAATGAACCAATCCTTGAAAAGCATCACTGCCCTGCCCACAATAAAGGCGGAGCACAATTTTATGCCAAGGACCAAAGGAAGCAAAAACTCTGTCCTGCCCTCCTCAAGAGCAATATCGGGCTTTCATGAAAAATAATTCAAAGGAAATTGCTTCCTAGTGTTTCCTATGGGTTTCGAACCCAAGAACAAAGAGGAAAGGAGTAGCGCTCAAATACAAGGAAAACAAGCAAAACTTAGCTTGTTTTCAATCTCCAAGAATCAAACACAGCACCATGAGGAAGCAAGGAACTAGACGTTACTTTGGTGCCAAGAAAACCAAGAAAAAAAGAGCAGCGTATGCCTCCACCGAGTTTCGAACTTGGGACTTCACTCATTGGCAACATTGCCCTGCCCTCCACAAGGGCAGGGCAGCATTTCTTGGCACGGGCAGCACACAAGCGCGCACCAAGTACGCACGGCCAGGAGCATCACGCGCAGCTTGGACGCACGGAAGGCATGCACGCACACTGCCCTGCTCTCCTCATGGGCAGGGCAGCATCTTGAACACGCACCAAGCACGCACGCAATGAGGCCGCATGCACCATTTCCTGCTCTGCCCTCCACAAGGGCAGGGCAGCCTCCTGGAAGCTACTTTCTCATGGGCTGAAAATTGGATTAAAAATCCAATTTAATTCATTTCTTCACCAAATCAAAAGCCCATCCAAATTCCAAAATCCAAGAATAGAAAGTGTATAAATAGGAGATAGTTTGATGTAATTAAAAACCTTCATTTGATTTTTGAATTGTTACATTTTGAAACTTCATTTTCTTTGAGATCTTTGAACTGAGATCTGAGAGAATTGGGAAGGAGAATTGATCTCTCTTCTTCCTGGTTCTTGCTTGACCACTTTTTACTTTTCTTATTTGAGTCTTGGGTGTGAAGAATTGAGGAATTTCTGCCTTAATCTCCATTCAAGATCTCTTTGATTTTCCTACTGCATAATTGAGTTGAATTCAATTTCCTTTACTGCTTTAATCTTCAATTTCTCTTTAATTGCTTTGTGAACTTGGATCTGGGAAGGCAATTGAGATGTAGACTTTGCTATCTAGTCTCTGGAGTCCTGAGATCCAATTTTCTTTTTGGTTCTTCTGTTGAACCACTGCTGCAATTTAATTTCTATTTTCTGTTTGATATCTAGTTGAATTCAAATCATTTCTTAATTTGATAATTGTTGCAATTTAATTTCCCTTGCTTAAATTCTGAATTCCCAGTCCTCAAATCCCTTTTCCATTCAAGCAATTTATAGTTCTTGCACTTTAAGTTACTGCAATTTACATTTCTTGCAATTTAAGTTTCAGTCATTTAATTTCTTGTTATTTAAGATTCAGCACCTTTACTTTCAATTCTCTTTAATTTCTGCAATTCCTCCCTCTCCCTTTACATTCTTTGCTATTTACTTACTGTTGGATACAAAATCACTCAACCAATACTTGATTCCCTTCACTAAATCAACCACTGAACTAAAATTGCTCAATCCTTCAATCCCTGTGGGATCGACCTCACTCCCGTGAGTTTTATTACTTGATGCGACCCGGTACACTTGCGGGTGAGTTTTATGTTGGATCATTTTTCACACATCAGGCATCACACACACATCAAGAGCAGCCACAACGAGCCACTGATGGAGCCAAGAAGCAAGAGGTTTGACCAATTGGTTTTTTGTTCGTAAAATATTTGCGAATTTGCATCCGAATCGGAGGAGCTGACTGCAATTCTGCACCATGCGTATGATAACGTCATGACTGAGATGGAATCATTAAAAGCCAAAAGGAAGGGGACATCTTCTTTATCCCACGAAGACGCCAACTTGGAATCCGTTAACGAGCTTCAAAGCCTGCCAAGGATTCGAACAAGAGGACGTCCAAAAAATAGGCTAGGTTCAAAGTTGGACAAACAGATTGCAAATGCCACAAAGAAGAAGAAAACAAAACTTTTAAGCGAGGTAAAAGTAATGTTCTTTAAATTTGTGGTGATTGAGTTTATTTTTCTCGTTAATAGTTTAGCTAATATGTGAGTGTTATATTCAGATAAACCTGTTTGATGCTGCATCAGTGGTGCATTCAAATTCCAGCCAATATCAAGGACATGTTATGAATTATCAGTTTAGGGTACCAGCAGCAGGGGATAACTCTTTGGGTGTATAGTTTTACAGAATATGGGTGTAAAAGCACTGTTCTTTTAGGTGTATTTTTGTGAATTCACATTTTACATATGGATACATATATATAATATTAGGGTTTAAGGTTTTAGGGTTTACAGGTTAGGGGTAAGGGTTTAGGTTTTAAGTGTTTAGGGTTCAGGGTTTTAGTCTCAAAGCATCAGGGGGGATAGATTTCAGGGTGTATATTCAACTTTATTTGGGTGTAAAAAATCACAGGTTATGGGTGTATATTTGATTTTATGTTTTTCTTCATATTTTAGTACCTGTAATTCATACATTTTGAATACAGCACAGACAGTTTAACAGCACAGACAATTTGCGTGTATATTTTAAGCAATCTTGGGTGTATATTAAACTCCCATTGGGTGTAAAAGTTTATAATTTGTGTTTAGATCTGCCTTGATGTTTTCCTTCATATTTTACCACCTATAATACAGCTTTTGAATACAGCACAGACAGTTTAACAGCACATATAGTTTAACTATGGAAAAAAATTTCATTGAATAGAAGTTGTTTATAAATGGCAATTTTTTACAGCATTTGTTTAATTTACAAACTAGCTAGTAGTTGGATTACTCAGTTTCTATATGAGTAGAATTTATCTGACAAAATGACTCAATAATACGGAGGATGTCTTCGACAGTCTTATTGCATTACTCGCTCTAATTGCTTGATCTCTCTCTTTATTCATTTCACTGAATAGTATCCGCGAAGCATACTCCACTCTATAGTGGTCCACCTCGTCCTACAATTAAAAAGTATATTCTGTTTAAACAGCAATATTAATTCAGTAAAGTAATACAGAGTTATATAGTTCTAAAGACAGTTACCTGTTTCCAATTATCCCATTCATACTTCCCCCTTTTAATGTTTTCCGGCTCAATTAACTCAAGCCACTTCATAACGTCGATAGCGCAGTCATAGCTGAAAATGAAGAAAATAAATTACAAATCTCATTTAGGAAAGTTTAATGTTCAGAGTCACAAATTTATACGTTGATTTTTTACCTGTTTCCAATTATCCCATTCATACTTCCCCCTTTTAATTTTTTCCGGCTCAATTAACTCAAGCCACTTCATAAAGTAGATAGCGCAGTCATAGCTGAAAATGAAGAAAATAAATTACAAATCTCATTTAGAAAAGTTTAATGTTCAGAGTCACAAATTTATACGTTGATTTTTGGCCTGATATATTAACGTATGATGCTTTAATTTCCTTCTCCTTCTCGTCTTTCTTCAGAGGTTCCCCGCCGGCATATGCTCTCATTCTTGAAATTATGTATCCCTTAAATACCAAAACAAATCAGTAATACACCCGAATGAAATACACCCAAATGAATGCAAACAATCATTATTTAGAACATACTAAAGATATAAAATACACCCAAATGAATGCACAAGATACAACCAACTGAATGGACAATATACACCCAACACAACAAACGAAATACACCCAACTTAATAAACAACATACACCCAACTTGATAAACAAAATACACCCAAATGGTTCCACAGAATACACCCAACTCGACAAAGAAATTACACCTAAAGGAGAACATACTTACACCCAAAGCAAAACATACATACACCTTATATTGAATTGAAATACACCTATCTATTAAAGTAAAGAACACAGAGCCAACTTACAGTGAATTTATTAAGCTGCTTTCTCTCATCGCTTGGAGCTTTCTTGTGTAGCGGGTCAAGTATATGAAATCTCCGCTTTGTTGTATCAATCACCCATAACCACCAATGGCCCGAGTAGCAAACAGGTGCAAAAATCTGAAGGATTGCCACATTTCAATAGTGTGTTATTTTATTTGGCATATAAGTAAAGAACGGTACTAACAAATTTTACAAATGAAAACTTACATATGGATGTGAAGTTAATTTTTTTGCATCTATGAAGGGAATAAAACTTGGGTAGTCTGCCACCCTGAATTCTTTATTGGTTTTAGGTGATATGAATTCCCTGTTTGGGTGCTTCGAAATGGCCATGATCTGCAACAATTGTGAAACAACAAATGAAATACTGAAAATACACCCAAGTGAATACTTTAAATACACCCAAATGAATACACAACTTACACCCAATTGAACGTAAAAAATACACTCAAATGAATACAGAAAATACACCCAAAATTTGTAGAAGTAACACTTACCACAATATCGGGGGGGGGGGGGGAGACAGTATACTTGTTCTTGAAACCTTTTATCATTTTTCTGGTTGAGGATGAGGCACATGGCAGATACAATCTAGAAATATATGCCGAAATCAATTTACATTAATAAACATTGCAGTAAACTTTGGTGTAAAAACATTAATGTTATTCTAATATTACCTCAACTTCTATATAACTTCCCGCCTGAAGTGATGTAAGGTGCATTCTTGTCAAAATGTATTTATCTTGGGCAATCAGAGTGCACACGTTGTCATACTCGTTAGTTCTGCCATCTGTGTATGTCTTCACTTGCGTCTCCCAGATGTAGCACTTCTCTTTCATATCATCCGTATTCTGATTTTTTCCCGCAGGAGTTTCAAACTTCCCAAAACTTTCTCTCCCGGTCTCTCTTTGAATTTGTGGACTTTTACTTTCTTCTTTCGCTGCACTGCTTGCTATTTTTTGTACCAAATTCTCTAATTCTTTTATCAAATTTGCAGTTTCTGGAGATTTTGCCCTTTCTGCCTCCTGCGTTGATTCTCCCTCCTACGTTGCTGCTTCTTCTTGGCTTGAATCAGTGAGGGAAAGGCTGAATGATGGCAACGGATCTGTTCTAGGAACATACAATGCTGTCCGTGCCATCATCATCAGGGCAGCAATGTCTTCTGTGGCTGGATAACTGTGTCATCATGTATAACGTATTATAACAATAAGAATATACGGATGATAAGCAAAGATTGATTTTAGTCTGATGAACTTAAATTTTAGTTGGAGCTGGGGGAAGCGTGGGGGTGCTTTCTTCAAGTTGTTGGGGGGGGTTCAGGAGTGCTGCACAATTACACAAAATTAATCATGGCGTAAAAAAACTATTCAAGAACAATATACACCCAAACTGTTACCAAATATACACCCGAACTGTAACCCAGTATACACCCAAACTCTAAACAAATATACACCCAATACTATTTCTTACGTTTTTGCAGTTCTTTCAATTTGTAGCAGAGGGGTTGGTTCAAAATCTGTCTCAGGTGTTTCTTCAAATTCCAGCACAGTGGTTGTTTGGGACACTGGCACAAAAACTTGAATCAGAACTCTAAACAAGAAGAAAAATGAAAGGTTAACAACGCCTTTGAAAATAATAAGGTTATAAGGTTGAAATATTCTTGAAAAACTCACATTGCAAGTGCTTCCGACGGTGTCTATTCCCTCACAACCATCATATTCGAATCAGCCAGCTCACTGGCTGACTGTTGAACCGGACTCAACCTAAAATACACCCAAAGAAAGTCAAAAAATACACCCGAACAATTCAAAAAGAAGACAGGCTTTGTTTGTTGAGAACTTACATACTTGCAGTTTTTGTTTTTTTTCCTGCCTTTTTTTTCTTTGAATAAAATAATAAAGGGCTTTTTTTCTAAAAAAATATATACAGAATTAGAAGTAGAAGGTAATAGAAGAACAAAAGTTACGGTTATTTGAAAGAGAAATTACATGCTCTCTGCCGGCTTGTTTACACTACTTTGTTCTGTGCGTCCTTGAGAGGAAGGATCATCACTTCCCAAGTTCACATCGGGTATTCTAAACAGATTTCATATTATTCAGACAAAATATGATACAGGTATAAAATAGACCCAAATGAATGCACAAGATACAACCAACTGAATGGACAATATACACCCAACACAACAAACGAAATACACCCAACTTAATAAACAACATACACCCAACTTGATCAACAAAATACACCCAAATGGTTCCACAAAATACACCCAAATCATGATAACAAGATTTTATTAAATAAAGCTTCTTACGTTTCAGAGGAGACATAGCGACCTTCTGTCGATCGCAGGTCAGCTTCGTTCTCCATGCGAAACAAGAAACAATTATTAGCAAAGAAAACATACTAAAATCTGAAATATACACCCCAACAAGACATACCCCTCTACAGCAGATTTTTCATCGTTTCCCCTTAACAATTCATCTAGATCTTCACTTCCTATTTCATATCTCTCACTAATTCATAAAAGAAGATGTTAACAAAAATAATTATGATGATAGACGGTAATATAGCTTACGAGGTACTGTACCCATCATAGTATTGATCTTCTTCAGGAGATGAATGCTCAACAACAACCTTTTTCTTTTTGGATTGTGTTCTGGGTGGAAAAAACAAGTATGAATCAGAAATAAAAATTAATTTTATCACAGAATATTATCCAAAGAAGTGCTTACTTTTTTGGTGTTCTTTGTGTCTTTTTCTTTTTCTTTTGCTTCTCCACCGGTGATGATTCTTCGCTTCTATAAGTTAATAAGAGACACTTCAGTTAATACACGAAATCTTTATAATGAAGCCAAAAGAAAGGAGTAATAATTTCAGAACATTACTCATCAGTTGATTCAGATTCTGAATCAGAATCTGAATGTTCTTGACTCTTCTTTCTTTTTCCGGAGTCCATTCTGGAAGGCAAACAATCATTATTTAGAACATACTAAAGATATAAAATACACCCAAATGAATGCACAAGATATAACCAAATGAATGGACAATATACACCCAACACAACAAACGAAATACACCAAACTTAATAAACAACATACACCCAACTTGATAAACAAAATACACCCAAATGGTTCCACAAAATACACCCAACTCGACAAAGAAATTACACCCAAGTATGGTACTTACTTTTTTCCTTTTTTGCTGGGTTGTTTTCTTGGTGAATCCTCTGAGTCGTCTTGAGTCTCAGACTCAGAGGTAGAACTGTCACTGTCAGTTGTTTCTGCCTCCGAAGACGATTTTGAACTCGCCTTCCTTTTTTTGTTTTTTTTATTTCTTATTTTTTTCTTTTTTCTCTATTCTTTTCATTTTCTCTCTTGTTTCCGCCATCTTTACAATCCCCTGAAACATTAGATATTTTAGTTAGCAACATTCAGGTAAATAAAATACATCCAACATATTATGTTCACTTACCAAAATTTCCTCTGTTTCTGCACTCATACTTTCGACCAACTGCTCCTTACTCCAGTTGGCAATCCAGGGTTTTGGCGGTCTTTCAGCCCTCTTCTTGCCTTTGTTTTTAGAAAGATGAAAGTAAATTATCATCAGGGCAAAGAGGCAGCCATCAATTGCCTTCTTTTTTTTCTCCTTGTAGTCGGTTATGCCCTTGACGATAAAGGTCAAAACATGCCCCCCCCAGTTTCACTCCGTTACACTGTTGATGCGGTATTTTATAACCCACACTTACTAACCGGCAAGTGCACCGGGTCGTACCAAGTAATACCTTATGTGAGTAAGGGTCGATCCCACGAGGATTGATGGATCAAGCAACAATGATTGATTGATTGGATTAGTTAGGCAAGCAGAAATTGGTTTTGAGATGTTCAAAAGGTTTAAGTTCGAACTTAGAATATCAAAAGGATAGACAAATAAATGAGTTGGGAATAAAATGTTGAGAAAGCAGTTAAGGTTTCAGAGTTATCTATTTTCCAGATTTATTTTTATCACTAACTAATTTAATCATGCAAGATATAATTTCATGGCAAACTATATGTGGCTAGGCCCTAATTCCTTAGACCTTCCTAGTCTCCTCTAAAATTCATTAATTGCCAATTCCTTGGTCAATTAATTCCAATTAGAGGGTGATGATCAATTTCTAGTTTATATGCCAAAAGAATTCTAATTATCCAAAAATAAAGGGATTATATGTCATGTATCCCGTTAAATACAAACAATTAGAAATTCAGTATAATATGTTTTCAAGCTGTTGTTCGAGTAAAGAGCTTTTCCAAGTTTTATAAGAACTCAATTAGAACATGGGTCATACTTCTGTTCCACCCATATTCATAAAGTAAAGAGCGAAAACAATTATTGAAATATAAATGAAGACATGATCTAAATTAGAAAGATCAAACGAATAAATCCATACAAATAGACAGAGCTCCTAACCTTAACAATGAAGGATTAGTTGCTCATGGTTCAGAGAAGAAAATAAGGATTCTGGTAACAATCTGGTACCTGTCTAAATGTACAGAGTTTCTATTTATTACTAATCCTAATAGGTTTAAAATCAAAAATTAAAAATAATATCTTTTCCTAAAAGATAAGAATTGAATTTAAATTCGAATTAATTAACAGATCTTCAGTTTATGGGTGGGGACCCCTTGCTTTGTCCATTCTGCAGCTTCTAATCTGTGTTTTTTGGGCTGGAAACTAGGTCAAAAACAGCCCAGACGTCGTAACCAGCGTTTTCTGTATTATTGCAGATCGCGCATGTGACGCGTCCGCGTCGTCCACGCGTTCGCGTCATTTGTGCATATTCTAGTCCACGCGTTCGCGTCAGGCACGCGATCGCGTCATTGTGATTTCTCCATTCTGTGCGGTCGCGTGAGCCATGCGTCCGCGTCGGTCTTCGCTGGTCACCCCTTTGGTTTCTTCTTTTTTTTCTCTGCAGAAACTTCATCAAATCCATCCGAATGCTACCTAAAATGAATAAAATTGCACAAAACTCAAAATAGCATCCATAGTGGCTAAAATATAATTAATTCTAAATTAAACTCAATAATTTAGATGCAAATTCACTAGGAAAAGATAGATAAGATGCTCACGCATCACAACATCAAACTTAAACTGTTGCTTTGAGGAACCAAAACTAATATAAGCTTAGGATGTGAATTTGCATGAGAATGAGAGTTCGATTAAGCTCGTATCTCTTTTTATAGTGGGGTTTATAACTGTAATCCTGAATAGGTTTGGCATCTCACTCTCCTTTGAATCAGAAGAATGTCACTGTCATCTGGAATTAGAATCCGGATAATATTATGAATTCTCTGATCTTTTATAATTCGGTTTAATCCTTGAACACAGCAAAATTTACTTTAATTTATTTTTCTTTGGTGCTCTGCACCTTGAGCCTAGCCGTGACTTTAAATGTTTTGTCTCAAGAGTTACTTGACACCGAAACACCACAAGCACTTAACTGGTGAACTCTCTTTGAGTTCTGATTTTTCTTTCAATTACTCCCAGACAGTTGTGCTCAAAGCCTTTGGCATACTCTGTTAAATGCACTTGGTCTCGACTCTAAGTTTTCTGTCTCAAGGATTACTTGACACAATCACACCACAAGCATATGACTAGGGAAACAACTCTTTGAGCTTTTAATCATGTCCGACCTCCCTAGTCATTGATGCTCAGAGCCTTCGACCCTGCTTTTATTATTATTTATTTATTTATTTATATAATGATTTTTTCTTTTGCTTTTTTTTTCTTCAATGATTAAATTTTTGTTTATTTCAGAGAATTCATAATAATTCTCTAAATTCCTGTTCCTTATACATCAACATCCCTTGATTCAAATTCAAATATGCACTGTTCATATCATGCATTCAAAATTACCATTAATACCACCACATTTAAGTAAATAAGACTATTCTTAGAATTAACTCAATTTCTCATGCAATACATCACTTTTTTTTCTTTTCTTTTTAGATTCAAGTTCAGTGAGTGGTACATGAAACATCTTTTCAGCATTAAAGAAATTAAAAAAAAAACTAGTCCTAGAATTCTAACTAATAAAAGATCATGCAACAGACAAAGTAAAATAGCAGAAAACCGGAACATAACATAGAAAAAGAGGGGAGGAATAAAAATGAAAGGAACTCAACCACCTTAGTTATCCTAGCTGTCGCTTTATTCTTCAGATTGTGCTCCTCAGTGAAGATGATTCACCTCCCTTTTGGTGCCAGAAAACCAATAAGCGCAGCGTCCAACAACACCAAACTTAAATGTTTGCTTGTCCTCAAGCAAATAAGAACTGAAAATAGAAGACACAAATATTATGAGGAGAGAAAAAGAAAGGATAAAATAATAAGAGAGAATTAGGATTAGGAGAGAGAGAGAAAGAAAAATGGGCGGTGCAAGCGACGCGGACGTGTGGGGCACGCGTTCGCGTGATTGCGTTTTAGTTAGTTGACGCGGTCGCGTCAGTCACGCGGTCGCGTGACCCATGTTATGCTTCGGGCGCGAGTGCAGCCTCGCGCCTGCACAACTCTCTGTTCGAATTTAAATATTTGCCAAATTTAGGGTGACGCGATCGCGTGGGGCATGCGATCGCGTGAGTGGCTTCAGAAGGGAATGACGCGGACGCGTTGGCAACGCGTTTGCGTGATAGGGATTATGCGTCTAGCACCAAGCCAGCACCACTCCAGCACAATATTTGGTTGTGCACCCTTTTTACGTCGAAAATCAGGACATGCGGCCGCGTGGGTCACGCGGTCGCGTGGGAGGCTAATATTCCCACATGACGCGGATGCGTCGGCGATGCGGTCACGTGGGGTGATTTGTGCCACTAGCATGCCTCCAGCCACGCTCCAGCGTGACTCTCTGTTCGTTTTTATTTTCTTTCCTCTCCTTGCGACGCGAACGCATCGCTGATGCGGTCGCGTCGCGTGGCATATTTTTTATATAGCTTGACGTGTTTGGTCCCTGGGAGAACATAGCTGCATGATCAGAAAATTAGTAAGAACTTAATAAAAATAAAATAACTAAGAAAAACTACTACGAAAAATAGTGAAGGATACGAAATTATCGGGTTGCCTCCCGACAAGCGCTTCTTTAACGTCACTAGCTTGACGGTCAGTTCTGCTAGTTCAGCAGATGAGTGGACCTCTGGCGGTCAATCTCGCCTCCAAGATAGTGCTTCAACCTCTGGCCATTCAGGGTAAATTTCCTGTCAGAATTTTCTTCCTATATTTCCACATGACCATATAGTGAGGCTCTGGTAACCACAAACGGTCCTGACCACCGGGATTTCAGCTTCCCGGGAAAGAATTTGAGCCTTGAATTATACAGAAACACTCTTTGTCCTGGCTCAAAGACTCTGATGGCAATCTTCTTATCATGCAATAGCTTGGTTCTCTCCTTATAGAGCTTGGCATTCTCATAGGCTGAATATCTGAATTCATCAAGCTCATTCAACTGAAGCATCCGCTTAATTCCTGCAGCTTCTGAATCAAGATTCAGATACCTAATTGCCCAATAAGCCTTGTGCTCCAGCTCAACTGGAAAGTGACAGGCTTTGTCATAGACTAACTGATATGGGGACATGCCAATTGGAGTCTTGTATGCTGTCCGGTATGCCCAGAGAGCATCATCAAGCTTCCTATAACAGTCCTTTCTTGAAACACTGACGGTCTTCTCCAGAATCCTCTTAAGCTCCCTGTTGGAAACTTCAACCTATCCACTTGTCTGAGGGTAATAGAGGGTTGCCACTTTATGACGAACTCCATATCTATGCAGAAGAGAGTCTAGCTATCTATTACAGAAGTGACTTCCTCCATCACTAATGAGTGTCCTTGGGACGCCAAATCGGCTAAAGATATACCTCTGAAGAAAGCTCATTACCACCTTGGCATCATTGGTGGGCAGAGTCACAGCTTCCACCCATTTGGACACATAGTCCACTGCCACTAGGATATAGTTGTTTGAATGTGAGGGTGGAAAAGGTCCCATGAAATCAATACCCCACACATCAAACAACTCAACCTCAAGAAGTCCCTGCTGTGGCATTTCATGGTTGGTGGTGCACGAAATTGCAATCACACTTTTGCAACCCTGCACAACTAACCAGCAAGTGCACTGGGTCGTCCAAGTAATACCTTACGCGAGTAAGGGTCGATCCCACGGAGATTGTCGGCTTGAAGCAAGCTATGGTTACCTTGTAAATCTTAGTCAGGATATCAATAATTATCAAGATTAATTGTGAAAAGTAAAGGAACATGAAATAAATACTTGTTTTGCAGTAATGGGGAATAGGTTGAAGTTTTGGAGATGCTCTGTCTTCTGAACCTCTGCTTTCCTACTGTCTTCTTCTTCAAGCACGCAAGACTCCTTCCATGGCAAGCTGTATGCAAGGGTTTCACCGTTGTCAGTGGCTACCTCCCATCCTCTCAGTGGAAATGTTCAACGCACCCTGTCACGGCACGGCTATCCATCTGTCGGTTCTCAATCAGGCTGGAATAGAATCCAGTGATTCTTTTGCGTCTGTCACTAACGCCCAGCCCTCAGGAGTTTGAAACTCGTCACAGTCATTCAATCATTGAATCCTACTCAGAATACCACAGACAAGGTTTAGACCTTCCGGATTCTCTTGAATGCCGCCATCAGTTCTAGCTTATACCACGAAGATTCTAATTAAAGAATCCAAGAGATATCTACTTAATCTAAGGTAGAACGGAGGTGGTTGTCAGGCACACGTTCATAGTTGAGAATGATGATGAGTGTCACGGATCATCACATTCATCCGGTTTAAGAACAAGTAATATCTTAGAATGGAAGCAAGCATGATTGAATGAAAAACAGTAGTAATTGCATTAATCCATCAAGACACAGCAGAGCTCCTCACCCCCAACCATGGGGTTTAGAGACTCATGCCGTGGAAGGTACACAAAGAAACGTGTAAAGTGTCATGAGGTACAGATACACTGTCAAAAGATCCTATTAATAGTAAACTAGTAACCTAGGGTTTACAGAAATGAGTAAATGACAGAAAAATCCACTTCCGGGCCCACTTGGTGTGTGCTTGGGCTGAGCAATGAAGCATTTTCGTGTAGAGGCTCTTCCTGGAGTTAAACGCCAGCTTTTGTGCCAGTTTGGGCGTTTAACTCCAATTTTTATGCCAGTTCCAGCGTTAAACGCTAGGAATTTTGAAGCTGATTTGCAACGCCAGTTTGGGCCATCAAATCTCAGGCAAAGTATAAACTATTATACATTGCTGGAAAGCCCAGAATGTCTACTTTCCAACGCCGTTGAGAGCGTGCCAATTGGGTTTCTGTAGCTCCAGAAAATCCACTTCGAGTGCAGGGAGGTCAGAATCCAACAGCATCTGTAGTCCTTTTCAGCCTCTGAATCAGATTTTTGCTCAGGACCCTCAATTTCAGCCAGAAAATACCTGAAATCACAGAAAAATACACAAACTCATAGCAAAGTCCAGAAAAGTGAATTTTGACTAAAAACTACTAAAAATATACTAAAAACTAATTAAAATATACTAAAAACATACTAAAAACAATGCCAAAAAGCGTACAAATTATCCGCTCATCACAACACCAAACTTAAATTGTTGCTTGTCCCCAAGCAACTGAAAATCAAAATAAGATAAAAAGAAGAGAATATACTATAGACTCCAAAATATGAAGGAAACTTAGCTCCAATTAGATGAGCGGGACTAGTAGCTTTTTGCTTCCGAACAGTTTTGGCATCTCACTTTATCCTTTGAGGTTCAGAATGATTGGCATCTATAGGAACTCAGAATTCAGATAGTGTTATTGATTCTCCTAGTTAGGTATGATGATTCTTGAACACTGCTACTTTATGAGTCTTGGCCGTGGCCCAAAGCACTCTGTCTTCCAGTATTACCACCGGATACATACATGCCACAGACACATGATTGGGTGAACCTTTTCAGATTGTGACTCAGCTTTGCTAGAGTCCCCAATTAGAGGTGTCCAGGGTTCTTAAGCACACTCTTTTGCCTTGGATCACAACTTTATTTCTACCCTTGCCTTTTGGTTTAAAGGGCTATTGGCTTTTGCTGTTTGCTTTTTCTTTTTCTCTTCTATTTTTTCATTTTTTTTGAATCACTGCTTTTTCTTGCTTCAAGAATCGATTGATGATTTTTCAGATCCTCAATAACAGTTCTCCTTTTCCATCATTCTTTCAAGAGCCAACAATTTTAACATTCTTAAAACAACAACTTCAAAAGACATATGCACTGTTCAAGCATTCATTCAGAAAACAAAAAGTATTGTCACCACATCAAACTAATTCAACTAGTTTCAGAGATAAATTCGAAATCATGTACTTCTTGTTCTTTTGTGATTAAAGCATTTTTCATTTAAGAGAGGTGATGGATTCATAGGACATTCATAGCTTTAAGGCATAGACACTAAGATACTAATGATCATGTAATAAGACACAAACATAGATAAACATAAGCATAAAAATTCGAAAAATAGAAAATAAAGAACAAGGAGATTAAAGAACGGGTCCACCTTAGTGATAGCGGCTTGTTCTTCCTCTTGAAGATCTTATGGAGTGCTTGAGCTCCTCAATGTCTCTTCCTTGCCTTTGTTGCTCCTCTCTCATGATTCTTTGATCTTCTTTAGTTTCATGGAGGAAGATGAAATGTTCTTGGTGCTCCACCCTTAGTTGTCCCATGTTGGAACTCAATTCACCTAGGGAGGTGTTGATTTGCTCCCAATAGTTTTGTGGAGGAAAGTGCATCCCTTGAGATGAATCTCTCCATCTCCCATGGCCTGGAGGTGGAAGCTTTTGCCTTCCCTTTCCTCTTTCTAGAGGTCTCTCCGGCCTTAGGTGCCATAAATGGTTATGGAGAAACAAAAAGCAACATTTTTACCACACCAAACTTAGAAGGTTTGCTCGTCCTCGAGCAAAAGAAGAAAGAAGAGAGAGAGTGGTGGGGTAGGTGGGGATCCTATGGGGTCCACAGATCCTGAGGTGTCAAGGGTAATTCATCCCTGCACCAAGTGGCGAGCAAAAATGCTCCTCCTGCCAATCCTGGCGTTAAACGCCGGGCTGGTGCCCATTTCTGGCGTTTAACGCCAGCTTGGTGCCCATTCCTGGCGTTTAACGCCAGTCTGGTGCCCCTTTCTGGCGTTAAACGCCCAGAATGGTGCCAGACTGGGCGTTAAACGCCCATTTGCTGCCCTTACTGGCGTTTAAACGCCAGCAAGTTCTCCTCCAGGGTGTGCTGATTTTCTTTCTGTTTTTCATTCTATTTCTTGCTTTTTCAATTGATTTTGTGACTTTTCATGATCATCAACCTGTAGAAAACATAAAACAACAAAGGAAAATAATAAATATAACATTGGGTTGCCTCCCAACAAGCGCTTCTTTAATGTCAGTAGCTTGACAGTGGGCTCTCATGGAGCCTCACAGATACTCAGAGCCATGTTGGAACCTCCCAACACGAAACTTAGAGTTTGAATGTGGGGGTTCAACACCAAACTTAGAATTTAGTTGTGGCCTCCCAACACCAAACTTAGAGTTTGAATGTGGGGGCTCTGTTTGACTCTGTTTTGGGAGAAGCTCTTCATGCTTCCTTTCCATGGTTACAGAAGGAGAACCTTGAGTCTTATAGTTTGCACTGTCTGTAAGCCACGGAGCTTCCTGAATGGCAAATAATTGCTCATCCGGAAAGGTTTCAGAGATCTCAGTAGAAGGGAGGGACGCCCCAGCTACTGGTTCTATTCGGGACAGATGATCAGCTACTTGGTTCTCTGTCCCTTTTCTGTCTCTTATTTCTATATCAAACTCTTGAAGAAGCAACACCCATCTTATAAGCCTGGGTTTTGAATCCTGCTTTGTGAGTAAGTACTTAAGAGCAGCATGGTCAGTGTACACAATCACCTTTGATCCCACTAGATAGGATCTAAACTTGTCAATGGCATAGACCACTGCAAGTAACTCTTTTTCTGTGGTTGTGTAATTCTTCTGTGCATCATTTAGAACACGGCTGGCATAATAAATGACGTGCAGAAGCTTATTATGCCTCTGTCCCAACACTGCACCAATGGCATGGTCACTGGCATCACACATTAGTTCGAATGGCAATGTCCAGTCTGGTGCAGAGATGACTGGTGCTGTGACCAGCTTGGCTTTCAGGGTCTCAAATGTCTGCAGACACTGTGTGTCAAACACAAATGGTGTGTCAGCAGCTAGCAGATTACTCAGAGGTTTGGCAATTTTTGAAAAATCCTTTATAAACCTTCTGTAGAATCCTGCATGCCCCAGAAAGCTTCTGATTGCCTTAACATTGGTAGCTGGTGGTAATTTTTCAATTACTTCAACTTTAGCTTGATCCACCTCTATTCCCTTGTTTGAAATTTTATGCCCAAGGACAATCCCTTCAGTCACCATAAAGTGACATTTTTCCCAGTTTAAAACTAGGTTGGTCTCTTGGCATCTTTTCAGAACAAGTGCTAGATGGTTAAGGCAGGAGCTGAATGAGTCTCCAAATACTGAAAAGTCATCCATGAAGACTTCCAGAAATTTCTCTACCATATCTGAGAAGATAGAGAGCATGCACCTCTGAAATGTTGCAGGTGCATTGCACAAACCAAAAGGCATCCTTCTGTAGGCAAATACTCCAGAAGGACATGTAAATGCTGTTTTCTCTTGGTCCTGAGGATCTACTGCAATTTGGTTGTAACCTGAGTAGCCGTCCAAAAAGCAGTAGTATTCATGACCTGCTAGTCTCTCTAGCATCTGGTCTATGAATGGTAAAGGAAAATGATCCTTTCTGGTGACTGTATTGAGCCTTCTGTAGTCAATACACATGCGCCACCCTGTAACTGTTCTTGTAGGAACGAGTTCATTCTTTTCATTATGAACCACTGTTCACCCAGGGGCTATCAGAAATAGGATAAATAATCCCAGCCTCTAGTAACTTAGTGACCTCTTTCTGCACCACCTCCTTCATGGCTGGATTTAGCCGCCTTTGTGGTTGAACCACTGGCTTAGCATCATCCTCCAATAGGATCTTGTGCATGCATCTTGCTGGGCTAATGCCCTTAAGATCACTTATGGACCACCCAAGAGCTGTCTTGTGTGTCCTTAGCACTTGAATTAGTGCTTCCTCTTCCTGTGGATTTAAAGCAGAGCTTATGATCACTGGAAAAGTGTCACCTTCTCCCAGAAATGCATATTTCAGGGATGGTGGTAATGGCTTGAGCTCTGGTTTAGGAGGCTTATCTTCTTCCTGAGGAATTTTCAAAATTTCTTTTATTTCCTTTAGTTCCTCCAGATCAGGCTGAACATCTTTAAAGATGTCATCTAGCTCTGATTCAAGACTTTTAGTCATATTGACCTCCTCCACCAAAGAATCAATAATATCAGTGCTCATGCAGTCATTTGATGTGTCTGGATGCTGCATAGCTTTGACAACATTCAACTTGAACTCATCCTCATTGACTCTCAGGGTTAATTCCCCTTTTTGGACATCAATGAGGGTCCGTCCAGTTGCTAGGAAAGGTCTTCCTAGAATGAGAGTTGCACTCTTGTGCTCCTCCATTTCCAGCACTACAAAGTCAGTGGGAAAGGCAAATGGCCCAACCTTGACAATCATGTCCTCAATTATGCCTGATGGGTATTTAATGGAGCCATCAGCAAGTTGGAGACATATCCTGGTTGGTTTGACTTCTTCAGTCAAGCCAAGCTTTCTGATAGTGGATGCAGGTATTAGGTTGATACTTGCCCCAAGATCACATAGAGCTTTCTTGGTACAAGTACCCTCTAATGTGCATGGTATCATAAAGCTTCCAGGATCTTTAAGCTTCTCTGGTAAGCTCTTTAATATGACTGCACTGCATTCTTCAGTGAGAAAAACTTTTTCAGTTTCTCTCCAATCATTCTTATGACTTAAGATCTCTTTCATGAACTTAGCATAAGAAGGTATTTGCTCAAGTGCCTCTGCAAACGGAATCTTTATTTCAAGAGTCCTTAGATAGTCTGCAAAGCGGGCAAATTGCTTATCTTGTTCCGCTTGGCGGAGTTTCTGAGGATAAGGCATCTTGGCTTTATATTCTTCAACCTTAATTGCTGCAGGTTTATTCCTTACAGAAGTGGTTGGAGAAGTCTTTTTAGAGGGGTTACTATCAGCACTCTCAGGTATCTGGTTCCCCTTTTGCGTTTGAACGCCAGGATTGGGTGGAAAATGGGCATTTAACGCCAACTTTTCCCCCTTTTCTGGCGTTTGAACGCCAGAACTGGGCAGGGAATGGGCGTTTAACGCCAGCTTTCCCTCCTTTTCTGGCGTTTGAACGCCAATAGCATTCCTCTCTGGGCTCTTACTGTCCTCAGAGGGATTTTGGATAGTGGTTTGGCTATCCTCTGTCAATTGTTCCTTTACTGACTTTTTGCTACATTGAGCAGTGTTATTCAGTGTCTTCCCACTCCTCAGTTGAACTGCTTGGCATTCTTCTGTTATCTGTTTAGATAGCTGCTGTTTTGCCTGATTCAACTGTGATTCCATGTTCTTGTTAGCAATTTTAGTCTCTTGGAGCATCTCTTTAAATTCTGCTAACTGTTTTGTCATCAGGTGTAATTGCTGATTAAGCTCAACCATCTGTTCTTGAGGATTAGGATCAGTGGCTACTGCCATAACTTCTTCTTTTGTAGAGAACTCATTGCTAGAGTACAAATGTTGATTTCTAGCAACAGTATCTATAAGCTCTTGAGCCTCCTCAATTGTCTTCCTCATATGTATAGATCCACCAGCTGAGTGGTCTAGAGACATCTGAGCTTTTTCTGTAAGCCCATAGTAGAAGATGTCTAACTGTACCCACTCTGAAAACATTTCAGAGGGGCATTTTCTTAGCATACCTCTATACCTCTCCCAGGCATTATAAAGGGATTCATTATCCTCTTGTTTAAAGCCTTGGATGTCCAGCCTTAGCTGTGTCATCCTTTTTGGAGGGTAAAATTGATTCAGGAATTTGTCTGATAACTGTTTCCATGTCTTTATGCTTGCTGTAGGTTGGTTATTTAACCACCTCTTAGCTTGATCTTTTACAGCAAATGGAAACAGTAATAATCTGTAGACATCCTGATCCACCTCTTTATCACGTACTGTGTCAGCAAGTTGTAAGAATTGTGCCAGAAACTCAGTAGGTTCTTCCTGTGGAAGACCGGAATACTGGCAATTTTGCTGCACCATGATAATGAGTTGAGGGTTTAGCTCAAAGCTGCTTGCTTTGATGGGAGGTATACAGATGCTACTCTCATATACAGCTTCCACCCATTTGGACACATAGTCCACTGCCACTAGGATATAGTTGTTTGAATGTGAGGGTGGAAAAGGTCCCATGAAATCAATACCCCACACATCAAACAACTCAACCTCAAGAAGTCCCTGCTGTGGCATTTCATGGTTGGTGGTGCACGAAATTGCAATCACACTTTTGCAACCCCGCACAACTAACCAGCAAGTGCACTGGGTCGTCCAAGTAATACCTTACGCGAGTAAGGGTCGATCCCACGGAGATTGTCGGCTTGAAGCAAGCTATGGTTACCTTGTAAATCTTAGTCAGGATATCAATAATTATCAAGATTAATTGTGAAAAGTAAAGGAACATGAAATAAATACTTGTTTTGCAGTAATGGGGAATAGGTTGAGGTTTTGGAGATGCTCTGTCTTCTGAACCTCTGCTTTCCTACTGTCTTCTTCTTCAAGCACGCAAGACTCCTTCCATGGCAAGCTGTATGCAAGGGTTTCACCGTTGTCAGTGGCTACCTCCCATCCTCTCAGTGGAAATGTTCAATGCACCCTGTCACGGCACGGCTATCCATCTGTCGGTTCTCAATCAGGCTGGAATAGAATCCAGTGATTCTTTTGCGTCTGTCACTAACGCCCAGCCCTCAGGAGTTTGAAGCTCGTCACAGTCATTCAATCATTGAATCCTACTCAGAATACCACAGACAAGGTTTAGACCTTCCGGATTCTCTTGAATGCCGCCATCAGTTCTAGCTTATACCACGAAGATTCTAATTAAAGAATCCAAGAGATATCTACTTAATCTAAGGTAGAACGGAGGTGGTTGTCAGGCACACGTTCATAGTTGAGAATGATGATGAGTGTCACGGATCATCACATTCATCCGGTTTAAGAACAAGTAATATCTTAGAATGGAAGCAAGCATGATTGAATAAAAAACAGTAGTAATTGCATTAATCCATCAAGACACAGCAGAGCTCTTCACCCCCAACCATGGGGTTTAGAGACTCATGCCGTGGAAGGTACACAAAGAAACGTGTAAAGTGTCATGAGGTACAGATACACTGTCAAAAGATCCTATATACTAAAAACTAATTAAAATATACTAAAAACATACTAAAAATAATGCCAAAAAGCGTACAAATTATCTGCTCATCAGTTGGCAAGGAGATTTGCAGCTTTTTCACATCTGCCACAGTGCTTTACAAATGCTCTTGAGTCCTTGAAGAGAGTCGGCCATCAAAACCCACTCTGAAGGACTTTTATAGCTATCCTCTCACCACCAAAGTGACCTCCATAATCAGACCCATGATAGTGCCAAAGAATCTGCTGCTTTTCCTCATCTGGGACACATCTCCAAATTATTCCATCTGAGCACCTTTTAAAAAGGTATGGTTCTTCCCAAATGTAGTACTTTGCATCAGTCAATAGCTTCTTCACTTGTTGCCTACTGTACTCCCTTGGGATAAAATTCATGGCTTTGTAATTTGCAATGTCTACAAACCATGGTGCCTGCTGAATGAGGAACAATTGTTCATCCGAAAATGTCTTAGTCACAGCTGTGGGTGGTTGTTCTCCTGCTTCAGGCTCAATTCTGGAAAGATGGTCAGCTACTTGATTTTCTGACCATTTCCTGTCTTTTATCTCACTATCAATCTCCTGAAGGAGTAACACCCATCTGATTAATCTTGGTTTAGAATCTTGTTTGGTTAGAAGGTACTTCAAAGCAGCATGATCAGTATAAATAATAACCTTAGAACCAAGTAGATAGGACCTAAACTTATCAACAGCATACACAACAGCTAATAATTCCTTTTCTGTAGTTGTGTAATTCTTTTGGGCATCATTTAACACAGACTGGCATAGTAAATGACATGTACAAGCTTACCATGCCTCTGTCCTAAAACAGCTCCTATAGAAAAATCACTAGCATCACACATTAATTCAAATGGTAGATCCCAGTTAGGGGGAGCTATAATGGGGGCAGAGGTAAGGTTAGCTTTCAGAGTTTCAAAAGCATGCAGACATTCAGAATCAAAGACAAAAGGGACATCAGCAACCAAAAGGTTGCTTAGAGGTTTTGCAATTTTAGAAAAATCCTTTATAAATCTTCTATAAAATCCTGTATGACCCAAGAAACTCCTGATTGCCTTAACATTAGTTAGTGGTGGTAATTTTTCAATTACATCTACTTTTTCTCTATCAACCTCAATTCTTTTACTTGAAATCCGGTGTCCAAGAACAATACCTTTTGTAACCCTAAAATGGCATTTTTCCCAATTTAAAACAAGGTTTGATTCTTGACACCGTTTCAAGATAAGATATAAATGTTTAAGACAGGATTCAAAAGAATTACCAAAAACAGAAAAGTCATCCATAAATACCTCAATAAAGTTTTCAACCATATCAGAAAAAATTGAAAGCATACACCTCTGAAAAGTTGCTGGAGCATTGCAAAGTCCAAAAGGCATTCTTCTGTAGGCAAATACTCCAAAGGGGCATGTGAATGCTGTCTTCTCCTGATCTTGAGGGTCCACTGCAATTTGATTATATCCAGAATATCCATCTAGAAAATAATAAAATGCATGACCAGCTAACTTCTCAAGCATCTGATCAATGAAAGGCAGGGGAAAATGATCTTTTCTTGTAGCAGTGTTGAGCCTCCTGTAGTCTATACACATTCTCCATCCTGTGACTGTTCTTGTGGGGATAAGCTCATTCTTTTCATTCTTGATCACTGTCATCCTTCCTTTCTTGGGAACTACCTGCACAGGACTTACCCAAGGACTGTCAGAAATAGGATAAATAATTCCTGCTTTCCATAGTTTCATTACCTCTTTTTGGACCACCTCTTTCATGGTTGAATTGAGTCTCCTTTGTGGTTGCACACCTGGTTTAGTATCATCTTCAAGGAGGATCTTGTGCATACACTTGGTTGGACTAATCCCCTTTAAGTCACTAATGGTCTACCCAAGAGCTGTTTTATGGCTCTTGAGCACTAAAATAAGTGCCTCTTCCTCTTCAGGCTTCAGGGAAGAGCTAATAATCACTGGATATGAGTCATTCTCACCCAAGAATATATATTTCAGAGAATGGGGTAGGGATTTGAGCTCGAGCTTGGAGACTTCCTCCTCTGCTTTAGGCGTGTGGACCGTAGCCTTCTGGGGTGGTAAGTTATCAATTTCAACTAATTCATACTCAGAGATAGGATCAGAATGTCATCAAGTACCTCAACTTTCAGTACCTCTTGAACAAGTGGTTCAATAACATCTATTTTCATACACCCTTCAGAATCATTAGGATGCTTGAGAGCTTCAAAAACATGAAGGACCACCTGTTCTTCATTGACCCTCATGGTTAATTCACTATTTTGTACATCAATCAGAGCTCTACCTATAGCTAAAAAGGGTCTACCAAGTATGATAGAGGATTTTACTTCCTCTTCCATGTCTAATACAACAAAATCAACAGGAAAGATGAATGGTCTTACTTTAACAAGTAAATTCTCAATAACACCCACATGTAATTTAATAGAAAGGTCAGCAAGTTGAAGAGAAATACGAGAGGGTTTTACCTCCTCAATTTGAAGCTTTTTCATCACTGAAAGTGGCATGAGATTGATGCTGGCTCCAAGGTCACATAAAGCTCTCGGAATGGTGACATCTCCAATGGTGCAAGGAATGACAAAGCTCCCTGGGTCTGGCATCTTCTCAGGAAGGTTGTGTTGAATAATGGCACTGCATTCCTTGGTTAATACCACTATTTCTTGTTCCTTCCAGTTCCTCTTGTTGGTCAACAATTCTTTCATAAATTTAGTATAGAGAGGCATTTGCTCCAGAGCCTCTGCAAAGGGAATGTTGATCTGTAGCTTCTTGAAGACATCTAAAAATTTAGAGAACTGCTTTTCTTTGGAGCCCTTCTGAAGCCTCTGAGGGTATGGCATTTTCGGCTTATATTCAAGAGCCTTTGGCAAGGTAGGATAAGTGTTAAGAGAATCAGGGAAAGG
Source organism: Arachis hypogaea (assembly GCF_003086295.3). Classification (NCBI taxonomy): domain Eukaryota; kingdom Viridiplantae; phylum Streptophyta; class Magnoliopsida; order Fabales; family Fabaceae; genus Arachis; species Arachis hypogaea. The sequence continues at coordinate 20,927,046 of NC_092041.1, read as the reverse complement.
ATTGTCTGCACGCTTAGGAGGTGTGTGCTCGACTTCTTCCTTCTTCTCCTCTGTGGCTTCTTTTTCAACTAATTCTTCATTGGCCTTGGTCTTAGAACCAGTTACTTTACCACTTTTCAACTGAATAACCTTGCAGTCTTCTCTTGGGTTCACCACTGTATCACCTGGAAATGTACTTGCAGACCTCTCAGGTAATTGCTTGCTTATTTGGCCCATTTGCATTTCTAAGTTTCTAATGGAGGCTCTGGTTTCCTGCACGAAACTTATCATCATCTCCCAATTAGAATCTTCCTTGGATTTAGAGTTTGCCTGATGAGGTGGTTGTTGCTGTTGAGCCTGAAATTGGCGGTTATTGTAGTTATTCTGTTAGAAGCCGCCCTAAGAATTATTGTTAAAATTCTGAGGTCTCTGAGATTGGTCTCTCCACCCAAAATTTGGGTGATTCCTCCATCCTTGATTGTAGGTCTTAGAATAGGGATCATTGTTGGGATTTCTAGTAGCACTCCCTATGTAATTAACCTGTTTAGAAGAAGCTTTAGCATAATCATAGTTATCACTCTGCACAAAATTACCTGTCATGTCATAAGAGGCTTCTTGAGGGGGATTTTGGGTGTTGATAGCTGAGACTTGCATGCCACCCATCTGTTGAGTAAAAAGGTTTATTTGCTGAGACATAAGCTTGTTCTGAGCAAGAATAGCATTAAGAGTTTCCACTTCCATGACACCCTTCTTTTGAGGAGTCTCAGAGTTCACAGGATTCCTGTTAAAGGAGTATAAATATTGGTTGCTAGCAACCAATTCAATAAGCTCAATAGTCTCCTCTGGTGTCTTCTTCTTGTGCAATGAACCTCCTGCAGAATTATCTAAGCACATTTTGGACATTTCACTCAAGCCTTCATAAAATATGTCTATTTGTGTCCATTTGGAGAACATGTCTGGAGGGCATTGCCTAGTCAGTAGCTTGTATCTCTCCCAAGCTTCATACAGAGTCTCACCATCCTTCTGTCTGAAGGTCTGAACCTCCATCCTAAGCTTAGTCAGCTTCTTTGGTGGGAAAAATTTTGTGAGAAACTCAGTAACCACCTTGTTCCAAGTATCCAAACTGTCCTTGGGTTGAGAATCTAGCCATAGTTTTGCTCCATCCCTCAGAGCAAACGGAAAGAGCATTAGTTTGTACACATCTGGGTTCACTCCGTTTGTCTTCACAGTATCACAAATTTGCAGAAAACTTGAAATGAATTGATTTGGGTCTTCATGGAGAAGACCATGATACTGGCAATTTTGTTACACCAGGGTGACCAGTTGAGGCTTCAACTCAAAGTTGTTTGCAGTAATAGGAGGCACCACAATGCTTTTTCCATAAAGATCTGCGGTAGGAGAAGAGTAGGAGCCAAGCACTCTCCTTTGTTGCTCATTCTCATTCGGGTTTGCCGCATTGGGATTATCAGCATTGTTAGCATTCATAGTGGATTCTGCAGCCTTGTACAATTTTGCCTGTTGTAAACGTTGCCTGAAAGTCCTTTCAGGTTCAGGATCAAAGTCTAAGAGATGTTCTTTGTCTCTGTTCCTGCGCATAAACAAACAGAAAACAAGAAAGATTGGGAATCTCTACGTCAGAGTGCAGAGAATTTCCAGTGAGGTAACTTTGTATAAAGAGATAAAAATATTGAATAAAATAAATAGAAGAAAAATAATAAATAGTCAACACCAAACTTAATTTCAGAAATTAAGAACAATATTGGTGCTATTTATTTAAAATTTTTATTTTTATTTTTATTTTATTTTTATTTTTTTAAAAAAAAGGAAAAAAACAAAAAGAAAAGAAAGAAGGAAAACGTGACAGGAGGGGGGAACAAAAGAAAAAAAAGAAGGAAGTGTAAAAAGAAAAAAAATATTAATGTAAAAAAAAGATTTTTTTTGGAAAAATAATAAAACAATATTTAAAGAATAATTAAAACTAAAATGCCTAATCTAACAATCAAACAACTAATAGTTGTTAATCACTATCAAAATTCTTCCCCGGCAACGGCGCCAAAAACTTGATGCGGTATTTTATAACCCACACTTACTAACCGGCAAGTGCACCGGGTCGTACCAAGTAATACCTTACGTGAGTAAGGGTCGATCCCACGAGGATTGATGGATCAAGCAACAATGATTGATTGATTGGATTAGTTAGGCAAGCAGAAATTGATTTTGAGATGTTCAAAAGGTTTAAGTTCGAACTTAGAATATCAAAAGGATAGACAAATAAATGAGTTGGGAATAAAATGTTGAGAAAGCAGTTAAGGTTTCAGAGTTATCTATTTTCCAGATTTATTTTTATCACTAACTAATTTAATCATGCAAGATATAATTTCATGGCAAACTATATGTGACTAGGCCCTAATTCTTTAGACCTTCCTAGTCTCCTCTAAAATTCATTAATTGCCAATTCCTTGGTCAATTAATTCCAATTAGAGGGTGATGATCAATTTCTAGTTTATATGCCAAAAGAATTCTAATTATCCAAAAATAAAGGGATTATATGTCACGTATCCTGTTAAATACAAACAATTAGAAATTCAGTATAATATGTTTTCAAGCTGTTGTTCGAGTAAAGAGCTTTTCCAAGTTTTACAAGAACTCAATTAGAACATGGGTCATACTTCCGTTCCACCCATATTCATAAAGTAAAGAGCGAAAACAATTATTGAAATATAAATCAAGACATGAATTAAATTAGAAAGATCAAACGAATAAATCCATACAAATAGACAGAGCTCCTAACCTTAACAATGAAGGATTAGTTGCTCATGGTTCAAAGAAGAAAAATAAGGGTTCTGGTAACAATTTGGTACCTGTCTAAATGTACAGAGTTTTTATTTATTACTAATCATAATAGGTTTAAAATCAAAAATTAAAAATAATATCTTTTCCTAAAAGATAAGAATTGAATTTAAATTCGAATTAATTAACAGATCTTCAGTTTATGGGTGGGGACCCCTTGCTTTGTCCATTCTGCAGCTTCTAATCTGTGTTTCCTGGGCTGGAAACTGGGTCAAAAACAGCCCAGACGTTGTAACCAGCATTTTCTGTATTATTGCAGATCGCGCATGTGACGCGTCCGCGTCGTCCACGCGTTCGCGTCATTTGTGCATATTCCAGTCCACGCGTTCGCGTCAGGCACGCGATCGTGTCATTGCGATTTCTCCATTCCGCGCGATCACGTGAGCCATGCGTCCGCGTCGGTCTTTGCTGGTCACCCCTTTGGTTTCTTCTGTTTTTCTCTGCAGAAACTTCAGCAAATCCATCCGAATGCTACTTAAAATGAATAAAATTGCACAAAACTCAAAATAGCATCCATAATGACTAAAATATAATTAATTCTAAATTAAACTCAACAATTTAGATGCAAATTCACTAGGAAAAGATAGATAAGATGCTCACACATCAGCTGTCCATCTCAAAAATTGGGGCCAGGTGCACAGGCGAGATTTTGTTTATTGTCGTTGGTAAAAGGAACGCCATCTGTATATGGAGGATGAAAATCCTCTTGAACATTAGGCGTTCCTCTTCGTTACCAACGCCAATATCTATCATCTCATCTGTAAGACTTTTGAGGGTCTTACCCTGGAATCTTCTAAAATTTACTTTGTCATCCTCAGAAAGTTTCTTATAATCGACTTTCTGAGGAAATAGATCTCCTACAAAAAGGAAAACAACAAAGTATCAAAGTCGGTTCAAATACACCCAAGCATCAGTTAATATACACCTATAATTTTTAGCGAGTTACCTGTTGCATTGATGCCAAACGCATGACCTATTTTTCTTGGTGTTATTTTAAAAGAACCGTATCTGGTTTCCAGTCTGTTCTCCCCTAGTTTGAAGTTGTTAGCCAGCTCCCTTAACACTTGGTGATACACCCTTAGTGGTGGGATGTGCATCAAGCCACTGAATCCCAAATCCCTCACAATTGTTTTTTTCTCCTCACTTATGTTTCTGAATTTATCACTTAAGAGATGTGCTGCACACTTAAGGTCTTTGGTTTGCTGTAAACAAAAATAAAATTATAGTCAGATATATTTCTATTATATAAAACTGATTTCATGTAAGACATATATTTGTTCTTACATTTCTTCCAGGTTGGTTTCTTGCTGCCATTTTCTCTGAAATGAAAAATACACCCAAAGATATCAGTAAGATACACCCATATATATGAGTCAAATACACCCATTGATAACAGTAAGATACACCTATAGATATGATTCAGATACACCCATATATATCAGTCAGATACACCCATAGATATGATTCAGATACACCCATATATATCAGTCAGGTATCACTCAAACATGCATCAATATTAAGCAACATTACAAGGTCAAGCAATATACACCCATGGACAAGCAAATATAAGCAAGTGCTGACTATTATAGTATATCAGTTCAGAAATATACACCCAACAAATTACTCCATATACACCCACCAAACTACGGAATATACCCCCAGAAATCAGTTACCAGAAGAACTAGAACAACAAGAACAGTAACACCTACAAGAATGAAGAAGAACAGTGTAACATAAAAGCAAGAATAACAGTAAAACCTAGAACATTATAAACTGTAAAATGAGACGTAGAGCAAGAAGAACAGTAAAGCGTACAACAACGTAGAACAGTAAAACCTAGTTTGAAATCTGAAAAATATACAGGAATGGTAATGTAACGTACCTTGAGTATTATAGCTTTGTTTTCTCTAGAGATTCTTGATCGAGAGTTTTATGGTGTGTTGATGGAGTTTTCGAATGTTAGCAATGAGTTGTATATCTTGAGTTTCGAATGTTGCTCGAAAATGGAAGGGTTGCATTTTCTCTGAATGGCTTTGAGAAGTGGAAGAAGTGGAAGAGTCTGCCATTAAGGGGCGGTTTACGCGAAGAGAAGCGTAACCGTTTGAGTGGGAGCTGATAAACCACTATTTTATAGTTTATATTGTGTTTAATTGTGTGGTTTTGTCGTGATCCTTACCCACTTATTCATCAATTTAGCATGCATTTAGATTTCCTTCCTGAATTTATTACATGTTTGAAAATTGCTTCCCAAAGACTTTAATTATTTAATTTTAATTCTCCTTTATTCTATTCGATGTCGTAATCTATGTGTCAAGCGTTTCAGGCTTTATAGGGCATGAATGAGACGGAGATTGGAGAGGAAGCTAGCAAAAATGGAAGGAACACAAGAGTTTGAGGAGATAACCAGCGAAAAGTGACGCGGTCGCATGGCTCACGCGACCGCGCGAAGGAGCGCAAATCGCAGTGACGCAGCTGCATGGCTTGCGCGGCCGCGCGGATTGGAAAGCACAAGCAACTCGTCCGCATGGACGACGCGATCGCGTGACATGCGCGATCTGCATAAACTGCAGAATCTGAAACCAGCGATTTTGGACCCTATTTCGGCCCAGAACAGCAGACCAGAGTCAGAGAATATGCAGAAACAACAGAGAAAACATTCATTAAGTAGTTTAGATCTAGTTTTGACTCTCTTAGGTTTTTTTTCTCTCTAGTTTTAAGAATTTTAATTTTCAATTGATCTTAGCATTGGAACATTGAGAAGAGTTATTTTCCTCATCAAGACTTCATCACTCTAGTTTGTTCTCTTAACTTGGTTTTATTCTTCCATGTTCTTTGTTATGTTCAATTTTGTCATTCAGATATTTTTATGATTAATTAATGCAAGGATTATTTCTTTTTAATTTAAATTCCATTCCAAAAATCATGTCTTCTTTTAATTCCCTTTCATGTGCCATGGGTTCTTTATTTACAATGCGTGAGTAGTTTCATTACTTGATGGGGAGTTGATTAAAAGGAACTTTTGAGTTGGAAGGATTGAAAGAAAAATTTGTAATTGGGTTAAATGTTGGATTGCTATCCTGTCACCGACGCCAATCCCTTTGAACTAAGTGGGTTGCAACTTGTGAACAGATCTGGCATTTCTACTTGTTTGACTTTCTCTTACTTAGTAAGGGATAACCAAATAGAACGACTATTAATTATAAATTAATCTTACAATCACACCATCAATGATAGAGATTCTAACCAATCAATTCCTAGTCAAGGCCTCTTATTTTTATTATTTAAAATTCCTCAATTTAAATCCCAATTTACTTAGCTTAACTCTTTTTGGAATATCTGATTAATAAAACAGCACATTTTTCTGCAACTCGTTGGGAGACGACCTGGGACTTAAAACTCCCAGTAATTTTAATTTAAACTTTCAGTGACATATTTCTAAATTGATAGGCAGATTTTCGGTGAGTTAAGAACTATACTTGCAATGTAACCATTTTAATAAATTTTTAATTCACCAGCTTCTGCACTCCATCAATTTTTGGCGCCGTTGCCGGGGAGTTGCAATAGAGTGCTTATTTTATTAATTAGAATTTATTTATTTGCATTTTCTTTAATTTTGCTACTATGAGCTGCGTGTTTCTTCTGTCAAATGACACGTTCACTTCCTGATCCGCGCTTGCTAATATTCGATCCTGAAATTGAAAGAACAATTTCACAAATAAGGCGAGAACAGCGTAGGTTAGTCCGCTCTGAGGGTGGATCTGAAAGTGAATCTGAGGAAGAAACCAGCCCCCGTTCTACTGATTCGGTTGTTTTACGTGCAGAAAACATGGCAGCTAGAAGAATTACCATTCAGGAGGAAGGAGCTCCTGATTTTACACTGCAACCGTTTCAAGCGCATCATCCAGCGGTAGCTACGGATTTTGAAATAAAGACCGCACTGCTAAATTTGATGCCGAAGTTTCATGGCCTACCTGCTCAAGAGCCTATCAAGCACTTGAGAGATTTCCAGGCAGCCTGTTCTACTGTCAGGCGTGATGGCGCTGATGAAACTTCAATTCTGCTGAAAGCTTTTCCGTTCTCTCTTGAGGGAAAAGCAAGAGAGTGGTACTACACTCAACCTCTAGCAAAGGTATCCAACTGGGATACACTCAGAAAGGAGTTCCTGGAAAAACTCTTCCCATCTGAAGTTACTGATAAACTGAGGAAGGATATCTCTACAATTGTTCAGGATGACAATGAGACTCTCTTTGAATACTGGGAGCGCTTCACATAATCTTCTGGAAGCATGCCCCCACCACATGATTGACAAGATCGTGCTACTCAGCTATGCCACACAAGGTATGAGACCCCAAGATAAAACCACATTGGAAAGTGCCAGCAATGGGTCTATGAAGAAGTACAAGACCACTGATGAAGCTTGGCAATTGATCAGTGATTTAGCTGAATCTACTCGGAACCACAGACAGAAGCAAGGCCGTTCAAGGGCCGTTGCAGAAGTATCTTCTGGCATAAAGACTGCTGCTCTAAATCGAAGCATCTGTGAAATGACCAACCTACTGAAGCAAATGCAGTTAAATCAACAAGCTCAGCAAACTCAACCGCAGCAAAACCAACAACTAGTTCCACAAAGAATTTGCGAAATTTGTGCTGATTACAGCCATTACACTGATGAATGCCCGCAGCTCTAACAAGAAGACAACATGGTGGCATCCACTCACAACTTCTATGGCCGCCCCAACCAAGGGTACAATCAAAGTGGAAATAATAACCATGGATGGCAGGACAATTCAAACCAGAATTGGAGGGATAACAATAATAGGGGAGGCAGAGATAATCAGGAAAATCAGAGGTGGAATAATTACAACAACAGGCAACAAAATCAACCATACCGAGCACCTCACCTGAGGCAAAACCAAGGACCACCGAACAATCAGCAGCAAACCTCTCAATTTACTCATTCTTCTGTATCTTCTAATGAAGAATTATTACAAGCTTTTGAGAAAAGACAACTGGCCATGGAAAATACCATCGTGAACAGTATTAACGCCAGTCTGAATGGTTTCACCTCCACTCTACAAGCTTTTATGACACAACTTGGTTCAGCACAAAATTCCAGTAACCAACCTTCAAGAACCACTAGAATCCCCTCTCAACCATTACCCAATCCAAAGGGAGGAATTAATGCCATCACCTTGAGGTCCGGAACCACACTGCAGGAGAGGAATCAGGAGGAACCAAGCTCACCAGAATACGCCTCAGCTGAAGAGGTGGTAGAAATCGAAGATGTTGAAGAGGAAGAGGATATACAGGACATAGCCGAAGAAGAGATAGCTCAACCACAGGAAGAGGCACAAAAAGGTGCAGGCACCACAGAAAACACTACTCCCATTCCATTTCCACAACTTGCAAGGAAGCCTAGGAAGCAACTGGAACCTGATCCTAAAATGGTAGAGATATTCAAAAAGGTTGAGGTAACTGTTCCCCTTTTTGATGTTATTCAGCAAGTACCTAAATATGCAAAGTTTCTAAAAGACTTATGTATCCATAAAGATAAAATTAATGAATTAGAAACTATTCCTTTAGGTAGTTCTATATCTGCTTTAATGGGAGGATTACCTGAAAAATGTAGTGATCCAGGTCCTTGCATAGTTAGTTGTACTATTGGTGGTGTAGTAATTTATGATTGCATGTGTGATTTAGGAGCATGTGTCAGTATAATGCCTTTGTCTATATATGATGTTTTAAGGCTCCCTCCCTTAAAAAGGTCGGCAGCTCGTTTTGTGTTAGCAGATAAAAGCATTATTACAGTTGCTGGAGTTGCTGAAGATGTTTTGGTGAACATTAAAGGGCTCACATTTTCCACTGATTTTTATATCTTGGAGATGCCCCATAATGATTCAGATAAGCCATCATCAATCCTACTTGGAAGACCATTCCTGAAGACATCAAAATTCAAATTGGATGCTTTTTCAGGGACATACTCCTTTGAAATAGATGGCCGCATAGTAATCTTCAATCTGAATGGAGTCATTGACAACCCCCCAGAAGATCGTTCTATCTTCCAGTGTGATGTCATAGACGAAAGTGTGGCTGAAGTTCAAAAGGAAGAGTTTGAAGAGAGGCACACTGGACAAGGTCCAAGTGTGGGGACCCTCTTAACTGACAATGAGGACACTTCGCCATTTTCACAAGCCCCAGATAACCCAGAGCCTGTCCATGATCAAAAGTTAGAATTGAAACCTCTCCCTCCACATCTCAAATATGCTTACCTTGAGGATGAGCAGAAGCTTCCGGTTATTATTGCAAGAGAACTGACTTCTCAACAAAAAGAACAGCTACTTGATGTGTTGAGGAAGCATAAGAAGGCAATAGGGTGGAGTTTGGCAGACATAGTGGGAATCAACCCTCAAATATGCGAGCACAGAATATTTTTAGAAGAGGGAGAAAGACCTGTCCGTCAACCACAAAGAAGATTGAATCCTACAATCTTGGAAGTTGTCAAAAAGGAAGTGACTAGACTATTGGAGGCCGGTATCATATATCTCATTTCAGACAGTGAATGGGTAAGCCCAGTGCAAGTGGTGCCCAAGAAGTCTGGAGTCACTACAGTGAAAAATGAGCATGGAGAGCTCATAGCAACTAGAGTTCAGAATGCTTGGAGAGTCTGCATTGATTACAGGCGTCTCAACCAAGCTACTCGTAAGGATCACTATCCACTTCCATTCATTGATCAAATGCTGGATCGCCTGTCAGGTAAATCACATTATTGCTTTTTAGATGATTACACAGGTTATTTCCAGATTCATATAGCTCCCGAGGATCAGGAAAAGACTACTTTTACATGTCCTTTTGGAACCTATGCTTATAAAAGAATGCCCTTTGGCTTGTGCAATGCATCAACTACATTCCAAAGGTGCATGATGAGTCTTTTCTCTGATCTTATTGAGAACTGTATGGAAGTTTTTATGGACGATTTGAGCGTTTATGGTGATTCTTTTAACCTTTGCTTAGATGGATTATCTAGAGTATTAGATAAATGTATTAATACAAACCTTGTATTGAATTTCGAAAAATGCCACTTTATGGTAAAGCAAGGGATTGTATTGGGACATGTGGTATCTAATAATGGCATTTCTGTAGACCCAGCAAAGGTGAATGTTATTTCTAGTTTACCTTACCCCTCTTCTGTGAGGGAAGTCCATTCGTTCCTTGGCCATGCAGGTTTCTACAGGAGATTTATTAAGGACTTTAGTAAGGTGGCACTTCCCTTATCCAGATTATTACAAAAGGATATTGAGTTTGAGTTCAGTGAGGATTGCAAACAAGCATTTGATAAGCTAAAGACTGCTCTAACTCAAGGTCCAATTGTGAGAGGACCCGACTGGAGCCAGCCATTTGAAATCATGTGCGATGCTTCCAACTATGCAGTAGGAGTAGCACTGGCTCAGCGTGAAGGTAAAAATCCTTTTGTTATTGCCTATGCGTCTAAGACTTTAGACACTGCCCAGTCCAATTATACTACTACTGAGAAAGAGCTACTCGCTATTGTTTTTGCTCTGGATAAATTTCGGGCTTATTTACTTGGTATTAGAGTAGTAGTGTACTCGGACCATGCAGCTCTAAAGTATCTATTGGCTAAAAAAGAATCCAAACCAAGACTTATACGTTGGATACTGCTGTTACAAGAGTTTGATTTAGAAATCAAGGATAGGAGTGGTAATCAAAATTTAGTTGCAGACCACTTGAGTCGCCTTGAACATATTAAGGATGATTCTACTCCTATAGATGATAATTTTCCTTTTGACAACCTGCAAGCAGTATCTGAAGTAGTCCCTTGGTATGCACCTATTGCTAATTATTTAGTTAGCCGCACATTTCCTCCACATTTTTCTAAACATCAAAGAGACAAGCTGAAAAGCGAGTCTAAATATTATATATGGGATGACCCATATTTATGGAGATGTGGCGCTGACCAGATAATTAGACGTTGTATACCTCAATTAGAATTCCAGTCTATTTTAGAAGCCTGTCACTCATCTGAAAGTGGAGGACATTTTGGCCCTCAACGAACAGCTAGAAAAATCTTAGACTGTGGATTCTGGTGGCCTACTCTTTTTAGAGATGCTGCTGAGTTTTGTAAATCTTGTCACCCATGCCAGAAATTTGGTAACATATCCAAGAGGGATGAGATGCTTCAACAATATATGCTTTTTTGTGAAATTTTTGATGTTTGGGGCATTGACTTCATGGGTCCATTTCCAAATTCTAGTGGATATTTTTATATATTGTTAGCTGTAGATTATGTTTCCAAATGGGTGGAAGCAATTCCTACCCGCACTAATGATGCTAACACTGTTGTTTCCTTTGTGAGAAACCATATTATATGCCGCTTTGGATCACCACGAGCGATCGTGAGCGATCAAGGTACCCATTTTTGTAACAGGAGACTAACAGGATTGATGAAGAAGCATGGGATAATCCATAAAGTTGCAACAGCTTACCATCCCCAAACTAATGGGCAAGTCGAGGTGTCAAACAGAGAAATTAAACGTATCTTGCAAAAGATAGTAAAGTCTCACAAAAAAGACTGGAGCACCAGACTACAAGATGCACTGTGGGCATATAGAACAGCATACAAGACACCCATTGGGATGAGTCCCTTCCGCTTAGTTTATGGAAAAGCTTGTCATCTCCCAGTTGAAATCGAACACAAAGCCTTCTGGGCAGTTAAAGAGTGCAACATGGGGATTGAGAATGCTGGAGCTGAAAGAAAGTTACAACTGCAGGAACTGGAGAACCTTCGCCTAGAAGCTTATGAGAACTCCAGAACATACAAGGAAAAGATGAAAGCTGTGCATGATCAAAACATCAAGAAGAGGGAGTTCCAACCTGGAGATTTTGTTCTCCTTTACAAATCTCGACTGAGGCTCATGCCCGGTAAGTTGAGATCAAAATGGGAAGGTCCATACAGAATAGAGAAGGCTGAACCGTACGGAGTTTATCACCTAAGCCATCCTTCAAGTTCTGAACTTATTAAGGTCAATGGACACCGTCTGAAGCTATACCATGGTGAGAAGGTGCAGAAGAGCAAGGAGCTTGAAATCTTCTGCCTGGAAGATCCCTACATAGCAACAGATTGAGCTAGTGGAGCGTCCAACTTACGGACGTTAAAGCAAAGTGCTTGGTGGGAGACAACCCACCGCGGTATGATCGTTCTTTTCTTTACTTTTAGTTTTTCTTCTTTAAATAACTATTCTCTTTATTAGTGCTTTCGTGCTCTTTCAATTACATGTCTTTATCTTTCTAAAAAAAAAATTTCGCCGCACGACGCGATCGCACAAGCGACGCGTCCGTGTGGCAGGGGGAGTAAAGAAAAATAAAAATGAACAGAAAGTTTCGCAGGAGCAGCGCTAGAGTCGTGCCAAAGGCACAATTTACTCACGCGACCGCGTCGCATGGAAATCATGGCCTCCCATGCGACCGCGTGCCCTGCATTTTCGACGTAAAAGGGTGCACAATGCTATATTGTGTGAGAGTGGTGCTGGATTGGTGCTGGAAGCACAATCCTGGTCACGCGACCGCATCACCGACGCGGCCGCGTCAATTAATTTCTGATGCACACTCACGCGATCGCATGACCCACGCGATCGCATCACCTTAATTTGGCAATTGAATTATATTAAACAGAGAGTTGTGCTGGAGCGAGGCTGCACTCGCGCCAGCAGCACAATGTAGATCGCGCGACCGCGTGACCGACGCGATCACGCCCCCCTTCCTGACGCGCATCCACGCGAACGCGTGCCTTCCGCGGCCGCGTCGCATGCGCCGCACAGCTCAACCCAATAAGCCAAATTATCTTAACCTTCTCTTCTCCAAACCCTACTTTTTCTTTTCCCCCCTTCTTTCTTCTTTCTCCCTTTCCCCTTCTACCTCACCTTTCACTTTCTCTCTCTCTCACCACCATTAACAAGGTTTTACCTTCTTCTTCCTTCTTCTCTTTTCTATCATTCTTATTATAGTATGTATATATATTATTATTTTCTCTTTTCTTTTCTTTTTCTTTTCACATCTTTATTTTTCCTTCTTCTTCTTTTACATGGTGTTAGAAACCTTTTGAGTCATCATTCTTCATTATATGCTTGTGGATTATTGCAAATTGTTTGACAATTATTTTTTCTCCTATTTAAGGGATTGCTTGCATGTTCAATTTCATATTTTTTATATCTTGTTTACCATGCATGCCATGTATTTGTGAAAAAGCCCATATAGCACTATGCACTTTTCTATATTACTTTACTCTACTCTGCAATGCTTGCTTTTCACAAATTCGCTTTCATATTTTATTATTTAAATTTAATTGTCAATACAACCGTGATAGTTAGTTTGTTACAAATGGTAACCTAACTTGGACATTGAATGTTTGATATATGCTACTCATGCCTTTGCCTGCATGCCAATAAACCTCTTGCATTCCATTGTCCTACATGCACTTGCTATATTTCCATTGATGAGCTTTTCACATGTAATATGGACCATGTGTTCATGCCATTTATCTTTATTGTGCATTGACTATCACTTACAATACCCTCTTCCTTCCTCTATCTCTATGAATTTAATTTTCTTTCTCTTCCCTTCTTTCAGGATGGCCACCAAGAAAGGACAAGAGAAAGCTACTTCCAAACCATCAACAAGAAGAGGAACTAAAAGAGCATTAGTGGCAGAGCCTTCTTCAACCGCAGTCAAGCCCTCAACAAAAAGAGTTAAGAGGATAATAAAGGTTGACGACAAAGAGAAAGCCTTTCCAGCAAAGGACATTGCGCGATTTCCCAATCGCTACTGTGAGCAGATGTTCCCTATCTTAGCAGAAAGGAACTATAACAATGAATACCTTCTCATCCTCCCACCCAATATTGTCACCTTTGTTGAGCCACAAATTGAGCGAAGACAATGGGGTTTCCTACGGAGACAACCAAGGCAGGTCAATCTTTCTTGGGTAGTTGAGTTCTACTCCAACTTCTATATACCAACCCTGCAGTCTGTTTATGTCCGGCAGAAGTAAGTCCCCGTTACAGAAGAGGCCATTCAGCAAGTTCTGAGTCTTTCCCCTATTCCAAAAGGAATGGACGCTTTTCAAGAAGCCACCCTTCAGCGCCAGAGATACCAATTTGACTGGGACTCCGTTCTCAGAGTCATTGCTTTACCTGGCAGCTGTTGGATCTACGGATACCACCGCAACCGTCCTAAGGGAATCTTGGCTTCCGCACTTACCTTGGAGGCTCGCGTATGGGCACAGATCATGTCCCATTACGTCTTTCCAAGCACTCATGAGTCCTCCTTCACTGCGGACATGGCTGTTCTACTATGGTGCATCCTTACAGAGCAACCTCTGAATCTCTCAAGACACATCTGGCATGCTATGGAGCATGTACAAATCGTGGGCAACTTACCTTTCCCCGCCTTGGTCTCAAATCTTGTCTCCGCAGCCGGAGTCTCCTGCAGAGCTGGTTGAAGATACCAAAGTCATGCTTCCACGGGATGATCAATATGTCCCTAATGGGAAATACCTCAGACTTTCAGCAGCCATTACAAGCCAGCCTACTGAGCCGGTTGAAGATATTCCTTCTTCAACACCACAAGCATCTACCACTGAGAAAGTGCTCCAGCAGATACTTGAAAAGTTGGATCAGCATGAACAAAAAGCAAAGATGAGAGAGCGCCGTAACGAGCGCCGATTCAAACACCTCAAGGAGCTACTCAAGGGACGCTTCAGAGACTCAGACACCCCGAACTCCACTTCTTTTACCAGCACCGGGAGCCATACTGGTCCCGACTGTGGAGATACTGCCACCAGCCCACCCCTGTTCCTGACAGATGGCACCGAGGACGGTGCAAAGCCTTAAGTGTGGGAAGGTCGGTCAGTACCTGACTTCCGGAGGTAAATTCTCTTCTCTGACACCAATAATTAGGATATTTTAGTTAGATTTTTTCTTTCTTTTATAGAATAGAATAAATTGCATAGGTTAGGATAGTTGCATACATGTTCTACTTGATTGAAAAGACAATAAGTTTCTTTTAAAAAAATCTATCTTTGGAACAAAATTTCACTAATTTTTTTTCAAAGTTTTTATGATAAATCTGCTTGAGTTGTATTTGGAACATGATGTTTGAGCTAAAGAACACACGACCTGTGAAAGATTTGAGCCTTTATGTATGGTTACACTATTTAACCATAATTATTTTATTCTTGTGTGTTTACTTCTCTATGATTGTAATCTATATTTTGTTTTATCTTATATGTCCAATATTTATTATATTTACATGCTTGCACATGATTGAGGCCATTATTTGTTTAAACTCACTTATCCAAATCAAGCCTACCCTTTTCAATTATCCTTGTTAACCACTTTGAGCTTTTAAAACCCATTTGTTCTATATTTCACCACATTACTAACCTTAAGCTGCAAAACAATTGCATATCCCAAATTGAATCTTTGGTTAGCTTAAGATAGAATTGTGTGTGCTAGTTAAGTATGGGAAATTGTGGGAACAGAAGTTGTTAAGGGAATGTGTCATGAAAATTTAAAGGAAATTTGGATACCCACTCATGTAAAAATATAAAAATGAAAAATCTATGTGCATTGATAAGCTTTATTTATTCAAAAAATATATATATATATATATATATATATATATTCAATAAATAAGGGGACAAAATTACCCTAATGTTAAATTCAGAATTCAAAGATCAATGCACATATGATAGAATTAAAATACAAGGTTGAAACATGAGTATGGGTTGAAAAAGGGAATTATGGGTAGCTAGGCATGAATTTAAAAGTATATAGAATATATGTATATTAGGTGAGAGCTTAGGTTAATTAAAGATTCAATTTATAAAGCTCACTTAGCCATATGTATATCCTTACCTGCACCTTGGCCCCATTACAACCCTGAAAAGACCTCATGATGTTTGCATTGGTATATTAACTGTTGTTGATTGGTTAGGAGAAAAACAAAAGTTAGAAAGCATGACTAGAGAAGAATAGAGTGATTACCCTATACACTAGAGATTAGAGCGTACATACATTATCAGTGAGGGTTCAATGCTTGAATTTTCATGTTTCCAACCTTCATAAGCTATCTTCTTGCACTTTTATCGGTTTTATTATATGATGATAGAATTAGTGGAATTTGATTTGTAATTGTTTTGAAGGGCTTATTTACTTTTGATCAAGTGGATAATAATCATATAGTTGCATTTATTTATGTATGTAGGATTGCATTGCATTTCATGAGTTTCTGCATGTTCATACTTATTTCCTTGTCTCCTTCAATTTAGCATGAGGACATGCTAATGTTTAAGTGTGGGGAGGTTGATAAACCACTATTTTATAGTTTATATTGTGTTTAATTGTGTGGTTTTGTCGTGATCTTTACCCACTTATTCATCAATTTAGCATGCATTTAGATTTCCTTCCTGAATTTATTACATGTTTGAAAATTGCTTCCCAGAGACTTTAATTATTTAATTTTAATTCTCCTTTATTCCATTCGATGCCGTAATCTGTGTGTCAAGCGTTTCAGGCTTTATAGGGCATGAATGAGACGGAGATTGGAGAGGAAGCTAGCAAAAATGGAAGGAACACAAGAGTTTGAGGAGATAACCACCGAAAAGTGACACGGTCGCATGGCTCACGCGACCGCGCGAAGGAGCGCAAATCGCAGTGACGCAGCCGCATGGCTTGCGCGCCCGCACGGATTGGAAAGCACAAGCAACGCGTCCGCATGGACGACGCGATCGCGTGACATGCGCGATCTGCATAAACTGCAGAATCTGAAACCAGCGATTTTGGACACTATTTCGGCCCAGTTTTCGGCCCGGAACAGCAGACCAGAGTCAGAGAATATGCAGAAACAACAGAGAAAACATTCATTAAGTAGTTTAGATCTAGTTTTGACTCTCTTAGGTTTTTTCTCTCTCTAGTTTTAAGAATTTTAATTTTCAATTGATCTTAGCATTGGAACATTGAGAAGAGTTATTTTCCTCATCAAGACTTCATCACTCTAGTTTGTTCTCTTAACTTGGTTTTATTCTTCCATGTTCTTTGTTATGTTCAATTTTGTCATTCAGATATTTTTATGATTAATTAATGCAAGGATTATTTCTTTTTAATTTAAATTCCATTCCAATAATCATGTCTTCTTTTAATTCCCTTTCATGTGCCATGGATTCTTTATTTACAATGCGTGAGTAGTTTCATTACTTGATGGGGAGTTGATTAAAAGGAACTTTTGAGTTGGAAGGATTGAAAGAAAAATTTGTAATTGGGTTAAATGTTGGATTGCTATCCTGTCACCGACGCCAATCCCTTTGAACTAAGTGGGTTGCAACTTGTGAACAGATCTGGCATTTCTACTTGTTTGACTTTCTCTTACCTAGTAAGGGATAACCAAACAGAACGACTATTAATTATAAATTAATCTTACAATCACACCATCAATGATAGAAATTCTAACCAATCAATTCCCAATCAAGGCCTCTTATTTTTATTATTTAAAATTTCTCAATTTAAATCCCAATTTACTTAGCTCAACTCTTTTTGGAATATCTGATTAATAAAACAGCACATTTTTCTGCAACTCGTTGGGAGACGACCTGGGACTTAAAACTCCCCGTAATTTTAATTTAAACTTTCAGTGACATATTTCTAAATTGATAGGCAGATTTTCAGTGAGTTAAGAACTATACTTGCAACGTAACCATTTTAATAAATTTTTAATTCACCAGCTTCTGCACTCCATCAGGAGCGCGTGAATGTTACGCTCCATTCAATATAATTAGTGCGCATGTGGAATGTTTGTGGGCTGGGGGCTTGTAACACTTGTAAGGCCTTATTGTTTGTATGTGTAGCAGGCCCGTTCATGTATTATGAGACAATAAAATTGCCTTCTGGATAATCAATCTCACAGTTTGAACAAAAACAAAGTTTTACTTTCTGGTTTGAGGATTAATTAATCAAATTTAAAAGAAAGTCATAGATTTAACCCCTCTTCTTTAAACCATCAAAAACCTTCAAAAGATAATTATTTTTTGTTGACGTGACATTACATTATCAAATGCACATGTAAAACTTGACGGTGCATCAAAAGTAGATTATTATTATTATTATTATTATTATTATTATTATTATTATTATTATTATTATTATTATTATTATTATTATTATTATTATTTAAATTTTTGTTTTACATATTTCTCCATTTTTCAACATTAACAAAAAATCTATTTTTTTGTGAAATTATTTTGAAATTAAAAGTATTAAGCCAATTAATTTTTAAAATTAAATTAAAATATAAAATTTGTGTTATTAAACATAACTTTCTAATTTAATAAAGTTAATTTCAAAAATTAAAAAAGGGTGTGTATATCAATATTGTGGTTGAACCCATAGTTAGTGATTCTCATGTATTTCATTTAATTTGAGTTTGAAATCATATGTTCCAATATCATCTCTTCGGAATATTTTCTTCTTCAGGAAGGAATTTATCGTACTTAGCTTGTACTTATATATGTTAGAAAGGTAAGAGAGAGAATAATAAAAAAAGATTTGTGTCTATTTAAATTGTATATAATGATATAATATAGAAATGTATTTATAGGTGTTAAAAGAATCGAAATAATAAAGATATAATATCGTATAATAAATATTCATATATACTAAATAATTCTAATGAAACAAAGAAAACAAAGGAAAAAAAACTGCATTAACTATCGGAAAAAAGCATAGACGGAACTGTCGAAAGGAAGCGCAGAAGGAACTGCTAGAAGGGAATACAGATGGAACTACCGCAAGGGAGCACAGACGAAACTGCTACAAGAAAGCATAGACGGAACTGCCATAAAGAAACACAAACGAAATTGTCACAAGAAAACGCAGACAAAACTGTCACAAGAAAATGCAGACGGAACTAGCACATAGAAACGCATACAAAATTGGCAAAAGGAAATACAAATGAAACTGCCACAAGAAAAACGCAGATGGAACTGGCACAAGAGTGGCCAACTGCTGAAAAAACTACTAAAAAGATGGCGAACTATCGAAAAATTGCTAAAAAATACAAAGTGCAAAGAGATGGTAAACTATCAAAAGATGATAAAAAATATATGGTTTTTCTATGAGAATAAGTAAGTAGTCAATGAGCTAATTGGTGAGGTGAGAAAGTATCAAAGCATTGACTAAAGAAAAGGAAAAAAATAACCTATCCTC
Source organism: Arachis hypogaea (assembly GCF_003086295.3). Taxonomy (NCBI): domain Eukaryota; kingdom Viridiplantae; phylum Streptophyta; class Magnoliopsida; order Fabales; family Fabaceae; genus Arachis; species Arachis hypogaea. The sequence goes on along the minus strand of NC_092041.1, from coordinate 20,907,949 downwards.
TTTAAGGAGGATATCATAACTCTTATACCATGTTATAAATGGTAAAAGAGAACAATAGAAAAAGAATTTGTATCTATTCAAGTTGTATGTAATGATACAATATAAAAAGATATTTATAGATGTTAAGAGAATTAAAATAATAAAAACGTAATATACTATAATAAATATTCAGATATGCTAAATAATTCTAATAAAAACTAATTAATCATAATATATTCTAACAATATAATTTTTTTTTTGAAGTCTATCATGATTTAAATCGATTCGATATACATGTGCACATATTGTTAGTTTTCCTTTATTTAAAAAAAAAAAGAAAAAATCTCCAGTGCAAACAGAAAAAGAGAGATTAAAGGAGAATAGAATAAAAAATATTTGTTCATATAATTCTTGAAGCTTCTTGTAGTTAAATCAGATTTGTGAGTAAACACTGTTAATTATCTTCATAAAAAAAACTTTACAAATACAAATAGAAAAGAAAATAGATTGAAAAATATCAAACATTAAATACATGTTGAAAAAATAAAATATCATATTGATATTTAATTGGACCTGCACAAGTAATGTTAGATTATTGTAAAAAAGTTCTATAAATGTAAAACGAGATGGATAAAAAAACACCAAAAGTAATAAAGGAGAAAGTATTAGAGGTTATCTTGACCTTAGAGAGATGGTACTCATGATAGTAATGATAGTAGTGGTCATAACTTATTAGTTATAAAATTTAAAAGCATAGATTAATTTGTATAATTAAGGTAATAGTATTTTACATTGTTAATTAGGTATTTTTTTAACTACTTTGATGTATATAAATTATTAGAATATGTTTATTAGGATAAGGGTATTTAATACTCTTGTATATATATGGATGATAATAATAACAAAGATAACGAGAGTTTTTATCTTTCAACTATTTCTTTTCTCTCTTTTTAGAGCTTCCTTCTCATATGGTGCTTGTTCCATTGTTTTATCACTCAATTCTGTAGGTTTGAACAAAGTTTTGTCATGAAACGGTATGCGTAGAATCTACAACAAAATGTGTGTGAATCTTTCACCACATATGAGAAATTATAGTGAGAGTAGCTCGTGAAAGATAGATCTGATTGATTTATTCATCAATGACAATGAATAAGACAGAAGTGGTGATGAATTCAGATACGCAAAAGTTTTGCTACAGTAGATTTTCAGAACTTTACAAAGATGATGGCTCAGTTTCAAGCTTTCAAAGTCACTTCTAGATCTAACACCAACCTTCTTTAAGATCCTTCAAGTTGTTACTACTTTTACTCAAGTGAGACACCTGAAATCGCTCTCACAACCACTCTACTAACCACATTGAACTACCACACCTGGTCCAGATCTACGTGGATCTATCTAAAATTGAAAATAAAATTAGATTCAATGATGGAACGCTACTCAAACTAGCTCCAACAGATAATTTGTATGATGTTTGGGACCGTTGTAATGTGCTATCATGGCTACATAGATCATTGAACCCAGAAATTTTACAGAGTGTATTGTGGTACGATAATGCACATGAACTGTGGAAGGACCTCAAACATCGATTTTATGAGGGTGATCTATTTCGGCTTGCTGAGTTTGAAGAGGATCTATTCAGCACAAAGCAAGGTGCGTTATCTATCACCTCTTACTATACAAAACTAAAAAGGATCTGGAAATAACTAGACGAATTCAGACTCATACCAACTTGTGCTTGTTTGAGTAATTGTAGTTGTGGATTAGACAAAATGAGGTAATATAAGTTACAGTCTTATATAATTTGTTTTCTTAGAGGTTTAAATAACCAATACGCAAGTGTGCGCTCCCATATTATGTTGGTTAAATCCCTTCCAGATGTGAATACTATTTTTTCTCTATTTATTCAATAAGAGAGAAAAGTGATGCATCTCATTGAGCAGAATTTAGAATATTAGTGAATGCTGTTCACACTTCACACTAAATCTATAGGTAAAAGAGAAACATACCATACTACCCAAGGCAATGCCAAATTTGTCAATATTAGAGGTGAGAGAGACGCCAATTTAGGGTCAACAATGTCAGAGAAAGAGGAAGAGGGCGTGGTAAAGGTGGTAGAAGTACTACTATAAGAGCTCCCAAAATTTGTTCTTATTGTGAAAAATAAGGTCACTTGGTAGGTACATGTTACCAGAAGCATAGCTTTCCACCACATTTGCAACCAAATCGCTCTAATGGAGTACCATTTTCAGCTAATTCAGTAAACTCATTGGTAGTTTGTGAGTAATGCAAAATGCAACCCCAAACCTGTTATCCAAAATAAAGGCAAGATTAGTTTGGATGGGATATTCTCGAATAGATAAAAAAAGCACTTATTGTTCTATTCCAGCAACCTAAAAAATTTCTTCATGATAAAAATTTGGCAACCATTTATACTTCTTCCGCCGGTATATTTCATCTCATTTCTCTTTTCGATTTTGAATTGAATTCCTAAGATTAAATCTTAGATACTGGAACAACTTCTTACATTTGCTTTAGTCCTAAATATTTTCATTCTATTAAACATATTAATCTAGTTAAAATTATCATATCAAATGGTTCACAGACTGTTACAACTTTATGCGGAACAATTTTTTTTTCAATTGATTTTTATTTGACTGAGGGTTCTATATGTACCAAGTTTTAAATTCAATCTCATTTCTTTATCAAAAGTTACTAATGCCTTATCTTGTTATTTTATGTTCAATTCTCATCATTGTGAGATTCAGGAGCAGCCTACTTAGAGAATGATTAAAATTACTGATCAAAAGTGAGGGCTGTATATAACGAATACTCAAGCAAAGATGGTTGTTAATTTTAGCAAATTAAAAAAAAATATTTTGAATATTATGACAAAAGAATAGGACATACATACTTTACACACTTCACAAAGTGTTCTTTAGCATTATAGGTTAGGCCGTATTTCTTAGTAGATTACAATAATTAGAAAAAATTCATCCATTTATCTCATGTCCAAATAATGATGTACTATGTGATCTATGTCATTTTACAAAATAGAAGATGTTATCTTTCTCTAATAGTCTGAGTAAAACTGATAATGGCCAGAAATTTTTTATGACTTCTTTCTATAAAAAAAGAAATTTACATCAAAGAAGCTGTGTAAAAATGCCACAGCAAAATGAATTGTTGAAAGAAAGTATAAGATATTTTAAATGTAGCTAAGGTTCTCATATTTGTTTTTAACCTTTCAAATTATTTTTGACATTATATGGTGGTTCATGCTATTTACATAATTAATAGAGTACTACAAGTTGCATTCAAACACAGCCCATATCAAATTCTTAATGGCAACATTATAGAGTTAACTTATTTAAAGGTTTTTGGTTGTTTAGCCTTTGCTTTCACTTTATATGTTCATCGAAAGAAATTGGATCATAGAGTACGAAAGTGTGTCTCTTAGATATAAATAAGGGACAAAAGGCTATAGTTTACTTGATATTAAAACCAAAGTTGTTATTTCTTGAAATGTTATTTTCTATGATTTATTTTTCTTTCAAAGAGATTTTGTCTTCAAATGATCAATCTTTAGGCATTAAAAATTCATACTCTCAAAATCTGTATTCTCAAAATTCTAATTCTTATCTTGAAATGATTTTCATTTGGATCTTTTTTGCAGTAGTGAAACATCAAATAAATTGCTTAATTTGAACACTCTTTCTAATTTTAAATTAATTCACTGACAAGATCAAGAAACTTGTATTATAATGAAGAAATTTTCATTTCTAAACCTCATGCATCTGCATCTAATTCTCATGCATCATCCTCTTCTAATTCTCACTCACTTGAACTTACATCTCATGATTTTTCTCCTAGCCAATCTTCCATTTTTGAAGCAAATAATTTGAATCCTGCTGTATAATTGAGTAATCCAAATAGGTTAATTAACTTAGAAGATCATGTAGGCAAAGAAAACACCCATCCTATTTGTAAGAGTACCATTGCATGCAAGTCAATGTTTCGGCTCAGCAATCTCTAGCTTCCTTTGAAGCAAAGTATCCAATCTCTGACTATGTATCTTACAACACACTATCAATAAGGCATAAAAATTTTTCAGCTACTATATTATCCACCACAGAACTAAGAAGTTATGAAGAAGCCATCCTTTATGATTGCTGGTATAATGCAATAAGTGCTGAATTGAAGGCTCTTGAGGAAAATAAAATGTGGAAACTGACTTCTCTTCCTTTTGAAAAGAAGGCAATCAGTTGCAAATGGGTTTTCAAGACCAAGATCAAATCCAATGGTGAAGTAGAACGCCACAAGGCAAGGCTCGTTGCTAGAGGCTTCACTCAAATGACAGGTTTCGATTACTTTGATATCTTTGATCCAGTTATCAAACTCACTACTTTAAGAATGCTTTTGGCTATTGCTGCTGCTAAAGGATGGTATATCCACCACTTGGACGTCAATTCTGCTTTTTTCCATAGAGATTTAACAGAAGAGGTGTATCTGAAACCTCCCGTGCCAACTAGATCAGTTTGTAAGTTGGAGAAATCGTTATATAGCTTAAAACAGGTTAGTAGACAGTGGCATCAGAAATTGTGTTGTGTTCTCATTGACGATGGATATTCTCAATCAAAATCATACAGTTGTTTGTTCACTAAACTATCTGAGTTAAGCTTCACATTTATCCTTGTTTATGTGGACGACCTAGTTTTAGCAGGGAATGATTGGAGAGAAATTACAAGGATTAAACAGCTCCTAGATAACAAATTTAAAATTAAAGATCTTGGCAAATTAAATTTTTTCTTCATTTTGAAATTGTCTGAAGTCAACCAGGCATTGCCATGTAACAACGCAAATATACACTTGACTTGTTTGATGAGTTTGGGTTGATGAATGCAAAATCAGCCTCCACATCAATAGATTACACAACTTATCTATCTAAATCTTCAGGAACTCCTCTTGATAATGTTGCTCCTTATCGACAGTTAATTAGACGTTTGATTTACCTCACCAATGCACGGCCAGATATATGTTTTGCAGTTGGCAAGCTCAGTCAATTTTTAAATTGTGCCACAACAAAACACTTCCAAGCCACTCTGCATGTACTTCGATATCTTAAAGGTGCTCTGTTCAAGGGAGTACTATTTTTCACCTCCAACAATCTCACACTCACGACCTTCTCTTACTCGGATTGGGGAGCTTGTCCAAATTTTGTTTCTTTCTTGAAAAGTTCATTGATTTCTTGGCAAAGTAAGAAGCAATACACTGTAGCTCTCTCCTCGGCTGAAGCTGAATATAGAGTCATGGCTCTTGCCACTTATGAGGGAGCGTGACTTTCTTACTTGTTGAAAGACTTTAGAATACCTCTCTCTCATCCTATTGTTATGTACTGTGACAATCAATCCGCTCTATATATTGCTACTAATCCAGTCTTTCACGAAAGGACTAAGCATATAGAGATTGACTATCATGCTATTCGTGATAGAGTTCAGGAAGGACTGATTAAGCTTCTTATAATTTCTTCAACAAACCAAGTTGCTGATATCCTAACTAGGTCACTCTCACCTAAAAGCTTCTTCTTTTGCAATGACAAACTGAGTCTCATCAATTTTTATGTGCCACAACTTAAGAGAGATTTAATTAAGGTTATATATTAAATAATATTTTACTTTGTTAATTAGGTACTTCATAGTACTCTTAGAGCCTCCCTCTCATATGATGATTGTTCTACTATTTTACCGCTCAACTCTGCTTTGTCAATTTGTGTCTATATTAATACTAGTGTTAAACCCGTGCGATGCATGGGCTTATATTTAAATTTGATAAGTTAAATTAAAAATAATATTTTATAACCATATATTTTTTTAAATTTAGTAAAAAACTATCATCGTCATTATATAATAAACGTGTTAAATATGTTGTTTTATCTTTATTCAAAGTAAAATATAAATAGAAGAGTTTGAAGTTTATAATATTCTTAAACCATAAGGAGGGAGACATGAAAAAAATAAGAACATATATAACTGTAATAATAGCATGTTAATTTACACTAAATTTTGTGTAAAAAGCTAATAAAAATTTATCGATCGATAACTTAGTATCTTACTAACTTCATTAGAAAAGCAATTGGCATAGGATGTTGTGCTCCTTGTTACACATTTCATTTCAAATCTGAAAAAAGAGTTATAGATAAATTAGTTATATCTATAGTAAATATTTGTACAAAAGTATAAATTATAACATGCTATTAAAATAAAAATAATATTATTCTTACCTAAATATTATTAAAAACCTCTTTGAACACGACATTTGTTGTTGATGACTTTGGATTGCCGTCTTCGTCTAGAATTAAAACCCTGAGGCCACTGCGACTCTTAACTCTTGACAAAGCAACATAAAGTTGTCCATGGGTGAACACTGATTTTGGCAAATAAAGCCCTACATGTGATAATGATTGACCCTGACTCTTGTTAATGGTCATTGCAAAGCATACTGTCAATGGAAATTGTCTCCGTTGGAACTTAAATGGCAATCCTGAATCTGAAGGGATCAAGTTCATTCTTGGAATGTACACTTTATCTCCAATATTTCTACCGGTCACTACCGTCGCTCCAATTACATTGCTGCCAAGTTCGTTAACTATTAATCTTGTCCCGTTGCATAAACCTAAAGTCTGGTCTATGTTTCGCAGTAGCATTACAGCGACTCCTGGCTTCAAAGTCAACTTGTGATTGGGTAGTCCCGAACATTTGATGTCATTTAGGAACTCTGGTGTGAACCACTCTTGTTGTACATCTTCATTCTCATCAGCTTGACATGTTGTGTCAGAGCTCAAATACTCCTTTTCCATCCCTGGAAAGATTATCAAGACAAAATCGTTTACCTTCTCGACACTCTCAAGCGTGGGTGCAAGAATTTCCCTACTCTGAAAATACCTGTAATCTGACATGTTTTGCAACAAATTTGGATATGCAAAGTCTACCAAATGAGAGAGAGGGTCATCAGTAGTTGTAATCAATAGATCATTTAGAATTTCAACTTCTGATTCATCACCAACAACAGAGCCAATATTTCCATTTCCAACATCAAGTATCCAATTAGTAAATCTCTTCATTTCACCTTCATCTTGATCCAAAGAAGACATTAGAAGCCTCATATTCGTATGCAGTTTCAGAACCTTACAAAATGACCACAGATGGGATGAGTTAATAGCGGATGCCAATATATCATGTCTACTTCCTTTCGGAATCACCAGAAGTATCTGTCTGAAATCACCTCCTAGAACAACAACCTTACCACCAAATGGTTGATGTGTCTTATGTTGATCGGTAACTGACATAAGATCCCTGAGCGTCCGATCAAGTGCTTCAAAGCACATTTTATTGAGCATTGGAGCTTAATCCCAAATTATTAAGCTACTTTGGATGAGCAGCTCAGCCTTCAAACTGCCATGCTTGATGTTGCAAGTAGATTCATCAGTAATTGTGATGGGTATTGAAAATCTAGAATGAGCCGTTCTGCCACCAGGTAGGAGTAAAGAAGCAATTCCACTGGATGCGACATTTAAAACAATTTTTTCTCTAGACCGAATAGCAGAAGAAAGTCCATTCCAAATAAATGTCTTACCACACCCACCATGCCCATAAACGAAGTAAAAACCACCAGAGTCTGTAACAACAGCATTGAGTATCTCATCAAATACTAACCTTTGCTCATGAGTCATCTTTTGTTCTGTATATAAGTTTGTATGAGTCAACTCATTTGTGTCATATGCTAACTCCTCCTCTATTAGCTTATTCTGAAAAAGGCGAACATGAGACATCTCAGGATATGGCATTGATTGATAGTCTCTTAAAGATCTCGCATTGCTGTTGAGTATCTTCTCAATCTCAATAAGGCAGAGGTTTTTCAATTCGTCATCAGTCATGTTTAGTCCTAGAAAAAGCACATAGTGGTTTTATGAAATATTTAATAAGTAATTCTAAAATAAAACTATTAATATTCTTAATAAAAATAAAGATAATAAGATAATACAATCTTGATATAAAAAAAAGACATAGTAAAATACCTTGGTTTTTCAAAGCTTTTCTCCTCTCATATAGTATTCCATCAGCCAATAATGTCCAAGTTGCATTCCAAACACGCTCTGGGTTGCTAATGCTATTAGATATCAGTAGCATCGCAAATAATTTTCTCAATTGATGACCAGATGCAAGTTTAGCTACCTCATTAATAGCTGCAATGAATTCCCTATCATCGCACAGTAGTCCCATGGAATAGCAAGCATCTTGGAAGCTAGAATATGTAATTCCATTAACTGTCCTAATAGACTCATATGTTGTGCAACCTCTCTGAACAGCTAACAAAATTCTCATATAATAAATATCACCTGTACCCGGTGGAACATAATTTAACCTCCCGATAGAATACCCTCTTTTGCGTGGATGCCATACCCTTGATTCTCTATCATAAACAAATTGATTTGGAAATTCAGCATACGTCAAAGTTTGACCTGCTTCAAATTTTTTATTGTCCTCCATCCATGCTAAGAACATTGTACATTTCCCTTCCTCTTCTTCCACGATTTCTTCAAGATCGTCATCATCTTTAAAGATGATATTTTGCTCTCCAGGCAAATGAAAGGTTAATCTCATCACTGAAGGCCACCTTTGATGAATATCATACGCTAAGGTTCGCCACACAACCTCACATGCAGACAAATATCTGCAATCATAGAATTGTTTGATCTCATCAATAACCTGAGCATCCTCTCCACTGGAAGCTTCCTTTGTAACTCCAAATGCTACCCTGTCTGGACCTTTATTCACATACTTGAACAAATATTTGATAGCATTCGACTTGTTGCAGTACTCTACATTAACATGCGCTTGATAAGAAATCAGTAGATATGCATTGTATGGAACCACATTCCTATTATCCATATGGACTCCCTTCTTCTCAGTAACCACCCCTGTGTCTCGTCTTCTATATGATGGGTATCCACTATCATCGATAACTGTGGTTTTACTGAATGTCTTGGGATAATATTTGGTGCAGTACCCATCTTTCATGCAGGAAGATTTTGAGAATGCTCTACCACATGGTCCATGAATCATATATGTAGATACAGCTCTAAACAATTTTGGATGCTGAGCAGGATCTGGCAACTCTGAAGATATTAACTGATCAATTTGAGTTGTCGTTGTTATCTTATGGTCTCCACTTAACCATAAAAGAATGTGAGCATGTGGTAGACCTCTTTTTTGGAATTCCACCGTATACATCCCTTATACCAAAAAGACAAAAAAATTATATGTTATATTTAAACTATCTATTTTATGTATGTGCTTTGATAAATTAAGGGTGATAATAAAAAATCAACAATACGTTAAGTAAGAAAATATTTTGCCATTTATTTTATAACAATCTAAAGGAATATTTCTTTAAAAATAAGGTTGGATGATGAGCAATACCTGCATCTAGCACTCCAAATGGAATTCCTTGCTTAAGATCCGAGATTATCATGTCAAGCTTAATTTTGAATACTCTACACGATATATCCGGCCGGTCTTCAACCTTTAAGTTCCTTGGATTGTTAACCCTGCCAATCTCTTGCCAACTTGAGTTACATGTCATTGTGATGAAGAGGTCTGGATATCCATATTTCTTACAAATTGCCATAGCATCTTGACAATTATTAAACATGTATCTCATACCACCAGTGAAGGACGCAGGTAGGATGATACGCTTACCTGCTTTAAAAGCACATGTCTCACCCCTAACAACTGCATCTTGAATCCCTTTGTATATATCACTCCTCACCTTGGTTTGGTTGTTTCAGTAGTAGGTCAACCTTTGTGCTTCAATCATAGAAAAGCAATCAACCAAGAACTGCTGAAATAATCTTCCACCATTGACAATGGTTGCATACTCGACCTTTCTCTCTTGTATTCTAAATGCTATGAACTCCCTTAAACTCACACGCTGTCTCTTTCTATTTTCATCAGCCCTATGAGATTCTCGCAAAGGAATGTCTTCTTGGTAGTCATCTTTACCGTAAGGAAACATCATAGGGTACTGAAGAGGAATAAATGCGGTGTGTGTCTCATGAATCCTTTGCAGATGTCCAGACTTTAATTGAACTATAATATCACGTCCTGCATCTCCAGAATCAAAATCTCCTACTATTAGAGCTGCGACCTCGTTAGAAGATGGTAAATTGTAGACTCTTGCATCCTTTGATCTTTTTCGGTACAACCGTAGTCTTATATTTGCGATATCTCCTTGATTCAGGTAGTTTCTCACTATCCTAAATGTGTGAGCAAGAACATTATGTTGATCGATCATGTCCTTGAGATCTAGAACTAAGGACTGGTCAATGTTGTTGTTGTTTGTTCTTGAACTGTATAAAACATCAATTGAAAATATTAGTATTCATAATTAACCAAAATCAAAGTACGAACTACCTAAATAAATTTTTAATCAGTTTGGAATGCATGAATCAAACCTGAAAATTTCTATCCTGTTTGAGACCTCATTTTCTGTATCATAAATATATAACTGCGCAAATTTTGGTCTTTGTCCCTCAATTGGCACCAAGCTTCCAATTCTGTGGTAGTTTTGTCCACTCACAATGAACTGGGGAGGACCTGTCCCATCATTGATAGAGGTCTCTATTTTACCTCCGAGGGACGTGAAGCAAAACATGCTATTATAAGTTCTTATATTATCCTTAAAGTGTTTGCTTCTCTGGTCTGCTCCAGATATTAAACCTTGCAAGAGCTGAGGTGGACGTTGCAAAAACGGCAGTTGTACCTTCCCTCGCATACAACATATTGAGAACTCAATATTGGATCCTGTTTTAGACTTTTCTGATCTCTCCTCATACCACATCATGGCGTAGCAATGTCGACAAAAAAATTCTTGGTCATCAATATCTATCACATCTAATAATCACCAAGATAATAAATTATGTTTCAGTTATATCTGAAAAAAATACTTTATATAAAAATATATCTTTCTTTCACCATGTTAAGTATAAAAATAATATTTATAAAAGATTACCGAAGATTGCAATTTATAGATTAAAAAGATGAGATCATATAATACAATTTTTTTATGCCAACCTCAAGGTTTAAGTTTTACATGCACACTAATCAAACAATAAGAATTACAATATATCAATGTTCAAATACAAAAATTATAATATATAACCATATCTTAGTTTGAATTTTAAAAACTTGAACACTAAACGATAATTTTTTGTTTATAAGAAGCATAACAATAGTAAATAATAAACTGCTGATATTGCTACTTCTTAGATTACCTGTATTCTCAGCAACATCGAATATGGCTGGGTATTCAATTTGCACAGAATCATCTAATATAGTCGTGTTTTCAGTAATATCCTCAACTTCTTCAAAAATTTTTGAAAGATTTATAGCCAATTCCTTCAAGAATGTTTTTCTTTGTCTCAGGTGTCTTCCTTTTTCAGCTATGCACATTTCTTCTAATTCTTTAGTATCTAAATTTGAATTAGATGTACTTGCTCCTGTAATCATTAGAGATAGTAAATCAAACACTTTATATTATAAAAAAAAAAGAAAAATGAATATATATATTAAATGTTTGAATCAGCTGAGTTATGAATATATATTATGAAAGTAGTATTAAAGATAAAAGAAGTAGAATTTTAGCTTTGTGATAATTACAATCTATCATGCTTATCTTACCATGTCTCTTTTGAAGTAGCATAGTCTTTCTATTCAGTCTTGCATCCCTTTGCAATCTAATTCGATTTGAGTACTCCAATGAATCTATAATAATTATTTAGCATATATCAAACATTGTTTTTAATAGACCAATTGAAAAGTTAAATGTTTGGTTTTTAAGTAATAAAAGCATATATTAACATACGCTGACTTTGCAACTGGTGGATATTGTTTGATGTTTGTTGAAACTGTTTTTGACTTGTCTGATGACATGGGCTATCATATGCTTCGCATGTGATACCTGAATTACTAATATCACTAATATTGGAACATCGTTCCTTTTCACCTACATAGTGTAGATTAGTAGTTGGAGACCTTGATCGATATGGTGTTGGGTTATTATCTAATAAGATAACTCGAGATATTAGTTTTTTGAACATATTTTCTGTTAAAGTTTATAATTGAATAAATAGTAGGAATATCAAAATACATAAAGTGCATGTACATTCACATAAGTAAGTTCCAAAAAAAATCATCCAAAAATCAACCTGTATTGAGTCCATTTGTAATGTTCGACAACACCGATTGAAAATGCACATCATTGGAACCATCACTCGAATTTCCTGTAATTTTTTCATAAACAAATTTAGTAACATATTACAAAAACAATGTAAATTAATAATTTATTACTTGTCAATAGCTAAATAATATATAGAAAATATTGTATTTTATGGGCTTTCGTTCGGCCAAAATACTCATGACATGTTAGTTATTTTTTGTATGAAGTCTACCTTGAATTGTGGTCCGCTTTGTATTTTCTTTGTCTTTTAATATCAATTTTCTCTTCAATCTTGCTTCTCTTTGGACTTCTTGCATCTTTCAATATATACCTGAAAATACCAAATAAATAATTTTTTTAACTAATTAAAAATATATATACATTATACCTAATACATTTTTATTATCAATTTTTTTTTATATTATTAAAAAATAAAGTACACAGGAATACACATATGGCGGCGTTTGTTTTTGGTATACATATCGATCAAAACATAGACACGGGAGTATACAGGAGTACATGTATGGTGCTTGAATACTGAGACAAAAATGATGAAAGACATAGTCATACACAAACACTCATTAAAAACATGTATTTTGTGTTTCTCTAAAATGCTGAATATGAAATTAGTGTCTTCTTATGTCTATGTAAAATCGCATAGGTTTTATTTTCATTGGTTGCTTTAATTTCCTTTTTATTCTCATTTATTCAGTTACGTAAACATATTTTATGGAAAATAATATATATTTTTTTTCAAAAGTATCTTTTTTCAAATAAATATAAGTTTAATCTCACGATCAATAAATTCAACTTACAGTTAAAATATTTTTTTCATTTCCTTAAATAAAGAAATTGAAAATGAATAACTTATAAGTAAAAAGAGAGAAAAATATGAAAGTACCTCTATTATTGTGCTGAGATAATCTAAAAAATAACAACGTAAACGAAGTAAACATAGAAAATTTATAAATGTGACAAATAAAAAAAATTTAAATTTAAAAATGAAAACGGTTAAGAAGTCACTTAATTAGGAATTAGTATTAGAATTTTAAATTTCAAATTTTTAAATAGAGTTTCTTAATTAGCTAGTGCAAATTAAAAATTTTTAAATAAACTTTCTTAATTAAACGTTTGTTGTTTATTAAGAATATAGAAATTTGTTAATTTACAAATAATTTTTATTAGTTTCGTCATAAATAGTATCAATCCTATTATTTATCGATAAAAATAATAAAATTAAATATAATCTAAAAATTAATAACCTTATAAATATCGTAAATTTAGAAAAAAATATTTAAAAAGAGAGAAAAAGATGAAAGTACTTCTATTGTGGAGAAATAATCTAAAAGATAATAATAAAAATTTATAAATATGGCAAGTAAAAAAATTTAAATTTAAAAATCGAAATGGTTAAGAACTTACTTAATTAGAAATTAGTATTAGAAATTCAAATTTTAAATTTTTAAATAGAATTTTCTAATTAGATAGTATAAATTTTATATTTTTAAATAAAATTTTCTAATCAAATGTTCGTTGTCTATTAAGAATATAGAAATTTGTTAATTTAAAAATAATTTTTTTTAGTGTCATCATAAACAGTATTAACTTTATTATACCTTTTCTAAAATTTAAACAGTATTACATTTTTTTAAATAGTATAAATAACCTCACATCTTAATAAGACTGTTAATTCTATTTACTTTATTATACTCCTTTTGTAATTAGCATAATAGCTTATAAATTATATAAATTCTTAAAAAATATTCTCAAATTGCTTACGTAAAAATTAAAAAAAATATATTTGAATTTAAATTTAAAATTCTAAACATAATACTTTAATTAAAAATTATAATTAATTTTTTTAAAAATAAATACACATTAAAAATTAATAACTAACTTAATTGTATCAACAATAATTTAAAGAAGAAATTTATAACTTTATGATATTAAATATTAAATTAGATATTATCAGAATATCAACGGTGAAAATCAAATTAAAAATAAAACCACAAGTAATAACCAAATAACTTCAATTTATATTTAAAAAAATTCTAAATTCCAAACATAAAAATAGAAAAGAACCAAAAGAAAAATAACAACTCAAGAAAAGACAATGTTTCCACCAAAACAAACATATGCTTGACATTATTCTATTAGATAGACTCTAAAAGGATTCCAAAACATGTGCATCCAAATTCTCAAGTTTCTTTCTCAATCTTGATCTTCTTGGAAGTTGAGGTATCTCCTTCTACCTTCGATTCTTCCGACTTCGAGGATAATCGCTTAGTTGGTGTAATAGCATTTTCCAACAATTCGGATTCATCATTGGCAGCAACTTCATTGGAGAATTCAAGCAACAAATTCTGTACAAAATACCACGTTAAATTAAAGACTTCTTTCTAACCTTTGATTTTATCTCACTAATATTTTTTGAATAAAATTAAGATCTAATTTTGAGATAACAAACAAAAAAAAATATTTTTTGAACAAATACCTTAGCACCTTCTACTTTCTCTCCTTCAATGATTGAGGATGTCTTTGAAATTGGAAGCAAACCACCGGTGTAGTCAACATCCTAAAATTATAATTAATTATTAATTATAAATTAGATACTACTAATGACCAAGGAAGCAAAAAATAAATTAATTTTTAATAGAAAGTACACTTATAATTATACTCACAATTTGAATAGGGTGAGCCTCTTTGAATTTATTTATGAGGTCCACATTATCAATCATCTTCTTAACTTTATAAGAAGGTGAAAAATGTGGATTATCAGATATTTGAACTTCAATGATGAAGAGAAAGGTCTTATCAATTAGGTTGAGCAAAAGTGTAGGTGTATCCGATAGATCTCCTTTCTGCAGGGTATTACATAATATATTAATAATAAATAATATAAAAATTACCAATAAAAATATCTTCACTAATATTTTTAGAAATAAATATTGATTAGATCTTACCAATAGGAGTGGATCAAGTATCTCTACACAGCTCTTTCCCAAAACTTGTTTTGCCTCCTTGTCAAAGACTACAAAACATGCACAGTCAGAATTATCAATGACACCAAGCTTTATTCGATACCTGCTTAAAAAAGAAAATAACATAAAAAAAAAGTTAAATATAGACTTATTCAATATCTAATCCGATGTGCATATACTTTAATTTAAAAATAAATAAATAAATAACCTTGGAGTTATAGATAAAAGGAGACGGCCACAACTTTAACATTTGAAAGTTTTTGTAAAAGCATATGTGGACCTGTTGCATTCACATTGGCCGTACCACCAGTCTGGAGTATCCATAATATGACTTATAGTAACCAAGACAACACAAATAGAATTTTGAAAAAAAAATGATTTAAATTCCCTAAATTTGGTGAATTTTTTAAATAAATAAGATGAATAAACAAAAATAATCTATGTACAACGAATTTCAATTATTTTTTTCTCAATTTTTTTTAAAAAATAAAATTACCGTATCGAATTCTTTTAACTGTTCGATGGTTTTGCCTTGATAAATTTTTAAGAATGCAGCCTCATTTGAAATTCCGCCAATATTACCTCTAGATTCTTCAAATCTTACAAAGCTAGATAAATAAAATAAAAAAAAATTATGTTAGATAACACACACATAGTATGAAACTAAAGAATTAAAAAGAAAATACCCACCTATTTTTAAATTGGATGACAGTTGTATCTTCAAGATTGAAGAATATCTTTATGCCATACATGAAATTTTGTAAAACAATCTTTTTTGAAAAATTTATTTTAATACAAAATGAGTAAAAATTCACATAAACAATAAGTAAAAACTCATATATAAAAATATATTGTTAAAAAAATATGGATAAATATTACCGTTAAATAACTTCACTCTAACAAACTGTAAGACGACAACAGCTCCATCCTTACAGTCAGATCCCAGAAAAGTATTTAATTCATGTACATAGTTGCCAAAAAGTGCACACTCCATTATTTTTCTATATCAAATAGAATGTTTAATGTTTAAAAAGTAACTACCAATAAAATAATATCAAATTATATATATTTTATATTTTTAAAATTTAAAATTTAATAATAAAATTAAAATATCAAATATAATTTAAAAAATTAATAATTAATTAATTATTTTAAATTTGTAACAAACAAACCGCGGAAAGAATGCTTTTTATTATTTTTTTAAATTTGAATCCTTTTTTTTTAAATCAATTCGAAGTGATTTTTTTAAAAAATTTAAATAATTAGACGTTTAAAAACGGTGGCTTTGAATCTAAAAAATTTTAACTAAAGCTTAATGTTAGTTAAAATATATTTGTTACTTATTAATATTAATAAAAATATTTATAATAAAATAAGTTAAAATAATAATTTAAAAAGATGAGATTAGCAAAATTTTTATATTTATAAAAATAAATAGATAATTACCCATCATCAATATCTAATTCGATAACAGTATATTTGGTAGATTTGCCATTCTTTTCAAGAGTCTTCTCATTTTCAATTTCAGCAAGATATCCAACAACATCTGAAATGATTTAAAATAAAAAAAATTATTGTCAATAAATTTGTAAAAAAAACACAGAATAAATTATCAATAAAATAAATAATTATACTTTTTCTAAAATAATAAACTTACCAACTAAATAGGTGCAATCATACCCAGGAGCATTGAGAGTGTCAAAACTCACAAACTTAAATCCATGTCGTGGGATACTCGACGATTCTGGAAGTCTGTGCACATCAGTACGTTGGTTTAAATTAACCACGTATTCATGATATGTAGTCTTGAAGTAACCCTTATTGAGTCCAACACCAAAATATCTTATTTGGTAAGATATTCCTTCCTCCAGCAAATTCACGAATCGAGACACAAAAGCCTTCTTAACTGAGGCGTGTATTTTTCCTCCCTAGAATTAATGAACAAAAAAAAACGATTAGATGGGAATAAACAAATAAATTTAAAATATAAATAATATAAATTTTAAATAAAATAGAAAAATATTAGTAGAAAACTCACGTCTTCATCAAGCCAAACCATCTCAATTGAGTATGACAGTGGAGAATTTTCATAACTTGGTAGTGTCCATAACCGTATCACTCGTATACGTACACACAAATTATCGATTGTAGGATTAATGTCAGCAATTTTGTGAATACCAGCCATTAGAATAAATAGAGAGATTTTGGATATATGTAAAGAAAGGGATTGATGTACTTTAAATTATGGTGTTTTACATCTCTCGTAACTTATACTTTTATAGTTGCATCATAACTAATATTTTTTAAATTTGGTTGACTTTAATTTAAAATTTAAAAATAACAAACTAAATAAAACAACCTAAACTTAAAATTTGAAAATAACAACTTAAACAAATAATAATTTAAAAATTTCAACATAACGTAAATTTTTATAATAATATAATAATATAATAATATTAGTACGTAATAATCGAAGAATAATTAACATATATTTTTTTAAAACTCTAAATTTCTTTAAAAAAATTTATGTAGCTGCAATTTAAAAAAAAATTTAAAATTTTAAAAAATAATGCTAAAAAGAATTAACAGATATTTAAAAAATAGTGTTATAATATAAAAAAGAACAACCTAAGTAAAATCTAAATAAAATTTAAAAAATAACAACTTAAATAAAATAATTTGAAATTTAAAAAATAACAACCTAAGTAAAACAACCCAAACAAATAAAATAATTTAAAATTTAAAAAATAACAACCTATGTAAAACAACCCAAACTTAAAATTTGAAAATAACAACTTAAGCAAATAATAATTTATAATTTATAAATATAAATCTAAAAATTTCTAGTGATGACACGTAAGCAAATAAACTCCCAAACTTAACGTATGAGCGCCACGTCAGCAAATTGGCTCCCCATTTGTATTCCTATAAAGATAAATAATATAAAAATTACCATTAAAATATCTTCACTAATGTTTTTAGAAATAAATATTGGTTAGAACTTACCAATAGGAATGGATCAAGTATCTCTACACAACTCTTTTTCAAAACTTATTTTGCCTCCTTGTCAAAGACTACAAAACATGCAAAATAAAATAAAATAGAATTGATGAACAAAAATCAAAGAACGATTAGATAGGAATAAACAAATAAATTTAAAATAAAATAGAAAAATATTAGTAGAAAACTTACGTCTTCATCGAGTCAAGCCATTTCAATTGAGTATGGCAATGGAGAATTTCTGTAACTTGGTAGTGTCCATAACTGTATCACCTGTATACATACATATAAATTGTCGATAGTAGGATTGATGCCTGCAATTTTGTGAATACCAGCCATTGGAGTAAGTAGATTGATTTTGAATATATGTAAAAAAAAGGGGATTGATGTACTTTAAATTGTGGTGCTTTACATCTCTCATAACTTATACTTTTATAGTTGACTCATAACTAAAATTTTTTAAATTTGATTGACTTTAATTTAAATTTAAATTAAAGTCAATCAAATTTAAAATTTAAAAAATAACAACTTAAGTAAAATAACCCAAACAAATAAAATAATTTAAAATTTAAAAAATAACAACCTAAGTAAAACAACCTAAACTTAAAATTTGAAAATAACAACTTAAGCAAATAATAATTTATAATTTATAAATATAAATCTTAAAATTTCTAGTGACGACACGTCAACAAATGAACTCCCGGACTCAACGTATGAGTGCCACGTCAGCAAATGAGCTTCCCATTTGTATTACTACTAGTGTTAAACCCGTGCGATGCACGGGCTTATATTTAATTTTGGCAAATTAAATTAAAAATAATATTTTATAATCATATATTTTTTAAATTTAGTATAACACTATCATCATCGTTATATAATAAACGTGTTAAATATGTTATTTTATCTTTATTCAAAGTAAAATATGAATAGAAGAGTTCGAAGTTTATAATATTCTTGAACCATAAGGAGGGAGATAAAAAAATAAGAACATATATAACTGTAATAATAGCATGTTAATTTTACCCTGAATTTTATATCAAAAAGCTAATAAAAATTTATCAACAACCTAATATCTTACTAACTTCATTAGAAAATCATTGGATGTTGTGCTCCTTGTTACACATTTCATTTCAAATTTGAAAAAAGAGTTATAGATAAATTAGTTATATCTATAGTAAAGATTTGTACAAAAGTGTAAATCATAACATGCTATTAAAATGAAAATAATATTATTCTTACCTAAATATTATTAAAAACCTCTTTGAACACGACATTTGTTGTTGATGACTTTGGATTGCCGTCTTCGTTTAGAATTAAAACCCTGAGGCCACTGCGACTCTTAACTCTTGACAAAGCAACATAAAGTTGTCCATGGATGAACATTGATTTTGGCAAATAAAGCCATACATGTGATAATGATTGATCCTGACTCATGTTAATGGTCATTGCAAAGCATACTGTTAATGAAAATTGTCTCCGTTGGAACTTAAATGGCAATCTTGAATCTGAAGGGATCAAGTTCATTCTTGGAATGTACACTTTATCTCCAATATTTCTACCGGTCACTACCGTCGTTCCAATTACGTTGCTGCCAAGTTTGTTAACTATTAATCTTGTCCCGTTGCATAAACCTGAAGTCTGGTCTATGTTTCGCAGTAGCATTACAGCGACTCATGGCTTCAAAGTCAACTTGTGATTGAGTAGTCCCGAACATTTGATATCATTTAGAAACTCTGGTGTGAACCACTCTTGTTTTACATCTTCATTCTCATCAGCTTGACATGTTGTGTCAAAGCTCAAATACTCATTTTCCATCCCTGGAAAGATTGTCAAGACAAAATCGTTTACCTTCTCGACACTCTTAAGTGTGGGTGCAAGAATTGCTCTACTCTGAAAATACCTGTAATCTGACATGTTTTGCAACAAATTTGGATACGCAAAGTCTACCAAATGAGAGAGAGAATCATCAGTAGTTGTAATCAATAGATCATCTGGAATTTCAACTTCTGATTCATCACCAACAACAGAGATAATATTTCCATTTCCAACATCAAGTATCCAATTAGCAAATATCTTCATTTCACCTTCATCTTGATCCAAAGAAGACATTAGAAGCCTCATATTCGTATGCAGTTTCAGAACCTTACAAAATGACCACAGCTGGGATGAGTTAATAGCGGATGCTAATATATCGTGTCTACTTCCTTTCGAAATCACCGGAAGTATCTGTCTGAAATCACCTCCTAGAACAACAATCTTACCACCAAATGGTTTATGTGTCTTATGTTGATCGGTAACTGACATAAGATTCCTAAGCGTCCGATCAAGTGCTTCAAAACGGCAGTTGTACCTTCCCTCGCATACAACATATTGAGAACTCAAAATTGGATCCTGTTTTGGACTTCTCTAATCTCTCCTCATACCATATCATGGCATCGCAATGCCGACAAAAAATTCTGGGTCATCAATATCTATCACATCTAATAATCACCAAGATAATAAATTGTTTTAGTTATATCTGCAACAAATAATTTATATAAAAATAATTTCTTTCACCATGTTAAGTATAAAAAAAATATTTATAAAAGATTACCGAAGAATGCAATTTATGGATTAAAAAGATGAGATCATATAATACAATTTCATTGTGCCAACCTCAAGATTTAAGTTTTACAATAAATCAATGTTCAAATACAAAAATTATAATATATAACTATATCTTAGTTTGAATTTTAAAACTTGAACACTAAACGATAATTTTTTGTTTATAAAAAGCATAACAATAGTAAATAATAAAGTGCTGATATTGCTACCTCTTAAATTACCTGTATTCTCAGCAACATCGAATATGGCTGGGTATTAAATTTGCACAGAATCATCTAAAATAGTCGTATTTTCAGTAATATTCTCAACTTCTTGAAAATTTTTTGAAAGATTTGTAGTCAATTCCTTCAAAAATGTTTCTCTTTGTATCATGTGTCTTTTTTTTCAACTATGCACATTTCTTCTAATTCTTTAGTATCTAAATTTGAATTAAATGTACTTGTTCCTGTAATCATTAGAGATAATACATCAAGTATTTTATATTATAAAAAAAGAAAAATGAATATATGTTAAATGTTTGAATCAGCTGAATTATGAATATATATTATGAAGGTAGTATTAAAGATAAAAAAGTAAAATTTTAGCTTTGTGATAATTACAATCTATCATGTTTATCTTACCATGTCTCTTTTGAAGTAGCATAGTCTTCCTATTCAGTCTTACATCCCTTTGCAATCTAATTCGATTTGTGTACTCCAATGAATCTATAATAATTATTTAGCATATACCAATGATTGTTTTTAATAGACCAATTAAAAAGTTAAATATTTGGTCTTTAAATAATAAAAACATATTAACATAGTAACTGGTAGATATTATTTGATGTTTGTTGAAGATGTTGTTGACTTGTCTGATGACATGGACTATCATATGCTTCACGTGTGATACCCGAATTACTAATATCACTAATATTGGAACATCATTTTTTTTATCTACAGAGTGTAGATTAGTAATTGGAGACCTTGATCAATGTGGTGTTGGATTATTACCTAATAAGATAACTCGAGATATTTTATAATTGAATAAATAGTAGGAAAATCAAAATACATAAAGTGCATGTACATTCCCATAAGCAAGTTCTAAAAAAAATCATCCAAAAATAAATCTGTATTAATGCTATTTGTAATGTTTGACAACACCGATTGAAAATGCACACCATTAGAACTATCACTCGAATTTCCTGTAATTTTTTCATAAACAAATTTAGTAACATATTACGAAGACAATGTAAATTAATAATTTATTACTTGTCAATAGCTAAATAATATATAGAAAATATTGTATTTTATGAGCTTTCATTCGGCTAAAATACTCATGACATGTTAGTTATTTTGTATACCCAATAAAAACTAAATATATAGAACTGACATACTTAAAAATACCAAATAAAAGAATATATTATTCTAACCTAAAAACAAAAATGATAAAATAATTAATTTATTTTTTTATATGAAATCTACCTTGAATTGTACTTTGCTTTGTATTTTCTTTGTCTTTTAATATCAATTTTCTCTTCAATATAATCTTACTTCTCTTTGGACTTCTTGTATCTTTCAATATATACCTAAAAATATCAAATAAATAAATTTTTTAACCAATTAAAAGTATATATACATTATACATAATACATTTTTATTATCAAATTTTTTATATTATTAAAAAAAATAAAGTAGTACACATATGACAGCGTCTGTTTTTGGTATACATGTCTATCAAAATATAGACACAGGAGTACACAGGAGTACATGTATGTTGTTTGTTTACTGAGACAAAAATATGAAAGACATAGTCGTACACAAACACCCATTAAAAACATGTATTTTGTGTCTCTCTAAAATGCGAAAACACTAATTTTTAACTTGAGACACTAATTTTTTTACAATTTTTTCTCATGTCTAACTTACCAAATAGAATATGAAATTAATGCCTTCTTATGTCTATGTAAAATTGCACAGATTTTATTTTCGATGGTTGCTTTAATTTCTTTTTTATTCTCATTTATTTAGTTACGTTAACATATTTTACAGAAAATAATATATATTTTTGTACAAAAGTATCTTTTTTCAAATAAATATAAGTTTAATCTCACGATCAATAAATTCAACTTATAGTTAAAGAGATTGAAAATGAACAACTTATAAGTAAAAGGAGAGAAAAAGATAAAAGTACCTCTATTGTTATAATCTAAAAAATAACAATGTAAACGAAGTAAATAGAAAAAAATTATAAATGTGACAAATAAAAAAAAATTAAATTTAAAAATCAAAACGGCTAAGAAGCCACTTAATTAGGAATTAGTATTAGAGTTTTAAATTTCAAATTTTTAAATAGAATTTTCTAATTAGTTAGTGTAAATTTAAAATTTTTAAATAAACTTTTTTAATTAAACGTTTGTTATTCATTAAGAATATAGGAATTTGTTAATTTAAAAATAATTTTTATTAGTTTCGTCATAAATAGTATTAATGCTATTATTTATCGATAAAAATAAATAAAATTAAATACAATCTAAAAATTAATAACCTTATGAATTATGTAAATTTAGAAAAAATACTTAAAAAGAGAGAAAAATATGAAAGTATTTCTACTGTGGAGAGATAATCTAAAAAGATAATAATAAAAATTTATAAATGTGGCAAGTAAAAAAATTTAAATTTAAAAATTGAAATGGTTAAAAACTTACTTAATTAGAAATTAGTATTAGAAATTCAAATTTAAAATTTTTAAAATAGAATTTTCTAATTAGCTAGTATAAATTTTAAATTTTTAAATAAAATTTTCTAATCAAATGTCCGTTGTCCATTAGGAATATAGAAATTTGTTAATTTAAAAATAATTTTTTTAGTTTCATCATAAACAATATTAACTTTATTATACTTTTTCTAAAATTTAAACAGTATTACATTTTTTTAAATAGTATAAATAATTTCACATCTTAATAAGACTGATAATTCTATTTATTTTATTATAATCCTTTGTAATTAGTATAGTGACTTATAAATTATATAAATTTTTAAAAAATATTCTCAAACCCAATTGTTTACGTAAAAATTCAAAAAAAAGTATATTTGAATTTAAATTTAAAATTATAAACATAATACTTTAATTAAAAATTATAATTAGATTTTTTTTAAAATAAGTACACGTTAAAAATTAATAACTAACTTAATTGTATCAACAATAATTCAAAGAAAAAATTTATAACTTTATGACATTAAATATTAAATTAAAAATTATCAGAATATCAACGGTGAGAATCAAATTAAAAATAAAATCACAAGTAATAATCAAATAACTTCAATTTATATTTAAGAAAATTCTAAATTCCAAACATAAAAATCGAAAAGAACCAAAAGAAAAATAATAACTCAAGAAAAGACAATGTTTCCACCAAAACAAACATATGTTTGGCATTATTCTATTAGATAGACTCTAAAAGAGATTCCAAAACATGTGCATCCAAATTCTCAAGTTTCTTTCTCAATCTTGATCTTCTTGCAAGTTGAGGTATCTCCTTCCACCTTCGAATCTTCCGACTCCGAGGATAGTCACTTAGTTGGTGTAATAGCACTTTCCAACAATTCAGATTCATCATTGGCCGCAACTTCAATGGAAAATTCAAGCAACAAATTCTGTACAAAAAACCACGTTAAATTAAAGACTTCTTTCTAACCTTTGATTTTATCTCACTAATATTTTTTGAATAAAATTAAGATCTAATTTTGAGAGAACAAACAAAAAAAAATATTTTTTGAACAAATACCTTAGTACCTTCTACTTTCTCCCCTTCAATGATTGAGGATGTCTTTGAAATTAGAAACAAAGCACCGGTGTAGTCAACATCCTAAAATTATAATTAATTATTATTTATAAATTAGATACTACTAATGACCAAGAAAGCAAAAAATAAATTAATTTTTAATAGAAGTACACTTATATATACTCACAATTTGAATAGGGTGAGCCTCTTTGAATTTATTTATGAGATCCACATTATTAGTCATCTTCTTAACTTTATAAGAAGGTAAAAAATATGAAATATCATATATTTGAACTTCAACGATGAAGAAAAAGATCTTATCAATTAGGTTGAGTAAAAGTGTAGGTGTATCTGATAGATCTCCTTTCTGCAAGATATTACATAATATATTAATAATAAATAATATAAAAAGTACCAATAAAAATATATTCACTAATGCTTTTAGAAATAAATATTGGTTAGATCTTACCAATAGGAGTGGATCAAGTATCTCTACACAGCTCTCTTCTAAAACTTGTTTTGCCTCATTGTCAAAGACTACATAACATGCACAGTCAGAATCATCAATGACACCAAGCTTTATTCGATACCTGCTTAAAAAAGAAAATAACATAAGAAAAAGTTAAATATAGACTTATTTAATATCTAATCCAATGTACATAGACTTTAATTTAAATAAATAAATAAATAACCTTAGAGTCATGGATAAAAGGATATTAGTAGAAAACTCGCGTCTTCATCGAGTCAAACCATCTCAATTGAGTATGGCAATGGAGAATTTCCGTAACTTGATAGTGTCCATAACCATATCACTCGTATACGTACACACAAATTGTCGATTGTAGGATTGATGTTAGCAATTTTGTGAATATCAGCCATTGGAATAAGTAGGGAGATTTTGGATATATGTAAAGAAAGGGATTGATGTACTTTAAATTGTGGTGCTTTACATCTCTTATAACTTATCCTTTTATAGTTGCATCATAACTAAATTTTTTAAAATTTGGTTGACTTTAATTTAAAATTTAAAAAACAACAAACTAAGTTAAACAATCCAAATTTTAAATTTAAAAATAACAACTTAAATAAATAATAATTTAAAAATTCTAAACTAACGTAAATATTTATTTATTGTAATATTAGTATGTAACAACCGAAGAATAATTAACGTAAATTTTTTTAAAACTCTAAATTTCTTTAAAAGAATTTATGTAGCTACAATTAAAAAAAATCAACAAAATTTTAAAAAATTATGCTAAAAAGAATTAACAGATTTTTTAAAAATAGTGTTAAAATATAAAAAAGAACAATCTAAATAAAATTTAAAAAATAACAACTTAAATAAAATAATTTAAAATTTAAAAAATAACAACATAAGTAAAATAATCCAAACAAATAAAACAATTTAAAATTTTAAAAATAACAACCTAAGTAACACAACCCAAACTTAAAATTTGAAAATAACAACCTGAGCAAATAATAATTTATAATTTATAAATATAAATCTAAAAATTTCTAGTAATGACACGTAAGCAAATAAACTCCCAGACTCAACGTATGAGCGCCACGTCAGCAAATGAGCTCCCCATTTGTATTACTATAAAGATATTATAGTATTACTAGTGTTTTTGTCCATAAGGGACATCTTCTTTATCAGAATATAAATCTTTTAAAACTGCGTCACTTTTTTCTTGATATTATAAATTGTGAAATAAAAAATTTATAAAATCAAAACTACTTTTATAAAATAGTCGTATAATACAAAAGTCCTTATTGGCGAAGAAGATTAGTTATTATTTTTATGTAAAATAGTTTAATTTTTTACTAATAGTTAATTTTAATATTTATTATCTAAAACTTGAAAGAATTTAATGTGTATACTTTTATATTTAATTAAGTGTTAAGTTTGTTACACAAATAAAAATAATTAATTTTCATGTTTGTTATTTAAAAATAATAATTTTTCTCTATATATAAACATATAGTTAGATATTAGTATAAAAAAATTTATATTGATAGTTATAAAATTAAATCAAAATTAATTTTTTTAAACAATTGAATCTTGATTATAATTTTTAATCACAATATTAGTATTCTCTCCAAATTATGTGTAATAAATATTTGAAGAAAAAGAAGTAAAAATATAGATTAAAAAGATAAGAGGTAAAAATTTAAAACTAAATAAAATAAAAAATATGCATATAATAATAATTTTTTTATGTAAATAATATTATAAGATTATTTTTAATTATAAATTTAATATTCTTTTTTAAATTTTATGAATTTATTTGATTTATATTATTTTATTAATTTTATTTTTTTATAGAACTGAAAAGTAGAGAAAGATAAAGAAAAAGAAGAGAGAAAGTTTGTTAATTTTAGAGAAAAATATTTTATTTTAATTGTAATAAAAGAATATCTCGTGACACATTTTAGTTTGTCAAATTAGTAATATAAAATATAAATTATAAGTTATACATAAAGTGGAAAGGATAGAAAAAATAAGAAAGGAAAGAGAGCTAGATAAAAGTATGGAAGAAGGTAATTTATTAATTTTGAAGGAAAATATTTTATCTTAATTTTAATGAGAAAATGTCATGTGATATATTTTAGTTGTTAAATTAGTAATATAATATAGTTATATTTTAATATTTTAATTTTAATTTAATTTTAATTGTAATTAGAGAATATTATATTATATATTTTCATTATTAAATTTGTAATTAATCATTGATAATGATATATAAAAAAGATAAAATAGATGAAAGACGAGAGAAATAAATAAAGAGAAAAGATGAGAAAACTAGAATTTTGTTGAGAAAGACTTTATTTAAAAAATTAATGACATATTTTTAAATTGTAAAATTAGTAATATATAATATTTTTTTAATCACAGATTGGGCTGGACACTAGCCCAACCTAGAGAATAGAGTCAATGTTTTTTGGACGTGAGAGTAGGAATGTCAATGGGGCAGGGCGGGGGCGGGGGATGCCTCCCTGCTCCCCACCCCACCCCAGATTTACTTCCCATCCCTGTCCTCGTTTTCCGCCGTGGGAGAATATTGCTCCCCATCCTCATTCCCCACAGGGCCTCATTCCCCGCGGGGACCCCATTCCACATCTATCTTATAGTTCTAACTAATTATTAATTTCCATATGAATAGAGATGTAAGTATCCATTCTATACAAAAATAACAAGATTTTATACAAAAAATCTAAACGACAAGATGGTGACTTCTTTCGAAATGACGCAGTGGGAAACGCAACGGCGAGCTAGAGGATAGAGAAGTGGACAAGGTAGGAGACGCGGTAACAGAGAGGAGAATGGACACGACGACAAAGTTATGGAAAGGAACGCCTCAAATAGAGAGCACGACACAGTGAGGATCATGGCACGATGAGGTGTGACGATGCGGTGAGAAGGGAGAGTGGCGAGAGGGTGGCTGCAGATAAGTTGAATGGAATATGGATAGCATTAGGAATTTCTGAATTGAAGAAGAGTTATGCAAATGAGGATTAGGAGTTTTGGGTTTCTATGTGTGTGTGTGTAAAATGACTAAAAAACATATAAGAAAAATAAACTATTAAGGACAATTCAGTAAATTTATGAACTTCGGGGATTAGCGGGGATGGGACGGGATCCCTGCTCGGGTCTCCGCGCTTGCCTCGGGGGAATTTTGTCCCCCATCTTTATCCCTACAAAAAAATTCTCCATAGTTAAATTCTCATTCAAAGCAGTCCCCGCAGGAATCCCTGCGTCTCGGAGAGTTTTGCCATCCCTACGTAAGAACAGAGTCTTAATGATTGGTTACAATCGGATGAAACGAGAATGAGAATAGTTATTGTTGGGTTTGGTTCTTATAAAAGCTCATTCTTTTTATATGTCAACAAAAATGTCTTTTTCCGTATTCAGCAACAAATATCCTGTGCTGGGTTAGGCTTAAATTCTAACATGGTGTGTGGACCTAGCCCATGTATATATCTACATCAAATATTTATCTATTTATTATTTATTATGGATCAGGCTTCAACAACTCTCTTTGATTGAAGAGTTCGTTTACGCAACCAATTAGGAAAAAAGGGGCTTCAGACCCAAAACAAATGGCAACGATCTGAACCCAACAAAAAAATAAAGGAAGAGAGGAGGTTGAGGGAAGCCGAGCCATGGATCCAACGGCAAAATTAGTGCCTCACAAAGAGCCTGAGAAGGTGCTGACAATGTATGGTTTGTGAAAATATTTTTTGTTTTGGTTTTTTGTTTTTATTTTAAAAAATTTATTTTTATTTACAATTTTTTATATTTTAAAAAATATGATTGGTGTGTGAAAAAATAATATTTTTAAATATAAAAAATAATAAAAATATATTTGATTGGTTTATTTTTAAAATATATTTTTAATAGTTTAAAATTATAAAACTATATTTTTATTAAATATATGATTTTAGTTATTTAATTTTTTATTAAATTAACAATTAATTTTTATACGGTATTAATATGAAATAAATTATTATTTTATTATACTATTTTAAAAAAAATTGGTATCTCTTATATATATAGTTGGTTTTATATTTTTCGTGGAACTATATAACAATAAAATACATCAATTAAAATAAAAAATCAAAAGTAAAATTAGTTTTACACCAAACGAATCAATTAATTAATATCAAAATTTATTGATGTAAATAATTTTTTAACAAATAATTTATTAATAAAATAATAAATAAATAAATATTAAATATAAAAAAATTGAAAACAAAAAATCAACTTTTTTGTCAATATTTTTAAGTTTTTATATATTCTTTAAAATTTTACTATCGATACTTTTCATAATTGATGGTTGATTTTAAAAATTATTTTCATAACAAAACTATTTTTTTAAACAAAAAAATAAAGGTCAAAAATAAAAAAATTAATAAATACATGAATTTAAAAAGTACATACTCAATACTAAATAAAATAAAAAAAAACTCAATAAATACATATTTTAATTTTAATTAGAGCTCTTTTTTTTCTTAATTACCTTGTCTATATACTTAAAAATACAAAAATCAAGCCTAAAATAAAAAATCAAAAGGGTCAAATGAAATAAAAAATAGAGAAAAGTGTACTTTTTGTCCTTAAAGTTTGACAAAAATTTTAAAAATATTTTTAAATTTTATTTTGTTTCAATTTTGTCTCAAAAGTCTTCGATTTTCATCAAATACATTCCTTACGGCTAATTTTTCAAAAGATTTAAGATCAATTCAACAATAATTTCATATGAACAACCCTTAACACAAGCAAATCAAGCATAATTTTCATGTATTATTGTTAAATTGGTCTTAAATTTTTGAAAATTTAGCCGTGAAAAGTATATTTGATACAAATTTAAAATTTTTGGAACAAAGTGAAACAAAATAAAATTTAAGAATATTTTTAAAACTTTTATCAAACTTCAAGTACAAAAAATATATTTTATCCAAAAAAAACTTCACCTTTCTAAAAGATGTATGTATAAATTTGAGGTAAATAATGGATATCCTAATAACAAATCTTACATACAAAAAAAGGAGAAGACAAAAAAAAAATAAGCAAAGCACACTAATTGAGTAAATGTAGCATGAGAAAAAAAACATATAAAAACAAGTAGGAGAGATTGAACCTTTATCCCAAAACCAAAAGCACCGTATTTTGGTTTGAAAACGTTTTTAAAAGTTAAAACTGAAAATACTGAAAACAAGAAAATAGCGTTTTTAACTTTTTTTTGAAAGAAATTCTCTTTGTATTAAACTCTACAATTCAAAATATCAAGATAGATCCAATTACATATTTCTAAAGGTGTCTCTTCCATCCACATTATATTTGGCTTGGTAAGCGCTACTCTTGCTAAGTAATGGGCTGCTAACTTTGTTTTATTTTTTTAAATGTTTTTGTTGAAAATATTTTTAAAATATTTAATCAATTATATTTTTATGTCTTATTTTCATTTCCATCAAAAATAAAAATGAAAATGCTTAAACTAATCAGTCTCTTAGATTGTGTTTGATTTTTAAAACAGAACGAGACAAAACACTAAAAATATAATATAAAAGACAGAAACATAAAATTAGTATTTTTTATTTTGTTTGATAATAAATTAAATATAAAATAAAAAATAATAAAAAATTTATTTTATTTTATTTTTTTCTTTACACAATATTTAAAAAAATAGAATAGTAAATATATAATTATGAAACATTAAGAATTTGTTTAGGTGAGTTTCTAAAAAAAATCTTTTTTTAAGTTTTTTTTCAAAGAGATAAATAACAAATCAGTACCCGAAAGATTCTAGCGCGAACAAAATAGTACCTAACTTTTGTTATTGACAAAATAGTTCTTAAAAGATTTTAAAATTTGACAAACGTATCTCCGAACTCGCCGAAAACAATTTTTTGACAAGTACAATGCTGACATGGCCACCATATTTGGGTGACTTGACAAACTATCTGCCAAACCCTAATCCCTCAATTCCCAACGCAAACTCCCCTCCATCTCCCTCCCATTGCAGCCCTCCCCCTACCCAACGCAACCCCTTTCTTCTCCCTCCTCATCGCAGTCCTCCCTTTCCTCTCCATCTCCATCACAGCCCCCTCTCCAACACACATTTCTCCTCCTTCTCCCTTCCCATCACAGTTCCCTCCCCAACCACCTTAATATCAATAGCAACCGCAAGCAACAACAAAAACAACTTCAATGCACACTTCCTTCTCCTTTTTCATAGCAGTAACAACCTCAACAGCAACAACAACCTCAATGGCAAGAGCACCATCAAGGACCACTGCCACTGCTATCAGAGCCACAACAAGGCTCGGAATAACCGCACTTTTTTAACCCCTTAACCTTTTTCTCTTTCTATCTTTATATTTATATATACAGGTTATATGTTTGTGTAAATGTCTATGTGTATGAATGGATATTGTTATTGTTATTATTATGGTCCTTCGAGAAGAGAAGAAAAGAAGGAGAAAAAAGAAAAAAGGAGGAACAAGAAATGTTGGGTTTTGAATGTGCAGGTTATTTTATTGGTTCTGTTTGGAATTCTAATGGTGTTGTTTTGTTGCTGCAATTGAAGAGAAAAAGAGAAGGGAAAAGTGTGCGTTAGGGAGGGAGGTTGTGATGGGAAGGAAGAGGGAAAGGGGTTGCGATGAGGAAGGAGTGTGTATTGGGTAGGGGAAGGGTTGCGATGGAGAGAAAGGGAGAGAGGAGAGTGTGCGTTGGGGAGGGAGAGGAAAAAGGGGGTTGCGATGGGGAGGGAGAGGAAGGGGGAGTATGCGTCGGGGAGGGAGGGATGAGCAGTGACGGATCCAAAAAATTTTGTGAGTGGGGGCAAAATATACATAATATGATAATAATTTTTATAATTATACTTTGTTATTATAAAATATAATTAGTCTTTAAATTATCTAATCAATAAATTAAAATATTAAAA
Organism: Arachis hypogaea; assembly: GCF_003086295.3. Taxonomy (NCBI): domain Eukaryota; kingdom Viridiplantae; phylum Streptophyta; class Magnoliopsida; order Fabales; family Fabaceae; genus Arachis; species Arachis hypogaea. The sequence goes on along the minus strand of NC_092041.1, from coordinate 20,875,904 downwards.
TAATAATTTAAATAATAATATATAATTTAAAATTTCATTTTTTTAGGTTTTATATTTTAAAAAGATTAAATAATCTTTTCATTGTCAATACAATCAAATGTCTTTCTTTTTATATATGTCGTTAAATAATCATTTAAAAATTTATCTCTCATACGATTACGAAATCGATTCTTTATAATATTCATATTTAAAAAAAATTTTTCAACTGATGTTATCCAGAAAAAATTAAAGTTAACTTAAAAAAAATATTAATGAATAAACAGTATTATTTTGATTTCTTATATTATTATTATTATTATTATTATTATTATTATTATTTAACCATTTTTATTTAATAGTTAATATAAGATTAATATTTTTATTAGTCATTTTTAATTTAATATTAAAATTAGTTTACTAAGATAATTTATTTAATTTGAAATAAATTTAACAGAATAATTTTATATATTTATAATCAAATATAATAAAATATTAGACTGAATTCTATTGACTATCAAATATTTAGATTAAATGGATATATCATTTGTTAAATATTAAAAGATTTTTTTGTCACTTTTAATAAATATAATATTTATTAGTTATTTTTATCACATTTTTCAAATTATTTAATGATTATTTTGTCTGCGTCTAAATCTTTTAGATATCAAATTAGTAGTTACCTCTATTTTAAAAAATAATCAAATATATATAATATATATACACAGTATAACAGTACTATTTACTGAGTATACAAACATATTTTTCAAATTCTAAATTTATTTATTAGTCACAATTATAAAATAACAAATCTATAATTATTTTATTCTTTTTTCTTTAAATGTTATCGTAACAAATTCATTTGAATTTTGAATTGTTATTTTTTTTATCATTGATGTTAATGAGTGAAATTTACTTATAGTGGGGTCAAATTTGATTATATAATGGGGGCAAATAATTTTTTTACTATGTATTAATTAACAAATTTTTAAATTCCACTGGGGGCACTTGCCCCCACTCCCTTCAACATAAATCCGTCCCTGGGGATGAGGGTTTGGGGGATGGTTTGCCAGGTCACCAAAATTCTGTTGCCACATTAGTATTGTGCTTGCCGGAGATTTGCTCCGGCAAGATCGGAGACACGCTTGTCAAATTTTAAAATTTTTTAGGGATTATTTTGTCAATAACTAAAGTCAAGTACCATTTGTCAGCAACAGAATCTTTTGGGTACCGATTTGGTATTTACCTCTTTTTCAAAAGATCTTATAAAAAAGTAAAAGTAATTTTATGTTTAGATATCTCATGCAAAAAGATCTTTTTATCTATCAATTATGTTTGGGTATAGCCATATAAAAGTACTTTTTTATTTATTGATTACGTGAAAAATATCCTTTTTTTTAAGAAAAAAGATTTTTTTAAAAAAAAATGTAAATTATAACTTCTCAAAAAAGATGTTTTTCATTTTTATTTTTTTAGTATTTTTACTTTTACTATTAAAAAATTACCAAACATGCTAAAAAATAAAAAAAAATTATTAAATTTTTTTTGTCAATTTAATGGCTCCAAAACAAGCACTAATAGTGATAAATAAAAGCAAAAATTAAGTGGTGTTTTTGGCCGGTATCTCTAATATAAACACAAAATATATTAATTTAGTATTTCAAGACACAATATTTTTATCTATGTTTTGTATGTCAAACATAATTTTATATCTTTGTATCTATATTTCAATGTGTGTGCTATACTTGTAAACAAATGTAATCTTATATAATTTATAATAGTAGTGATGTGTATGAATATGAATCTGTGTGTGGTGTAAGATCAAAAATAAAAAAAAAGACTTTTTTTTTTGTTCCGAGTAGGGGTGGCAAGCGAGAAAGTCTGCTCTGTCCCATCCTGTCCCGTCGAAAGCCTGTCTTTTGGCAGATTGGCCTGCCCCACCCCGCCTAGTGAGACGGTCCTAAAATCCTACCTGCCTCGTTTAACTGGGGCTAGCGAGCTGGTGGGTTAAACCCGCTAAATCTTTTTTTTTAACTATTGACTATTAAATAATATATATAATTTCACAATTATTTTAATAAATTTGTAATTTCTAAAGGCATAAAAAAATTATAATTTTTATATTCACAAACATTAAAGTCTTTGTTATTATAAATATCTACTAAACATAATTATAAACCAAGTTTTCATCCAAAACATAATTGTAAATATTGTTTTCAAAGCAAAATAAACATAATCCAAAACACTCAATTTTCATCTTCATTTTCTTGTAAGTTGGATTGGGAGAAGTTATATTTTAGCTAAAAAATTGTAAAAATACCCCCTTGACAAAAAAATACTAAGCCCGACAGAAAAGTCCGCTCCGCCTCGCAAAGCCCTATAGTTTAAGCTGTGCGGATTAAGCGGACTTTTGCTATTTGGCGGTCCCAATTTTTCATCCCGACCCATCTTTTTTGGCAGGTTACATGGGACAGACCGACGAGTTTAGACCTGTTTGCCATCCCTAATTTCAAATAAAATTAAGATAATAACTTAAAATTATTTTATTTAACTTATTATTTATAATTTTATATATATACTATTTATAATTATATATTTATTACATATGAAATTATTCGTTTATTTCAACAAAAAGATTAGTTATTCTAAATTAATCTTATTATCTCCTAAATATTTTTGTTTTTTCCTTTCTTATAGTCTAAAAACAAATAAAGATTAGACATCTTCATGCACTCTATGTACTCTCTTTCATCCTTTTTTAAGGGTTAATTATTTTAATGATTCAAACAGCTTAGCTCCGTACAATCTTGTGTTTCAAATTTTCAATGTCTCCTTTTAGGTTTTTCAAACTTATTATGTCACATGGAAAGTAGTAGTGGAAACAGAATAAAATCATAGCTATGATAAAGAGGAAGAAAAGAAGTGACGGATGACTAACTAAATGCATAATTTATTCGTAACTTCTATTTATAATGCCAACTAATTAATAAGTTCAATTGGAATTGCCTAGCTATAGGTACGTACTTACAAAAATATTAGTAACTTTTTCTTTCGGCAATAAATTGATACCTATGCTGCAATTCATCATCGGGGGCTGGCTTCTTGTAATTATTTTTAATACACAACAAAAACTATTTTATTATTATTATTATTATTATTATTATTATTATTATTAAAAAACTATCAGAATTTATTATTTTTTTCAGTAGTTATTTATTAATCTTTAAAATTTAGACTAAAATATATTATTAAATTATTAAGCTAAAAAATTTAATTGATAACTAAAAATAATAATAAAAAATAATAAATTCTAATGGTTCTAACATTTTTCTACTACTACTACTACTATTATTATTATTATTATTATTATTATTATTATTATTATTGCAATCATGAAGCTCAGTAGTCTCATTATTAGTAAACAAATATTCCAATTTGTTTTGTCATAAAGGTATACATTATCATCCGTTGAAACCTTCATTCAAGTGGGGTTCAACTGCTCAAGATTAAGGCACATCAGGAAGCTTTTAGGCCAATGATGATGATGATGATGATTTAGTGAATGCATGAATCAATCATTCAAATTAAATACCACATCCCATATTTTGAGTATATTATTAGGTCCATCATTGAAAGACATCCATGCTTGCTAATTAAATTAATGATGTCATCATCATCTGCTTATTGCTAAATTTGTTGGTACATAAAATATACTCCTTTTATCATGCATTTAACTATAATGTTTAGATTAAAATGATTTATCACAACAAAGGAAACTTAGCCCATGCATGTCAATTAGAAATGTATGTTTTCCTAGTTTATGATATAATGGTCATTGGGTATGGAAAAATAGCTACGTAATTGTTATAGCTAGATTATTAGCTAACTATTCTGGTGGTGTTTATCTCAATTATTAACGGTTATAGGAGGAGAGACATCAATGATTAATTTATATCTTTAACATGAACAGTTACAATATTTTTTTCCATGTTTTATTTTATTTAAATTGTATTGTTATTTTTTAGTAGATTAACTAATTATTTTTATTCAAAAGATATGTGTGTTCAGATTGAATATTATTTACTTGTTTTAGAATTAAGATGATGTAGGTTTAATTCAACCTTAAAAATTAGTTAATCAGGTGAAGGGTATCTCACACTTATAAATTAAACACTATTAGAGTTTAGATTTTAATGTCATATTATAAAATTGTTTTTTTCAAAAGTTTAAGTGATCTAAATAGGAAAAGATCACTATAATAAATATGTACTTTAGTAATGTCAAATTTTGTAACACTTTAAAATTGTTCTCTTAGATAGTTTTAGACAATGATTTTTTATAATGTTATGGTTGAATTCAATTTTTTATTATTTTATAACAACAAACTAAAACCGTTTTCTTTGACTATTTTAAAGAACGATTTTATAACTGTTAACATGATTTGTTTTTAAGCAACGATTTTTTAATGTTGTTTAAATAATTATACAAAAGAAATGCATAAAAACCGTTGCTAAAATACTACACTTTAAAATCGTTCTATTAGATAATCTTAGACAACGGTTTTTATAGTGTTGCAGTTGAAGTTCAATTTTTCATTACGTTATAGTAATAAAATAAAACCGTTGTCTTTGACTATTTTAAAAAACGGTTTTATAACCATTACAACAATTTTTTTTATCAAACAACAATTTTTTAATATTATTTAAATAATTATACAAATTAAAAGATACATATAAAAATAATTATAAATAATCATATAAATTTAAACAATTTTCTTTATAAATACTAAATTTGTAGAAGACATAAAAATTATTGTTATAAATATATAACAAATATTATTTATAAAAGAAATAAATTTAAATTAAATTTATAACAAATATTATATATTTTTGGTTTCATTCCCACTCTAAAATTTAACATAATATTTTTTTAACTCTTCAAAAAAATTTCAACAACCTCCCTTCAGAACAAAACGCAGAGCTGATCTTTTTTCCTCCCTGTACTAGCCCTAACCCACCATAACCCACGCCCATCATTGAACAATGTCAAACTTCACCCAGCCCTTAGCCAGCGTCGAAGAAAGCTGTGTCTGTGCTTTCCTAGCCGCATGAGAATCGTTGCTTCCTTTTCCCTCTCCGCGCCATTGCTGCTTCTCCTGGCCGTTTCTCCCCTCTCCGTGCCGTCGCTGCTTCTCCTGGCCATCGCAGCTTCTGCCCTCTTTTCGCCGTGGTCTCCTTGCCCTACTCTCTTTTGCTTCTGCTTTTCTGCTTCTACTTTTCTTGTGGTCGTTGCTTCTGATTGTGCTCAACCTCTGTCACGGGCACTATTTTCTACCACCTCCTTGTGGCTTAACTTATGTTTAGGTAACTTATGTGTCTCTTCTTCTGTGATTTTAATTAATTTGGTTTATGTTTTGATTTTAATATCGATTTGGTGTAATGTTATTCTGATTTTGATTTGGTAACTGGTTCTCTCGAAATACATTTTTTGTTTTAGTCACTACTCAACTCACTCACTCACCTCAGCTTAGATCCATCTTCTAGACCTGAATTTTTTTAATTGTTTTTGCTTCTGATGTGTGTCATTATTAATGTAATTTGAGAATAGAGAATGATTGAATTGGTTCTTTCCATTTCGGGTTTAGAAATGCTCTAACTAATTTAGAAATGATGATGGAAGGAGGAAACTAACTAACTTGCTAGTCAATTAGTAACAGTTATAACTGAATGGCCAACATTGTTCTTAATTTACAGGTTGGGGATGGAACCACCACTGTGGTTTTGCTTGCTGCTGAGTTTTTGAAGGAGGCTAAGCCCTTCTTTGAAGATGGTGTTCACTCTCAGAATTTGATTAGGAGCTATAGGATTGCATGCACATTGGTATTGAAATTTGGTTCTTCTATAGTTGAGATTGTGTCTTGATTTGTGGCCTTGTGTGAGATTCTTATTTGTGATTGATTGTTGGTGTAGGCGATTGAAAATATTAAAGAGCTGGCAGTTAGCATAGAGAATAAAAGTTTGGAGGAAAAGAAAAGCTTACTTGCAAAGTGTGCTTCTACCATGCTCTCTTCAAAACTTATTGGTGGAGAGAAAGAATTCTTTGCATCGATGGTTGTGAATGCTATTATTGCAATTGGAAATGATGATAGATTGAACATGATTGGAATTAAAAAGGTATGTGCATGATGCAATCGTGATTGTTCAAAGGGCTTTGAAAAACTCAACTGTTGTTGCTGGTGGAGGTGCTATAGATGTATGTGTTCAAAGTTTATAAGTTTGATATCTTCATGAATTATTAATTAATTGACGTGGATGTAAATATGTGGTTTATGTTGACAGATGGAGATAAGTCGATACCTAAGGTAACATGCACGAACAATAGCAGGAAAGTCTCAGCTTTTCATTAACTCATATACAAAAGCTCTTGATGAGCAGATATTTTATACGCTTTTTGACATAATTTTCATATTGTTTTAGTTATGTTTTGTTTAAGTTTCATTATATTTTCATAGGTTTTAGTGCAAAATTCACATTTTTGGATTCTACTTTGAGTTGTTGTATTTTCTGATGATTTCAGGTGATTTCTGACTGAAATTTAGGAGTTTTGACAAAGTCTGATTCAGAGGCAAGGAAAGCGTAGCAGATGCTGTCAGATTCTGACCTCCATGCATTCAAATAAGCATTTCTGGAGCTACAAAGGTCCAAATAATGCATTCTCAATGGCATTGGAAAGCTAATATCCAGAGCTTTCCAGCAATATATAATGGTCTATACCTTTCATCGAAGGAGCCTGCCCATATTGGGTGTTGAACGCCAATGAACTACCCCCTTTCTGGCGTTCACCAAGGAGTACAAGGTAGCATGGATCAACCTCCTAATGAGCGTTCAACGCCCATCCCTCAAGTTGGATGCCAAACTTAGCCCAAGTACTCAACCAAAGTGGGCCCAAGAGTGGACTTTCGCACCTTTAGTCTAGTCTATCATACTTTTGTACTTCTTAGTCATCAGGTTATTATATATAGAACAAAGATCACCACTGTTAGAGATCTTTGCACTTTACACGTTTTACTATTAATTTCTGTAAGCTATGAGCAACAAAACCTCATAAGTTAGGGTTACGAGCTCTGCTGATTCTCATGGATTAATAATATTACTGTTTTTATTTAAATACACGTTTGATTATATTCTCTTGTGCAATTTTGGTCTTCATCTCATGAATTGAAGATGAACCGTGACATTCATCCTTGTTCTACATGGGTTCCGTGTGAGTCCTGACCCGGATAGCATTGAACCACAGCTAGAGAGTGCACTGCGGATTCCAAGAGCATACCTGGGCGACTTTGGATAAGTGACATAAAATCCCGTTGGCCGTGGGTTACTGAGGTCTCTGTGGCATTAAGGCTAGAGTCAGAGAAGCATCATTTCCTGATCCGGAAGATCCGACCTTGTCTGTGGCGTTTTGAGTAGGATCGCAAAGGGGAGTGGATTGCTTAGGTCTTCACTTTCGGCTGTAGTGGGAAGCCATGAGTTAACTTGATGAGAGGACATGAGTTTCTCGGATATGGTGGACTGCTATAGTTTAGAAGAGATTAACTTGATGAGGGGACATGAGTTAATCACTTACAGCTGCCATTGAATGAATCATTCGTTATTGAAGTAGACAGTAAGAAAAGTTAATCCGGAAAAAATATTTCCGAAGCCTTAACTGAATCTCTATCACTATTTTCACACCAACCTGGTATTTTGTCCTTTACTATTTTTATTTATGCTTTCAAATACACAACCATCTTTTCTAATCGTCTGACTAAGATCTACAAGATAGTCATTTCTTGCTCAATCCAACAATCTCCGTGGGATTCGACCCTCACTCACCTAAGGTATTACTTGGATGACCCGGTGCACTTGACGGTTCATCTATGCGAAACTTGTGGAGTTCAATTTCGCGCACCAAGTTCTTGGCGCCGTTGCCGGGGATTTTTCGAGATTGACAAACTACCGGATTATCTTGTTGCTTAGATTAGGTACTCTTTAAGGTTTATTTGCTCTTTTAATTGTGTCTTTTGTTTTCTTCTTCAAAAATTTTTCAAAACCTTTTCTTTTCTTTAGTAATCTTTATCTTTTGTTTTAGTCTTGTATCAGTTTTTAAGTTTGGTGTCCCGTCTGTTTTCATCTTTATCTTTAATTTTCGAAATTGTTTTTGGTTGTTTTTCTTGGTATTCGAATTATTCTTGTTGATTTCTTCGTTTGATCTTAAACTTTTTAAGTTTAGTGTCGTTTGGCTGTTTTTCCTTTAATTTTCAAAAATTAGTGCCATTTGATCTTAAAATTTTTAAGATTAGTGTCTTTTAGTTGTTTTTACTTTTTCCTTCTTTAAAAATTTTGAAAATAAAAAAAATTAATAATTCTTTTATCATTATTCAAATTTTCGAAATCTTTAATATATTTTCTTAACTTAATTTAAAAAAAACTAAGTTTGGTGTTTTCTTGTTAGTATAGTTTAAATTTTGATTTTCAAATATTTATCTTATCTTTTGTTTATCTTTCTTTAAATTTCAAATATATTATCTTATCTTATTTTAATTTCAAATTTCAAAATCAAATATTTTTTTTAAATTCAAAATCTTTTTCAAATCTTTTTCATATATTTTTACTTTCCTATCTTATCTTCTTCAAAATTTTAAATTTCAAATTCTTATCTTTTTAAATCTTTATCTTATCTTTCTTTTTAAATTTCAAAACTTACTTATCTTATCTTCTTTCTAAATTTAAAACTTTTTAACTTCAAATCTTTTTCAAATCTTATCTTTCTTTGTTTGACTCTTTCTTTCAACTTTTAAATTTCAAAATCTTCTTTTAAACTTTCTCTTTTCAAATTTTAAAATCAAATCTTTTATTTTGTTTTCAAATCTTGTTAGTTAATTAGTTACTTGTTTTACCTTATCCTCTTTCTATTTCCTTTCTCTTTCTTCTTTTTCAAAACCTCCTAACTACTTTCTATTTCTTCTCGTTCGAAAATTTTATCTCTCTTTCCCTCTCTATTTTAAAAAATATCTCCTCTTTTCTGTCTATTGATTTTTGAAAACTATCCTTATTAAAGGACATCTTCTTTTCTTTTTCTCTTGACTTATCTCTCTAACAAAGGATCTCTATACTCTGACATAGAGAATTCTTTCTTCTTCTCTTCTTGCATTCTTTCTTCTTGTTTATGAGCAGAAACCAGGATAAAGAACCCCTCTTTGATCCTGACCCTGAACTAGAGAGGACTCTAAAGAGGCGGCTACAACAAGCTAGAGCACAACACTCCCTCACAGAAGTTTTCGAACAAGAAGCTGGGAATACAGACATGGCAGCCAATCCCAATGATAGAGGAGACGCAAAGAAGGTCATAGTGACTTTACTGCACCCACTTCTGATTTCTATGGGCGTAACATCTCTATACCTGCCATTAGTGCAAATAATTTTGAGCTGAAGCCTCAACTGGTCACTCTAGTTCAATAGAACTGCCAGTGTCATGGACTTCCACAAGAAAATCCCAATAGATTCATCTCTGGTTTCTTGCAGATCTGTGATACTGTCAAGACTAATGGAGTGGATCCAGAGATTTACAAGCTTATGCTTTTCCCTTTTGCTGTAAGGGACAGAGCTAGGTTATGGCTGGATTCTCAACCTAAGGAAAAGCCTAGACTATTGGGCGAAGGTGGTCAATGCATTTTTGACCAAATTCTTTCCACCTTAGAATCTGAGCAAGCTTAGGGTGGAAGTTCAGACCTTCAGACAGAAAGAGGACGAATCCCTCTATGAAGCATGGGAGAAGTACAAGCAACTGATCAAAAGGTGCCCTCCTAACATGATTTCAGACTAGACCATGTTAGATATCTTCTATGATGGTCTTTTTGAGATGTTCAAGATGGCATTGGACCACTTTGCTGGTTGTTCACTCCACTTGAAGAAAACACCTCAAAAGGCACAGGAACTCATTGGTATGTTTGCCAACAACCAATTCATGTATATTTTTTAGAGAATTTTTGTGAATAATGGGGTAGCTCAGAAGAGAGAAGTCTTGGAGGTTGACACTCTGAATACCATATTAGCTCAGAACAAGATCCTGACCCAACAGGTCAACATGATCTCTCAGCATCTGACTGGATTGTAAGTTGCAACTGGCAGCATGCAAGAAAACTCCTATAAAGGAGATGCCTATGATCCAGATCAACCCATGATGGAGGAGGTTCACTATATGGAAAATTCCTCAGGGAATCCCCACACTGAGCCTTATGAAAACACCTACGACTCATTATGGAGGAATCATCCCAACTTTTCATGGAGGGATCAACAGAAGCCTCAGCAAGGCTTCAATAATAATCAAGGAGGAAGGAACCAGAATAGGTTCAATAACATACCATTCCCATCTTCTCAGCAACAGATGGAGACTTCTAAGTAGAGCTTCTCTAACTTAGCCACTATAGTCTCTTATCTCTCTAAGACCACTCACAGTTTCATGACTGAGACAAGATCCTCCATTAGAAATCTGGAGGTACAGATTGGTTAGCTGTGTAAGAGGATCCCTGAAACTCCTTCTAACACTCTTCCAAGTAACACTGAAGTAAACCCAAGAAGAGTGTAAAGCTCTTAGTATGAAAACTGAGGCCGAATCTGAAGAGGACCTTCTGGCGTTGAACGCCAGCAAGGGAATAGCTGGGCATTAAACGCCCAAAGAGGGACATGTTCTGGCATTGAACGCCAGCCAGGGAGTAGAGGCTGGGCGTTCAATGCTCAAAGAGGAGCAAGTCTTAGCGTTAAACACCACAATAGGGGAGGATGGGCGTTCTGTGCCCACTAAGGACTCCCTTGTTGAAGAACTAAAAGAAACCAAAACTCATGAGGAGACCATAGAGGTTCCCTTGAATATGAAGAATACTCCTTCTCTGATGAGGAAGAGGAAACTAGGGAAGAGCAAGTTGCTCGGTACTTAGGAATTTTGATGAAGCTGAATGCCAAATTATTTGGAACAGAGACATTGGAGGACGAACCTCCAGTGCTCACCCAGGAACTCAATGCCTTGGTTCAGCAAAAACTACCTCAAAAGCTACCGGATCCCAGACGCTTCCTTGCACCATAGGGACAATTACTTTTGAGAAGGCTTTATGCGACCTAGGGTCAAGCATAATCCTCATGCCCCTCTCTGTAATGGAGAGACTGGAATTTTTGAGGTGTAAGCTGCCAAGATCTCATTGGAGATGGCAGGCAAGTCACTAAAAAAGGGATATAGTCTGGTAGAGGATGTCTTAGTAAAGGTTGAAAATTTTTACATCCCTGCAGATTTTATAATCTTAGATACTGGAGAGGACAAGGATGAATCCATCAACCTTAGAAGACCTTTCCTAGCCACTGCCAACGCCATAATTAATGTGGCAAAGGGAGAGCTCGGTCTACAGTTATGGAAAGATCACATTTTGTTCAAGATGCCTAAACCTAACTCCCTCCCTAAAGGAGAGACAACTGTGCAACACTTAGTGTTCCAATCTCTCTCTTTGTGCAGAGCTTTACAGAGTCCCCAAACACCAAATATAAGTTTGGTGTTGAGGAACTATCATCAAGCACTGAGAATGAAGGCACTAAGAAAAAGGTACCTAAAGGCTGGAGGGATAAGAAAATCCTGCCTGGCATGAGAGTTGTCTTCACAAACAACCCAGTCATTCCACACACTGTGAACAAGATCTTGTCTCTAGAGCACGTGAAACTCATCCATGATAGCACAGGAAGGATATTCACTTTAATGGGTGAAATTCTAAGCCTCTATCCATCTCCATAAAGGAGCTGACCACCAAACTAGTGACATCAAAGAAGCGCTTGTTGGGAGGCAACCTAACCATAATTATAGTATTCCTATTTTTTTTGTTATTTCTATTCGAGTTATATTAAGTTATTTTCATAGTTATTTCCTTTTTAAAGTTTGTGATCATGTGTAGTAGTCAGAGACAGAGACATTCGGAGATGGAAACAGAACACTCTGGAATAAAACCCTTGTTGGCATCGAACGCTAAACAATGGGGCAGGAGGGGCATTCAACACCCCATATAAGTAAGAAAGCTGGCTTTGAACGCCACACAGGGAGAAGGGTAGGTGTTCAACGCCCAAGAGGGAGCAGCTTTGTTGGCATTGAACACCAGAATGGGACCATTCTGGGCGTTCAACACCCTACAGGGACCAGAGACCTGGCGTTGAACGCCAGGAAGGGAATCCCTAATGGGCGTTTAACGCCCTTTATGGAGCAGGAAGCTTGCGTTGAACGCCAGTCAGGGAGCATAGGCTAGGCGTTCAATGCCCACAAGGGGGCAGGGAATTCGAATTCCCTACCCTCTCAGGACTAGTGGGTCCCACAGAATCTCTACCTACTCCCACCTTCCTATCTCTCCTACTTTCCCTTTTTTCCACACATACTCTTCTCCATACACCCTCAACCAATCACATCCACATCACTATTTTCTCTTCCTAAAACCCTTCATCACTCCCATCCATCAAATCCCACCAACCCCCACCCATTTTAAATTCAAATCTTTCCCACTCATATCCCCCCTCATGACCGAAAGCCAATCCTAACCCACCCCTATAAATAACCCATCATACAACCCTTTAGACACACACCTCATACACAATAATCCCTACTTAGCCGAATCCCTCTCTCCCTCTATCTCTACTATTCTCTTATTCTTCTAATCTCTTCTTCTCTTTTGTTCATATTTGCTTGAGGACGAGCACATTTTTTAAGTTTGGTGTTGCAAAAGCTTTTCTTTTTGACTTCTACCATCCCTAAGTATGGCGCCAAAGTCTGGTAAAACGTCAAGAAAGAGGAAAGGAAAGGCCATGGCCTCTGCATCCGAATCTTAGGAAAGGGAAAAATTCATTACCAAGGCTCATCAAGATCACTTCTATGAAGTAGTGGCAAAGAAAAGGGTCATCCCCGAAGTCCCTTTTAGGCTAAAAAAGAATGAATACCCAGAAATCCAACAAGAAATCCAGAGAAGAGGTTGGGAAGTTCTGACCAATCCTATCCCGGAAGTTGGGATCTTAATGGTGCAAGAGTTTTATGCCAATGCTTGGGTCACTAAAAAGCATAACACAAGTATAAACCCACATCCCAAAAATTGGCGCACCATGGTCCGAGAGCGTCTCTTGGATTTCATCTCGGAAAGTATAAGGGTGGCACTCCAACTACCATTAATGCAAGGAGACATATATCCTTACACTAGAAGAGTCAATTTCAATCAGAGGCTGGACCAAGTCCTTTCAGACATTTGTGTGGAAGGAGCTCAGTGGAAGATGGATGCTCAAGGTAAGCCTGTCCAACTAAGAAGGCTTGACCTCAAGCCCGTAGCTAGAGTATGGTTGGAATTCATCCAACTCTCTATCATCCCTACTAGTAACTGGTCCAAAGTGACTATTGATCGAGCAATAATGATTCACTGCATTATGGTTGGGAATGAGGTAGAGGTACATGAGGTGATACCTTAAGAACTGTACAAGGTGGCAGAAAAGCCCTCCACCCAAGTAAGGTTGGCATTCCCATATCTTATCTGTCACTTATGCAATTCAACTAGCATTGTCATAGAGGGAGACATTTCCATTGAGGAGGACAAGCCCATTACTAAAAGAAGGATGAAGCATGTAAGAGAGCCTACACAAGAGCCTGTGCAGCCTTCTCCAGAAATCCCTGAGATGCCTCAAGGGATATATTTTCCTCCCAAAAACTTTTTGGGATCAACTGAATACCTCTCTAGGAGAATTGAGTTCCAACGTGGATCAACTGAGGTTGGAACACCAAGAGCAGTCCATCATCCTCCATGAAATAAGAGAAGATCAAAGAGCTATGAGGGAAGAGCAAAAAAAGCAAGGTCGAGACACAGAGGAGCTTAAACGCTCAATTGGATCCACTAGAGGAAGTAGTAGCCGCCGTCACTAAGGTGGTCACGTTCCATTACCCCCTTGCTTATATTAATTTATGTTATATTTTCCTATTTTTCATTGTATTTTATTGTCTGTTTCCTGTTTCTAGTGCATGATCATCTTTGTTTATGTCTTAAAGCTATGAAATATTTCATGTATCTCTCACCATGCTTAAAAGAAAAATTTTATTTGAAAAAGAGAAGTAAGATGCATGAACTCGAGTTATATAATAAAAATGGCCCAATTATTTGTTGTGGTGGCATTACTTTTATCTTCTGAATGTATGAATTAACAGTGCATATTTGATGTTGAAGTTAAGTGTGTTGGCTCTTGAAAGAATAATGAAAAAGGTAAAAAATTATTGGTAATCTAAAAAAACCAAATATTGATTCTTGAAGCAAGAAAAAACAGAAAAAAGAAAAGAAAGAAAAAGAGAAAGAAAAAAATAAAAAAAAGAGAAGAGAGAAAAAGAAAAAGCCAATAGCTCTTAAAACCAAAAGGTAAGAGCAAGGATCCAATGCTTTGAGCATTAATGGTTAGGAGGGCCTAAAAGAAATAAAACCCATGCCTAAAAAGTTCAAATGAGCTCCTTCCCCTAACTAAATGCTTATTGTGTGAAGGTGTCAAGTGAAAAGCTTGAGACTGAGCAGTTAAAGTCGTGATCTCTAAAGCAAAAGAGTGTGCCTAAGAACTCTGGTCACCACTCTCTGGGGATTCTAACAAAGCTGAATCACAATCTAATTGGATTCACCCAGTTAAGTGCCTATGGCGTTTATGTATCCTGTAGTAATATTGGAAAACAAAACGCTTAGGGTCACAGCCAGGCTAAAAAAGAAGCTGTGTTCGAGAGAGGTTGAAGCTCCTCTTCTTCTACCTGTCATACAATCAGCAAGTCACAAGCAAGAGAAAAGTGAAAAAATCACTCTTGTTAAGGTTACTGTTAGTGTGAGTGAAGCAATTTATCGAACAGTTAGTGGATTAGTTGACAGAATTGTGAATTAACTAAGAAAATAAAACAAAAGGAAATAATAAATGAAAATAACTGAGACTGAAAGTAAATGACAAAAACGAAATAAACGAAACAAACGAAAATTGGTCAATCTAGTTATCCTCTAATTTAATCATTGTCGATACAAAATCAATCCCCGGCAACGGCGCCATAAACTTGATGCATGAAAACTTGTCTCTCAACAAATTTCCCTTCGGCAAGTATACCGAATTGTCGTCAAGTAAAAACTCACAATAGAGTGAGGTCGAATCCCACAGGGATTGATTGGTCAAGCAACTTTAATTAGAGGAATGTTCTAGTTGAGAATTGCAGAAAATTAAATGGCGGGAAAGATAAATGACAAGGAATGTAAATGCTGAAAGTAAATGGTGGAATGTAAATTGCAGAAAAGTAAATTGCAGAATCTTAAATGGGAATTTGGGGAAGTGATCATCAAAGTAAATAGCAGAAATTAAAGAGAATGGGTAAGATTAGAAATGGGGGATTCATTGGGCTTAGGAGATGTTGCATTCTCTGGATCAAGTTCATCTTCATTTCTTCCTCAATCAATGCATTCATTGATCTCCTTGACAATCTTAAGTGATTGGATCCCAATTCCTTGGCAACCTAATCTCTCTAAGCTTGAACAATTGTTCAATTCCTTGATTTAATTGCTCATGGGAAGAGATGAAGTGTGGTCACTGATTATACCACATGCATTCCCAAATCAAAGTGTTGGTAAGATTAAATGTCACAATATCCATCCAAACCCCAATTTGGTCCAGCATGAGAAAACATTTCTAGCATGATCTCCTCATTCCTCTTCCAAGGTTATGAGGAGATCCAGTTATGGAGAGTTTCTTTTCCAAGATAACTAACTAATTGGATGAAGATCAAAAGCTTTCTAGTAAAATCAAGAGAAATGAAAGAGGAAGAAGAATGAAAATTACAATTGATCCATCAAATTACAACAGAGCTCCCTAAACCAATGAAAAAGGGTTTAGTTGTTCATAGCTCTAGGAATGGAAATCAAAAATGAAGAATGCATTCTAAAGTAAACTAAATTGCAGAGAAAGTAAATACAGAGTGTTTACAAGTCTTGGATCCTCAGATCCAAATTCCGATCCCCTTTTCTAGTTCAAAACTACTCCTTTCTATACTATTCCTTTGCTCCTCTATTAGCTTTGGAAGTCTTGGATATGGGCCTTTGATCTTCAGTTGAAGCAGTTACAGGCTTTAGTGGGCTCAACTTTGCTTACAGAAAAAAGTTGAGTCAGACATGGTTTACAGTTAGTCAAGGCATCAGTGGTGTTAACGTTAAGTATAGATTCTAGTTCGAAGACGTTAGTGATACTGACTTTATCACTAACGTCCCAACCCAATTGAGCTACGTTAACACTAGTTAGTGGCATCAACGTGACCACTAACGTAGCCTTTCTAATCTTCGATAGTGTCTTTGGTGCTGATTTTGCCAATGACGCTACACCATTTCCCTTTCTCCCACGTTAATGGTCTACTAACGTGGCCATTAACGTAGGCATGCCATGACTCCAAGGCGTCATTGAGAATAACTTTGTCAATGACGTTGCAAAAACTCTTCCTCTTCCACGTTAGTGTTCACGCTAATGGCATTAACGTGGCCACTAACGTGGGTATACTGGCCATCTCCAACGTCAGTGACAAAGTCAGTGTCACTGATGTTGGCTTCTTATACCCCTTGCTCCATGTTAACCCTTACGTTAGTGGCATTAACGTGGCCACTAACGTAGGTAAGCTTGGCCTAGTCCAACGTCAGTGACAAAGTCAGTGTCACTGACGTTGGCGATCCTTTGTTGCCCCACGTTGGAGCTCACGTTAATGGCATTAACGTGGCTCTTAACATGGTTATTTGTAGCCTTTGCAACGTTAGTGGTGTTGACTTTACCACTAACGTTGGGAGCTTTTTCTTTCTTCCACGTTAGTCCCTAAGTTAGTGTAACTAACGTAGCAACTAACGTGGGCTGAGATGGCACTCAAAGGCGTCAATGGTATTAACTTTACCATTGACGTTGCAAGCTTGCTCCCTTTCCACGTTAGTGACCATGTTAATGATGCTAACGTGGCTACTAATGTGGCTCTTCCATGCTTCATTTGGCCTGAAATCAAACAAACACTACAAGAAAATGGAACATTTGTAACAAAAACTTTGTAACAAATTTAAAATTGTTACAAAAAATTAATTTTTTTATAACAAAAATTAGTGATTGTTACATAATAATAATGTTTTGTAACAACAATATAATTTGTTACAAAATGTTTTGTTATTTTGTAACGATTTGATTTTTCTTGTTACAAATTATATTGGCTTTTGTAACGAACCGATATTTTGTTGCAAAATTTTATAATATTTTGTAACAAAAGATGAAGTTGTTGTAAAAGTTAAAAATATTTTGTAACAAAATATCCATTTGTTTCAAAAACTCTAATTATTTTGTAACAAAATATTTATTTGTCACAAAATTCAATATTGTTTGTAACAAATTATTTGTTTGTCACAAAATACAAGAATTGTGTAACTAAAAAAATTTATATTAAAATATTAAAATCTTTGAGATAATTTTATTTTGTTTTAAAAATTTAATATTTTAAAATATTATTTGTATTAATTAATTATTTTTTATAAAAAATTAAAAATTAAATGATTAATTTTCTAAAAATGGTATATATTATTTTATATTTTTTTATAAAACTAATATATAACTTTTTACTAATAATCAAGTCTTAAATGTTGACTAAAAATTAAATTTTTAAATTAAAAAAAATTAATTATTAAACATAAATAAAAATAGTTAAAATTAAAAAAAAAACAAATGTAAAAAGTAAAAACTCTAATTGTAATCCTCACTTCCACTCTTCATTCTACCGCTGGCTAGGTCACCCTTCCTTTTTTTTTTTAACCAAAGATAGGAAGATTCGAACGCGCGACCTTTTAGATGAGTATGAAAAGATTATACCGTTTGAGCTATAACTAATTGGCGGTCACCTTCCTTCTCTTATTTAAAATAAATTTATAAAAATTATTATTTTTTATTTCATTACCACTCTAAAATTTAAAATATTTTTACATTTAAATAAATTTTTAAAAAACTTTCTTAAAAATAAAATATAGAGTTTTGATTTTTTCCTTCTGTCTACTAAAATTCTAAACCCACCATAACCCAATACTTATTATTTTGATTGTTAAAAAATAAATAATAAATTATTTGTGATTTATTATAATTATCCATAATTTTATTTTCAAAAAATTATTTATCAAAAAATAATTAAATCAAAGCGATAAAATTTTGAGTTTAAAATTAATTAAAATTATCAAATCTCAATTTATCCAAAATTTTCTTATTTTACATTTTTCCCAAAAACAAATACTAATTCTCAAATTAAAAATTCTAACTCTAATTTTACCCTAACTCTACCCACACCCACCCACTCACTCACTCACTCACTCACTCACTCACTCACTTACCCTAACCCTTCCAGCCGTCTGATGAGGGGATAATTTATACGCTTTTTGGCATTATTTTTAGGTAGTTTTTAGTATGATTTCGTTAGTTTTTAGTAAATAATTATTAGTTTTTATGCAAAATTTATATTTCTGGACTTTACTACGAGTTTGTGTGTTTTTCTGTGATTTCAGGTATTTTTTTGCTAAAATTGAGGGGCCTGAGCAAAAATCTGATTCAGAGGCTGAAAAAGGACTGCAGATGCTGTTGGATTCTGACCTACCTGCACTCGAAATGGATTTTCTAGAACTACAGAAACCTAATTGGCGCGCTTTAAATTGCGTTGGAATTTAGACATTCTGGGCTTTCCAGCAATATATAATAGTCTATACTTTTTCCGAGTTTTGACGATGCAAACTGGCGTTTAAACGCCAACTTCTTGCCCTATTCTAGCGTTAAACGCTAGAACTGAGTTACAAGTTGGAGTTAAACGCCCAAACTGGCACCAAAGCTGGTGTTTAACTCCAAGAAAAGTCTCTACACGTGAAAGCTTCAATGCTCAGCCCAAGCACACACCAAGTAGGCCCCGGAAATAGATTTCTGCACTATTTACTTATCTCTATAAACCCTAGTAACTAGTTTATTATAAATAGGACTTTTTATTATTGTATTTTCATCTTTTGGATTATCTGTGTTCTTTTGATCATCTTTGATCTTAGGATCGGGTCTTGATTATTCTGGTTCCCTCTCTAGGGCCGAAACCAATGAACACCATTATCGCTTATGTATTTTCAACGGTGGAGTTTCTACACACCATAGATTAAGGTGTGGAGCTCTACTGTTCCTCGAGTATTAATGCAAAGTAATATTGTTCTTCTATTCAATTCAAGCTTATTCTTATTCTAAGATATTCATTCGCACACAAGAACATGATGAATGTGATGATCAAGTGACACTCATCACCATTCTCACTTATGAACGCGTGCCTGACAAACACTTCTGTTCTACATAAAAACAAACTTGAATGCATATCTCTTGGATCTCTCTTCAACGATTCACATCGTCTCTCCTGACAACAGAGCATCTGAATCCGAGATTAGAATCTTCGTGGTATAGGCTAGAATCGATTGGCAGCATTCCTGAGATTCAGAAAGTCTAAACCTTGTCTGTGGTATTCCGAGTAGGATCTGGGAAGGGATGACTGTGACGAGCTTCAAAATCGCGACTGTGGGGCGCAGTGACAGTGCGCAAAAGGATCATTGGATCTTATTCTGACACGATCAAGAACCGACAGCTGATTAGCCATGCGATAGCTGTGCCTGGTATTTTTCATCCGAGACGAAAAATCCGACAGTTGATTAGCCGTACAGAAACCGTAGAGGACCATTTTCACTAAGAAAACGGGAGGTATCCATTGACAACAGTGATCCCCAACATACAGCTTGCCATGGAAAGGAGTATGAATGATTGAATGAAGGCAGTAGAAAAGCAGAGATTCAGAAGGAATAACGCATCTTCATACGCTTATCTGAAATTCCCACCAACAAATTACATAAGTATCTCTATCTTTATTTTATGTTTATTTATCTTTTAATTATCAAAGCTTTATAACCATTTAAATCCGCCTGACTGAGATTTACAAGATGACTATAGCTTGCTCCAAGCCGACAATCTCCGTGGGATCGACACTTACTCACGTAAGGTATTACTTGGACGACCCAGTGCACTTGCTGGTTAGCTGCACGAAGTTGTGTATCACGATTTCATGAACCAAGTTTTTGGCACCGTTGCCGGGGATTGTTCAAGTTTGGACAACTGACAGTTCATCTTGTTGCTTAGATTATGTAATTTTTTTATTTTTTTCTAGAATTTTTAAGAACAAATTCTAGAGTTTTAGATGATGCCTTCATCATCACAGGAGCTAGTTGATTCCCATCAATTTGGCTGTTGTATGTAATGTCTTGCTGAAGCTTGGCTGACCATGTCTAATCTTCTCAGACTGAAGCTTTAGACTAACATTGCATGATTCCTGGAATTCTTATTAAAAATTTTGAGTTTCTTATTTTCTTTTCCAAAAATAATTTTCAAAAAAAAATTATAAAATCGTAAAATCAAAAAATTGTTTGAGTCCAGTGTCAATTTTTAAGTTTGGTATCAATTGCATGTTTTTATTTTTCATGCAAATTTTCGAAAACTCATGCATGGTGTTCAAAAAATAATTTTCTTGCATGTCTTTCTTTTCTAAAAATTTTTCAAAAATATGTTCTTGATGTTCATCATGATCTTCAAAGTGTTCTTGGTGTTCATCTTGGCATTCAAAGTGTCCTTGCATGCATTATTTGTTTTGATCTTGCATTCTTATGTTTTAATTCATTTTATTGTTTGACTCTCTCATCATTAAAAATTCAAAAATTCAAAAATATATCTTTTCAAGTCAATAATACAGGGAATTGAAGATTCAGAACATCCAGCAGGGGAATCACAGAGAAAAAGCTGAGTGTTCAGAAAAATTCCCAGTAAGGAAGCATTTCTGGCGTTCAACGCCAGCCAGGGTACCTGGCTAGGCGTTAAACGCCCAAAAGGGTAGTAGTTTGGGCGTTTAAAGCCAGGATGGCACAGGAGAGGAGATTTTATTTTCAATTCAAATCTTTTTCAAATTTTCATGTTTTAATTTTTAATTTTTATTTTTTATTTTTGAAATCATATCTTTCAAAATCAAATCTTTTCAATCATATCTTTTTTAAAGATCAAATCTTTCTCATTTTTCTTTCACTATTTTCAAAAATATTGATTAAAAATTTTCAAGTTTGTTACTTTCTTGTTAAGAAAGATTCAATATTTGAATTTTAGAATCATGTCTTTTAGTTTCTTGTTAGCCAAGTCATCAATTTTAAAAATTAAATCTTTTCAACTTGTTTGCCAATCATATCTTTTTTTTAACCATATCTTTTTCAAATCACATCTTTTTAAATTCTAATTTCAAAATCTCTTTCTAACTTCTTATCTTTTCAAATTTATTATTTCTTATCTTTTTCAAAACCACCTAACCACTTTATCACTTTTGATTTTCAAAAACCATTAACCATTTTTCAAAATTCTTTTTTATTAACTAATTATTTTAAATTTTGATTTAATTTTCAAAAATTATATCTCTCTCATCTCTTTCTATTTAATCACTAACACTCCTCCTCTACTAGCAATTCGGGCTCTCTCATTCCTTATATGTTGGAATTCGCCTCTATCTACCTCACCCTTCTATTCTTATTTTCCTCTGACACCTTAAGGAATCTCTATACTGTGACATAAAGGATTTCTCTTCCTTTCTATTCTCTTCTTTTTCATATGAGCAGGAGCAAGGACAAGAACATTCTTGTTGAAGCTGACCCTGAACCTGAAAGGACTCTGAAGAAGAAGCTAAGAGAAGCTAAAGCACAACAATCCAGAGAAAACCTTACAGAGAATCTCGAAAAAGAAGTAATGGCCGAACCCAACAATAATAACAATGCAAGGAAGATGCTTGGTGACTACAATGCACCAACTTTCAACTTCCATGGAAGAAGCATCTCAATCCCTACCATTGGGGCAAACAATTTTGAGCTAAAACCTCAATTAGTTTCTCTGATGCAACAGAATTGCAAGTTTTATGGACTTCCATCAGAAGATCCCTTTCAGTTCTTAACTGAATTCTTGCAGATCTGTGATACTATTAAGACCAATGGAGTTGATCCCGAGGTCTACAAGCTTATGCTTTTCCCTTTTGCTATAAGAGATAGAGCTAGAATATGGTTGGACTCTCAAACTAGAGATAGCTTGAACTCTTGGGATAAGCTGGTCACGACTTTCTTAGCCAAATTCTTTCCTCCTCAAAAGCTGAGCAAGCTTAGAGTGGATGTTCAAACCTTCAGGCAGAAAGAAGGTGAATCCCTCTATGAAGCTTGGGAAAGATACAAGTAACTGACCAAAAAGCGTCCTTCTGACATGCTCTCAGAATGGATCATCCTGGATATATTCTATGATGGTTTGTCTGAATTGTCTAAGATGTCGTTGGACCATTTTGTAGGTGGATCTATTCACCTAAAGAAAATGCCTGCAGAAGCTCAAGAACTCATTGAAATGGTTACAAATAATCAGTTCATGTACACCTCTGAAAGGAATCCTGTGAATAATGAGACGCCTCAGAAGAAGAAAGTTCTTGAAATTGATACTCTGAATGCCATATTGGCTCAGAACAAAATATTGACTTAGCAAGTCAATATGATTTCTCAGAGTCTGAATGGATTACAAGATGCATCCAACAGTACGAAAGAAGCATCTTCTGATGAAGAAGCTTATGATCCTGAGAACCCTGCAATGGCAGAGGTGAATTACATTGGTGAAGCCTATGGAAACACCTATAATCCATCATGGAGAAATTATCCAAATTTCTCATGGAAGGATCAACAAAAATCTCAACAAGGCTTTAACAATAATAATGGTGGAAGAAACAGGTTTAGCAATGGCAAGCCTTTTCCATCATCCTCTCAGCAATAGATAGAAAATTCTGAGCAGAATACATCTAGCTTAGCAAATATAATCTTTGATCTATCTAAGGCCACTCTCAGTTTTATGAATGAAACAAGGTCCTCCATCAAAAACTTGGAGGCACAAGTGGGTCAGCTGAGTAAAAGGGTTACTGAAACTCCTCCTAGCACTCTCCCAAGAAATACAGAAGAAAATCCCAAGAGAGAGTGCAAGGCCATAACCTTACTTAGTGTGGCCGAACCTGGAGAGAGTGAAAAGGCAGTGATTCTCAGTGAGGAAGACCTTAGGAAACGTCCACTGGCCATTAAGGAGTACCCCAATGAGGAATCAAAGGAATCTGAGGCTCATACAGAGACCATAGAGATTCTATTGAACTTTCTTTTACCATTCATGAGCTCTGATGACTATTCATCTTCTAAAGAAGATGACGACATTGCTGAAGGGCAAGTTGCCCAGTATTTAGGAGCAATCATGAAGCTGAATGCCAAGCTATTTGGTAATGAGACTTGGGAGGATGAACCTCCATTGCTCATTAATGAACTGAATACCTAGGTTCAACAAACTTTACCTCAAAAGAAACAGGATCGTAGTAAATTCTTAATACCCTGTACCATAGGCACCATGACATTTGAGAAGGCTCTGTGTGACCTAGGGTCAGGTATTAGCCTCATGCAACTCTCTGTAATGGACAAACTAGGAATCTTTGAGGTACAAACTGTAAGAATCTCACTAGAGATGGCAGACAAATCAATGAAACAGGCTTATGGACTAGTAGAGGACGTGCTAGTGAAGGTTGAAGGCCTTTACATCCCTGCTGATTTCATAATCCTAGACACTGGGAAGGATGAGGATGAATCCATCATCCTTGGCAGACCTTTTCTAGCCACAGCAAAAACTGTGATTGATGTTGACAGAGGAGAGTCGGTCCTTCAATTGAATGAAGACTACCTTGTATTCAAGGTTCTTCTTCTGTACACATGGAGAAGAAGCATGAAAAGCTTCTCTCAATACAGAGCTAAACAAAGCTCCCACATTTAAACTCTAAGTTTGGTGTTGGGAAGCCACAACCAAACTCTAAGTTTGGTGTTGAGAGACCACAAGCAAACTCTAAGTTAGTGTTGAGAGGCCACAACCATGCTCTGATTATCTGTGAGGCTCCATGAGAGCCCACTGTCAAGCTATTGACATTAAATAAGTGCTTATTGGGAGGCAACCTAATTTTTATTTATCTATGTTAAATTTTCATTTTCTATTATTATTTTATGTTTTCTTTAGGTTGATGATCATGTGGAGTCACAAAAACAATTGCAAAAATCAAAGCAAAAGGAAAAAACAGCATTAAAAATAGCACACCCTGGAGGATGAACTTACTGGCATTTAAACGCCAGTAAGAGTAGCAGAATGGGCATTAAACGCCCAGTCTGGCACCATTTTGGGTGTTTAACACCAGAAATGGGCACCAGACTAGCGTTTAACGCCAGAATAGGGCATCAGGTTGGCGTTAAATGCCAACAAGGGAAGAAAAACTGGCGTTAAACGCCAGAAACAGGCAGCAACCTGGCGTTTAACGCCAGAATTGCACTCTAGGGTCATTTATGCACACCTAAATGGAGCAGGGATGAGAAGTCCTTGACCCCTCAGGATCTGTGGATCCCACAGGATCCCCACCAACCTCAACACATTCTCTCTCTCACACCTTTTCATAACACTCTTCCCCAAATACCCTTCACCAATCACCTCCATATCTCTTCCCTAAAAAAATCCCACCTACCTCCAAAATTTAAAATCCTTTCCCTCCCAAACCCAACCCAAAATACATGCACCCAACCCCCCCACTCCTATATAAACCCCTCATCCCTCCTTCATTTTCACACATCACAATCACCTTATATCCCCCTTGGCTGAATTCACTCTCTCTCTCAATCTCCTCCATTTTCTTCTTCTTCCCCTTCTCTCTTCCTTCTTTTGCTTGAGGACAAGTAAACCTTTTAAGTTTGGTGTGGTAAAAGCATTGCTTTTTATTTTTCCATGACCATTTATGGAACCTAAGGCCGGAGAAACCTCTAGAAAGAGGAAAGGGAAGGCAAAAGCTTCCACCTCCGAGTCATGGGAGATGGAGAGATTCATCTCAAAGGTCCATCAAGACCACTTCTATGAAGTTGTGGCCAAGAAGAAGATGATCCCTGAGGTCTTTTTCATGCTCAAAAGGAATGAGTATCCGGAGATCCGACATGAGATTCGAAGAAGAGGTTGGGAAGTTCTCATCAACCCCATTCAATAAGTCAAAATCTTAATGGTTCAAGAGTTCTATGCAAACGCATGGATCACTAAGAACCATAATCAAAGTATGAACCCGAATCCAAAGAATTGGCTTACAATGGTTCGGGGGAAATACTTAGATTTCAGCCCAAAAAATGTAAGGTTGGCGTTCAACTTGCCAATGATGCAAGAAAATGCACGCCCCTACACTAGAAGGGTCAACTTTGATCAAAGGTTGGACCAAGTCCTCATGGACATATGTGTGGAAGGAGCTCAATGGAAAAGAGACTCAAGAGGCAAGCCGGTTCAATTGAGAAGACCGGACCTTAAGCCTGTGGCTAGAGGATGGTTGGAGTTCATCCAACGCTCCATCATTCCTATTAGCAACCGATCCGAAGTAACTGTGGATCGGGTCATCATGATCCATAGTATTATGATTGGGGAGGAAGTGGAAGTTCATGAGATCATACCTCTAGAACTCTACAAGGTGGCTGACAAACCTTCCTCTTTAGTAAGGTTAGCCTTCCCTCATCTCATTTGTCATCTATGCAGTTTAGCTGGAATTGTCAAAGAGGAAGACATCCTCATTGAAGAGGACAAACCCATCACTAAAAAGAAGATGGAGCAAACAAGAGAGCCCACTCATGGACCTCAGCAAGAGCATGAGGAAGTCCCTTATCAAGAAATCCCTGAGATGCCTCAAGGGATGCATTTTCCTCCACACAACTATTGGGAGCAACTCAACACCTCTTTGGAAGGCTTGAGTAACAACATGGACCAACTAAGGGTGGAGCACCAAGAGCATTCCATCATTCTCCATGAGATTAGAGAAGATCAAAGAGCTATGAGGGAAGAGCAACAAAGGCAAGGAAGAGACATTGAGGAACTCAGGCGTTCCATTAGATCTTCAAGAGGAAGAACTAGCCACCATCACTAAGGTGGACCAGTTCTTTAATTTTCTTGTTCTTATTTTTTCTGTTTTTTTATTTTTATGCCTTATGTGTTATCTATGTTTGTGTCTTCATTACATGATCATTAGTGTCTAGTGTCTATGCCTTAAAGTTATGAATAATTCCATGAGTCCTTCACCTCTCATAAATGAAAAATGTGCCTAATTTCAAAAGAACAAGAAGTACTTGAATTTCAAATTTTATCTTGAAATTAGTTTAATTATTTTGATGTGGTGGCAATACTTTTTGTTTTCTGAATGAATGCTTGAACAATGCATATTTTTTATAGTGAAGTTTATGAATGTTAAAATTGTTGGCTCCTGAAAGAATGATGAACAAAGAGAAATGTTATTGATAATCTAAAAAATCATGAAATTGATTCTTGAAGCAAGAAAAAGTAGTGAAAAAAAATGGCAAAAAAAGAGAGAAAGAAAGAAAAAGAAAAAGCAAGTAGAAAAAGCCAATAGCCCTTTAAACCAAAAGGTAAGGGTAAAAAAGATCCAAGGCTTTGAGCATTAATGGATAGGAGGGCCCAAAAGGAATAAAATCCTGGCCTAAGCGGCTAAACCAAGCTGTCCCTAACCATGTGCTTGTGGCATGAAGGTCCAAGTGAAGAACTTGAGACTGAGTGGTTAAAGTCGTGATCCAAAGCAAAAGAGTATGCTTAAGAACTCTGGACACCTCTAACTGGGGACTTTAGCAAAGCTGAGTCACAATCTGAAAAGGTTCACCCAGTTATGTGTCTGTGGCATTTATATATCCGGTGGTAATACTGGAAAACAAAGTGCTTAGGGTCACGGCCAAGACTCATAAAGTAGTTGTGTTTAAGAATCAACATACTGAACTAGGAGAATCAATAACACTATCCAAAATTCTGAGTTCCTATAGATGCCAATCATTCTGAATTTCAAAGGATGAAGTGAGATGCCAAAACTGTTCAGAAGCAAAAAGCTACTAGTCCCGCTCATCTAATTGGGACTAAGTTTCATTGATTTTTTGAGATTCATTGTATATTCTCTTCTTTTTATTCTATTTTGTTTTCAGTTGCTTGGAGACAAGCAATAATTTAAGTTTGGTGTTGTGATGAGCGGATAATTTATACGCTTTTTGGCATTATTTTTAGGTAGTTTTTAGTATGATTTCGTTAGTTTTTAGTGTATAATTATTAGTTTTTATGAAAAATTCACATTTTTGGACTTTACTATGAGTTTGTGTGTTTTTCTGTGATTTCAGGAATTTTCTGGTTGAAATTGAGGGACCTGAGCAAAAATCAGATTCAGAGGCTGAAAAAGGACTGCAGATGCTGTTGGATTCTGACCTCCCTGCACTCGAAATCGATTTTCTGGAGCTACAGAAACCCAATTGGTGTGCTCTCAATTGCGTTGGAAAGTAGACATCCTGGGCTTTTCAGAAATATATAATAGTCCATACTTTTTTCGAGTTTTAACAACACAAACTGGCATTTAAACGTCAACTTCCTGCCTTATTCTGGCGTTAAACGCCAGAACTAAGTTACAAGCTGGAGTTAAACGCCCAAGCTGGCACCAAAGCTGGCGTTTAATTCCAAGAAAACTCTCTACACATGAAAGCTTCAATGCTCAGCCCAAGCACACACCAAGTGGGCCCCAGAAGTGGATTTCTGCACTATTTACTTATCTCTGTAAACTTTAGTAACTAGTTTATTATAAATAGGACTTTTTACTATTGTATTTTCATCTTTTTGATCATATGTGATCTTTTGATCATCTTTGATCTTAGGATCGGGTCTTGATTATTCTAGTTCCCTCTCTAGGGCCGAAACCAATGAACACCATTATCGCTTATGTATTTTCAATGGTGGAGTTTCTACACACCATAGATTAAGGTGTGGAGCTCTGCTGTTCCTCGTGTATTAATGCAAAGTACTATTGTTCTTCTATTCAATTCAAGCTTATTCCTATTCTAAGATATTCATTCGCCCACAAGAACCTGATGAATGTGATGATCAAGTGACACTCATCACTATTCTCACTTATGAACGCGTGCCTGACAAACACTTCCGTTCTACATGAAAACAAGCTTGAATGCATATCTCTTAGATCTCTCTTCAATGATTCACATCGTCTCTCCTGACAACAGAGCATCTGAATCCGAGATTAGAATCTTCGTGGTATAGGCTAGAATCGATTGGCAGCATTCCTAAGATTCGGAAAGTCTAAACCTTGTCTGTGGTATTCCAAGTAGGATTTAGGAAGGGATGACTGTGATGAGCTTCAAACTCGCGACTGTGGGGTGCAGTGATAGTGTGCAAAAGGATCATTGGATCTTATTTCGACACAATCGAGAACCGACAGTTGATTAGCCATGCGGTAGCTGTGCCTGCTATTTTTCATCCGAGACGAGAAATCCGACAGTTGATTAGCCATACAGAAACCGTAAAGGACCATTTTCATTGAGAGGATGGGAGGTAGCCATTGACAATGGTGATTCCCAACATACAGCTTGCCATGGAAAGGAGTATGAATGATTGAATGAAGGCAGTAGGAAAGTAGAGATTCAAAAGGAATAACGCATCTCCATACGCTTATCTGAAATTCCCACCAACGAATCACATAAGTATCTCTATCTTTATTTTTATGTTTATTTATCTTTTAATTATCAAAGCTTCATAACCATTTGAATCCGCCTGACTAAGATTTACAAGATGACCATAGCTTGCTCCAAGCCGACAATCTCCGTGGGATCGACCCTTACTCACGTAAGGTATTACTTGGACGACCCAGTGTACTTGCTGGTTAGCTGCACAAAGTTGTGTATCATGAGTTCGTGTACCACCATCACACACTCACACCCCCTTTCTCCAAATGCACACACAACACAAAAAAACCCACATAGCAAGAGAAAGGGAAAAACGGAGAGGGAAAGAAAGGAAAAGAAAGGAAAAGAAAGGGGAAGCTGGAATCAGAGAGCAAGAGAAGGATAGAGGAAAGAGGGAGGACGGCGCCGGTGGGCATCACTGCCGCCACGCCATCGTTTTGCCGTCAGGAAGGGGAAGAGCTGCGCGAGGAAGGAGCGCCACTGTGCCTCCATGCCGCCGTGCCTCCATCGCCGCCGTCAGGTCGCGTTCTACTGTCACTGAGGTAAGCCGCCGCCGTCGTCATCTTCATCGCGAGCGGGTCGTTGTTAGCTTCCACCACTGTCGCATCTCCCATCACAGACGACGTTGAGGACGCGCAAGAGAGACAGACGCTTGGAGAGAGGAAGACGGGGGAAAAAAGAGGAGGCTCTGTTCACCTTGCTGCGTGCAGTCACCGTTTGTGGAGTCACCAGAAAACAGCGTTGCCTCGCCGAGATTCGCTGGTGGTAAGGGTGTTCTCTCCTCTGATTTTGATTTTCTTTAGTTTCTGGGAATATTGCTGTCTTTGATTTTTGTTACAGCCGTGTCATTGTGTCTCTGGTCATTGGAAATCCACCA
The DNA here is from genome assembly GCF_003086295.3 of Arachis hypogaea. NCBI lineage: Eukaryota > Viridiplantae > Streptophyta > Magnoliopsida > Fabales > Fabaceae > Arachis > Arachis hypogaea. The sequence continues at coordinate 20,846,334 of NC_092041.1, read as the reverse complement.
TCGGAGCTTTGGATAGCCGCCGTTACTAGAGGTAACTGCCAGAGCTGCTGCCTGATCGGTTAAGAGATCGCTGCAGCTTCGTTTTTTGTGGTGAGACTATTTGGTTCTGTTTCTATTTATCGTAATACTCTATTAACAATTATGTTATAATTTTGTTTTATGAATGTTATAATTTTGTTTTATGAGTTTTTCTTTAGTTTTAATTCAGTTTTTCACATTCCTTGATGCTATCTTAGACATTTTTTTGCCTTTCTGTTGGATATAGAAAAGTGAATCCAATCATGTAAGTGTCCTGTTGGTAATATTATTAGCTTTTCTAATTTTGAATGTGTTGAGAATTTGGTAATATCTGTTGAAGTTTGTGTTAGTTTTTCTTAAAGATCAGAAATCTGTGTAGAAAACATAAATTATAAGGTTTCAGAAAATGCATAGTTAATTTATTGTTCTTGTTTATACTGTGACTGTCCGTGAGTGTTTTTTATTTTTTTCTTTAAGTGATAATCTTTTTTTGTTGAAGTGTTCTTGTTTGCTTTTAATTTATATGCTTTGTTTATTGCCTCTTACATAAATAATGAACACGGATGCATCATTTTAATCCTGTAAAGGGTAGTTAATTAGTTAGTACATATCAAGTTATGTTTGTGGGTTATTTTGTGTCTTGGTTTTCTCTCTGGCTTTGAGTATTGTTTATCATTCTTGTGTCTAGCTCTCTTATATATAGTTGCCTATTAGCCTGAGAGTTAGTTAGTCATCTTGTATATTCATAACTACACTGATTATCCATAATGTTTTCCCATTTTACGTTTCTTGTGCACAAAGCTTTCTCCATATATCTCTTTTGTGGTTCTGTTTTACTCTCTGCTTCTGCATCATATTGCATTACTGTACAAGCATTTTGGAAAGCTTTTTAATCCATTTAACTATTCACTAGTATAATCATAGTTTGTAAATACCTTATCTTTATTTTAACATAGATATCTTGAACTTGTTTCTAAGGTTCTTTAGGAAGACTTGACAAATGCTACTTCGTTGAATGATTCAGATAATAGGGTTTTATCTGATTTTAGACTTTAATATGTACACTAAGCAATCAACATTTGGTGCTTGTTTTTATTTGAACTACTACTTTGGTACGAGTTTATCCAGGGCTAAAAATATGACTTTTTTCTATTATGAATTTTTTAATTTGTTATTTTGTTAATTGTTGCTTTCTTTTTGTGACTATATATAATCTTCTTGTCTATCACTTGTTTGGCAGAATATTTCAGCTCAAACAGATGGTGAAGAGCAAAAAATTGCAAGTACCCATTCTAGCCCAAGGCCATCTAGTCATGGAACTAATGGAAGAGCTATATTAGTTTATGTTTAGTACTCTATATATACACCCATATGCAGAAAGGTATTCCTAACTATTAATTTATCATAGAACTGACTTTGGAGTGATTTATTAAGTGGTAATATAGAGCATGTTGTCGTTTTAATGCTAGACAAAATGAGTTACTAGAAGCCATGGGATTGGATTCCATTGTTTTCATAATTCACAGATAGTTTTCTTATGTTAAATAGTGACAAGTGATTCTTGCAAAAATATTCTATCATAACCTAAAAACAGTTAGTATAAATGATCATAATTATTATGATTATTTAAGTTAATAGTGTGAGATTATGCAAATTTTTTTAATAAATTGCTTTATCAAGGTCTAAACTCTACTCTTCAATTGTTATATCGATAGGTGGAATCCATTAAAAGAATTGTTGAGTATAGTTTTAGAGTTGGGAAAGAGTTGGGAAAGGACATGGTAAGAATTTTAGAGTTTGTATTCATTGTTGAATAATACGAGTATAGTTTTTTGTTTTTCCTGTGCATTTTTAAAGGAAAAACAAATCTTATTTCTTAAGCTAGTATTTTTTGGTTGGTGGTCTTTTCAGGTGTGTGGCACTTGTGTGGCACTTATTAGAAGCTTCTCCATGAGAAAGGAGCTGTATGAACATGATAGAGTTTGTAATTTATAGTTTACATTTTGGAGATTTATAATTCCTTGTTTTTCTTGTCCTATGTATCTATCTAGTTCATTAGGGTTCTTCAATGTGTTTTGTTAGTTTGTACTTTAAAGTTTATATGTTGAAGATTTATAAAACAATCTTAGTTAAATGAAAGATATTTGAACTATCTATGTTATTATATATTATATAAATGTTGACTTGTTGAGTAAATTAGTTAATATATTAATTAATTAAAAAAAATAATTTGACAAATTATGTGTAATTTGTATTAAAAAAAATATTACAAAATAAATAGTGTTTTGTAACTAAAGAAAAAAATGTTACGCAATCAAGTTATATTTTGTATTAAAAAAATATTACAAAATAATAGTGTTTTGTAACTAAAGAAAAAAATGTTACGCAATCAAGTTATATTTTGTAACAAAATTTTATGATAGGAAAAAATATATTGTCATAAAAAATATATTGAAGATCAAAATTTGTTATCACTTTTGTAATGACTTTTGGTTTTTTGTATCAGAAAAATTTGTTACAAAATATTACTTTGAATTATAACAGTTCCATTTTTTGTTACAAAAAGTTTTTGTAACGGGACATACTGCAACAACTATTTTTTTTGTTACAAAATCCTTTTGTTTCAAAATTTTGATTTTTTGTAACAATTTTTTTATTACAAATATTGCTTTTTCTTATAGTGAAACAAAGTGCATCAAAGCTTTGTTCTAGATCATGAGATCCTACATCATCTAAATTGGCATTCAATTTGTGCATTATTCTCATGAAATCTTATAAAGTTCACAATGTTTGCTTGAATCAAGATGTAAATGCATATTCACCCAAAAACTTGCTTATTACCTAAGAAAATGCATGAAATTACCTAAAATATGCACAGAAAAGGCTAGTGAAACTGGCCAAGATGCCCTGGCATCACAACACTAAACTTAAAGCTTGCTTGTCCCCAAGCAAGTACTAGAACATAAGAAGAAAGAATGAATGTACAAGATAAACAAGTCCTTATTTATGAAAGTCAAGTCCTTGGCTCATGTGGTTTCATACAAAGTAACTTAGGTTCATGCCCTTGCTGGTTTCTAGGCCCTTATCATGTCCTTGAACCTTTACATGGTTGCATTCTATGAGATTCTTATTCACTTGATCCCTTTTTCTTTTCTATAAGAGCTTATTGTTTTCTTAGGCTAGGTGCTCTGTGTTGAGGCAACTATTTATAATAAGCTTTCAGCCAGCACTCCCGAACCAGTTGGTTCAAGGTACTAGGTGTTGAAACACCTCTAAGGACCTACTTCCTTAAGTCTCTCCTCCACACATACACACTACAAGCATATGGTTTGCTATTTTCTTCCTTGAGACCTTGGTGTCCAGCACCTCTTTGGGTGACTAAATGCTTTGTAGCAAGGTTGCTCTTGACAGTGGATTTTCAGTTGATAATCTCGGGTTAGTTAACCCAGGTTACGAAGTGATGAAGCACTCCTAAGAACTTATTCATCCAAGCAGATCCTTTACACAAAAGCACCACAGACACATGCCTCAAGGTTCAAACCCTTGGTGCCTAGCCTTATTTCATTTTCTTTCCTTTCCTTTTTCTTCTTTCATTCTTTTCTTTTTCACACTTTCTTACTTGTTTCTTATTGGAATCTGTTATTCAGCTAATCTCATAGGATGCATTTTCAAGCATATGATTCAAAATACATAATTGTCCTTATACCTCATGGCTGAACCAACTTAGCTAATCAATTACCACCACAAGCATTGAGACTTTTACCTTTATAACATGGTCTCCACTCTTGTTTTTCATAACATTCTCCTTTATTTGTCATAAGGGACAAGCATACATTAAGCAAGATAGAGCAGGGGACTGGCTAGTACACACTATATTAAGCATTAAAGACAGTACATAGACAGAATTAAAATTCCTAAGCTACTATGGAAGCATGTTCTATTTCATACATGATTTTTCTTATTTTAAACTTGAAAGATAGAGAAAGGAACTCCACCACCTTTTATCCACTGGGATGCTCAAGTCCCTTTGTTCCCTTCCTCCTCTTGGGTTCCTTCTTGATTGCTCGAATCTCCACTTCCTTTGTGTTTTCCGATCAATTTTTTCCAGAAGCTAGCATTCTTCATCTTCTTCTTCAATGTTTCTTTCTGTTGTTTCACCTTCTCCTCCTCTTGTTCTTTTAGATCTTTGTGAACTGTATCATATCTTGGGATGGCAGAGTGCAAATTATGCATATGTCTAGCCATATAAGTCAACTTGGCCTGAGTGTTTACATCATATTCTTCCCTGTGTAGTTACCGCCCTTCATTAAGCACATTGAACTCGTTGAATGCTTTCATTTGAGCTAATTGATGTTGGTTGAGTTCTTGGAGGCACTTGTCTTGACGCTCTTGCCTTTCGGACACTTGGTTGATGGTTTGGGCAAGCCGGGAGTAATGTTCCTGTTGCTGTTCCATTTGTTGTTTATGCAGCCCTGCCTGGTGATTCATCATTTGAGATTGGAAGTGCAATTGTTGTTCTTGCCCCTCTATATATCTCCTTGCTAGATCCTCAATGGCTCCCTGAATGTGACTCATGTTTATGTTGACTAGATTATATTGCTCTTCTTGCTGGTATTCTCTTCGTTGAGGCTCTTCTTGATGAGGTTCTTCTTGTGATGTTCTTTTCCTTCTCTGAGGCCTTCTTTATTCTTGAGCGGGTGCCATGTAGGTTATGCGCTGGAGCGTGATTGACCTCCCGAGGTTTAGCCATATTGGATTGCTATCTTCGAAAACTACCTTGGCTTTCATACACAGTCTAAGGATGGTACTGGGGTAGCCAAGCCAAGCATCCGGATCATTTTTCTAGGCGGTCTCTTGGATTCCCTCAGCTATGATTTCATGTACGTTGATGTCTCCACCCCTCATTATGCAGTGTACCATAGTAGCTCGAGCAATGTTGACCTCGAAATTGTTTGAAGATGGGAGGATAGACATTCTCACGAGCTCAAACCATCCCTTGGTTTCCGAGATGAGGTCTCCCCTCCTAATAAACCGTGGCTTCCTATCCGAATACCTCATCCAATCTGATCCCACAACACATATGTCATTCATAATTTTTTCAATTTCGTCATTGTCGGGGCCATTACTTATTCTTAATTGATAACTGGGCTCATCAAAGGGTCTTGACCTCAATTGAAGAGTTTTAATTATAGCATTGGGGTTGAAGTCAACCTCGATTCCTCTCACATAGCTTTTGAAGGTGGGAGCCCTGGTAGTGTCTTCTCTAGCTACATTAGCATAGAACTCCTTGAAAAGATTTGCATTTACCCTTATGACTGGGTTCGTGAGCTCTTGCCAGCTCCTCCGTTTAATCTTTTCTCTAATCTTTAGGCACTCATCATCGTTGAACTGAAATGCAAGCTTTGGCAATATTTTTTTATGTTTCACCCGTCTAAATTGAAATTCATGGAACACAGTTTTGAACATCCTCTCATCGAAAGGGATGCTCTCCACCTGTTCCTTGCCTTTTTGCCTCTTGGAGCTTGACGATGCCATTAGTGATCTTTGAACTAGAGAGTGTATAGGTATATGTATGGGTGTAATGTTGGAGGATGGAGTTAGAGGATTGGGTTAGAATGTTTTTGGATAGGGGAAGAAGTGTTGAAGGTGTGTTCTGAGAGCAAGGAAATGGAATGAAAGAGGAATTTGAATTTGGAAGGGTATGGAGTGGAAGTTATTTCTATAGGAGGGGTGTTGGGCAAATGAAAGGTGTGGATTGGTGGTATAGGCTAGTAATGGACGGTTGGGATCTGAAATGAGATGAGCACAAGGATCACCACTTTTGTGAAGTGGTTGGTTCGGTTTCCAAAGGCACTCTCTCTTCAATGTTGCATGGCAACGTTTCCCGAGGCATTCTATGCGAAGACATGTGGCTGGCCCCCTTTGTGAAGTGGTCGAACCTCTCTTCTTGGTTTGTCCCATTAATTCCATCCAATCCTTCCTTCATTTCCTATACAAGATAAAAGAAAGTAAGAGTTAGGTCCTTTTTTTGGCGGCAAAATAGACATAAGAACTAACTACTTTTTAAATTTTTGTTTTAGACAAAATAAGTGCTATTCATGAATTTAAATAAACGAACTCCTTAGTGTTTATGTATGCAATATTGGTGACACCAAACTTAGTTTGTGACTATGTAGTGCAAGAAGAGTTGATCATGGCTCTAAGATAAGCATGATATGCTTTGTGTTCATTCCCTCTTAGAGTGCCTTGAACACCAAACTTGTTGTTCACTATATGTTGCATACAAGGATTTACCTAAGTGTCTGTCAATGTTGATTCGAAATTCATGAATCTTGTTTTATTAACTACTATTAAAGGTTTAAAGGAAAGGATATGAAACATGGGTTGCCTCCCATGAAGCGTTTCTTTAGCGTCATTAGCTTGACGGTTGGCCTTCGTTAGGGTGGTTGATAGTGCCTCAAGTCTTCCCCTCTCGCAGTGAATCTATCTCTAGTTGTTTCCTTAAGATTCTCCACATGTTCTAAGGAGAGGATCTTACTGATGGTATACACCTGAGGTAGCTGAGATGGAATGGTGGGGAGATGAGGTGGGATTATTGGATGATGGGCAGATATCACTTTATCTCCTGGGGAGAAGTTCTCTGTAGGATCTTTTTGTTCCTCCATCCTCTTGGCATCTTTTTTCTTCCTTCCTCTGGTGATTCCTTACTCCTGGTTGCTTCTCTTCTAAGGAACACCTCGTTGCTGGTCTCAAATAGCTCTTGTGGGTTCAGCTCCCCCTGGGTTTTCCTTGGCTGTTATAGCATCTAACTATCTTATTTTTCAACCCTTGGGGTTTCCATATGCCTTGTTTGTGTTTCCTTGCTTGTTTCTTCTAGAGGTGTCTTGTTATGATCATCCTTTAGTTCATGGTTTTCTTGCTCTGCTTCTTGTGAGGGTCTGAAGACGTGGAAGGTGAGTTGTTCATTATGTATCCTCGGTATTAACTCTCCTTGCTCAACATATATGAGTGCTCTAGTTATGGCTAGAAATGGCCTCCCCAGAATAATTGGATGGAGGTAGCTTTCTTCCATTTCAAGGACAACGAAGTCTGCGGGAAGAAAGTAGTTTCCAACCTTTACCAGCACGTTTTCAACCACTCCTATTGCTCGTTTTTGAGTCTTGTTAGCCAGTTATAGGATCACATCTGTGGGTCTTATCTCATTAATGTGTAGCTTTTTCATGAGGGATAAGGGCATTAAGTTAATTCTAGCTCCCAGGTCACAAAGTCTCCTTTCAATCGTTGTGTCTCCTATGGCACAAGGGATGTGAAAGCTCCCTGGGTCCTTCCTCTTTGTAGGCAAATCCTTTTGGATGAGAGTACTGCACTCCTTGTTCATCACTATTATTTGTCCACCTTTTAGTGAATTCTTCTTAGTCAGTAACTCTTTCATGTATTTAATATATGAAGGCATCTGTTGGAGAGTCTCGATGAATGGTATGTTTACATGAAGAGATGCAAACATGTCTAGGAACCTTGAGTACAATTTTTCCTTTGTACCACCCCTGAGTCTTTGGGGAAATGGAGCCCTGGGTATATATGGTTTCAAAATCTCTTTCTCCCTTGACTCCCTCCCTTGTGTAGAATTACTTTCTTGGCCCTTCTCTTTTGGATACTCTTTTGGAGTGCCTTGAGGGTACCCTAGTGGTTTGTTCACTTCTTCCAAACTCTCATCATCTTTTATGGTGATCACCTTACATTCTTCCCATCTTGCCTTCTTTGTCTCTCCTCTGGGATTCTTCTTAGTATCACTTGGGAAGCCATCAGTGGGCTTAGGAATCTGCTGAGAGAGATATCCTACTTGAGATTCGAGCCTCTTGATGGTGTCTCCCTGATTCTTTATATTACCTCGCACTTCATCCTTGAACACTCTATTGTCCTGAACTTCCTTGCATATGCCTTCAAGCAGATTCTCAATCCTGGAAAGTCTATCTTCAGATGATGATGGTGAGTTGAGGTTAGAGGATTGAGAACGGTCATTTTGGGTGTGATATGGTTGTTGAGAAGAGTTATTGGGTGGGTGTTGATATGACCTTTGAGTTGAGTGTTAATGGGCTGTATTGTTGTTTTGGTTGGGTTTATGACGCCTCTGATCTTGGCCTTGGTCTTGTTGGTTCTCCCACCTAAAGTTTGGGTGGTTTCTCCAACCAGAGTTATACATCTTGGAGTATGGATCATGGGACTGTCGGGGTGAGCTTCCAACATATTTGGCTTGTTCCTAGTCACCCCTTCCTCTTTGTTCACTCCTTCTTGAGTTGGTGGTGAGGTGGTGACCGCTGCAACTTGACTCCTTTCCATCTGCTTGGCAAGGTCAGCTAATTGCTTGGTGATAACCTTATTTTGAGCCAGCAAGGCATCCACCTAGTTCAGCTCTATTACTCCTCGATTGTTGCTCCTTTCAGAAGCATAGAAGAACTCATTGCTGGCCACAGTTTCTATGATGTCTATGGCTTCCTCAATGGTCTTCGTCTTGTTTAGAGATCCCCTGAAGAGTGATCCAATGCCTTTTTTGATTCAAAAGACAAGCCTTCATAGAAAATATGTAGCTGCACCCATTCATTGAACATGTCTGGTGGGCACCTCCTTGTCAAGTCTTTATACCTTTCCCATGCTTCATAGAGAGTCTCACCATCCTGTTGTCTGAATGTTTGGACCTCAGCCCTCAATCTGTTGACCCTTTGAAGAGGGTAGAATCTTGCCAAGAACTTGTTCATCGCGTCCTCCCAAGTTATCAGACTTTCCCTTAAAAAGGATTCTAGCCATTTGGATGCTTTGTCCCTAAGAGAAAATGGGAATAGGAGTAGCCTATAGGTGTCAGGATGAACACCATTAGACTTCACAGTATCACATATTCTTAGGAAAGTGGTCAAGTATTGATTAGGGTCTTCTTGGCCACTTCCTCCAAATGAGCAATTGTTCTAAACAAGGGTAATGAGTTGAGATTTCAATTCAAAGTTATTGGCATGGATGGTTGGCTTTTGGATGCTACTTCCATAATTTCCTGGGTTTGAATTAATGTAAGAGTCTAGAACTCTTCTCTCCTGTCCAGCATGGTTTGCTGCACCTTCCCTAGCATGGTTATGTGTCTCCTCTTCATGATGATTCTCTATGTTCTCCTCCATGTCCATTTCTAAATTTTCCTCTTCCTCCTCTGCACCAACAATCCTCTTTCCTCTTGCTTCCCTCCTTGATCTAAGGAAGGTCCTCTCAGGTTCAGATTCAAAGGAGGTTGAAGCTCCCTTCTACTACCTGTCAAACAATCAGCAAGTCACAAGCAAGAGAAAAGTGAAGAAATCACTCTTGTTAAGGTTACTATTAGTGTGAGTGAAGCAATTTATCAAACAGTTAGTGGATTAGTTGATAGAATTGTGAATTAACTAAGAAAATAAAACAAAAGGAAATAATACATGAAAATAACTGAGACTGAAAGTAAATGACAGAAACGAAATAAATGAAACAAAAGAAAATTGCTCAATCTAGTTATCCTCTAATTTAATCATTGTCGATACAAAATCAATCCCCGGTGACGGTGCCATAAACTTGATGCACGAAAACTTGTCTCTCAACAAATTTTTCTTTGGCAAGTATACCAAATTGTCGTCAAGTAAAAACTCACAATAGAGCGAGATCGAATCCCACAGGGATTGATTGGTCAAGCAACTTTAATTAGAGGAATGTTCTAGTTGAGCTAAGCAAAGTTGAGTTGAGAATTACAGAAAATTAAATGGCGGAAAAGATAAATGACAAGGAATGTAAATATTGAAAGTAAATGGCAGAATGTAAATTGCAGAAAAGTAAATTGCAGAATCTTAAATGGGAATTTGGGGAAGTGATCATCAAAGTAAATAGCAGAAATTAAAGAGAATGGGTAAGATCAGAAATGGGGGATTCATTGGGCTTAGGAGATGTTGCATTTTCTGGATCAAGTTCATCTTCATCTCTTCCTCAATCAATGCATTCATTGATCTCCTTGGCAATCTTAAGTGATTGGATCCCAATTCCTTGGCAACCCAATCTCTCTAAGCTTGAACAATTGCCCAATTCCTTGATTTAATTGCTCATGGGATGAGATGAAGTGCGGTCACTGATTATTTCACATGCATTCCCAAATCAAAGTGTTGGTAGGATTAAATGTCATAATATCCATCCAAACCCCAATTTGGTCCAGCATGAGAAAGCATTTCTAGCATCATCTCCTCATTCCTCTTCTAAGGTTCTGAGGAGATCCAGTTATGGAGATGTTCTTTTCCAAGATAACTAACCAATTGGATGAAGATCGAAAGCTTTCTAGTAAAATCAAGAGAAAAGAAAGAGGAAGAAGAATGAAAACTATAATTAATCCATCAAATTACAACAGAGCTCCCTAACCTAATGAAAAGGGGTTTAGTTGTTCATAGCTCTAGGAATGGAAATAAAAAATGAAGAATGAATTCTAAAGTAAACTAAATTGCAGAGAAATTAAATACATAGTGTTTACAAGTCTTGGATCCTCAGATCAAAATTTTGATCCCCTGTTCTAATTCAAAAATACTCCTATATATACTATTCCTCTACTCCTCTATCGGCTTTGCAAGTCTTGGATATGGGCCTTTGATCTTCAGTTGAAGCAGTTATAGACTTTAGTGGGCTCAGCTTTGCTTGCATAAAGAAGTTAAGTCAAACATGGTTTACAGTTAGTCAAGGCGTCAGTGGTGTTAATGGTAAGTATAGATTCTGGTTCGAAGACGTTAGTAATAATGACTTTGTCACTAACGTCCCAACCCAATTGAGCTACGTTAACCCTAACGTTAGTGGCACCAATGTGACCACTAACGTAGCCTTTCTAATTTTTGATATCGTCATTGGTGCTGACTTTGCTAATGATACTACACCATTTCCCTTTCTCCCATGTTAATGGTCCACTAACGTGGCCATTAACGTAGGCATGCCATGACTCGAAGGCATCATTAACAATAACTCTGTCAATGACGTTGCAAAAACTCTTCCTTTTCCACATTAGTGTTCACATTAATGGTATTAACGTGGCAACTAACGTAGGTATATTGGCCATCTCCAACGTCAATGACAAAGTCAGTGTCACTGACGTTGGCTTCTTATACCCCTTGCTCCACGTTACCTCTTATGTTAGTGGCATTAACGTGGCCATTAACGTAGGTAAGCTTGGCCTAGTCCAACGTCAGTGTCACTGACGTTGGCGATCCTTTGTTGCCCCACGTTGGAGCTCATGTTAATGGCATTAACGTGGCTCTTAACGTGGTTTTTTGTGGCCTTTGCAGCGTTAGTGGTGTTGACTTTACCACTAACCTTGGGAGCTTTTTCTTTCTTCCACGTTAGTCCCTAAGTTAGTGTAACTAACGTAGCAACTAACGTGGGCTGAGATGGCACTCGAAGGCATCAATGGTATTAACTTTACCACTGATGTTGCAAGCTTGCTCCCTTTTCACATTAGTGACCACGTTAATGATGCTAATGTGGCTACTAACGTGGCTCTTCCATGCTTCATTTGGCCTGAAATCAAACAAACAAAGTGCATCAAATCTTTGTTCTAGATCATGAGATCCTGCATCATCTAAATTGGCATTCAATTTGTGCATTATTCTCATGAAATCTTATAAAGTTCACAATGTTTGCTTGAATCAAGATGTAAATGCATATTCACCCAAAAACTTGCTTATTACTTAAGAAAATGCATGAAACTACCTAAAATATGCACAAAAAAGGCTAGTGAAACTGACCAAGATGCCCTGGCATCAGTAAACTTAGTAGATTATGCACTCTCAGTGGAGGATGATGAGCCGGTCACCTTCAAACTTGCTATCAAAGACAAAGATAGAGAAAGTTGGTTTGTCGCTATGGAGGAAGAGATGCAATATCTTCATAAGAACAAGACATGTGATGTGGTCCTATTGCCCGTGGGAAAGACTGCAATTGGTTGTAAGTGGGTGTATAAAAGAAAAGAAGATCCTACTAAGTCAGATGGTACAAGATTCAAAGCTAGGTTAGTAGCAAAGGGATTTTCACAGAAAGAAGGTGTTGATTACAATGAGATATTTTCTCCTGTGGTGAAACACACTTCCATATGGGTGCTTTTAAGTGTTGTCGCTCATGGTCATCTTGAGTTGGAATAACTAGACGTGAAGACTGCATTCTTGCACAGTGACTTAGAGGAAGAAATCTACATATATCAACCTGAGGGTTTCAAGGTTGAGGATAAAGAAAGTTAGGTATGTCGCTTGAGGAAATCGCTATATGGATTGAAACAATCTCCTCGGCAATGGTATAAGCGATTTGACTCCTTTATGTTAAAAGAAGGTTTTTTCAGAAGTAATTATGATTGTTGTGTATACATTCGTAAGCTTCCTGGAGGTGATTATATCTATCTTCTATTGTATGTGGATGACATGCTTATTGCCTCTAAAAGCAAGGTAGAGATAGATATGTTAAAGGTTCAACTTGGTAAAGAATTTGAAACAAAAGACTTGGGTGCTGCACGAAAAATATTAGGCATGGAAATTAAAAGAGAGAGATCAAGCCAAAAATTATTCTTGAGCCAAAGAGGATACATTGAGTGTGTCATTGAAAGGTTTGAAATGAAAAATGCTAAATCGGTGGTAACGCTGTTGGCTCCACATTTTTGTCTCTCTGGTAAACAATCTCCTACAACAGTAGAGGATAAGGCTTACATGGAATGTGTACCTTATGCTAGTGCAGTCGGTAACCTAATGTATGCTATGGTGTGTACACGCCCAGATATTTCACATGCAGTCAGTGTTGTTAGTAGGTTCATAGCAAACCCAGGTAAGACACACTGGGAAGCAGTCAAGTGGATATTAAGATACATGAAGGTTACCATTGACACATGTTTATGCTTTAGTGAAAAATCATGTCAAATTAGTGGCTTTGTTAATTTTGATTATGCTGGTGATCTAGATAGAAGACGTTCTACGACTGGTTATGTATATAAAATACAAGGTACTCCAGTTAGTTGGCGATCAATGTTACAAGCTACAGTAGCACTATCTACTATAGAAGCTGAGTACATGGCAGTAGCAGAAGGGGTGAAAGAAGCATTGTGGCTAAGGGGTCTTCTAGATGATTTGGGGTTGAAACAAAATTGCGTGAATCTGAGTTGTAACAGTCAAAGTGCAATTCATTTGACTAAAAATCAGGTTCATCATACTTGTACCAAGCATATTGATGTAAGATATCACTTCGTGTGCGATGTTATAGAGAAAGGTAACATTTCTCTTATAAAAGTACACACAGATGAAAACCCTGCTGATATGTTGACTAAAGTAGTGTCAGGAAATAAGTTTCAACACTGTTTGGGATTGCTCAATATTGCTTCATGTTAGGTATTACATGGAGAAATAGAGGAACTACAATTGGTTTGATCCTGAACAAGGGTACGTAGGCAGTCATTGTAAAAATGATGCAACCAGATATGAATACCACACTTTGATCGTCCAAAATTTGAGTAGATTTCAAATTGTGAAAGAGGTAGAGAATTGTGAGAATAAAAGAAAGGCTAAGAGCAAACTTAGGGAGTAAAATAAGGTTTGCAAGGAGTTTTAATAGAAAAGAACTTCTAGGGAGTTTTCATAGGAGGATTTTATTCTCATTCATTAAAATTATAGCATAGATGATACTATATATATTTCTGTAACAATGTAGTTGAAACATCATCAAAAATAAGAAAGAAAGTTAATTCACATCCTATTTTCTCGTATTGGCTTTGTAATAGTTAGTGCATTATTGTGGGTAGTGTTCAATTTCATATTACTTTCTATCTATTAGAAGTCAAAATTCTGCTATAGACTCAACAATATATCAAGACCAAATTAAGTTAGCAGGTGTAGTTGTAATAATTTATTAAATGAATGCATAAGAATGTATTTGAAATATAGCATACTTTATCCGATTTGAAATAACGTAATGGTCCAATTTGAGAAGTTCGTGGAATGATACACTGTCTACTTAAAAGTTAGAAATGGTTTGTTAGATATAGGTGTTGCTTTTATAATAAAAAAAAGTGAAAATACAATCTAGTTGATATAATAAAATCAGCAGAATAAGGCAATTAAAACTCCCTATGGCATTTAAAGTATTTATAAACTGTGATTGCAATTGTCCGTGGTTCACTATTTGAGTCATTTCTATCTTTCAATGAAAACCTGCAAGAAACCCAAGTTATCCTCATTAGTATGGGGAACATTCTAATGCAATAAAATTAGAAACATAATACTATAATAACTACCACTACTTATAAAAACATCCTGATATTGAAATTCATGGAATGAATGACATAGTTTTAGAAAGAATGATACCATTTTCGCTCATTGAATATGCTTGATCACCTGAACTTGATATGAGGGTTCCCTAGAGGAAAGGAAAAGGAAGTTTTAGCTTGAAGTGAAAATTACTAAAATGCAAAGGGAAAACAGGAAGAACGAGAAAATAATTCCAAGGAATAGGTAAACCACACCTGCTGCCTGGCTCGTTGAAGCTCTTGCTCCAATTACGTCAACTTCAAATGACTACTTTCTAACTGTTGAACATAAGCTTGTAGGGGTAATGGTATCAACTCTTGAATATAATGCACAAGCAGAGAAATGTAAAAAAATTATTTCCAAGAACTATCATAAATGATAGACAAATAAGAAATGGAAGAATTACTAGAGTCTACATTCGTCCATTACTATCGAACGAAGAATTACCATATGAAGGTCTGCTACCCTCGAGTAAGTTAAAGGAGATACTATCTAGCACTAAAATAAATGTTTAAAACTTCAAATTAATAAGAGGCCGAAGTAAATGGTACTCATTTTGTGCATATTTAGTTATAAAAGATGAAAAACATAACTGAGAGAATCAATAATAGACAGCTAGCATAATTTGTCATTCCAAATAGATTGTCCTAATAATACATACAACCACATAAATAAGAATTCATATCATCATGAGAATAAGAACTAGTGACAAGATAACCATAGATTTTGTGTTTGTCAACTAAACATGAAATCCTTGTGTTTCTTTCTTGTCATTATAATAAGAATCTTTATATGGAACAAGTACAATAAAAGAACATATGTTTATACTAATATAAGAATAAAATTAGCCAAAAATATAAAATACAATCCTACTTTTTTTTGCAATTGGCTTTTCCTTGTAACCTCACGATTCTGAGCAAACCTGCGGAGAGTCTGTAACAACGAAAAATAGTCATGTGACTAAAAAGAAAAAAAGATCACCCTTACGGTAAAAATTAGAATGAAATAAATTGTCAATTGGATGTCATTTTGAACATATGTATGGAAATAGAGGCCAAGATGTTGTCATCTCTTGAGCGGATTAATGTGATTACATATATTTTCTGGTTGCTAAAATGGAGATTTATTCTTCGAGATGTAAATTACCTTCTGATCTATTTTATCCTTTGATCTTTCACTTGAGTCTGAAGCCACAATAGCAAGGATTGACTTCCATCAAACTGCATAAATTTCATATTGTCAATAATATCAGTAGAAAAGGCATCTTCTCTGCTTTGTCCCTTTATGGAACCAAAAAGGAAAAGAATTTTTCATTTATTCTCATGCATTATGTTTTTCTTCTCAATAAATTTCCAACTCAAATCCAAGGAGAGAAAGCAAAGGATTACATAGCCACTACTAAGACTCATCATGCTTGGCACCTAGATCAACATCCTCATTACATTCAAAAGCTATTTAGAGTTTTAGATCCAGATCAAGCACAGCTGAATCCATGAAGAAGTTCTACCAGAACCGGTTCTAGTATATGCAAACATTGGATATAGACTTGAGATTTATCAATTGAACTTAGGAAAACAACTAACATAACAAGTAAGAAGGAAACATCTATAGAAATATCAGTTCTAGGCCTAGCATCGGCCATGGCAGACCCTACCTGGTTTTCTGTATCACCACTTGGTATTATAACTTGATTTGTTGATGGTAACTTTTGTGCCAACAAGCTCAGTCTGTCTTCTAGGTATGTAAATGGGATTCTATCAACTGAAATTGACAACTAAATTAAAGCAAGAAAATGATAGAAAAGTTACAAATAAGTGGATTGTACACAAATACGAAACACATTATTTTCCAAACTAAAAATCAATTAGGTAAAAAGAACTTGAGATATTCACCCTATCAGAAGTGCCAAGGTGAACAGGACCAAGAGAAATCATTTGGCTTCTTACTTTCAACGAGTTGTTTATAGGATCTGAATCATATACCACAAAAAGTAATTAGAAAATGAAAGGATAGAGCATGATTGCTACAAAGATCATATTCCTATACATCTAGCTCATCACCAAAGTAATGATATATATGCATTTATGCTATCTTTTTAACAAGCATCGTCAGATATTTCCAAACAATGTCTGCAAATGAATAAACAAAGTTCTATTTCAGGTCAATAATCAATTTCAAGCATTCTAAAATGCCAGAACACATCCTTTTGTTAGTTTTTACAGTCTGATTCTAAATAAGGTAACACGAAACTAAAACCAATGTCAATTCATATACCATAAACTAGTGCATAGATACTGTTCAAATCTCCATTAATAGTCAAGCAAAGTTATCTCAAACACTGCATTACATTAATACTAGAAATATAAGTTAGTACTTCCTACAGCACATGGGGACACATCAAGTGCACCAAATAAGTTCAAGTTTTGTTATCGATAGAAAAAGTAAAAAGCAATTTGAAAAGTATAAGAGAAAACGAGTCAAATGACAGAGTCATCCTAGTTCAATAAATTCGACTTCAATCAATGAATGCAACCTATACAAAACATTAATAAAAGGGAATTAGTAAAAGGGACAAATTTAGCAAGTTACACAATTTGGATCATTCTCAATCTGCCATTCCAGTTTTAGGGGCCACAACAGGAGACTAGACTACACCAGAACTCATCTTGAATTCTTCATTATTTGTAGATGCACAAACAGGGGCATCAAAACCAGGACTTGATGTTTTTTCCTGACCAGGTAAAGTAGATTTACCTGCTGCAGTTGGTGCTGTTCCACCTCCAATGTCCCTTCCTTTTTCTATCTTCTACTAATTTTTATCACTATTATGTCTTTTACGCTGATTACAAACCAAACAAACATTTCCGTTACGATATCATAAAAATAACATTGTTCGAAAATTCAATACACAATGAGCCGAATCACCATATAATGAAATTCTAGACATAGTTATAGGATGACGTACCTTAGTGAGCATGTCAAGATGGCTGCTATCATTCATATCTGTAACATCGGCTACTGACTCATTAAGTATTCTACCAGGATTCTTAGGACAATTTTTGTTGCAGTGTCCTGGCGTATCACAATTTGAAAACTTTCTCTATTGCTTAAATTTTGAGTTTTTCTTGAGAGCTCCCTTACCCTTCACCACCAACAGATTAACAATGTAGTCATCGTCTAAATTATCATTGTGTGGATTATCACCTCATATTTGGAGTTTTGTAATTATGTTGACAACAAAATCCATTGCTTTAACAAAATCACTTGAGTTCTTACATACAACATCCATCAACCTAGAAAACTCAGCACCTAACCCACCCAAACAAAACTTGAGTACCTTATTAGAATCACTTGGATCATCAATAGTTAACTTCATAAAATCACTCTTGGCATTCTTTGTCCATTGTAAGAACCGGCGTTTTTACGAATAAAATTATTTAAATGCCCAAATTAAATGTATTTTCTGCAAAAAACCGTGAAAAACTGCGAATTGGCAGTTGAACCGGTCAAACCGGTTTATTAAGTCTGCCCAGTACTATGTGAGAAAAGTGGAAAAAACCGAAAATCTTAGAAAAATATTAGAAATAGAAAACTGGGCGTTAGTGTTAAAAGTTTGGCCCAAAGTTAGGCCGAACGGGCTAAAAACGCTAACGGGTTAGACTGGGCCCAAGTTGGGCCCAAGACCCAGCATATATAAGCTCATTTAATGAGCTTTGAGCTCATTTTCCAACCCTAAGAGAGAGAGGGCCGCGGTTTTAGAGAGGAGAGGAGAAGAGGGATGACACTATTCATCCTCCACTTCCAGAAGCCATACCTTTTGATCTGGAGTTTCGATTGACGAGCCATTTGCGGCCACACAAAGCTCTCAACGAGCTCTTCTTTTTTATCTAAAGTAATCTAGTAAGAGCTTGCATCTCACTCCCCAGTTCTCTACCCTAAGTTTCTGTGCGTTTTAGATTTGGGTTTTGAGTAGATTTTGTGGTTTTGCTTGTTTAGGTGATCTCTAGTAGCGGGTGATTGATGGATTTTATCCCTACTCACGTTGGATAAGGTAAGGTTCCACTAAACCCATGTGTTTAGTTGTTTTATGTATCTTAGGTTTTGATTTTGGTGATATATGTGTTGTTAGTTTGAGCTTTGGTATTTGTTGGAGTTGGTTGAGGCTTTGGATCAAGTTTGGTGGTTTTGTTTTGGTGTTTGGAGCGTTTGGGAATCGGCAAAAGTATGGTTTCAGTTTTCTTTATGTAATATGTAATGTTTCTGGACATATAGGCTAGTTGACCTTAAGATAGGATTGAATTAAATACATGGTGGATTGAATTATGTAAGTGACATGTGAATTGTGTTGATGATTTTATGAGTTGTGTATGTTAGAGTTTCATTTTGATGTTGATGAGAAAAATTGATTATTGGGAGTATCGATGGGGATTGGTTGATGTTGTGGTGGTGTTGTGTGGAAGAAATTGGACTAATAATGATAAGAATTATATGATTTGATGATGATTATTGGTATTTTAATTATTATGAAGGTTGATGATGAACGTGAGACTTATTGTTGTTGATGGAGGTTTGTGATATGGTTGATGATTATGAATGCATATTGATGTTGTTGGTAAGTGGAGATGATCGTTTAAGAGTTGATAAATTGAGACATTGAATGATGAGATTTGTTATGGTTGTTAAAAATTTGAATGGTGGTATTAAGGAAATTGGATGTGATGTTAGATTGAATTTAAAATTGGATGAGGTGAGTATTAAATGGTTTATATGCTTGAATAGTTGGAGTGGTTGAGAAATATTTGGTATGGACCTTGATGTTGTTTTGGTATTGTTTGGGGTATGACTAGTTTGGCTTTGAATTGTGAATTTTGGTGAAGTTGAGGATTTATGATTTTTGGTAGAAAGGGAATTTTGGTGAACTTTGTCTAATTATAACTTTTGCCTCGGTTTTCAAAATCTATTGAATTTGGTTTAGAATTAAAGATTATGGAAAACCCTTCAATTTGATATAAAGGTTGTAAAATTTAGAATTTTGTAGAGGGAGTTATGATCATTCAAAGTTGGTGTTAAAAATCTGAAATTCTACAAAGTTGCAGAATTTCAGGGCTTCTGATATGTGCGCATGCACAGCCTTGTGCGCACGCACAACCCTGCAAAAATATCATTCTGTGTGGACGCACAGACCTGTGCGTACACAAAGGCTGGTAAAGGCTTACTGCTTACAGCGTCAGCACAACTTGTGCGCGGGTACTTCAATGAAGAATTGCAACCTGTGCGGACGCACAGCCCTGTGCACATGCACAAGCCGGGAAGGATCGTCTGTTGGAAGCGCTAGCACACCCTCTGTGAGTGAACAGACCTTGCAAGTTTTTATACATGTGCGTACGCACACTTTCAAAATTTCTTGGGCGTGCGCACGCACACCTCTGTGCGGACGCACATGCCCTGTTTCTCAAATTTTACTTGTTTTCAACTATTCTACCTTCCCAACAAGGTTGCAAGCTTCTATAAGACCACTTTAAGACTCTTGAACATAATTTTGGGTATGAAAATATGGGAGAGAACTTAAGGGATTTAGTGATGTTATTTTGAAAAAGCTAGAGAATAGAGGCTTAGGTTTCTAGTGTTCTGAGGCTGGGCTTGGTGGAGTGCGAAAGAAGAATGCTATATGAATTGAGAGAGTGACAAACTAGTGAGTTCAGAATAGGAAGTTGTGAATTGAGAATGGGTGTGACGAGTATGAGTGGAAGGGTGCTATGAGCAATGGCTTCTGAGTTTGAATATGTGATTACAATATGCATTGTTCTCCATCGTAGGGGTTGTGGCAGTCTCCTGCGTACGTTCAGATGTGTGAGTTGAAGTTGGGCTTCTCACTCATATTTCTCGCAACCAGAGAAAGGTGGTAGGGCACGCTCCCTCGGAATGTTTCCCTCTGAAAGGAGAAGGTAGTAGGGCACTTATCCCTCGGAATTATTCCTCCTGAAAATGCGACTTTTCTTTGATTGCAAGGTGGTAGGGCACTAACCCATGGAATCATGCGGCAACCAGAGGAAGGTGGTAGGGCACGCTCCCTCAGAATATTTTCCTCTGAAAGGAGAAGGTGGTAGGGCACTCATCCCTCGGAATTTTCCTCCTTATGAGCAATAGAAAGACTAATCTGGGAGTTGTCGACCGAATTTTCCGTCGGGTTTGGCGATAACCGACATGTGATATCACAGCCAATAGGACATACATTCATCATATGCATTCTCTATATGCTTGCCTGCTTTGTTTACTTGAGTTTTCCTAATTGTATAACATGTCTACTTGCTTCTTGAATTATTTGCTGTAAATGTATACTATCTGTGTTTTACTTGTATTTATCTTGTGTTTGTCTGATGCTGAGGAGGTTAGGTAGGCGGCGGTGATGGGATCGCACGGAGGTTAGGTTGGCGAAGGCTGTGGGATACAGCGGTGTAAGTAGTATTAGATAGAATTCCCCTAAGTGTAAATAACCCGGTTTATGGTATATGTTCTTTATATATTTATTTATTTTGTCCTAAGCTTGAATATTTGTATGTGACTAGGATTACCTTTGGCGTCCCAGAGCCTTACATCTTACATTATTGGGCACTGTTACCATACTTAAAATGTCCGGTTCTCATTCCATACGTTGTTGTTGTTTTTCAGATGCAAGTCGCAACCCACCGTAGTGAGTTAGGTGATGGTAGCAGAGCGGAGGATCTTATTCTATTTTATTGTCAATCTTGGTTATCTTTAACTTGTACTCTCACTTTTGTATTTTGTTTTGCCTAGAGGCTTTTATTTGAGAGAACAAAACTTGTATAAGCCCTTTTGAGCTGCAGTCTTCTGGTTGTCTGGATATATGGCTAGCCGGCTTAAACTCCACGAGCTGTGGCTAAATTCTGATAATATTATGCTATGATATTTTGCTATACTGTATATATTTCTTGTGCTTTAAGTTGGTAGCCTCGCTAGTACGTTATGCGCTTTTCAAATCCTATTTTTAAGATATATCCTTCATCAGGCTTCTAGATTACATTATTTCCTTCTATATAAATATGTATGAGCCTTAGAACTGTCGTAACCTCTGATTAACCTTTGCTTTACGGCTAGAGGTAAGGCTTAGGGTAATTGGGGTGTTACATCCATCGCTTGCATGCTAAGCCTTCTGAAGTAATTTCAATATGTTGGTGCTTTAAGCATCCAAATATGGCATGTAAGAAATTTCTCGATTTTCGAACTACATACACTCACAATGAAGTATCCCTTTAACTCTGCCAAACTCAACCACTTGCTCAATCTATGACATTCTAAAACTGTTACACTTGAAAAATAGTTTTCCACCATCTTGAATTACCAGGTCTACATTCATAGCACAAGAGCCTTCAATTTCCTTCCTAACCTCTCGAAAAATGTTACAAGTGAAAGTATTTGTAGCAAAATCTTTAAGTGTCGGCAAAGAAGTCACAAGTACTGGATCAGTATATTTACTATTGAACTTTGTAACTCTCTCATTGTTCCTGTAATGGCTAACAACAGTCTCCATGTTATTGATTAATTCAAGAAGGGTGTCTTTCTTTCTCACATATGCCTTTATTAGAGAGTTAATCCTTTTGCATTGGGATGTTGTCCTGATTCACCCAAAAAATTGGTTTTTCTAAAATGTAAGAGCTCATAAATACCTCAACTCATAGGTTTAGTCAGCCCAAGAGTTACTTGATAAGTTATACTTCTCCACCATATTTTTCCCCTTGACCTCAAATTCTTCAACACTCACATTAGCATATATAAACTTCTTGAAGTCATTTAGAAATTCGTTGTTCTTAACCTTCTTGCATGCATTCCTATGTAAATGCCATGTACATAATCGATGTGTTGCATAAAGATAGACTTGCTTAATGACTTCTCTCATTGAAAGATCTCCATTGGTGACAACTGAACTAAGATACTTACTCCCCATTGCTTTTAAAAAGGTTTGCAAGAGCCACTTATATGAACCAATATCCTCATTAACAAGAACACCGCATCCAAATATGTCATTCTGCCAATGATGATTGCTATCAAAAAATATCACAAGTGGTTTATTGTAGACGTTCCTATTATAAGTCGAATCAAATGTCAACACATCCCAAAGCACTCATAATCAATACGACTAGTCCCATCAGTTTGAAACAAAATTTTCAATTAATTCTCATTACTTAATGTATACTTGCCAAAGATATAAGAATCATTTCCAGTCTTACATCTCAGGTGTAGGATTCAAGTGTTTATAACACGCAACGAAAGTAATAAAGTAATCCTATTGATCTATTTTGTACTTAAAATTTTATTGAAATAAGATCGGTTAGATGCCAATACCTGAGTACCCTAGTGAATGAAAACTTTCTCCTTCGATAGTACGAAGGTACTATGTGTATCTACACCGAGACTGATCCTTGTTGTCAACTCTTTGACTAATGGATTTAACTGAGAAATTTCTTGTAACTCCTTGCACCAACAATTCTTCACTAAAAATTGGAGTATTTGTATATGTAGAGGTAGAAGAAAAAGTTGTGTCCCTTTCTTTTACCACATACATCCATATATAGTATGATATTGGTAACTGATTTTAAGATCAAATCTTATAATTCAAATTACAACTTAATTTGAAACAGAATCAGTTAAGATCTTATCCATATTTAAAACTCATCATAGAATAAATAATTAATTATTTAATATTTTCAATTATCATATTATTATATTCATGGTGTTAGAAAAGAATATAATAATATTCTATCTGAATTAATATAATTATTTATTTGATCAAGTCAAAATAATAAGAGTTAAACTCCACTTTGGTCCCTGATATTGGAGAGTTACACTGATTTAGTCCCTGACTTTCCAATTGCTACAATTTGGTCTCCTTGATTCAAAAAAAAGTACACCAATATAGTCCCTCCTCAACGCAGTTAGTTTGATAGCTCAAATCTTGCCATGTTGGACATATTAAAATGACGTTGTGCACATTTTGACGCTAAAAGAGCACTAAATGATGTCATTTCAGGGTTTGAAAAATACTAAAAGGGAGGGATATAACGTTTTAGTATTGTTCAAACTTTCAAACGACGTCGTTTTAATATGTCTAGCGTGACAAGGCTTGAGCTACATCCTTAACGGTGTTGAGTTTCGACGATGGAAGATACACGAGGGACTACATTGGTGCACTTTTTTTAATCTGGAGGACTAAATTGTATCAATTGAAAAGTCAGGGACCAAATTAGTACAACTCCTAATCTCGGAGACCAAAGTGGGGCTTAACTCAAATAATAATTAAATAATTATTTACCAAGGATTAGAAAACTCGTTAGTGTATGACCCCATAGGTTCAATACTAAGCGGGTAGTAAATTAGTCATACTAAATTTACTAATCAAGGTTGGAGTCTAGCAACACTCCTTGACGACCCGATAGTATGAAGCAATATTATTTTTTGCTAAGAACCTAAGATGAACAAAAAATATAACTCCTTCCATCTTTTCAATTCTTGGCTAACTTTTAGAGTTCGGTTTGATTGTCAAACTCTAACTTGTTACCATTATTATAATGAATTATGAATGACTTAAGAAACTCATTTCTTAATTTATTCAAACCCCTTGACCAAGGCATTGTTTATTTCATTCATTATAATCGTAGAGCTCAAACTCATTACCATAGTTGATGGATTTCATATTGACTAATCATTAATTCTACAAGTATTTAAATCTTATCCATTGTCTATTCAAATAGCGCCGTAGGGTATTAGGTGTCCGAAATCAAAGTATAATAAATACATTGTCAATTACTATGATAGTCGTAGGTCAAAGAAAAAATCTAATATTATGTTCATCATAAGAATATCCTATTGACAAATATACAGTAACTATAATCATTAGGAATTCTCAAAGTGAGTCAGTTCAATGGTCATATCTCTATATATACCATTAATATATATAATTTAATAAATGATATCTATTAATCTTCATCCAATGAGAGTATTATATATATAATGTCCCAATTTTAGTGATTCTACGATTAAGAACAACTTAAATTAAAAGTACTCAAAAAACGTGTTTCTCATTATTATAATCCCTATCACAATTATTCATTTCTAATTTTAATTAAGGACACCATCGTAAATTATAAAAGTTTATTTTTTTAATAATAATAATAATAATAATAATAATAATAATAATAATAATAATAATAATAATAATAATAATAATTCATGATAGTATTTTGTTGGACATACACACTTATCTCCAATTCAGGTAGCTTACTGCAGCATTTGCATCACCACCCTTCACATTTTCCTTCCTATGTTGAGTAATGAGGTTTTACATATCTTTTAGTTGAATCACAAGTTTACATATCCACCTTTTTAAGCAGCCAAGTATCCAAAGATGTGACAGGTCCTGATGCCTATGTCGTGCAAATTTTTTGCTTGAGCTTTATCTGAATCACTGAATGTTCGATACTCAAGCATCATATTAATGCCGAGCGGATCCATTAAACCATGAGAATGCTCTTCGTAGAATGAAATAACCTTTCATTTAGAAAATTTTCTACCCAGTCGTGCACGAATTCTTGCAGGGCACCTACTTCGAGTTCGGGATCGGTGGTCCCTGGTCCTTTCGTCCTTTTCAACCTCTTCCTTTCTTGAACTCTCCTAATTGCAAATAATTTGGTGCATAATTACATAATCATCGCTATCGCGTCTGACTTCATCTAATCTCATAGCAAAATCATGTATCATTGCATAAGTCTTGTAGAACTGATAGACAGTATCCTCATTTGTAAACTCAAGTTGCATGATACCTTCTCGTGACAATTCTGCTATTTTCTTGATGTATATTTTCATCAAGCTCTGAATCATCGTCTAAAAACTTTTCTTCTTCTCCTCTTGGAAATTTCTCATCAGAGTGTGTTCCAAAAAATCTCTATCAGATGACTCCATGTCCCAAAAATCAACACACATCTACATTTTATTAAAATACTAACAAGTCATCACACAATTAACATTTCACAAATATATAGACTAGAACCATCACCACTAGTTCACATAAAACTACCTTATAAGTATCTACTATATGCTTATCACATTATCTCTTTTTAAGATTTTTGCACTCAACCTATTAACACTTATAACAAACATATCCAATAATTTATCAATTAACTCACCAAGTATTGTTCATTCATATCACCGAATATTCATGCAATTCACTTGTCATCATTACACCATGTTATATGTTCCGGTGTCTTCTGAACTTTTTTCTAATTTTTAATAATCAACTAATATTTTTTAAAAATTTTATTTTTCTATCTACCGTAACAACATAAAATATATGTTTCTCTTGATGTTCTCTTGAATGAAACAAATATTAATAAATAAAGATGATATATAATTTAAATTCATAATAAATAAAAACTAATATATAAATACAGAGAAAGAGAAAAAGAATAAAGCATAAATAATTAAGATACAACATATCATATGGCATGTAAGGTTGATTATATTCTACACATTAGGTATACATGTCTATTTGGAGCTTTACAGATTTTGAAGAACAATAAATTGCGCTCTCTAAAAGCTACAAACCAAATGGTTTAATTATGCTACTTTTTTTATCCCTTTTATTTTTTTCTACATACTATTTATGGATCAAGACCATTTAGATCTAACTATTATGAAATTAGTTAGGTATCTCAAACGTCAATTCTATAGCAACTTTTATAGTGCAAACTAAAAAGAAAAATAGAAAATGTAGCATGAATTAATTAGTTAACTTTACCTGTGATGCAGTGATGTCTGGACTTGAACAATTGATCCACTAAGGAGATTTTCTTTAATAATGTTAATTTGTTTATCATGTAGCTTTGCACGATTGCATCTCTTGTTTATATCTAGAATCACATAGCTTAAACAGGTACAAATAAATATCAATTAATGAAACACACAAAATAAAATTATATGCAACATAGAAATTGTAGAAAAAACAGTATCTGAGCTTAAAGTAACACAGTCTTTAAGCATGAGCAAGTAAACTTCTCCATAAAAATTAAACATTCCTGTAAAATTAAATGTTTCATTCACAAGTAACAAAACAACACCAAAAATAAGTATTATTGCAAAAAGATAAAGTAAAAAAAATAAAACATAATGACAACCACAAGACAACATCAGCAACTATAACAATAAGGAATCATTGAGAAAAATAACACAACAATAAGCTAAGTGTTTCTGAATCAAAATTACAACTACTTTTTTTTCAATTACCTATTTGCATTCCAATCAACTCAGTTCAAAACAAAATTAAAGTATATAAAGCTAAAAAAAGATAGAACAAAAACCTAATCTCAGAAGTAAGGAGGTTGCAAGGAGAGTTGCGATAATAACAACAACAACCACTGCGACGGAATTTCAACGACATCGTTAAAAGATGATCGATGGCAGAAAGAGAGACCGAGTGAGAGGGCAGGAGATAGCAACGACGTCGGCGGCGCTACTTGTCAAGACGGTGGCGCCGATACTGGAAGGATGGCGAAGCTACGAGCGACGGAAATTCAACAACGTCATTAGCGGAGGATGCACGGGAGAAAGAGAGACCAAGTGAGAGGGTAGTAGATAGCGACAACGTCGGCGTTTCTTGTCACGATGGCGGCGCCGATGCTTAAAAGGACCGAAACTACGAGATGAAGAAAGAATGGAGGAGTGAAAATGTGCTTCAAGTAACGAGAGAAGTGTTCTTTTGATTTAGGAAAACAAAAATAAATTTAGTTTTTAATATTTTAAGAAATTATACAATTACCTATTTTAAATAATAACTTAATTATAAAATGGCTCTACTATAATTAAAATATTAACTCATTAAATTAAAATAACTCAGATTAAAAGTAAATAACTAATTAAAAAGTGACATATTATAAAGGACAACTTATATGTTACTTTAAAAAGGGTTGAATAGAATTCATCTATTTTTTAACTAGTTAATTATTATTATAAAAATACTATTTGTATATTAAAATTAGTCATTAAAATCAGTCACCAATATATTTATATATATAAATATATGTGTGATTTAATTTATTTTCAATATATATTTATATTTTAATATATACTAGTGTATGTTCCCGTGCCAACACGGGATAATACATAAAATTATATAAAATTTTTATTAAAAAATTAAATGAAAAATATATATAATAATTATTATGATAAATATTTTACAATTTAAAAATATTAAAAATAATTAGTATTTATTCTAATCAATTTATATTGGTTGAATAATCATCTCATTTGTCTACTTAAGTAAGTATTTGGAGTTTGAATTTCGTCTTATGTGTATAACAATCCATTAGTTAGCGGCAGAGCCTTAATAAATAGAGCATCAATAAATAGTGAATTAGTTTTCGACTTGTCGAGTTAGGAAATCCGTAAAAAAAATTGCATTTGTCTTTAAAATAAATTAATTTTTTATTAATAGCAATGGACTTTTGTCTTTGTTGAAATTTACCTTGGACAATTTCATTTGTTGGTATCATATTTATTCTTGAAGTCAAAATAGTATGATCAACATTGTTACTTGTTAAAACTTCACATTTTATGAAATAATTTTTAAATTTTCAAACTTATAAACTTATGTTATTACAAAAGTTATTAGATCGATTAATATTTCATGGTAATATGGTGTATCGAAATATCATCGTTGAGTATTAATTAGTATAAAGAGAAACCAATAACAATTTTTGTTACTCAATATATAATTTATTCTATTAAAAAATAAATTAATATTTCTTGAACTGGTAATACATTTCTTTCTAATTTCTTACATCATTTTATTTGACAATATTTGTCATTAAAAAATAGCAAATGACCATATTATACTACAATATATATGAGGTATAAATTAATTTTTTATCTTAAAATTAATTTTGGTTAGTATATTTTCTTACTCAAATCTAAATTTAAATTTAGAATTGATTAACAACTCATCTTTTTTTAATTTCAATAACAAATTAAAAATAAAATTGGTTAGGTACAAAATATCAAAATTTAATAATTTCAATCATTTAAATTTTAGTTACCAAAAATTAAATTAAAAATTAATTATAAACTTAATTATTGATAATATTATATTAGTATCTAAATAATAATATCTAATATATTAATTCATTATTTATTTTTTTGACAGGAGTAATGTATAATTTATTGAAGATTGATTTATTATTGAAAAATTTTTCATAAACTTTGTAATTTGTGAAAATAATGATCTTATTTTTTTATTATTATTTAAAATATTATTCATAATTTTTTAATTATGTAATTAACCTAATTAATAAATTTTATTATTGCTTTTATACTAAAAAAATATCAATTTATATTATTTACATATTTTTTTACCATTAATAAATACGTAAGTATTTGCATTATTATATTTATTATCCTAGATGATAACTTAAGTTACTTATTTTATATATTAAATAATATTTTATATGTTAAATTCATTAACTATTAAAATGAAAAAAATTGTTCAATAAATTATATAAATAGTCATTACAGAAAAAAATATTTATCATATATAATAATCCTTAATAAATGTAGTGTCATGTATATATTAAGATTATTTATTTTAACTATGTGAGTGATTATTGTTATTTTTATTTTTTTGTTATATTAATAAATAATATTTAAACTAAAAATATATATAATTAATTTTTTTAATTTGAATTAAAAAATCTCTTATAAATATATCCAACTTTTACATATATTAAATATTATAATATTAAATAGTATAGTATTTATTATAACAATAACTCAAAATATTAATCCAAGATATACTTGAGCCTAGTAAGACCTCAATGTAAGCAAAATCAATTCAAGCTCATCGTTAGGGTCTCAAATCTGACTTAGGTTCATTACCTAAAAGGCTCAATACAGATGTAGTCCATGTGTCCCCTCTCAAATCGGCTCAGATTGGATCTTCATTGCTAATTAGGTATGGTAATGGGTATTTAGGGGAGCATAACAAACCCCCTTTCAATCCCTCACTCCTGTTTAAAAAAAAAATGGTCCCTTCTCCGTCTTTGTAAGTTTCTGTTTAATTATCTCTTAGGGAACGCAGATATCCTCAGATATATACGAATATTATTTGAATTTTTTTAAAAAAATTAACACGAAAAGACATAATATAATAATTATAAAATAATCAATTCAATATAATTCAACACAATTCATAACATATTCATTATGAGAATAATATTTTAAAAAAATATAAAAATATATTCCAATATAATAACGTAACATAATTTTTTTGGACGATACTGAGCGACGTAGTGATAGATTTGAGAGGCAGAGAAATTGTGTGTGAGAGAGAGAGGGGATCAAGGCTGAAAATGGGTCTAAAAAAAAAGAAAGGATTCGAATTAGAGGTAAGAATTACTGTTACTAAATTTAAGAAATAGATTTATGTATATATAAATTAGGATAAATTAGTATTTTTATATTCGCGTGTATTTAATAGGTTCTATGGGGAGGATACTTATATCCATGTCCCCATTAGGGGTGACAAATGAGAAAGCCTGCCCCACACTGCCAAAAGTCCGCCATCTGCAGGCTGACCCATCCCGCCCCACCTATTGGCAGACTGGTGGGCTTTCCCATTAGGGGTGACAAATGGGAAAGTCCACCCCACACCGTCAAAAGTCCGCCATCTGACAAGCTGACCCGTCCCGCCTAATGAGGTAGTTCTGAATTTCTCCCCTACCCTGCCTAATGGGGGCTGGCGGGCCAAACCCGCCAAATCTCTCTTTTTTATTTTATAAATCATTATATATTAAACACTATATATAATTTCACAATCATTTCAATAAATTTATAATTTCTAAAAATATTAAAAAATTATAATTTCTAAATTCACAAACATTAAAGTCTTTATAATTAAAAATATGTAATAAATATAATTATAAACAAAGTTTTTTGAAACAAAATAATAAAATTAACATTGTCCAAAGTAAAACAAATATTGTTCAAGACATATAACTAAACATCTTCAAATTTATAATCAATCAAATATAAAACATAATTCAAAATATAACTTAGAATATCTTCAATAACATCATGAAAATTTATAAAAAAATGGCCCTAACGAAAAAAATACTTGGCCTAGCGGGGAAGCACGCCTCGTCCACCCCGCCGAAGCCTGCCAAAATCCACGGATTAGGGGGTGCAGGTTGGGCAGACTTGTTAAGTTTTGTGGTCTCAAATTTCTACCCCAATCTACCTTTTTGGTGGGTTATGTAGGCCGTCCCAACGGGTTTCAGCCTGTTTGTCACCCCTAGTCCCCATCCATTTTCACGTGGCAGATCGTGAGGATTTTATGGGTCTCCATCTAACTCCAAAACACGAGTAATTTCTGCAAATACCCATTTGAATTTTTTTGTTATCATCCATATTGTTAGCATTCATTAGTTCGTGACGTGGAGCTATTACAACCAGCCAATAAATTCTCATATAATCAAAGTCTAGATTATATCATTCTTATAAAGTCACATGTATAATGTATCCTTGTTATAACAATATTAATAAAAGATAAATAGATAAACACTAATATTGTTTGGATATAAGATGGAAAATAAGAGGAAAGAGAATGGAAAGAAAGAAAATGAGAGAAAAAAATGAAAGAAAAGTATATTTTTTTGTGTGTTATTTGGATGAAGAAAAAATGAATGAAAAAAAATAGAGGAAAAATTTTCTTTTACTTGGATGAAAGGAAAAATAAGAAGAGAGAAAATTGTAATAGAGTAAAATTACATTAATGTTCTTATATATTATATATAAATTATAATTCAAAGGGTAACTCTATACTTTTACCTATGTTTATACTTCTCCATTAATTTTCTTCCCAACTCTGAAGAGAAAAAAATTTACATGAGCTTTTCATGCACTTTTTTATTTTTCATTCAATTTCTTTGCTAATCCAAACAATAGAAAATTGAGTTTTTTCATCCATTTTCTTCTTCAACATTTTTTTCTACAAATTCTTCTAATCTAAACAATGCGCATATAAGTCACACACACACATATAATATTAATTAATATCACATATTATAACTTGTGAAATCATAATATTTTGAAAAATGATGTATAGACGACTTAAATATTGATAAATCTAAAAAAATTTAGAAAAAAATAAAAAATATCAAAAAATTACATGTTGATCCATAAGATTGTTTTAAATTTGTTCTAGTCTATGATTAATAACTTGAAAATTATATATATGTTATTTATCTTATATATTTTTATTTTATAGAGACTCATAATTTTTTTATCGGCGATGTTAGTAGTTATAGAGAGATTTTTACTTTTAAATAAAATTATAGAGAAATAAAAATAAAATTGGTTGCTATTTTTTTGACAATTTATTTAATTTTTAGTTTAAATTAAAATTAAATTATATATTCAATTTATATTTGTTAGTTTTTTCCAATGATTGTATATAATAGATAATATATTTAAGCATATTTTGAAAGAAACTATTGAATTTTATATAATTAAAAGTTAACTATGAAATTAAGACTAAGATGAAGTGAAATACAATAAACATGTGAGGAGTAAAAGTGAAATAAATAATTAAAAATAAGGTAACAAAATAATTAAAAAAAAAGTAAAAGAAGAAAGATAAATAATGCGTGTAGTTGATAAAAATACACTGTAAAAAATTTTAGTATAATCAATTAATATAAAAGATGAAAGACAAAAATTAAGATATATTTTTATTAAAAAATTTAAAAAAATATTGTGAAGAAAAACTTATTAATCAAGTTTTATGAAAATATTATAAAAAATTTGAAATATTAGTAAACAAAATAGTCACCAAAAAAGTAACTCTTTTAACAATTATTAATCAAACTATATAAAAACACATTCTGATTTCTATATATAAAAAAATAAGAAAATAATTTAAATTAAATTTATTTATTTTTATTTTTATTTATTATTTATTAAATAATTTAATATTTATTTTAATGAAATCAAATAATATAATTGATTAGTTATAATTAATTGAAACATATTAAAACTCTAAATGTAAAAATAAAACTAAATATTAAGGACAAAATAAAAATAAAATAGTATTTACTATTTTATATTTATTTTAATAAAAATATCATTTATACATCTTTATAATACATCACTTTAATACAATGATATTTTTATTTAAAATAAAATTATGATAAATATCTCATATATTTATTAATAAATTATATAATAATATGACAAAATAAATTAAAATTTGAGTTTAACTATAATAAGCACTTAAATTTAAATTTACATAATTAATTTTTTTGTTAAAGTGAATTACGTAATAAAAAAATTATAAAGGTATTATTGATACTCAAATAATAAAAATAAGATCATATTAATTATATTTGTACAATAAGCTAATGCAAAATTATAAAGTTAAATATCCATCTCACGGACACATTAAAATAGAAAATAATCTATTTATAAATAAAAAATTAAAAAAATCATTCTTAAAAGTTAAATACACAGAAAAATATAAAAAAATAAAAAAATTATTTTTGAAAGAGAAATAAGCAGATAAAAAAATAAATTATAACTTGTAAAATTAATCTATTTATAAATAAAAAAAATAAAAAATATTCTTAAACATTAAATACGTAGATAAAAAAATAAATTAAAATTTGTAAAAATTATTTCTAAAATTTATTACAATAAATAGTAAAATGATAAAAATCATGTTTCTATATAAATTAAATTATAATAAATAAAAAGTTATCTAAATATTTAATCAACCTAATTAATTAGTTGTAACTAATTTAATTTAATAATTAAAAAAAATAAATAACACTTTTTAGAAATAATATGCCAATCCAAATAATATAGATTGAAGATAAGAAAAATATAATTAAATTATATAATATAACATAATATTCTTAGAAGTTTATTTTATAACAGATTTAATGTCAAGATATTTATCATCATCTTTAATATAATCTAATTTCACAATTATTTAAACATTATTTTTATGAAAAAATCGCATTATTTATTTTGAAAAAAAATATTTACTCACTATTATAATTTAAATAGAATATAAAATAGATATTAAATCAATTTCTTTTAATAATTATTCAGTCACAAATATTCATCAAGGACATGAGATTTAAGAGTATATAAAATAACATAATACCTATAACTTTTACATTAATACGATAAGATGATCATCATAAGCCTTTTTTATAATATAACTAAATTATATAATACAACATAATATTTTTAGAAGTTTGTTTTATAACAGATCTAATGCCAAGATATTTATTATTATTTGTGGTATAATTTAATTTCACAATTATTTAAGCGTTGTTTTTATGAAAAAAATTGTGTTATTTATCGTAATAAATTATATTTAATGAGTTAAAATAAATAAATCGCTAACAAAATGAATTATTGAAGAGATCTCAATTGCTATTTTATTAATAGATTTATTATTTTAATGACTAATAAATTAATCAAATTAATTAATTAGTACACATAATAAATTTGGTTTAATAAATTAAAAGAAATAAATTAAAAAATACTAACAGAACATTAAAAGAAATAAATTAAGAAATACTACCAAATCAAATTGATATAAATTATAATAGATTATGTGATATTTAAATATTTAATCAAATTAATTAGTTGATATAATTAATTCAATGCAATAAATTGTATTGAATGAGTTAAAACAATTAAATCGGATAACACTCTCTAAAATATGCTACGTCAGCTTCATCATTAAATGCAAATATCCAATTTTTATATAATAGAATAGATTTTATATAAATAGCTAATTATAGTAACTAATTTCAAATGTACATGTATCATTACTTTTGTTATTATTGCGTCAAATCCACCACGAACTAATCGTGTTCGGTAAGAACTACGAATGAACCGTCAATTATTATAACATTAGGCCAGACTAACATTAATTATTTGAAGATAATTCCATATTATCTATTACTATAGGAAGATATGGCGTGAAATTGGTTGTTTTTGTCTACTTTAGACACCTTTATTTTCTTTACTCTTGAAAATAAAATAGCTAACTTTGATGTAATTCTAATCACATGTTAAAGTCAACAGACCATCAATTCAAGCAAAAACTTGCAATAAAATAATAAATAATCTACATATATACCAATCAAATTGAATTGAAGTCATGCAATTCATGAGTAAAATGTTGATTAACAAGGGCCAACCAACGTTAAATAATTCGATGACAAAATGTTTAAGAGTAAATGGTCAAATTAATTTTTGAAAAATCGTTTATTTTTTAAATTAGTTCTCAAAAGATTTTTTTAATTAAATTCGTCTTTTAAAAATTTTAAATTAATTATGTTAGTTCTTTCGTCATTTTCTTTGTTGATGGTGTCAAAATTTACTAACATGGCACATTAAATAACACTCCAACACACACTTAAAAGTTTTAATTGACTAGCAACATAATAACTTTATGAAATTAGATCAAATCAAAACCTAATTGTGAAAAAAACTTGAGGTATTGAAATCCTTTAATTTAGAATTGATTTGATATAATTTCATAAACTAATTATTTTAACATTCAATTAAGATTTCTAGGTGTCTGATGAGGTATCACTTAACTTGCCACATTAGCAAATTTTGACACCATCAACAAAGAAAGTGACGGAATGATCAACATGACTAATTTAAAATCTTTAAAAGACAAATTTAATGAAAAAATCTTTCGATAACCAATTTAAAAAATGAGTGATCTTTCAGAATTTAATTTGACTATTTACTCAATATTTAAAGTATATGAGATAATATGTATCTTAAAATAATATAGGGGTGTATGCGTGTGTATGTTAACACAAAACAAACATTGATATACAAAGGTTATATTAGCGGTTGTTAAAAATTGTTGCAATTTTATTCTCTGTGTTTTAAACACAGTAATTTTCAAACTATTGATAATCTATTTTGTGATGGTTTAAAATTGTCACAAAATTCAGTAATTTTCAAATTATTAATAATTTATTTTGTGATGGTTTAAAACTGTCACAAAATTCTAAAAAAACCATTGCTAATTCCCGCTTTTCTTATATAGTGGTGGTGTGTGCAAACGAAATTGGTTATATTAGTATAAATCTACCAATTTTTTTAGGGGAAATTTTGATTCTAAACCACGATTTATGAATATATATATATATATATATATATATATATATATATATATATATATATATATATATATAAAACAAAATACATATAACGAAGATTTGTGACTAAACAATAAATTTTTGTTTATACCATGATTTATGAACAAAATGAGAAAAACAAGTTCCAAACACACTTTATAAAGAATAGTACTTATAAATTCCAATGAACCTATCTTAAAAAGAAACACAGAAAAAAAAAACACTGGCTGAAAAGGATGATAAAGACTATATCTCTCTTAGTTATTTTATATGCGTGAAACTTTTATATTTTACTACGGATAAAAAAAATTAACCAGGACAAATAAGAGAATAAAAGAGATTGAAACAAAAAAATTGTTTTTAATCTCATTCACTCTGTTATTTCTCTCCGTTGATCAATTTCCTTTTTCATTTATAATAAAATATGAAATGTTGTACACAAATAAAATAACTAATTATTTGTCTTGGCTATTCGTTTTAGAAACAAAAAAGCTCTGCATACAAGCGATTAGGGCTTGTAAACATTACAAGTCAATTAACCACTAACCCCCCAAAACGCGCTTATAGTGTTACGTCCCTTACACGCGTTATATAACAGATCCCGCGTATATATAACTACCAAATTTAAAATATTTGTTTCATTCTTCGTTCTCTTTCTTTCTGAATTTTCTCGTTCTTCTTCTCGCGCGTCTTCCCCTGCTTTTTTATCGTTCTTTTCCCCTCCTTTCTCACTGGTTTGTTCTTTGTTATTGACGTTAGTTCCTCTCTCTATAACTCCAGCTTTATTTTCTTTTCGATTTTCTGGTTTCTGAAATCAAAGTTTGACCTCGTTTTGAAGATAATGGATGATTCAACCTCAGATTGTCAACTGAATCAGGGCGAAGTGGATTATGAATTTGAATCTAACGAAGTTCCTGAGGTTTAATTTACATACGATTACTCTGAATTTTGTTGCAGTTATTTGTATAGCATTGTGTAGCTGAATAATTCGTGAACATTGACTGTGAAATTAACGTGTGAACACAAATATGTGGATTGAATCTAATGTATTAGTTTTGATTAATTTTCTGCAATTTATAGCAGACGCTCGGGTGTATATCAGAATTTTTTGGGTGTATTTTTGGGGGAAGTGTGGGTGTATTTACAATTTATGGCTTTTTTTGTTATTTTAGTTGAGTTGTTGTCGTTCGGGTGTATTATATCAGACATGATTGGGTGTATTTTTTGTTTTTGACATGGTGTATTCCGCAGCCTCTCTCTGTTGTTGATGACCAGTTTGTTCCCAAGGTTGGAATGACCTTTACCACCCTTGAAGATGCTGGAAAATTTTACAGGAACTATGCCAAGGCTGTAGGGTTTTCTACAAGAGTTCGGAGCACAAATAGGAAGGGAAACGAGATTAAGAATCAATTGATTACATGTAGCAGAGAGGGAAAATGGAAATCTAAAATATCTCCGACCGAGAAGACGAATCCGATAGCCGATTTAAACTGTCCTGCAAGAATTTATATACACACATTGAAGGATGTTGGTGCTTGGATCATTTCAAAGGTTGTGCTGGATCATTCATACCCTTACTGTCCAAGTAAAGCAGAGATGCTCAAACAGCACAGGGAACTAAGCATGTCCATTCATCGTACAATAGAGAATAACAAGGACGTTGGTATTAGACCAAGTAAAACTTACCAATCATTTGTTGTGGCTGCCGGGGGTCATCGCGAGTTAAATTTTATTGAAAAGGATGTGAGGAATTACATTACGAGAAAAGTGCATAATGTTTCTAAACAAGAAGATGCAAAGGAATTCGGGAAATATTTGTTAAGAATGAAAGAGAAGAATCAGAATTTCTTTTTTGAGCTTGAACTCGAGGAGGATCAATCGATTAAGCTTGCTTTTTGGGCCGATGCAAGGAGTAGAGCTGCCTTTGAGTATTTTGGAGATGTTATTTCATTTGACACCACCTACAATACAAACAGGTAATAAACTGTCCCTGTTTATGATGCTAAATTAATGTTTTTTATGAATCTGCCGCAGAGGTATATATTAGGTGTATATAAAGCATTTGTTGGGTGTACGTAATGATTTTTCATTTTGCACTATGGTAATTTGTTTCAAGTATAATTTGGTTTATGGTTCTTTTGTCGGGGTGAATCACCACGGTCAGTCAACACTTCTTGGGTGCTCTTTGATGAAAAACAAAGAAATTGAATCATTCAAATGGTTATTTCAATGTTGGCTTCGTTGCATGGGAGGAAATGCTCCGAAAGGGTTTATCACCGATCAATGCGCATCAATAAAAAAGGGCTTTAGAGGCTTGTATGCCAACAATAATTCACCGTTGGTGTATTTGGCACATCATGAAGAAGATTCCAAGCAAATTAAATGGGTACAAGGGACATGCAGAAATTGAACAAGAAATGAGCCAAGTTGTTTGGAACTCTAATAGTAAAGGCTCATTTGATAGGAATTAGAATGATTTTCTGCTGAATTTTGGTCTTGTGGACAACAAGTGGCTTTCAGGTAATGTTTGTTTAAAATCTACAGTAGAGGTGTAAATTTAATTTTTTTCGGGTGTATTTATAGTCTGTGTTTGGGTGTATTCTGCAAATCTCTATGAAGACCGTCATATATGGGTTTTAATCTATCTGGATCACCATTTCTAGGCAGGGATGAGAAGCACACAAATGAGTGAGAGCATGCATTCATTTTTTAACAAGTTTATTACCCGAAATAGCTCGCTTACTCAATTTGTCAAATAATACGATAATTGCCTCGGAAGTAGGGAGCAAGCAGAGAGAGAATCAGATGCTGCAGATTTTCATACAGTCATACCGTGTGCAACAAAATCCTCCATTGAAGCTCAGTTTCAACATGTGTACACTCACCAAAAGTTAGGAAAGTCTAAGCACAATTTAGAGAAAAGGCAAATTGCATCACAGGATTAACAAACTCTGCTCTAGGCTATTCAGTATACGAAATTGGAGAACAAGTTTGTAGCTCAATATTCAAGAAGTTTGTGGTTATTTACCACTCAGTAGCAGCTGAGGTGAAATGCCAATGCTTATTATTCGAGTCAAGAGGGATATTGTGCCATCACGCATTAAGCGTGTTAAGCTTTGAACGAGTAACCCAAGTGTCACCGAGAAATATACTGGAACGATGGAGCAAGAAGGTAAAGAGGCGACACACACACATCAAGAGGAGCCACGACGAGCCAATGTTGGAGCCAAGAAGCAAGAGGTTTGACAAATTGGTTTTTCATTCGCAAAATATTTGCGAATTTACATCAGAATCAGAGGAGCTGACTGCCATTCTGCACCGTGCGTACGATAACGTCATGGTTAAGATGGAAGAATTGAAAGCCAAAAGGAAGGGTACATGTTTGTTATCTCATGAAGAAGCCAACTTGGAATCCGTTAACGAGCTTCAAAGCCCTCCAAGAATTCGAACAAGAGGACGTCCAAAAAATAGGCTAGGTTCAAAGTTGGATAAACAGATTGCAAATGCCGCAAAGAAGAAGAAAACAAAAGATTTAAACGAGGTAAAAGTGATGTTCTTTAAACTTATGGTGATTGATTTTAATTTTCTTGTTAATATATTTGCTAATATTTGAGTTTATTATATCCAATTAAACCTCTTTCATACTGCATCAGTAGTGCATCCAAATTCCAGCCAATATCAAGGACGTGTTATGAATTATCAGTTCAGGGAACCAGCAGCTGTGGATAGTTTTTTAGGTGTATAGTTACAAAATATGGGTGTAAACTTTAGTTACTTTTGGGTGTATTTCTGAAATTTCTTGTCTTTGACATTTTACACACACACACACACACACACACACACACACACACATATATATATTTCCGAATCTGCTCTTTATGTTATAAATTATTGTTTGTTTTCTTATTATGGTTTAGGGTTTAGGTTTTTAGGGGTTTAGGGATAAAGCATCAAGGGATAGAAGTCTGGTGTATATTTAACTTTCCTTGGGTGTAAGATGAGATCTTATGGGTGTAAAAATCAATAATATGGGTAGTTTAGGTTTTTTAGGGTTTAGGGTTTAGGTTTTTTAGGGTTTATGGTTTAGGTTTTAGGGTTTTAGGGTTTAGGATTTTAGGGTATTAGGAATAAAGCCTCATGGGATAGAAGTTTGGTGTATGTTTAACTTTCGCTGGGTGTAAAATGAGATCTTATGTGTGTAAAAATAAATAATTTGTGTATAGTAGGTTGGGTGGTTAGGGTTTAGGGTTTAATGTTTAGGTGTTAGGGTTTAGGTTTTTAGGGTTTAATGATTAGGGTTTAGGGTTTAGGGTTTAGGGTTTTAGGGTTTAGGGATTTACGGATAAATTATCAGGGGGATAGATGTTTGGGTGTATAATCAACTTTCTTTGGGTGTAAAAATGTCAGGTTATGGGTGTATATTTGGTAAAACATTTTATAGTACCTGTAAATTAGACATTTTGAATACAGCAGAAAAAGTTTAATTTTGGAAAAAAATTTTACATATCATCGGATCAAATATATTTACAGCATGTGTTCAATTTCTTACAAAACTATATAACAGTTACATTAATCAGTTTCAATGTCAGTAGAGCCTATTTGACAAAATGGACTCAATAACAATGAGGATGGCCTGGACAGTCTTATTGCATTACTCCGCCTAATGGCTTCAGTTTTGTCTTCATTCATCTCATGAAATAGAATCTGGGAAGCATATTCTACTCTAGAGTGGTCCACCTTATCCTGAAGTTTGAAAGAATTCTCTTTTTAATCAACTATGTTAATTTAGTAAGGTAATATAGAGTTAACTACTTTTTAAACACAATTACCTGGGTCCAGTTGTCCCACTCATACTTCCCCCTTTTAATTTGTTCGGACTGAATTATCTCAAGCCACTTCATTACATATATAGCACAGTCATAGCTGAAAAACAAGAAATAACTTAGGAAATTACATCTAGGAAGGTTTAATTTTCAGATTAAAAGATTTATACCTTATTTGTTGGCCTGATATGTTAATGTATGGTGTATTAATTTTTTTGTCATGTTTCTTCAGAGGTGCCCTCAGCATATACTCTCATTCTTGAAATTACATGCCCCTTAAAACACAAAACAAGTAGTAATATATGAATAAATTTAATAAAGAAATATAAACATATGAGCACAAACCTACACCTTATACTGAACTGAAATACACCCAAGTATGAAAATACAGAACACAGAATCAACTTACAGCGAATATATTTATGTCCTTTCTTTCATCCGCAGGACAAGTCTTGTGAAATAGGTCCAATACAAAAGTTTTTCTTTTCCTTGTATCAGCCACCCATAACCACCAATGTTCTTTATGGCAAATAGGCGCAAAACTCTGAAGTATGTTCAGATTGAACAGTGTTTAATTTATTTGGCACATAAGTAAAGAATGGTAATAAGAAATTTTAGAAATAAAAACTTACATAACGATGCGATGCTAATTTTTTAAGGTCTAAGAATGGTATAAACATTGGGTAGTCCTCCACCCTGAATGGCCTATTGGATGTAGGATTTATGAATACCCCTTCTGGATGATTTGCAATGGCCATGCTCTACAACAACTGTGATATACCAAATGAATACAAAAAATACACCCAAACGAATGCAGAAAATACACCCAAAAGATCCTAGCCAAGGCACCCAAACGATTGCAGAAAATACACCCAAACGAATACATAAAGTACACTCAAATGAAAGCATCAAATACACCCAAACTTTGTTGAAGTACAACTTACCAAAATATCGGGGGGAGATAGTATATTTCTTCTTGAAATCTTTTAGTCTTTTGCTGGTTAAGGATGAGGCACATGGCAGAGACAATCTAGAAATAAAAGCCCAAATCAGTTTTACATAAATCGATATTGTAGTTTACTTTTCATGATAAAATGATTAATATTACCTCAGCTTATATATGTGTTTCAGCTTGGAGAGATGCGAAGTGGAGCTTTGACAAAATATATTTATCTTGGGCAATGAGTGTGCACACATTGTCATACTCATTAGTAGTTCCATCTGCGTATCTTTTTACACGTGTGGCCCAGATGTAGCATCTCTCTTTCATGTCACTAGTCATTTCATTTGTCCTCGCAGGAGTTCCAAATTTTTCAAAACTTTGTTCACCACTTTGTTTATGAATATGTGGAGTTTTACCTTCTGTTTTCACCCTACTGCTCGCAATCTTTTCAACCAACTCCCCTAACTGTTCTATTAGTTTGGGTGTTTCAGGAGTTTTCGCCCTCCCCCCTCTTGCGTTGCTGCACCCTCTTGCAATGTTGATTCTTCTTGGCTTGAATCAGTCAAGCCGAGGCTAAATGATGGAATCAGACCTTGTTTAGGAATGTACGATGCCGTCTGTGCCATCATCATAAGTGCAGCAGCATAATCTTCTGGGGTTGGATTACTGCGTGATGAGATATAACAGACTATAATAATAAAAATAGATGAATGATATTTAAATCAAAATATTACTCTACTGAACTCACACTTTAGATGGAGCTAGCGGAAAGTGTGGGTGTGCTTTCTTCAGTTTTTGGCCGCGGTGCTGGAGTGCTGCAGGGTTACAGAACAAATACAACTAAAGATTAGAGAAAATACAGAAAATATACCCAAACGAATACGGAAAATACACCCAAACCAATACAAAAAATACACCCCAAGATTATTTGTTACCTTTTTTTAGTTTCTTCATTAATTTTTTCCCTTGGAGACTCTGCAGGGGTTGGTTCATTTTCTGGTACAGGGGTTAGTTCAATTTCTGGCACAGTGGTTGTTTGGGACGGTGGTAGACAAACTTGAATCGGAACTCTAAACAAGAAGAAAAATAAAAGGTTTACAAAGCCCCGTAAAGGTTAAATGGCTAAAAGGTTGAAATTTTCTTGAAAAACTCACAATGAAAGTGCTTCGGTTTGTGACTGTGTCTCTACCCGCACAACCATCATATTCCTTTTACCTAGTTCGTTGGCTGACTCTTCAACCAGACTCAACCTGAAATACACCCAAAGAAAGTAAAAATACACCCGAAACATTCAAAAGAAAGGCATGCTTTGTTTTTTTGAGAACTTACATACTTCCAGTTTTGGCTTTTTTTCCTGCCTTTTTTTCTCGAATAAAACATTAAAGGGATTTTTTCTAAAAAAATATATACAGAATTAGAAGCATAATATAATAAAAGATAAAAGCAACCTGTATTAGAAAGAGAAATTACATGCTCTCTGCCGGTTTGTTTACACTACTTTGATCTGTGTGTCCTTGAGACAAAGGATCATCACTACCTAAGTTTACCTCCGGTATTCTAAACACAGAATAGATATTATTCAGTATAAATACCATATTGTTAAATGAGGATAACAAGATTTTATCAAATAAATGTTCTTACGTTTCAGACGAGACATAGTGACCTTCTGTTGATCGCAGGTCAGCTTCCTTCTCCCTGGCAAACCAGAAACAATTATTAGCAAATAAAACATCTTAAAATCCGAAATATACACCCGAACAAAATATACCCCTGTGCAGCAGATTTTTCATTGTTTTGCTTCTTCCTAAATCCCCTTAACAATTCTTCTAAGTCTTCAGTTCCAATTTCAGATTTGACAGTACATGCAAAAAAAAAATATTAACAAATATAATTTTGATGATAAACGGTAATATAGCTTACAAAGTACTCTACCCATGATAGGATTGAGCTTGTTCAGGAGATGAATCTTGAACATCGACCTTTTTCTTTTTGGATTGTTTCTTGGTGGAAAAAAGCAAGTATAAATCAGAAATAAAAATTAAATTTGAACAGAAACTACTATCGAAAGAAGTGCTTACTTTTGGGGTGTCTTATGAGTCTTTTTCTTTGTTTTTTGTCTCTTTACTGGTGATGATTCTTCACTTCTGAAACTTAATAAAAGACATTCTGTTACATGAAATTTT
This sequence comes from Arachis hypogaea, assembly GCF_003086295.3. Lineage (NCBI taxonomy): Eukaryota > Viridiplantae > Streptophyta > Magnoliopsida > Fabales > Fabaceae > Arachis > Arachis hypogaea. The sequence continues at coordinate 20,802,822 of NC_092041.1, read as the reverse complement.
GATAATAAACCAAAAGGAAAGCAATAATAATTTCAGAACATTACTCATAATTTGATTCAGATTTCGATTCCGATTCGGATTCAGATTCTGATTCAGATTCCTCCTGAACCTTCTTCCTTTTTTTATTCCATTCTGGAAGAAAAACAATCATTATTTAAAAACATACTAAAAGGGACAAAATACACCCAAACTAATGCACAAAATACACCCAACTGGATAAATAAAATACATCCAACTAGATAAACAAAATACACCCATCTGGATAAACAAAATACACCTAACTTGGTAAAGAAAATACACCCATCTGGATAAACAAAATACACCCAACTATGGTACTTACTTTTTGGCTTTTCGGGTGGGTTGTTTCTTTGTTGTATCCTGGGAGTCTTCTTCAGTCTCAGACTCAGAGGTAGAATGCTCTTCACTTTCAGTTCTCTCACTCTGAGATGATGATGATGATGAAATTGCCTTCCTTTTTTGTTTTTTTTGTTTTTTCCTTTTTTTTCTTTTTTCTTTATTTGTTACATTTTCTCCTTTGTTTCTACCATCTTTACAATTCACTGAAGCATTAGAAATGTTAGTTAACAGCATTCAGGTAAATAAAATACACCCAAGATATTTTGTTCACTTACCATATGTTCCTCTATTTCTGCGCTCATTCTTTCAACCAACTGCTCTCTAGTCCAGTTGGCAATCCAGGGTTCTGGAGGTCTTTCTCCCCCCTTCTTGTCTTTATTTTTTGATAGATGAAAGTAAATTATCATCAGGGCAAACAGGCAGCCGTCAATTGCTTTTTTCTTTTTCAGATTGTAATCTGTTATTCCCTTGATGATAAAATTCAAAACATGCCCCCCAGTTCTGCTCTGTTATTGTGTCCATCTTGAAAATTGGTGCCAGGTGCACAGGGAAGATTTTGTTTATAGTGGTTAGTAATAGGAACACCATCTGTATATAGAGGATGAAAATCCTCTTGAATGTGAGGCAATCCTGTTCATTATCAACCCCAATAGTCATCATCTCATCTGTCAGACTTTTTAGGATTTTCCCCTGAAATCTTCTAAAAATTTATTTGTTGTCTTCAGAAAGATCCTTATAATTGACTTTCTGAGCCGGTAGATCACCTACCAAAAAGGAAACAACATTGTATGAAAATCACTTGAAATACACCCAAAACATCACTTGAAATATACCTATGATTGTAACCAGTTACTTGACGTGTTGAGACCAAGCGCAACCCCTATTGTTTTTTTTTTATCTTACTTTGAACGAACCGTAGCCGGTTTCCAGTGTGTTTTTTCCTAATTTAAAGGAGTTAGCCAACTTCTTTAATATTTTGTGTTGCACCCTTAGGGGTGGGATGTGCATGAGGCCACCAAACCCCAACTCCCTAACAATTATTTTCTTCTCGTCACTCATATTTCTGAATTTCTCACTTAACAGATGGGATGCACACTTTAGCTCTTTGGTTTGCACACTTCTTCCTTCCATTTTTACTGTAATGAAAAATACACACATAAATATCAGTCAGATACACCCATAGATCAGCCACATACACCTATACAGATTCTCATAAGTATTTAATTAGATCAGTTTAAAATGATGTTTAATTCACTCAAACATACATAAATTATGCCATATACACCCAAGGACAAGCAACATTAGAACAGTTGCAACAGTTGTTATATTACATTATATCAGTTCAGAAATATACACCCAACAAAATACTCCATATACACCCACTAAATTATGCTATATACACACAAGGACAAGCAATATTACAAGGTCAAGCAACATTACAAGGTCAACCAATATACACCCAAGGATAAGCAATATTAGAACAGTTGCAACAGTTGATTATATTACATTATATCAGTTCAGAATATACACCCAATAAATTATTCCATATACACCCACTAAATTACGCAATATACTCCCAAAATCAGTTACGAGAAGAACTAGAAAAAGAAGAACAGTAAAACCTAGAACAACTAAGAAGAACAGTAAAATCTAGAACCAAGAAGAATAGTAAAACCTAGAACAAGAAGAACATTAAAAACAGTGAAATGATAGATAGAACAAGAAGAACAGTAAAATCTAGAACAACATAGAATAACAGTAAAATCTAGTTCTTCGATTTTGAAATGTGGAAAATCTACAAGATGAGTAAAATAGTAACGTACCTTGAGTAATATTTCTTTGTTTTCTCTTGAAATTGTTGATGGAGAGTTCTATTTTGTGTTGATGGAGAGTTCTAATCTTCGCGACGAGCTATATCTCTGCAGTTTGCAATGTTGCTCGAAAATGGATGGTTTGTATTTTTTTCGAAGAGCTTGGAGAAGTGGAAGAGTGCGCCATTAAGGAGCGCTTTTCATGCAGCGCAACCGTTGAGTGGCGCGTGTGTATTTTACGTTCCATTCAAAGTGAGTGACTGTGCGTGTGAATGAAGTCTGAACTGAGAACTTGTAAAACTTGTAGGGCTTTTTTGCTTGTATGTATAGCAGACCCATTTTAAAAATTGCTCTTTCTTAATCTATTGTCTTGTTAAGCTAGGTTTATTCAATTTTATAGAGACTGTAATAGTAAATTGTGTTTGAAACGTACGAAGTACATTAGTTTGTTCATAAATCATTGTTTAGAACCAAGTTTTATAGAAATATTTTGTTTGGTCATAAATCGGTTTATAATTATTTTTCTAAGTGGTTTTAAACTATAATTTACATATAAACATGATATATGCTTTGTTTTGAGACACTCCAGTAATGTCGTAATTTTTTAATGATATATATGTAATACCTTTTATTAATTGTTTTATATATGCTGAATTTTTTTTTTAGTATAATAAATATCAAATTCTAAATCTTTTAGTCAAATAAATTCTAATATTATGTCATAAAATTATTTTAAAAAATTAAACTAATAAAAAATATATAAATAATTATATCTCTAACTTAAATAAAAACTTTAGTAATATATAATTTATGGTTAAGTACGATTTTAGTTTTTAATGTATAGGAGGAAAATTTTTTTTGTTTCTAACTTTTTTTGCATATAAAATCGTCCTAGGTTTAAAATCAAATTTTAAAATTGTTTTTTTATTTAAATATTAAAATTTTAGACTAAATTACCCATAACAAAATAATTATAAAAGAAAAAGAAAAAGAGTGTTTTTGCTCCTACGAAAGGAGAAAGAAGAAAGAAGAAGTTGTTTATGATCCACTTCTACCTCCACTTTTATCGTCACTTCTGTATGATTTTAGTCTCTAAGATAAAGATGATTTTAAAATTAAGTTAAATTTTAAAGACACTTTTATATGTAAAAAGAGATTAAAAACAAAAAAAAATTCGACATATATTTTAAGGATCAAAATCGTACTTAATCCTAAATTTTCAAGAGATTCAACCATTAGTCCATTACACAACAGAATATTTTGCTGGCGAATCTCAACGAACCTCCTTTAACTTGTTTTTGTTTTTTCTATTTTTTTAAGCGGAGGGAGAATTTTGTATTGCTCAGCACAGTGGGGTACGCCAATATGAATATATGATTTTTCAACAGCGGCCAAGATTTAAAAGATTCATTTTGTTCAATCATGTGGTATATATGGTTTATTTTGTTCTTGTGTTAGGGATTTTTTATTTAAATAAATGTATTAATTATTAAAATAAATAATTTTAAAAATTATTAATAAAATTCGTCTATTAATCTTATCTCGTTTATATATACTGTAAACGAGATAAGGCACGCGAGTATATTGTAAACGAGATAAGACTGGTGGACAATTATAAATATATGTCGTTGACAACAAGGTTTTGGACCCCAGTTTAAACCTTTCGACCACTTTCTCCTCTTTTTTACCCTTTTCTGTCTTTATTATCAAGTAATACGAGGATGACACACGTAGAAGGTAGTGATCGGGACATCAACCTGCTGAATGAGACTTGGCATTACGCCGAGATAGAGGACTTTGAGGTTAATTTTGTTATTTTAACTTTTATGCAATCCTGTATAAATATATGTGTACATATTTAACCATGGTTAGGGTACTTGTTAAGAACTATAATACAGTTTGTATCACTAGGAATATGTCACTTATTGAAATTTGGAACTCTAGTTTATTTTTCTGTATTAAGTTGTTACTATATAATTATTAACTTAGTTAATAACTAGCGAAGTTTGATCATTAGAATATTAAGTTAAGTCAGACTTTGTTCGTTACATTGTTAATAACTTTATTGAATGTTTGTAATCCACATAACAGAATGAGAAAATGTGTATTAGTTAAGAATGTACATAGTCGCAGAGAATGTCGTGTTGGCATAAATTCAGCTAGTACATACGTGTAAGATTTTGTTAGGGTTATGTGCAGAATAGTAAAGATAGTTTGCTATGTTGATGGACCTATCCAATTATTATTTTTTAATAATTGTGAATATATTTTTTTTGTCAGAGGCCTGGCCTTCTCTTCCCCCGGCGAGTGAACCATACCCTTCCTCCACTCGACACCATCGTCCCATATCTGAAGGAGGCTGGATTCGGCAACATGGTGCCTTTCAGGGATTTCACATTCGACAACTCCCTAATTATGGAATTTGTGGAGCGATGGCGTTCGAACATCCACACGTTCCATCTCCCGTGGGGTGAGGCCACCATCACCCTACAGGATGTGGCGTACCACCTTGGGCTACGCACACACAAGGACCCAGTTGGGGAGTGCTTCCGTGACTTCTACAGGTGGTACCGCGTGAAGACGTGGGAGTTCAGTGGAGCAGCTACTTAGTGCCAGGCCTCCGGTGGTTCCACAGCAGGTGGCGCAGAGGAAGGAGTCATTCTCGCTGAAGCTTGTATGGATGTGGGACCGTGTCCACCGGATACCACTGATAGACAACCCAGAGACCCTCCGACAGTATACTACATGTTACATCATGTTACTGATCGGAGGCTATCTAATGACGGACAAGTCGAACAACTTGGTCCATTTGCATTGGCTGCCGCTGCTTTAGGACTTTAGGTGATGTCGGGCATTGTCTTGGGGCTCCGCTGTGCTGGCCTAAAGGCTACTATATCCCACCTTTGCCACCGCATCAGCAGCAGCCACAGGATCCAGCCATCCAATCCATGCCTCATGCAGACCCTCGACCTATTGGACCTCAGCGTCAGACTCAACCTCCGCCATGTGGTATCGGGCATCAGCTCCACTATCAGGATCCCTACCATTGATGATGACTTATGTTTGTTGTTAATTTTATTAGGCCGACTTTCTTGTTTTCATATTTATGGAAGTTGTATTGTATACTCGATAGTTATATGCTAACTTTATATGTAGTCCTTTTATAATGATATTGTTTTTATTATGAAAAAATTTGGTGGAACTTGTAAGGGTGCTATGCAACTAAAATTAAAATATGCTACATAAACAATGACCACAAATAGTTTTTAGCACAAGTCTTATAAGAATACACAACTATAACAAATGGTTACAACTAGAATTTAAAAAACCAACTGGAATAAAACGAAACAGCTACAATAAAAGGAAACAGCTACTATAAAACAAAACTACTACATTAAAATGAACCAACAATAATAAACAGACTATCAACCCTAAGAATCGTCCATGGGTTGATTAGGATAACCCCTTCTAGTATGACCGACTTGCCTGCAAAGGCCACACTGCTTCTCCTGTCACACAACCTCATCCACGTCATTCTTGAACCTAGTGGACTCAGGTCTCCCAGTAGCCTTCCTGTGTATGAGTGGGTTAGGACGGACCAGGGTCCCATACCACTCTGGTATCGGTGGAAATTTCATCTCGTACACCTTGAACACAACCTCTTGCCTATAAACTGAATGAACATATGGAGCCCACTTGATGCTAGCGGTGGCACACCTAGCAAGCGCATGGCGGCATGGGTAGTGGAGCGCCTGAAAGAGTCCACAGTCACACAAACCTGCTGATAGCCGAACTCGGAAGGAACCTTGCGACCAACCCTCAAACGACTTTAACTCATCCACGACAAATACAGAATCCCGCCGATCATAATGAGTAACACGCATCTTCGGGATGCCTTCTCTGTTCTTCTCAATTGGCTGCCATCAGCCTCTGGGAGAATTGGTTTTCAGCAGCCAGCTGTGACTGCACCTACATGCCCTTTGTGACGAACAACTTCTGCAACCGTTCGTACGTGATGCACACGATGGTAAAATTCGGAAAGTACCGTGTACCCTTAAGAATTGCATTGATGGCACTCCGATAGATTTGTTATCATGTGACCAAACCACCAACCACTATCGCAATGTTGTAGCCATATCTTTGAGTTGAAACGGCCAGCCCAGTCTGCCATCCCAGGTGACAACCCTCTCAAGGCATTCATGTACCACTTGTAACCAACCTTGCTTGGACTATAAGCGGCGTTTATAAGGTATCGCTTGCCCTCAGCTGACTTAAAACGAGTTATAAAGTTGGTGGCCATATGTATAATACAGTAAGCATGGAACGCCTGATAAACCACTATTTTATGGTTTATCTTGTGCTTAATTGAGTGGATTTTATCAACTCTTTACCCATTTATTCATACTATTTGCATGGTTTTACATTTGCCTTCCTAATTATGTGCTTTGATTGAAAACATGCTTCTTTGGCCTTAAGTTCCCTATGTTTAATCCTCTCTTATTATCATTAGATGCCTTGATATGTGTGTTAAGTGATTTCAGGGATTAACGCCCTAGGAGGATGTCAACCACTATCATCGGCTTTGAGTGCACCCTTGATGGCCTGCGATCTATCAAAGATAACCAACAGACCTTCTTGTAGGGTAACATGGTGTCTCATATTAGTAAGAAAGAATGACCATGACTCCTGACAAGCGGATAATTTATACGCTTTTTGGCATTGTTTTTAGATAGTTTTTAGTAGAATCTAGCTACTTTTAGGGATGTTTTTATTAGTTTTTATGCAAAATTCACATTTCTGGACTTTACTATGAGTTTGTGTATTTTTATGTGATTTTAGGTATTTTCTGGCTGAAATTGAGGGACCTAAGCAAAAATCTGATAGGAGGCTGACAAAGGACTGCTGATGCTGTTGGATTATGACCTCCTTGCACTCGAGATGAATTTCCTAGAGCTATAGAACTCCAAATGGCACGCTCTCAATTGCGTTGGAAAGTAGACATCTAGGTCTTTCCAGCAAAATATAATAATCCATACTTTATTTGAGTTTAGACGACGCAAACTGGCGTTCAACGCCAGTTCCATGCTGCATTCTGGAGTAAAACGCTAGAAACACGTCACAAACCAGAGAATCTAGAAATTACTATTAATGCAATTACTATTATTCTTCTATTCAATTCAGCTTATTCTTATTCTAAGATATTTTTTGCACTTCAACATGATGAATGTGATGATCCGTGACACTCATCATCATTCTCACCTGTGAACGCGTGACTGACAACCACTTCCGTTCTACCTTAGAACGAGCGTGTATCTCTTGGATTCCTTAATCAAAATCTTCATGGTATAAGCTAGAATCCATTGGTAGCATTCTTGAGAATCCAGAAAGTCTAAACCTTGTCTGTGGTATTTTGAGTAGGATTCAAGGATTGAATGACTGTGACGAGCTTCAAACTCGCGAGTGTTGGGCATAGTGACAGACGCAAAAGAATCACTGGATTCTATTCTGACATGATCAAGAACCGACAGATGATTAGCCGTGCTGTGACAGAGCATTTGGACTATTTTCACTGAGAGGACAGGAGGTATCCATTGACAACGGTGAAACCCAACATACAACTTGCCATGGAAAGGAGTAAGAATGATTGGAGGAAGGCAATAGGAAAGCAGAGATTCAGAAGGGACAAAGCATCTCCATACACTTATATGAAATTTCAACCAATGAATTACATAAGTATCTCTATCTTTATTTTATGCTTTATTTATTCTTATATTCAAAAACCATTATAACCATTTGAATCCACCTAACTGAGATTTACAAGATGAACATAGCTTGCTTCATACCAACAATCTCCGTGGGATCGACCCTTACTCACGTAAGGTATTACTTGGACGACCCAGTGCACTTGTTGGTTAGTTATGCAAAGTTGTGACAAAGTGTGATTCACATTTGAGAGCTCCAAGTCTTTGGCGCCATTGTTGATGATCACAATTTCGTGCACCAAGTAATACAGAGGAGAATACAAAAAGAGAGTAAACTAGTAACCTAGGTTTACAGAAAATGAGTAAACTAAGATAGATAGTGCAGAAATCCACTTATGGGGCCCACTTGGTGTGTGCTGGGGCTAAGACTTGAGCTTCTCACGTGCTTGGGCTGTTTCTAGAGTTAAACGTCAGGTTGTAACTTGTTTCTAGCGTTTAACTCCAACTTGCAACCTATTTCTGGCGTTCAACGCCAGAATACAACATGGAACTGGCGTTAAATGCCAGTTTACATCGTTTATCTTTGAGCAAAATATAAACTATTAAATATTACTGGAAAGCCCTGGATGTCTACTTTCTAAGCCAATTGAGAGCGTGCCAATTGGACTCCTATAGCTCCAAAAAATCTATTCCGAGTGCAGGGAGGTCAGAATCCAACAGTATCAGCAGTCCTTTTTCAGCCTGAATCAGATTTTTGCTTATCTCCCTCAATTTCAGCCAGAAAATACCTGAAATCACAGAAAAACACACAAACTCATAGTAAAGTCCAGAAATATAAATTTTGCTAAAAATTAATAAAAATTTACTAAAAACTAACTAAAACATATTAAAAACTACATGAAATTATCCCCAAAAAGCATATAAATATCCGCTCATCACAACACCAAACTTAACCTGTTGCTTGTCCCCATGCAACTAGATAAATAAAATAGGATAAAAAGAAATTAAGAAGCAATAATATCTCAGAGTTTCAAGTGAAGCTCAGATTCTAATTATATGAGCGGGGCTAGTAGCTTTTTGCTTCCGAACAGTTTTGGCATCTCACTTTATCCTTTGAAATTCAGAATGATTGGTATCCATAGGAACTCAGAATTCAGATAGTATTATTGATTCTCCTAGTTTAGTATGTTGATTCTTGAACACAACTATTTTATGAGTCTTGGCCGTGGCCCTAAGCACTTTGTTTTCCAGTATTACCACCAGATACATAAATGCCACAGACACATAACTGGGTGAACCTTTTCAGATTGTGACTTAGCTTTGCTAAAGTCCCCAATTAGAGGTGTCTAGAGTTCTTAAGCACACTCTTTTACTTTGGATCACGACTTTAATCACTCAGTCTCAAGCTTTTCACTTAGACCTGCATGCCACAAGCACATGGTTAGGGACAGCTTGATTTAGCCGATTAGGCCTGGATTTTTTTCCTTGGGCCCTCCTATCCATTGATGCTCAAAGCCTTGGATTCTTTTTACCTTTGCCTTTTGGTTTAAAGGACTATTGGCTTTTTCTACTGCTCCTTCTCTCTTTTTTTTCACTGCTTTTTCTTGCTTCAAGAATCAATTTCATGATTTTTCAGATCATCAATAACATTTCTCTTATTCATCATTCTTTCAAGAGCCAACAATTTTAACATTGATAAAATTCAATATCAAAAAAATGCACTGTTTAGGCATTCATTCAGAAGACAAAAAGTATTACCACCACATATAAATAATTAGAATTTTCCTTATTAAAAACTCGAAAAAATATTGCCTCCTTATTCTAAAAATCTACTATTTTATTCATGTTTGATGATGATGAGAAAAATAAATTATAGCTTAATTAGAGATAAAATCAAAATAGAGATACTAACTACTTACTACTCATATATAACTTCTAAGGTAAATTCCTAATAAGAACAATTATCACAGAGTTAAGGCTAAGATTAGGACTCAACAACCTTTATTTTGGGAGGTGGATGCTCCCTTAGTCTGTGGAGTGCATGGTCCTTCAAGAGACAGCTTCTGACGCTTTAGTTCCCTCAGTTCACGCCTTTGCTCTTCTTGTTTCCCAAGCAGTTTGCAAAGAATGCTATTTTGATTTTTCTGTTCTTCCTTTAATTGGTCCATAGCTTCTTGCAACTTGGTAACAGATGCTTCAAGATTCTCCCAGTATTCAATTTGAGGGATTTCCGGGAGGAACTCCTGTGCTTTCTTCTTGATGGGGTCGTCCTGCACTTGTTGTTCTTCCATTGACTTTTTGGTGATTGGTCGCTCAACTGAGATATACTCAGTTACTCCCATCTTCACCCCAGCATCTTTACATAGCATAGAGATTAGGCTTGGATAAGCCAATTTGGCATTTTTGGAGTTCTTGTTTGCAATTGTGTAAAGTTCACAAGAGCTCAGCTTATGAACTTCCACTTCTTTTCCCAACATAATGCAATGGATCATTACTGCTCTTTTGATGGTGACTTCAGAGCGGTTGCTAGTTGGCAGTATAGAATGCCCAATGAAGTCCAGCCAGCCTCTGGCGACTGGTTTGAGATCTTCTCTCTTGAGTTGGTTTGGGACTCCTTTTGTGTTGGTTGTCCACTTGGTTCCAGGGAGGCATATGTCCTCTAGAATTTTGTCCAAGCTCTTATCTCTTCTCATCATTCTCCTATTAAAGGAATATGGGTCATCTTGCAGCTGAGGTAGCTTGAAGATCTCCCTGATTTTGTCAGGGTAGAGGTGAACAATCTTCCCTCTGACCAGCGTCCAATAGTCATAGAAGGCAGTTTCAGCTATTCTCTGCCTGTCTGTTTGCCACAGATTAGAGTAAAATTCCTGAACCATGTTTCTTTCCACCTTTGTTTTAGGATTAGCTTGGATTTCTCAGCCCCTGTTTCAAATTTGCTCTTGGATCTCCGAATATTCATCTTCTTTCAGATCGAATTTAACTTCTGGGATCACTGACCTTAGACCCATTATTTTGTAGTAATGGTCTGAATGTTCTTTGGTTAAGAACTTCCCTTGATTCCAAAGTGGTTTTGGAATATTCTCTTTCTTGCCTCTTGGAGTGGTTTGTTTTCCCTTAGGAGCCATGATCTTAGTGGGTATTGGTTTAGTGATCACGGATAAACACACCAAACTTAGAGGTTTGCTTGTCCTCAAGCAAAAGAAAGGAAAAGAGAGAGATAGATGGAGAGCCAAGTTCGAATTGTGGAGGGGAGGAGGGAGCCGAACATGGATTTAAAGGGAGGGGTGGATTTTCAAAAATTTTGAAGAAGATATGATTTGTAAAAGATAAGTATGATAGGAAAAAGATGCAATTTAAAATTGAAAGATATGAAAGATATTTGAAAAAGATAAATCTGAATTTTGAAAAGAAGATATGGTGGGTTTAAAAAGATTTGAGAAGAATTTAAAAAGAATTCAAAAAGATAATTGAGTTTTGAAAAAGATTTAAAAAGAAGTTGAAGAGGATTTAAAAAATTTTTGTTTAGAATTAAGATACATTTGATATCTTTGAAAAGGGATTTGAAAAATTAGGATTTGTAATATGTTTATGCAAGAAATTATGGATGGAAACATGAAAATTTGAAAAAAATCAAGTTGGGAACAAAAACTTCCTCCCTTCCACAATTCTGGCGTTAAACGCCCAACTGCTGCATGTTTTGGGCGTTTAATGCCCAGTTGGTGCTTGGTCTGGGCGTTTAACGCCCAGCTGTTGCTTCTAGCTGGCGTTAAACGTCAGAAACTCCTTTATCACTGGGCTTTTTCTGAACACCCAGGATGCTATAAATCTTGCGTTAAACGCCCAAAAGTTGCTTCTTTCTGGCGTTTAACGCCCAGATGGCTATCTCTACTGGCGTTAAACGCCCAGTAGATGCTTCTTTTGGGCGTTTAACTCCCAAAACAGCTCTTAATGGCTTTTTGTACCAGTTAGCTTCTTTTTGTTGTTTTATCCTATGAATCCTTCTGTAACTCTGTGAACTCATGCAATTGCTATTTTACCTTGAAGATAATTAATATGAACCTGTAAAATTCAATTAATTAACAAATAAGCTTTGTTAATGGCTGGGTTGCCTCCCAGCAAGCGCTTCTTTATTATCTTTAGCTGGACTATTACCGAGCTTTAATCAAGTCTCAGTTTTGAGCATTCTTGCTCAAAATTGCTTTCAAGATAATGTTTGACTCTCTATCCATTAACAATGAACTTTTTGTTAGAATCATTATCCTGAAGCTCTACGTATCCATATGGTGACACACTTGTAATCACATATGGTCCTCTCCACCGGGATTTTAATTTTCCGGGGAATAATCTGAGCCTAGAATTAAACAGCAGAACTTTCTGCCCTGGCTCAAAGACTCTAGATGATAGCTTCTTGTCATGCCATCTTTTTGCTTTCTCTTTGTAAATTTTTGTATTTTCGAAAGCATTGAGTCTGAATTCCTCTAGCTCATTTAACTAGAGCAATCGTTTTTCTCCAGCTAACTTGGCATCAAGGTTTAGGAATCTAGTTGCCCAGTAGGCCTTGTGTTCCAGTTCCACTAGCAAGTGACAGGCTTTTCCATACACAAGTTGGTATGGAGAGGTCCCTATAGGAGTCTTGAATGCTGTTCTGTATGCCCACAGAGCATCATCCAAGCTTCTTGCCCAATCCCTTCTACGGTTAATCACAGTCTATTCCAGTATTCTTTTAAGTTCTTTATTAGAGACTTCAGCTTGCCCATTTGTCTGTGGATGATATAGAGTTGCCACCCTGTGGCTAACTCCATATCGAACCATAGCAGAGTAAAGCTGTTTATTGCAGAAATGAGCGCCCCCATCACTGATTAGTACTCTAGAGACACCAAATCTGCTGAAGATATGTTTCTGGAGGAATTTCAGCACTATCTTAGTATCATTATTGGGTGTTGCAATAGCTTCCACCCATTTGGATACATAATCCACTGCCACCAGAATATAAGTGTTTGAGTATGATGATGGGAAAGGCCCCATGAAGTCAATACCCCATACATCAAACAACTCAATCTCCAAGATCCCTTGTTGAGGCATGGCATAACTGTGAGGCAGATTGCCAGATCTTTAGCAACTGTCACAATTAAGTACAAACTCTCGGGAGTCTTTATAGAGAGTAGGCCAATAGAAGCCACGTTGGAGGACTCTTGTGGCTGTTCGCTTACTTCCAAAATGTCTTCCATATTGTGATCCATGGCAATGCCAGAGGATCTTCTGTGCTTCTTCTTTAGGCACACATCTACGGATTACTCCGTCTGTACATCTCTTGAAGAGATATGGTTCATCCCAAAGATAGTACTTTGCATCTGTGATCAATTTCTTTGATTGCTGTCTACTATACTCTTTGGGTATGAATCTCACAGCCTTGTAGTTTGCAATGTCTGCAAACCATGGTATTTCTTGGATGGCAAAGAGTTGCTCATCCGGAAAGTTTTCAGAGATCTCAGTAAGAGGGAGGGACGCCCCTTCTACTGGTTCTATTTGGGACAGGTGATTTGCTACTTGGTTCTCTGTCCCTTTTCTGTCTCTTATTTCTATATCAAACTCTTGCAGAAGTAACACCCATCTTATGAGTCTGGGTTTTGAATCCTGCTTTGTGAGTAGATATTTAAAAGCAACATGGTCCGTGTACACAATCACTTTTGATCCTACTAAATAAGATCTGAACTTATCAATGGCGTAAACCACTACAAGTAACTCCTTTTCTGTGGTTGTGTAGTTCTTCTGTGCGTCATTTAAAACACGACTGGCATAATAAATAACGTGCAAAAGCTTGTCATGCCTTTGTCCTAACACTGCACCAATGGCATGGTCACTGGCATCACACATTAGTTCAAATGGTAATGTCCAGTCTGGTGCAGAGATGACTAGTGCTGTGACCAGCTTAGCTTTCAGAGTCTCAAATGCCTGCAGACACTCCTTATCAAAGATAAATGGCGTGTCAGCAGCTAGCAGATTACTCAGAGGTTTGGCGATATTTGAAAAATCTTTTATAAATCTCCTATAGAATCCTGCATGCCCCAGAAAGCTTCTGATTGCCTTAACATTGGCAGGTGGTGGTAATTTTTCAATTACTTCTACCTTAGCTTGATCCACCTCTATTTCCTTGTTCGAAATTTTGTGCCCAAGGACAATTCCTTCAGTCACCATAAAGTGACATTTCTCCCAGTTTAAAACCAGGTTAGTCTCTTGGCATCTCTTTAGAACAAGTGCTAGATGGTCAAGACAGGAGCTGAATGAGTCTACAAATACTGAAAAGTCATCCATGAAGACTTCCAGAAATTTTTCCACTATATCAGAGAAAATAGAGAGCATGCACCTTTGAAAGGTTGCAGGTGTATTGCACAGACCAAATGACATCCTTCTGTATGCAAATACTCCGGATGGACATGTGAATGTTGTTTTCTCTTTATCCTGGGGATCTACTGCAATTTGATTATAACCTGAATATCCATCCAGGAAGCAGTAGTATTCATAACTTGCTAGTCTTTCTAGCATCTGGTCTATGAATGGTAAAAGAAAATGATCCTTTCTGGTAGCTGTATTGAGCCTTCTGTAATCAATACACATACGCCACCCTGTAACTGTTCTTGTGGGAACCAGTTTATTTTTTTCATTATGAACCACTGTCATGCCACCCTTCTTAGGGACAACTTGGATAAGGCTCACCCAGGAGCTATCAGAAATAGGATAAATAATCCCAGCCTCCAGTAATTTAGTGACCTCCTTCTGCACCACCTCCTTCATGGCTGGATTCAGCCGCCTCTGTGGTTGAACCACTGGCTTAGTGTCATCCTCCAATAGGATCTTGTGCATGCATCTGGCTGGGCTAATGCCCTTAAGATCACTGATTGACCACCCAAGAGCTGTCTTGTGTGTCCTTAGCACTTGAATTAGTGCTTCCTCTTCCTGTGGCTCTAAGGTAGAGCTTATGATTACAGGAAAAGTGTCACCTTCTCCCAGAATTGCATATTTCAAGGATGGTGGTAATGGTTTGAGCTCGGGTTTAGGAGGTTTCTCCTCTTCCTGAGGGATCTTCAGAGATTCTATTATTCTCTCTGGTTCCTCCAGATCAGGCTGAGCATCTTTAAAGATATCCTCTAGCTCTAATTCGAGACTCTCAGTCATATTGACCTCTTTCACCAGAGAGTCAATAATATCAATGCTTATGCAGTCGTTTGGGGTGTCTGGATGCTGCAGAGCTTTGACAACATTCAATTTAAACTCGTCCTCATTGACTCTCAGGGTTAATTCCCCTTTTTGGATGTCAATGAGGGTTTGTCCAGTTGCTAGGAAAGGTCTTCCTAAAATGAGAGTTGCACTCTTGTGCTCCTCCATTTCCAGCACTACAAAGTTAGTGGGAAAGCCAAATGGCCCAACCTTGACAATCATGTCTTCAATCACGCCTGATGGGTATTTAATGGAGCCATCAGCAAGTAGGAGACATATCCAGGTTGGTTTGACTTCTTCAATCAAACCAAGCTTTCTGATAGTAGATGCAAGTATTAGGTTGATACTTGCCCCAAGATCACATAGAGCTCAAAAACTTGGTGCACGTAAATTGTGACAAAGTGTGATTCACGTTTGAGAGCTCCAAGTCTTTGGCGCCATTGTTGATGATCACAATTTCGTGCACCAAGTTTTTGGCGCCATTGCCGGGGATTGTTCAAGTTTGAAGCTTGCGATTATTCAAGATTCCGGTAACAACACCAACTTTTTGGCACCGTTGTCGGGGATTGTTCGAGTTTGGACAACTGACGGTTCATCTTGTTGCTCAGATTAGGTAATTTTCTTTTCAAAAATTTTTTTATTTGTTTTCGTTTTTCAAAAAAATAATTTTCGAAAAATCCAAAAAACTTAAAAAAATCATAAAAATCAAAAATATTTTTGTGTTTCTTGTTTGAGTCTAGTGTCAATTTTTAAGTTTGATGTCAATTGCATGTTTTAAAAAACTTTTGCATTTTTTGAAAATTCATGCATGTGTTCTTCATGATCTTCAAGTTGTTCTTGACAAGTCTTCTTGTTTGATCTTTATATTTTCTTGTTTTGTGTCTTTTGTTGTTTTTCATATGCATTTTTGCATTCATAGTGTCTAAACATTGAAAATTTCTAAGTTTGGTGTCTTGCATGTTTTCCTTTTCTTGAAATTTTTTCAAAAATAAGTCTTGATGTTCATCTTGATCTTCATAGTGTTCTTGGTGTTCATCTTGACATTCATAGTGTTCTTGCATGCATCATGTGCTTTGATTCATAATTTTCATGCTGTGAGTCATATTTGTGTTTTTCTCATTCATCATTAAAATTTCAAATATCAAAAAAATATATATTTTCCCTATTTTACTCAAAAATTTGAAATCTTTGGGTTGACTTAGTAAAAAAATTTTTAAAATTAGTTGTTTCTTGTTAATCAAGTCAAGATTTCAATTTTAAAAATCTTATCTTTTCAAAACATTTTCAATAATCAAATCTTTTTCATTTTTCTTTTATATTTTCGAAAATATTTTTTTATTGATTTTCAAAATCTTTTTCTTAATTTCAATTCAACATTTTGGAAACTTTACTAACAATTAATGTGATTGATTAAAAAATTTGAAGTT
Source organism: Arachis hypogaea (assembly GCF_003086295.3). Taxonomy (NCBI): domain Eukaryota; kingdom Viridiplantae; phylum Streptophyta; class Magnoliopsida; order Fabales; family Fabaceae; genus Arachis; species Arachis hypogaea. The sequence goes on along the minus strand of NC_092041.1, from coordinate 20,786,310 downwards.
TGTTACTTTCTTGTTAAGAAATGTTTAATCTTTAAATTCTAGAATCATATCTTTTAGCTTCTTATTAGCCAAGTAATCAATTTTAATTTAAAAATCAAATCTTTTTCAAAATATCTTTTCAATCATATCTTTTTAATCATATCTTTTTTTCAAATCTTATCTTTTAAAATTGATTTCAAAAATCTTTTCTAACTTCTTATCTTTTCAAAATTGATTTTCAAATCTTTTTCAACTAACTAATTGACTTTTTGTTTGTTGCTTATCTTTTTCAAAACCACCTAACTACTTTTCTCTCTCTAATTTTCGAAAATTCCTCACCTTTTTTCAAAATTCTTTTTAATTAACTAATTGTTTCAAATTTTAATTTTAATTTTATTTCTTCTCTTAATTTTCAAAAATCACTAACCTTTTATCAAAAACAATTTTTCAAATTCTCTCCCGCTCATCTCTTTCTATTTATTTAGTTAATTACTAACACTTCTCTTCATCTAAAAATTCGAACTCTCTCTTTTCCTCTATGTTCGAATTTTTCTCATCCTTCTTCTATTCTTTTCTTCTTCTACTCACATAAAGGAATCTCTATACTATGACATAGAGGATTCCTCTTCCTTTTCTGTTCTCTTCTTTTTCATATGAGCAGGAGCAAGGACAAGGACATTCTTGTTGAAGTAGATCCTGAACCTGAAAGGACTCTGAAGAAGAAGCTAAGAGAAGCTAAAGCACAATAATCCAGAGAAAACCTTACAGAGAATCTCGAAAAAGAAAGATACATGGCCGAACCCAATAACAATGGTGGAGGCGCAAGGAGGATGCTTGGTGATTATACTACACCTACTTCCAATTTTTATGGAAGAAGCATCTCAATCCCTGCCATTGGAGCAAACAATTTTGAGCTGAAGCCTCAACTAGTTGCTCTAATGCAATAGAACTGCAAATTTCATGGACTTCCATCAGAAGATTCCTATCAGTTTTTAACTAAGTTTTTACAGATCTGTGATACTGTTAAGACTAATGGAGTAGATTCAGAAGTCTACAGGCTCATGCTTTTCCCCTTTGCTGTAAGAGACAGAGCTAGAACATGGTTGGACTCACAACCTAAAGATAGTCTGGACTCTTGGGATAAGCTGGTCACGGCCTTCTTGGCCAAGTTCTTTCCTCCTCAAAAGCTGAGCAAGCTTAGAGTGGATGTTCAGACCTTCAAGCAAAAGGATGGTGAATCCCTCTATGAAGCTTGGGAAAGATACAAGCAGTTGACAAAAAAATGTCCTTCTGACATGCTTTCAGAATGGACCATCCTGGATATATTCTATGATGGTCTGTCTGAATTGTCTAAGATGTCATTGGACCACTCTGCAGGTGGATCCATTCACCTAAAGAAAACGCCTGCAGAAGCTCAGGAACTCATTGACATGGTTGCAAATAACCAATTCATGTACACCTCTGAGAGAAATCCTGTGAATAATGGGACACCTCAGATGAAGGGAGTTCTTGAAATTGATGCTCTGAATGCCATATTGGCTCAGAACAAAATGTTGACTCAGCAAGTCAACATGATTTCTCAGAGTCTGAATGGATGGCAAAATGCATTCAACAGTACTAAAGAGGCATCTTCTGAAGAAGAAGCTTATGATCCTGAGAACCCTGCAATAGCAGAGGTGAATTACATGGATGAACCCTATGGAAACACCTACAATTCCTCATGGAGAAATCATCCAAATTTCTCATGGAAGGATCAACAAAAGCCTCAACAAGACTAATGGTAGAAGAAACAGGTTTAGCAATAGCAAGCCTTTTCCATCATCTTCTCAGCAACAGACAGAGAATTTTGAACAGAGCCCCTCCAGCTTAGCAAACATAGTCTCTGATCTATCTAAGGCCACTTTAAGTTTCATGAATGAAACAATGTCCTCTATTAGAAACTTGGAGGCACAAGTGGGTCAGCTGAGTAAGAAAATCACTGAAACTCCTCCTAGTACTCTCCCAAGCAATACAGAAGAGAATCCAAAAAGAGAGTGCAAAGCCATTGATATTATCAATATGGCCAAATCCAAAGAGGAAGAGAAGGACGTGAATCCCAGTGAGGAAGACCTCCTGGGACGTCCTCTGAACAAAAAGGAGTTCCAAACTGAGGAACCTAAGGAATCTGAGGCTCACCTAGAGACCATAGAGATTCCATTGAACCTCCTTTTACCATTCATGAGCTTTGAGAACTATTCTTCCTCTGAAGAGGATGAAGATGTAACTAAAGAGCAAGTTGCTCAATATCTAGGAGCCATCATGAAGTTGAATGCCAAGTTATTTGGTAATGAGACTTGGGAAGGTGAACCTCCCTTGCTCATTAGTGAACTAGATATATGGGTTTAGCAAACTATACCTCAAAAGAAACAAGATCCTGGTAAATTCTTGATATCCTGTACCATAGGCACCATGACCTTTGAGAAGGCTCTGTGTGACCTGGGTCAGGTATAAATCTTATGCCACTCTCTGTAATGGAGAAACTGGGGATTTTTGAGGTACAAGCTGCAAAACTCTCATTAGAGATGGCAGACAAATCAATAAAACAAGCTTATGGATTGGTAGAGGATGTGTTGGTAAAGGTTAAAGGCCTTTACATCCCTGCTGATTTCATAATCTTAGACACCGGAAAGGATGAGAATGAATCCATCATTCTTGCAAGACCCTTCCTAGCCATAGCAGGAGCTGTGATTGATGTTAACAGATGAGAGCTAGTCCTTCAATTGAATGGGGACTACCTTGTGTTTAAGGCTCAAGGTTATCCTTTTGTAAACATGGAAAAGAAGCACGAAAAACTTCTCTCAATACAGAGTCAAACAAAGGCCCCACAGTCAAACTCTAAGTTTGGTGTTGGGAGGCCACAACCAAACTCTAAGTTTGGTGTTGAACCCCCACATTCAAACTCTATGTTTGGTGTTGGGAGGTCCCAACAATGCTCTGAACATCTGTGAAGCTCCATGAGAGCTCACTGTCAAGCTATTGGCATTAAAGAAGTGCTTATTGAGAGGCAACCTGATTTTTATTTATCTATATTTCTATTGTTCTTTTATGTTTTATTAGGTTTATGATCATGTGGAGTCACAAAACAATTGCAAAAATTAAAAACAGAATCAAAAACAGCAGAAGAAAAAGCACACCCTGGAGGAAGAGCTTACTGGCATTTAAACGCCAGTAAGGAACATTTGGCTGGCGTTTAACACCAGAACAGAGCATGAAGCTGGCGTTGAACGCCAGAAACAAGCAACAGTCTGGCGTTTAAATGCCAGGATTACACCCTGAGAAAAGCTGGCGTTAAACGCCAGAAACAAGCAGCAAAGTGGCGTTTAACGCCAGAAACAAGCATAGAGCTGGCGTTTAACGCCAGAAACAAGCATAGAGCTGGCGTTTAACGCCAGAAACAAGCATCAGTTTGGCATTAAACGCCAGGATTGCATGCAGAGGACATTTTACACGCCTAAAGGGTGCAGGGATGAGAAATCCTTGACACCTCAGGATCTGTGGACCCTACAGGATCACCTCAGGATCTGTAGACCCCACAGGATCCCCACCTACCTTCTCCCTTTCTCTCACATCTTTTCATAACACTCTTCCCCAAACATCATTTACCAATCACCTCAATCACTCTTCCCCATCACCTCTTCACCACTCACATCAATCCACTCTTCCCTATAAACCCCACCTACCTTCAAATTCAAAATCTCTTTCCCACCCAAACCCACCCTAAATGACCGAACCCTAACCCCTCTCCCTCCACTATATAAACTCCTCTATCCTTCTTCATTTTCACACCTCACTACCCTCTCTTATCTCCCTTGGCTAAAAACATACCACTCTCCCTCTCCTCCATCTCTTCTTCTTCTTCATCTATTCTTTCTTCTCTTGCTCGAGGGTGAGCAACATTCTAAGTTTGGTGTGGTAAAAGCATAGCTTTTTTATTTTTCCATAACGATTGATGGCACCTAAGGCCGGAGAAACCTCTAGAAAGAGAAAAGGGAAGACAAAAGCTTCCACCTCCGAGTCATGGGAGATGGAGAGATTTATCTCAAAAGCCCATAAAGACCACTTCTATGAAGTTGTGGCCAAGAAGAAGGTGATCCCTGAGGTCCCTTTCATGCTCAAGAAAAACAAGTATCTGGAGATCCGACATGAGATCCAAAGAAGAGGTTAGGAAGTTTTACCAACCCCATTCAACAAGTCAGAATCTTAATGGTTCAAGAGTTCTATGCAAACGCATGGATCACTAGGAACCATGATCAAAGCATGAACCCAAACCCAAAGAATTGGCTTACAATGGTTCGGGGGAAATGCTTAGATTTCAGTCCGGAGAACGTAAGGTTGGCGTTCAACTTGCCTATGATGCAAGAAGACGCACGCCTCTACACTAGAAGGGTCAACTTTGATCAAAGGTTAGACCAAGTCCTCATGGACATATGTATGGAAGGAGCTCAATGGAAAAGAGACTCAAAGGGTACGCCGGTTCAATTAAGAAGACTGGACCTTAAGCCTGTGGCTAGAGGATGGTTGGAGTTCATCCAACGCTCCATCATCCCCACTAGCAACCGATTCGAAGTAACTATGGATCGGGCCATCATGATCCATAGTATCATGATTGGAGAGGAAGTAGAAGTTCATGAAGTCATCTCTCTAGAACTCTACAAAGTAGCCGAAAAGCCCTCCACCTTGGCAATGCTAGCTTTTCCTCATCTCATTTACCATCTATGCTAGTTAGTTGGAGTTGTCATAGAAGGAGACATCCTCATTGAAGAGGACAAGCCCATCACTAAGAAAAGGATGGAGCAAATAAGAGAGCCCATTCATGGATCTCAAGAGACGCATGAGGAAGCTCATCATCAAGAAATCCCTGAGATGCCTCAAGGGATGTATTTTCCTCCAAACAACTATTGGGAATAACTCAACACTTCTCTAGAAGGATTGAGTCATGACATGAACCAATTAAGGGTGGAACACCAATAACACTCCATCATTCTCAATGAGATTAGAGAAGATCAAAGAGCTATGAGGGAGGAGCAACAAAGGCAAGGAAGAGACATAGAGGAGCTCAAGAACACCATTGATCCTTCAAGGAGAAGGCGTCACCATCACTAAGTTGGACTCATTCCTTAACTTCCTTGTTCTTATCTCTCTGTTTTTCGATTTTTGAACTTCATGTTTGCCTATGTTCGTGTTTTTTTTTTACTACATGATCATTAGTATTTAGTAACTGTATCTTAAGGCTATGAATAATTCCATGAATCCTTCACCTTTCTTAAATGAAAAATGTTTCTAATAGAAAAGAAAAAGAAGCACATGAGTTTCAAATTCATCCTTGAATGTAGTTTAATTATATTGATGTGGTGACAATACTTTTTATTTTCTGAATGAATGCTTAAACAGTGCATATTTTTTATCTTGTTGTTTAAGAATGTTAAAATTGTTGGCTCTTGAAAGAATGATGAACAAGAAAAATGTTATTGATGATCTGAAAAATCATAAAATTGATTCTTGAAGCAAGAAAAAGCAGTGAAGAACAAAGCTTGCGAAAAAAAAGTGGCAAAAAAAATTTTAAAGAAAGAAAAAGAAAAAACAAGCAGAAAAAGCCAATACCCCTTAAAACCAAAAGGCGAGGGTAAAAAAGATCCAAGGCTTTGAGCATCAATGGATAGGAGGGCCTAAGGAAATAAATCCAGGCCTAAGCGGCTAAATCAAGCTGTCCCTAACCATGTGTCTGTGGCATTTATGTATCCGGTGGTAATACTAGAAAACAAAGTGCTTAGGGCCACGGCCAAGACTCATAAAAGTAGCTATGTTCAAGAATCAACATACTTAACTAGGAGAATCAATAACACTATCTGAACTCTGAGTTCCTATGGATGTCAATCATTCTAAACTTCGAAGGATAAAGTGAGATGCCAAAACTGTTCAGAAGCAAAAAGCTACAAGTCCCGCTCATCTAATTAGAACTAAAATTCATTGATATTTTGAGATTTATAGTATATTCTCTTCTTTTTATCCTATTTGATTTTCAGTTGCTTGGGGACAAGCAACAATTTAAGTTTGGTGTTGTGATGAGCGGATAATTTATACGCTTTTTGGCATTGTTTTTAGATAGTTTTTAGTAGAATCTAGCTACTTTTAGGGATATTTTTATTGGTTTTTATGCAAAATTTACATTTCTGGACTTTACTATGAGTTTGTGTATTTTTCTATGATTTCAGGTATTTTCTAGCTGAAATTGAGGGACCTGAGCAAAAATCTGATAAGAGGCTGACAAAGGAATGCTAATGCTGTTGGATTCTGACCTCCCTGCACTCGAGATGGATTTTCTGGAGCTACAGAACTCCAAATGGTGCGCTCTTAACTGCGTCGGAAAGTAGACATTCAGGGATTTTCAGAAATATATAATAGTCCATACTTTATTTGATTTTAGATGATGCAAACTGGCATTCAACGCCAGTTCCATGCTGCATTCTGGAGTAAAACACGAGAAACACGTCACAAATTAGAGTTAAACGCCAAACAGGCGTTACAACTTGGCGTTTAATCCCAAAAGAAGCCTTTGCATGTGTAAAGCTAAAGCTCAGCCCAAGCACACACCAAAGTGGGCCCCGAAAGTGGATTTCTGCACTAAGACTTACTTCTGTAAACCCTAGTAACTAGTCTAGTATAAATAGGATATTTTACTATTGTATTAGACATCTTTGGTTTCAGTTTTAATCGATTGTTCATCTTAGGAGACTATTGATCACGTTTTGGAGGCTGGCCTCTCGGCCATGCCTGGACCACTATCACTTATGTATTTTCAATGGTGGAGTTTCTACACACCATAGATTAAGGTGTGGAGCTCTGCTGTTTCTCGAATATTAATGCAATTACTATTATTCTTCTATTCAATTCAGCTTATTCTTATTCTAAGATATTCGTTGCACTTCAACATGATGAATGTGATGATCCGTGACACTCATCATCATTCTCACCTATAAACGCGTGACTGACAACCACTTCCGTTCTACTTTAGAATGAGCGTGTATCTATTGGATTCCTTAATCAGAATCTTCGTGGTATAAGCTAGAATCCATTGCCAGCATTCTTGAGAATTTGGAAATTCTAAACCTTGTCTGTGGTATTTCGAGTAGGATTCAAGGATTGAATGACTATGACGAGCTTCAAATTCGCGAGTGTTGGGCGTAGTGACAGATGCAAAAGAATCACTGGATTCTATTCCGACATGATCGAGAACCGACAGATGATTAGCCGTGCTGTGACAGAGTATTTGGACCATTTTCACTGAAAGGATGGGAGGTAGCCATTTACAACGGTGAAACCCAACATACAGCTTGCCATGGAAAGGAGTAAAAATGATTGGAGGAAGGCAGTAGGAAAGCAGAGATTCAGAAGGGACAAAGCATCTCCATACACTTATCTGAAATTTCAACCAATGAATTACATAAGTATCTCTATCTTTATTTTATGCTTTATTTATTCTTATATTCAAAAACCATTATAACCATTTGAATCCGCCTAACTGAGATTTACAAGATGACCATAGCTTGCTTCATACCAACAATCTCCGTGGGATCGACCCTTACTCACGTAAGGTATTACTTGGACGACCCAGTGCACTTGCTGGTTAGTTGTGCGAAGTTGTGATAAAGTGTGATTCACGTTTGAGAGCTCCAAGTCTTTGGCGCCATTGTTGATGATCACAATTTCGTGCACCAACTCCGTACTCTCGGACTCCACAATGGCAAAAGCAATAGGCAGGATATTACTGTTGTCGTTTTGTACCACTACAATAAGCAGCACCCCATTGTACCTGCCATACAGATGCGTGTCATCGACTAAAACAAATGGCTTACAATGATTGAAAGCCTCTACACAGGATGGAAAAGTCTAAAATACTTTGTCGAAGTACGGTACGTAGCTCACAAATAGTTCCTAAGAAATAACTTTGCAGCACTTGAAGTAGTTTCGACACCTTATTGTATGACTCCTCCCAATTCCCGTAGATCTGAGCAATTGCCTTTTGCTTTGCCATCCACACCTTTCTGTAGGAGAGTTTGAAGTGATAGCTCTGTCGGACCGCACCTTGTAGGACAAGGATGTGTCTTAGGACATGGTGGGTGCTAAACAATTGTGCGCTCCACCAACCCTACGGACCTCCCTAACAAAATAAAACAGCCATGGTTGGAAACTACTTAATATATAGCAACCATAAACGAGTAAGTACGCCTCAATTAGACTTGAACTCACCAGTATCTGAGGTTCTGTCGAAGGGCAACATGGAGACTCCATGGATACCCATTTGCAGCTTGACAGCAATGCACATGGTACTTTAATCGGTCTGATTCGATCACCCGGTACTTAGAACTCCTGCTTATACTGTAGTTCTTCACACCCTGCATCACTGCATCTCAACATTTGAATCTGTGTCCGACCCAAAATTTTACACCACCGTCTAGGTTGTAATCCTCTTCTCCCGTGTTGGAAATTAGAGTTCTCTCATGCATGGCGTCCAGATCCAATGTATGATAGTGAATTGGTACATCTGATAGCGCCGAAACTGGGTGGGGGGAGGCAAAACATGGCGCAAGAATGTCTCAGTGGACGTCTTCAGTACAAACTCCTCCTCATCGCCCCCTTTAGAGGAATCACTATCAACACTATCGGCAATGTACTCTTCGTCGGAGTTTTCCTCACCCACCTCCATGTCTTCCACTAGAATGGCGACATGAATGGGTAGTGGTGCGAGAGGTCGGTCGTCCTGCACATAGGTCGAGTGTACAAAACCACCACCACCAACATCTCCAACCTCAGTGGACAGCTCCATCACTTGTTCCGCCATGATTCTTCTATGGATGTCAAACATGAGTGCACATGTTCGTCCCTAGAAGCCGAAATAATCAAAACCGGAAAACTCCATTACCCAACTATGATAGCAACCTATATCCCACTCTTCCGACCTCCCTCGTCCCTGTTCCACCAAGGTGCTCAATATCAAAATCTTCAACTCGGACAACAAACTTAAACGCCGAGTGCACAAGAGTATCGAATTCTCACACTCAAATATCACCCTATTGTCGCCATTTCTCATACAACAATTGGGACAAACACACACAACTATGTATACACTATTATTGGTCATTTTTTCCTTCTTTTTGTGAGAAAAACGGAAGAGAAGAATATATGAAATGTATATGGAGAATGCCAAGTGTTGCACATCTTTTTATAGCCGCTGAAAATTTGTCTTGCTATATCTCGTTTATACTATAAACGCATTGACTTAACATATATTTCGTTTACAGTGTACAAAATTATCTCGTTTACACTGTAAACAAAATAAAGCTAATGGACGAATTTCGGTAATAATTTTTAAAATAATTTATTTCAATAATTAATACATTTATTTAATTTATTTAAATAAAAAATCTCTTGCCTTAGCCTTCACTTCCTATTTTGGCGGTCCAAAAAGGAGCAACAAATAAAAAATATTTGTTATGATGTCTAAAAATTTGATAATTATTAAAAAAAAAGTTAAATAGTTAAAATTTAATTTTATAATATAAAAATTAATAAATTTTAAATATTTAAAATTTATTATAAAAAATAAATTCAATAAAATTTTAATATTAAATAATAGACTCCATAAAATTTGTCTAAATCAAACCTGCATTTAAATTTTAATTAAATGTGTATCTAGTAATGTATTATATGGGACTAATTTTTTTATATATATGAATGATTTTAATGCAAAATACGAGAATATTTAATTATTTTAATATTTTATAGTGTTATAGTAGCATCACAAAATGACATTAACATTTTGTAAAATATTTTTTTAATTACGAAAAAGATAAATGTTATTGACATTTTGTAAAGACAACGAAAAACACATAATTTGAATCATTTTACTCTTAATAATTCAATATCGAACAAAAAAAAGTCCACATCATGCGTGTGTTCACTATCCATTAAGAGTACATGTATCCAGCTATATTTTCAAACCAAAAGTCTCCTGGCCTCTTGCACCTCACCTATATATATTTTCTTTGAAAAATATACTTTTTGAGTTTTGAGTACTATAATATGGACCACTTCTCCACAAACTTAAAGAAAAAAATAATTTAACACAGTGTAACAGATTTCACGTAAATATTCAATATCATATATATTATCATATTAATAAAAATGATTGACTCAATAACAATATATTGATCATGTCAAAATTAAAAGTCATATAAATAAATTCTAAACATTTAATTAAGATAATAAAAATAAAAAATCATACATGTTCAGGGTCTAAAATTAAAGTAATGTGGGGGCAGAAGGTGATGATTGAGATTTGAGAGGAGTCACGGCACCAATAATAACTTGTACTAGTTTGGAGTTGGCCAAAGACAGCAAAGCTTCACTATAACTAAAAGCTTCAAAATCATATTACTACAAAAGCTCTACACTCATTTATTCGCATTGAAAATCATGCCATCAAATTTCCATGAACGTATCAATACATGTATGGATCATTATATGGATGCCATGATGATGATTGCCAATATATAATTTATCCCTTAATTCATGAAGAATTCTTACCTAATTATGGGTAGGCTTTTAATTAATTGCTACATATGCAACACTTTTTTTCTTCCCCACTGATTTATTCATTGACCCGCCCACTACACTTCGTTGAAAAATGTCATTAGGTATGGAGCTTAAAGCCTGCTTTGTTAAAACATGTATAATTATAGGTTCTTGGTAACGTGTTTTATTAAAATTTATTGATTTATTTATATTTTTAATACATTATTAAATATATTAAAAACTTCAAAATTTTTATTATTATACTCTTAAAGTATATTCTTATAATACAAGTTAACTAAATTCATAATTATATTGTTTATATAGTACATTTGGTTAGAATTATATATAAAAATTATAATGGTATCGGAAACATATGCTTTGGAAATTTTGTACTTCAAAAAATTATGCATGAGTTAATTTAATTTTTAAAAGACATTAATGTGAATCAATTTGGTCTTTATTAAAAAAATTTTATTAAATATTACTATTAAGTAGCACGTGACATGTTAAGAATGATAATTTTATCAGTTAGGCGGAAGTTAATGATTGGACTAATTTTTTTCACATTAGTATTTTTCAAAGACCAAATTAAGGCATTAAATTTTTAAGAGACCAAATCAATTTATACAACGCGATTAAAACGAAAATACTAAACAATATAAATAATGAATACATCAAATATTTAATTTACTAAGTGTGTAAATAATTATCTTAATATTAAAATTTAGATAGATAATTTAAAGATATAGTATGTTTTTATTTTATTGGATCAATTTTAGAATTTATTGTTCACATTATTCACAAAAATTATTGTTTACCTAACAAAATCGATAATGTTAGAGAGACAATAATGTAAAGTTATCATATTTAATTTAATATTTATACTTTTATGTATGTAAAATTTATGTTTACACATTTATATATCTAATATTATTCGATTATTCCAGCAGTAGTTAAAAAAGAAAAAATTATCATAAAACACCATTAGCACATTTTCATTAATAAAAAAGAATAACTAAACTAAAATTATTCTAAAAGACCTAATAAAATTTATTTAAGAATAAGTCCGAAAGAAATTTATAAGACGACCATAATATCCCTTAGTATTATCATCGTTTTCCATTGTAATTTAGTTTTCTTTCCACCTTTATGTCCAACGACTCCACCAGATTCCCTTAAAAACTCTCTTTCTATGCATTAAAGAGTTGTAACAAGAAGATTCTGGTGAGCCTTGTTTGCATATATAGTTGCAAATGATTTTGGATAACCTGATTCTATCGATCGAAAATCTCATTATAGGGGGTTCGCTTATGTACGTAATTATCGATGATAATGAGTTCTGAATGAAAAGCTTATAGAATTTTACTAATTTTTTATAGAGTTTGTTAGACAAAATATAACTTTTATAAGAAAATTATAAAAAAAATAATTAGTTATATGGTGAGGTCTCTATATATAATATTTATATTTATTTTAAATTAAATCAGATTATTTGACAGTTGGTTATCTATTTTATTTTTGAAACTTACAAGAGGTGCGAAAATGGTTACGGGCCAATCTAAATTTTCCGCAACAAGTATATTAATAGTAACTGTCAGCTGACATTAAGTTAGTCTATAAATAAAGTTTTAGGAACACATTGTAGGGAATTCAGTTCTTTTTGAAAAACATTTAGAAACCCAAAACGCTCTCAATCCTTTGACATCATAGAGTAAAATTGAGAATCTTAAATAATTCCTCTGAACTCAAACACTTATACTTTGCCTTCTTTCAGTTTTTATTAATAAAATTCCTCTACTTTTACGTCTTTTTCTTTTTTACGTTCACGTTTCTTCCTTCATCTTCTTTTTAATTTCATGTTTGCCTCAATTTCTACAATTTACTTCGCCACCGGCACCTTACATTTATATGTTTATTTGTTACTTTTATTCCTTTTAATTTTATTTGATGTTACAATTGCGACATTGAGATACCCACGTTTTCTTTTAAACATAAACAAAATTTGAGTAAAACAAATTGACACGCCCGGTAGGACCTTGTCAATAGATTGTAATTGTCAAAAGAAAAACTAGGAGTTTTAAATTTGCATATGGTTGCGCAGTGGTAAATTCGTGCGCCTAGAGACAGAAATTAGCGTCAGTTGACATCTCAAATACTTCTACAGCATCTTCTTCTACTTCCAGTGATGAGACTAGAGGAAATGAATCCAAAAATTCTTCTATGATTTCAAATGCAGAGCCTACCTTGCTGTCAATAAGACGTGATGGCGTTGTCCATGCCCATACAAGGTTAAATGCAACTCACATAAATACTATGGGATGGCCGCCATATGGCTTGCCACCGGGGTATGTACCCCATGGTGACTCAAGAATTGCATGTGCCTCTCTACTCAACTTTTCAAAATCCTCTTTATCAAAATCCATATGGAATGTCAAATGTACCTGTTTTTCGGGTGTCAGGTTCACACATATCACAACAAATTTTTCACATGCTATTAATATAGAAAATAACAGTGCATCTAATTCTACTACATCCACTGTCACTAGGATAGAAAATTCTAGACCTGTGTTTTCTAACATGTCAAGAGCAATGCCTGTTAATCAACCTAGTCAAACCGTGGGATCTTTAGCAAATATTAGGCAACAGATAGATGAAAGTCACCATGATCTAGTAAACATGTTAACTCATCAAATGGTGACAGGTTTAAATCCTCTTTTAGAAAATACAAACACTAGAATTGAACAATTAAATAGACAAGTTAATAGGATTGCTATTGTGGTAAATTTAGAAGAAAATGACAACCAGGATTTAAGATTTGATAATGTCAATCAGAGCGGTGGAGCACTTCCTAATTATAATATTCATATTCCTAGACATGGTCAAAATGCTGATGATATATTGGAAAGACTTAGGAAAAACAACTTAGGGGGGCATTATAATCTAGCAAGAAATGCCAAACAAGTTTTAAATTATTTGGGATTTAATGTTGGTTGCTTAAATAGGTCGTATTTTGTGTCTGTTTTTCCTAAATGTGTCCAATACGCAGAGCTCCCAAGGGGTTGAAAATTTTCAAAATCCCTTACAAAATTTTCTAGAGAAGAAAATGAGTCTACAGTAGAGTATATTGCTCGATATACTGTTGAAATTGGGGAATCAGCTTCTAATGAATATCTCAAGATGAGATGCTTTCCTTCTTCTTTAACAAAAAATGCATTTACATGGTTCTCCAATTTGAGACCAAATTCTATATATTCTTGGGCGCAATTAGAAAGAAATTTTCATGATCAATTTTTCTGAAGTGAATTGAAAGTTAGTCTTACGGATTTATTCTTTGTCAAACATGCAGAAGGAAAATCCATTGACACTTATTTGGCACAGTTTAGAAACATGAGAAATAAGTATTTTACTCCGATTTCGAAAATTGAAGTTGTCAAAATGGCTACTAATGGGTTAGAATTTGGAGTTAGGAAGAAACTTGTCAATCAACATACTTTAGATCTTTCCTAGTTAGCTGAGAGAGTAAGACAAATAGAAAAAATTAAAAAAAAATTCAAAAAAAGTTCTAAAAAGGTTGCATATGTTGATTGTTTTTCCGATAGTAGTGATTCAGATGAGAAATAGGTTTATATTGCTGAATTGCGTGGAGGTCCTCCTTATATATACAAATCTTTGAGGCCTGTTAAAGGAAAAGAAAAAGTTTCTTCATATTCCAAAATTGAAAATAAGACTTATTCTTTTGATATTTCTAAGGTAGATCAAATATTTGAAGTTTTGTTAAAAGATAAGCAGCTTATTTTACCAGAAGAAAAAAAGATGCCTTCAGCTGATGAAATAAAGAATAAAAAATTTTGTAAATCATATATTCTCACACACCACTAATAATTGCATCTCTTTCAGGGATTTGATACAAAAAGTCATTGAGGAGGGACGGTTGAAGTCTGAGGATAAAACTGCTATGAAGGTGAATGTTGAACCGTTTGCTGCTGATTCAAATTATGTTGAGCCATTCAATTTGTCAGTCAACATGATAGGAATTGACGCTACAGTGACTAGTGCTCAAGATGAAAATAAAAAGACCTGAGAATTTTTTAGCAAGACAAAAAGCCAGTTTATCCTCGTCCTGGTGAGGATTTGTTAGATTTTTTATTCAGAATTAAAGAATCTGATAGCACCATTGCTATGTGCCCAAAGTACAATGATGTTTTTGACAAGGAAGCTACAAAAGAGTTTGAAAAATACAAAGTTGAAGAGAAAGAAAAGGCTGAGTTGAGAAAGAAAATTGCTGAAAAAGAAAATGAAACTAACGAGCTAAAGCGGAAGATAGCCAAAGAAAAATAAAAGTTGGACGGTCAAACTCCTTTGAATAAGTGTGTCAACAATACTGGGATACAACCCGTCAACCAGAAGATGAAGACTGTAGTCATGATTGATGGAAAACCTGATGGCTTTTCTTAAAAGACAAGAGTTCCCCCTACCAAAATTTCAAACAATAAATGGGTCCAGAATGTGAGAAATGTGCAGAATCAACCTACTACTTTTGCAAGAGGAAAAAATAAATGGGTGAAGCCTAGACCTTTTAAGCCCAGGTACTACGAGTCTCAGTTATGGAACATGAATCATGAACAGGATGGAGGTAGTATATAATTTCAAAAAATGTGCCTATTCCCTCAAAGCCAATTTATTCTTGTTATAATCCTAACATGCAGCAGGTTCCTAATTATTCTCCTTGGCCAAATTGTCAAAATATTCTAAAATATTCTCCTTTTACAACTTGTAAGCAAAAAGAGAATATACCTGAGTATGGCCAAGTCTGCAGAAATAGGCAATTCTTCTAATCACCCTAAATGTAATAAAAATGTAAAGAAGAATCTTACTGGAAAGAAGCTAATGGTTGAAAACAAGGAAAAAAAAGGATGAAGATTTAATTACTGATAATTTTGACATTAGTTTTGATGACAGCTTAAAAGCAATATTTGGTGTTAAGCAACCTATAGCTGTGGTGTCAATACTGCCTGAGGAGTATAGTCAAGTCCGGGAAGTAAAGTCATTAGAAGATGATTGTTATGATGTCTTTCCTGAAAGCAAATACTTATTGCTAGATGACAATATGTGTGGTGGAGGATTGTTTGAGAAGCCTACTGAAAATGACAAGGAACACTTGCGTCCATTGCATATCAAGACTCGTGTTGATGGAAGGATACTCAATAAGATTTTGGTTGATGGGGGATCTACTGTCAATCTCATGCCTGAAAGAATGATGAGAAGGCTTTGAAAGACTGAAAAAGATCTAATTAAAAGTAGCATTAGGATAAAAGATTTTAATGGAAGGACTTCTTATGTTAGAAGTGTGGTTCTGCTGTCAATTGTTGTTAGTTCTGTCAATAGGCCAACTCTATTTGTTGTTGTTCCTTCTAAGGCTGGTTTTAACTTGCTTTTGAGACATGATTGGATTCATGGAATGGGTGCTATTCCGTCCACTCTACATCAAAAATTGATTTTCTGGAATGAAGATGGAGGAGTGAAAGAAGTTCTTCCTGACAATAGTACCTATTAC
Organism: Arachis hypogaea; assembly: GCF_003086295.3. Lineage (NCBI taxonomy): Eukaryota > Viridiplantae > Streptophyta > Magnoliopsida > Fabales > Fabaceae > Arachis > Arachis hypogaea. The sequence continues at coordinate 20,770,166 of NC_092041.1, read as the reverse complement.
TGATGAGATGCATGTAGAGTTCAGGATGTATAATCCTGGAGTCAAGCCGCTGACGGTTTACACCAAGGCATTTAATCTTGAAAATATTGAGATGTGCAAAATAGATATGAATGGTTTTATTTTGGTCCCTAAGGCCGGGACGGATACGGCCTCAGGAGAAACTTAAATGATGAATTTGACGAGCCAACTGGCTCGGCTGTCAGCCTATATGGCAGACAGCGAAGGGTGCATTGACATTGTACCTTATGATTGTATATATGATGACGGTCCTTTAGGTTTTGAAAAAAATAACACTGACACTGTAAAAAAAGGTTGAGGTGCAGGATCCTATGGAGGAAGAAGATATTGGTAACGGTGATTATCCTAGACCAACATATGTGAGCAAGATGCTGGCAGATGATTTCAAACAAGAAATCGTCGAGATTTTGAAGGAATATTGTGACTGTTTTGCATGGGATTATTGGTGCACGAAATTGTGATTTCAATGGCGCCAACAACTTGGTACGCACAATTGTAATCTGAACTCTTTTTCACAACTTCGCATAACTAACCAACAAGTGCACTGGGTCGTCCAAGTAATAAACCTTACGTGAGTAAGGGTCGATCCCAATGAGATTGTCGGCTTGAAGCAAGCTATGGTCATCTTGTAAATCTCAGTTAGGCAGATTCAAATGGTCATGGAGTTTTGATAATTAAAAGATAAATAAAACATAAAATAAAGATAGAGATACTTATGCAATTCATTGGTGGGAATTTCAGATAAGCGTCTGGAGATGCGTTGTTCCTTCTGAATCTCTGCTTTCCTATTGCCTTCATCCAATCCTTCATACTCCTTTCTATGGCAAGCTATATGTTGGATGTCACCATTTTCAATGGCTACTTCCCGTCCTCTCAGTGAAAATGGTCCTCTACGGTTTCTGTACGGCTAATCAACTGCCGGATTTCTCGTCTCAGATGAAAAATACCATGCACAGATATCGTATGGCTAATCAGCTATTGGTTCTCAATCGTGAAGGAGTAGGATTTACTATCCTTTTACGTCTGTCATTACGCCCTACAGTCGCGAGTTTGAAGCTCGTCACAGTCATCCCTTCCCAGATCCTACTCGGAATACCACAGACAAGGTTTAGACTTTCCGGATCTCAGGAATGCTGCCAATTGATTCTAGCCTATACCACGAAGATTCTAATCTTGGATTCAGATGCCCCATTTTCGGAGGGGAGTCGATGTGAATCGTTGATTAGAAACCCAAGAGATATACATTCAAGCTTGTTTGCATGTAGAACGGAAGTGGTTGTCAATCACGCGTTCATAAGTGAGAATGGTGATGAGTGTCACCTAATCATCACATTCATCATGTTCTTGTGTGCGAATGAATATCTTAGAATAAGAATAAGCATGAGGTGAATAGAAGAACAATAGTACTTTGCATCAATACTCGAGGAACAACAGAGCTCCACACCTTAATCTATGGTGTGTAGAAACTCCACCGTTGAAAATACATAAGTGATAATAGTGTTCATTGGCTTCGGCCCCAGAGAGGGAACCAGAATAACCAAGACGTTGGTCTAAAGACTAAATGTCCAAAGATGTGAGTATAGTAGTAAAAAGTTCTATTTATACTAAACTAGTTACTAGGGTTGCAGAAACAAGTAAATGATGCAGAAATCTACTTTCGGGCCCACTTGGTATGTGCTTCGGCTGAGCATTGAAGCTTTCACATGTAGAGGCCTTCTTTGGAGTTAAACGCCAGTTTGTAACTTGTTTTTGGCGTTTGACTCTAGCTTGCAACTTGTTTCTGGCGTTCAATGCCAGAATAGGGCATAAAGCTGGCGTTGAATGCAGTTTGCGTCGTCTAAAGTCAGGCAAAGTATGGACTATTCTATATTGCTGGAAAGCCCTAGATGTCTAATTTCCAACGCAATTGAGAGCGCATTATATGGGTTTCTGTAGCTCCAAAAAATCCATTTCGAGTGCAGAGGGGTCAGAATCCAACAGCATCAGCAGTCCATTTTCAGCCTCTGAATCAGATTTTTGCTCAGGTCCCTCAATTTCAGCCAGAAAATCCCAGAAATCACAGAAAAATACACAAACTCATAGTAAAGTCTAGAAATGTGAATTTTTCTTAAAAACTAATAAAAATATACTAAAAAGTAGCTAGATCCTACTAAAATCTATCTAAAAACAATGCCAAAAAGCGTATAAATTATCCGCTCATCACAACACCAAACTTAAATTGTTGCTTGTCCCCAAGAAACTGAAAACAAAATAGAATAAAAAGAAGAGAATATACAATGAATCTCAAAATATCAATAAAACTTAGTCCCAATTAGATGAGCGGGGCTAGTAGCTTTTTGCTTCTGAACAGTTTTGGCATCTCACTTTATCATTTGAAATTCAGAATGATTGGCATCTATAGGAACTTAGAATTTCAGATAGTGTTATTGAATCTCCTAGTTTAGTATGTTGATTCTTGAACACAGCTACTTTATAAGTCTTGGCCGTGACCCTAAGCACTTTGTTTTCTAGTATTACCACCGGATACATAAATGCCACAGACACATAACTGGGTGAACCTTTTCAGATTGTGACTCAGCTTTGCTAAAGTCTCCAGTTAGAAGTGTCCAGAGTTCTTAAGCACACTCTTTTTGCTTTGGATCACGACTTTAACCACTCAGTCTCAAGCTTTTCACTTGGACCTTCATGACACAAGCACATGGTTAGGGACAGCTTGATTTAGCCGCTTAGGCCTGGATTTTATTTCCTTGGGCCCTCCTATCCATTAGTGCTCAAAGTCTTGGATCCTTTTTACCCTTGCCTTTTGGTTTAAAGGGCTATTGACTTTTTCTGGTTGCTTTTTCTTTTTCTTTCTCTTTTTTTTCACCACTTTTTTTTCGCAAGCTTTATTATTCACTGCTTTTTCTTGCTTCAAGAATCAATTTCATGATTTTTCATATTATCAATAACATTTCTCTTTGTTCATCATTCTTTCAAGAACCAACAATTTTAACATTCATAAACTTCATTATAAAAAATATGCACTGTTCAAGCATTCATTCAGAAAATAAAAGGTATTGCCACCACATCAAAATAATTAGACTAATTTCAAGATAAAATTTGAAATTCAAGTACTTCTTGTTCTTTTGTAATTAGGCACATTTTTCATTTAAGAGAGGTGAAGAATTCATGGAATTATTCATAGCTTTAAGACATAGACACTAGACACTAATGATCATGTAATAAAGACACAAACATGGATAACACATAAAGCATCAAATTCGAAAAACAGAAAAATAGGAACAAGGAGATTAAAGAACGGTCCACCTTAGTGATGGCGGCTAGTTCTTCCTCTTGAAGATCCAATTGAATGCCTAAGCTCCTCAATATCTCTTCCTTGCCTTTGTTGCTCCATCCTTAGTGCTTTTGGTGCTCCTATCCTTAGTTGCTCCCAATAGTTGTGTGGAGGAAAATATATCCCTTGAGGCATCTCAAGAATTTCTTGATGAGGGAATTCCTCATGCTCTTGTTGAGGTCCATGAGTGGGCTCTCTTGTTTACTCCATCCTCTTTTTGGTGATGGGCTTGTCCTCTTCAATGAGGATGTCTTCCTCTATGATAATTCCAGCTGAATTGCATAGGGATCACCTTTTTCTTGGCCACAACTTCATAGAAGTGGTCTTGATGGACCTTTGAGATGAATCTCTCCAACTTCCATGACTCGGAGGTGGAAGCTTTTGCCTTCCCTTTCCTCTTTCTAGAGGTTTCTCCGGCCTTAGGTGCCATAAATGGTTATGGAAAAACAAAAAGTAATGCTTTTACCACACCAAACTTAAAATTTTTGCTCGTCCTCGAGCAAAAGAAGAAGGAAAGAAGGGGAAGAAAAAGAGAATAGAGGAGATAGAGGGAGAGAGTGAATTCGGCCAAGGGGGTATAAGGTAATTGTGAGATGTGAAAATGAAGGAGGGATGAGGGATTTTTGGGGAAGAGGGATGAGGTGATTGGTGAAGAGAATATAGGGAAGAGAATATAATTTGATAGGTGAGTGGTGTAGAGGGTTATAGAATTGTATGAGGGGGAGAGAGAGAGAGGTAGGGTAGGTGGGGATCCTGTGGGATTCACAGATCCTGAGGGGTCAATGACTTCTCATCCCTAACCATTTAGGCGTGCAAAAACGCCCTTAGAGTGCGATCCTGGCGTTTAACGCCAGACTGCTACTTGTTTCTGGTGTTAAACGCCAGCTTTTATTCCATTCCTGGCGTTAAACGCCAAGCTGTAACCTGTTTCTAGTATTTAATGCCAGTTTGTTGCTTCTTTCTGGCGTTTAACGCCCAGAATGGTGCCAGACTGGGCGTTAAACGCCCATTCTGCTACCCTTACTGGCGTTTAAACGCCAGTAAATTTCTCCTCCAGGGTGTGCTATTTTTTAATGCTGTTTTTTATTTTTATTTAATTTTTGTAGTTGTTTTTGTGACTTCACATGATCATCAACCTAAAAAAAAAAGAAAATAACATAGATAAATAAAATTGGGTTGCCTCCCAATAAGCGCTTCTTTAATGTCAATAGCTTGACAGTGAGCTCTCATGAAGCTTCACAGATGTTCAGAGCATTGTTGGGGCCTCCCAACACCAAACTTAGAGTTTGAATGTGGGGGTTCAACACCAAACTTAGAGTTTGACTGTGGGGACTTTGTTTGACTCTGCATTGAGAGAAGCTTTTCTTGCTTCATCTCTTTGGTTACAGAGGGAGATCCTTGAGTTTTAAACACAAGGTAGTCCTCATTCAATTGAAGGATCAACTCTCCTCTGTCCACATCAGTCACAGCTTTTGCTGTGGCTAGGAAGGGTCTTCCAAGGATGATGGATTCATCCTCATCCTTCCCAGTGTCTAGGATTATGAAATCAGTAGGGATGTAAAGGCCTTTGACCTTTACTAGCACGTCCTCTACCTGTCCATAAGCTTTTTTCATGGATTTGTCTACCATCTCTAATGAGAATTTGGCAGCCTGTACCTCAAAGATTCACAGTTTCTCCATTACAAAGAGTGGCATTAGGTTTATGCCTGACCCCAGGTCACACAGAGCCTTCTCAAAGGTCATAGTGTCTATGGTACATGAAATTAAGAATTTACCAGGATCCTGTTTCTTTTGAGGTAATGTCTGCATAACCAAGTCATTCAGTTTATTAGTGAGCAAGGGGGTTCATTCTCTCAAGTCTCATTACCAAATAACTTGGCATTTAGCTTCATGATTGCTCCAAGGTACTTAGCAACTTGCTCTTCAGTAATATCTTCATCCTTTTCAGAGGAAGAATACTCATCAGAGCTCATGAATGGCAGAAGTAAATTCAACGGAATCTCTATGGTCTCTGTATGAGCCTCAGATTCCTTTGGTTCCTCAAAGGAGAACTCCTTATTGGTCAGTGAACGTCCCATGAGGTCTTCCTCACTAAGAATCACTGCCTTTTCACTCTCTCCAGGTTCGGCCATGTTACTCACAGTTATAGCCTTGCACTCTCTTTTGGGATTCTCTTCAGTATTGCTTGGGAGAGTACTAGGAGGAGTTTCAGTAACCCCTTTTACTCAGCTGACCCACTTGTGCCTCCATATTTCTGATAGAGGAATGTGCCTCATTCATGAAACTGAGAGTGGCCTTAGATAGATCAAAGACTATGTTTGCTAAGCTAGAGTGGCTCTGCTTAGAATTCTCTATTTGTTGCTGAGAGGATGATGGAAAAGACTTGCTATTTCTAAACCTATTTCTTCCACCATTATTATTATTAAAGCCTTGTTGAGGCTTTTGTTGGTCCTTCCATGAGAAATTTGGATGATTTCTTCATGAGGGATTATAGGTGTTTCCATAGGCTTCACCCATGTAATTCACCTCTGCCATTGCAAGGTTCTCAGGATCATAAGCTTCTTCTTCATAAGATGCTTCTTTAGTACTGTTGGATGCATTTTGCAATCCATTCAGACTATGAAAAATCATATTGACTTGTTGAGTCAACATTTTATTCTGAGCCAATATGGCATTCAGAGCATCAATTTCAAGAACACCCTTCCTCTGAGGCGTCCCATTACTCACAGGATTCCTTTCAGAGGTGTACATGAACTGTTTATTTGCAACCATTTCAATGAGTTCCTGAGCTTCTGCAGGTGTTTGTTTGACTCTGCATTGAGAGAAGCTTTTCTTGCTTCATCTCTTTGGTTACAGAGGGAGATCCTTGAGTTTTAAACACAAGGTAGTCCTCATTCAATTGAAGGATCAACTCTCCTCTGTCCACATCAGTCACAGCTTTTGCTGTGGCTAGGAAGGGTCTTCCAAGGATGATGGATTCATCCTCATCCTTCCCAGTGTCTAGGATTATAAAATCAGTAGGGATGTAAAGGCCTTTGACCTTTACTAGCACGTCCTCTACCTGTCCATAAGCCTTTTTCATGGATTTGTCTGCCATCTCTAATGAGAATTTGGCAGCTTGTACCTCAAATATTCACAGTTTCTCCATTACAGAGAGTGGCATTAGGTTTATGCCTGACCCCAGGTCACACAGAGTCTTCTCAAAGGTCATAGTGTCTATGGTACAGGAAATTAAGAATTTACCAGGATCCTATTTCTTTTGAGGTAATATCTGCATAACCAAGTCATTCAGTTTATTAGTGAGCAAGGGGGTTCATTCTCTCAAGTCTCATTACCAAATAACTTGGCATTTAGCTTCATGATTGCTCCAAGGTACTTAGCAACTTGCTCTTCAGTAATATCTTCATCCTCTTCAGAGGAAGAATACTCATCAGAGCTCATGAATGGCAGAAGTAAATTCAACGGAATCTCTATGGTCTCTGTATGAGCTTCAGATTCCTTTGGTTCCTCAAAGGGGAACTCCTTATTAGTCAGTGAACGTCCCAGGAGGTCTTCCTTACTAGGAATCACTGCCTTTTCACTCTCTCCAGGTTTGGCCATGTTACTGACAGTTATGGCCTTGCACTCTCTTTTGGGATTCTCTTCTGTATTGCTTGGGAGAGTACTAGGAGGAGTTTCAGTAACCCTTTTACTCAGCTGACCCACTTGTGCCTCCAGATTTCTGATAGAGGAACGTGCCTCATTCATGAAACTAAGAGTGGCCTTAGATAGATCAAAGACTATGTTTGCTAAGCTAGAGTGGCTCTGCTCAGAATTCTCTATTTGTTGCTGAGAGGATGATGGAAAAGGCTTGCTATTGCTAAACCTATTTCTTCCACCATTATTATTATTAAAGCCTTGTTGAGGCTTTTGTTGGTCCTTCCATGCGAAATTTGGATGATTTCTTCATGAGGGATTATAGGTGTTTCCATAGGCTTCACCCATGTAATTCACCTCTGCCATTGCAAGGTTCTCAGGATCATAAGCTTCTTCTTCAGAAGATGCTTCTTTAGTACTGTTGGATGCATTTTGCAATCCATTCAGACTCTGGAAAATCATATTGACTTGTTGAGTCAACATTTTATTCTGAGCCAATATGGCATTCAGAGCATCAATTTCAAGAACACCCTTCCTTTGAGGCGTCCCATTACTCACAGGATTCCTTTCAGAGGTGTACATGAACTATTTATTTACAACCATTTCAATGAGTTCTTGAGCTTCTGCAGGTGTTTTCTTCAGGTGAATGGATCCACCTGAAGAATGGTCCAATGACATCTTAGACAATTCAGACAGACCATCATAGAATATATCCAGGATGGTCCATTCTGAAAGCATGTCAGAAGGACACTTTTTGGTCAATTGCTTGTTTCTTTTCCAAGCTTCATAAAGGGATTCACCTTCTTTCTGCCTGAAGGTTTGAACATCCACTCTAAGCTTGCTCAGCTTTTGAGGAGGAAAGAACTTGGCTAAGAAAGTCGTAACCAGTTTATCCCAAGAGTTCAGGCTATCTCTAGGTTGAGAGTCCAACCATATTCTAGCTCTGTCTCTTACAGCAAAAGGGAAAAGCATAAGCTTATAGACCTCGGGATCAACTCCATTGGTCTTAACAGTATCACAGATCTGCAAGAATTCAGTTAAGAACTGAAAAGGATCTTCTGATGGAAGTCCATAAAACTTGCAATTCTGTTGCATCAGAGAAACTAATTGAGGCTTAAGCTCAAAGTTGTTTGCTCCAATGGCAGGGATTGAGATGCTTCTTCCATGGAAGCTGGACTTTGGTACAGTGAAGTCACCAAGCATCTTCCTTGTACCTCCACCATTGTTATTGGGTTCGGTCATCTCTACTTCTTTTTCAAAAATTTCAGTAAAGTCCTCTTCAGAGTATTGTGTTTTAGCTTCTCTTAGCTTCCTCTTCAGAGTCCTTTCAGGTTCCGGATCTGCTTCAACAAGAATGTCCTTGTCCTTGCTCCTGCTCATGTGAAAAAAAAGGAGAACAAAAAAGAAGAGGAATTCTCTATGTCACAGTATAAAGATTCCTTTATATCAGTAGAAGAAGATAAGAATAGGAGAAGGAGAAGAGAAGAATTCGAACACAGAGAGGAAGAGAGGGTTCAAATTTTAATATGAAGAGAACTGTTAGTAAATAAATGAATAAATAGAAGGAGATGAGAGAGAGTAGTTTTTGAAAATAATTAAAAGGAAAAGGAAAATATTTTTGTTTTTATTTTAAAATTTTGTTAGAATTCGAAAATTAAGAGAAGAGATAGAATAAAATTAAAATTTAAAACAATTAGTTAATTAAAAAGAATTTTGAAAAAGGGTGAAGAATTTTCGAAAATTAGAGAGAGAAAAGTAGTTAGGTGGTTTTGAAAAAGATAAGAAATAGTAAAACAAACAAAAAGTCAATTAGTTAGTTGGAAAAGATTTGAAAATCAATTTTGAAAAGATAGGAAGTTAGAAAAGATTTTTGAAATCAAATTTTTGAAAAAGATTTGATTGAAAAAGATATGATTTGAAAAAAGATATGATTGAAATTTATTTTGAAAAAAATTGAAAAGAAATTTAAAAAGATTTGATTTTTAAAATTAAAATTGATTACTTGACTAACAAGAAACTAAAAGATATGATTCTAGAATTTAAAGATTGAACCTTTCTTAACAAGAAAGTAACAAACTTCAAATTTTTGAACCAATCACATTAGTTGTTAGTAAAGTTTTCGAAAATTATGAAATAAAATTAAGAAAAAGATTTGAAAATCAATTTTTGAAATTTTCGAAAATTTTAAGAAAAAAATGAAAAAGATTTGATTTTGAAAAAGATTTTGAAAAGATAAATTTTTGAAATTCAAATCTTGACTTGACTAACAAGAAACAATTAATTTTAAAAAATTTTTGACTAAGTCAACCCAAAGATTTCGAAATTTATGAGTGAAATAAGGGAAAGATATTTTTTTATTTTTGAATTTTTAATGAGGAGAAAGAAAAACCACAAAATGACTCAACACATAAAAATTTTGGATTAAAACAAGTGATGCATGCAAGAACACTATGAATGTCAAGATGAACACCAAGAACACTTTGAAGATCATGATGAACATCAAGAACTTATTTATGAAAAATTTTCAAGAAAAGAAAAACATGCAAGACACCAAACTTAGAAATTTTCAATATTTAGACACTAATAATTCTAAAATGCATATGAAAAACAACAAAAGACACAAAACAAGAAAATATGAAGATGAAACAAAGAAATTGTGATCTCAATGGTGCCAATAACTTGGTACGCACAATTGTAATATCAACTCTTTTTCACAACTTCGCACAACTAACCAGCAAGTGCACTGGGTCGTCCAAGTAATAAACCTTACGTGAGTAAGGGTCGATCCCACAGAGATTGTCGCCTTGAAGCAAGCTATGATTATCTTGTAAATCTTCAGGTGGATTCAAATGATTATGAAGTTTTGATAATTAAAAGATAAATAAAACATAAAGATAGAGATACTTATGCAATTCATTGGTGGGAATTTCAGATAAGCGTATGGAGATGCGTTGTTCCTTCTGAATCTCTGATTTCTTATTGCCTTCATCCAATCCTTCATACTCCTTTCTATGGCAAGCTGTATGTTGGGTGTCACCATTGTCAATGGCTACTTCCTATCCTATCAATGAAAATGGTCCTCTATGGTTTCTGTACGCCTAATCAACTGCCGGATTTCTCGTCTCGGATGAAAAATACCATGCACAGATATCGTATGGCTAATCAGCTGTTGGTTCTCGATCATGAAGGAGTAGGATTTACTATCCTTTTGCGTCTGTCACTACGCCCTACAGTCACGAGTTTGAAGCTCGTCACAGTCATCCCTTCCCAGATCCTACTCGGAATACCACAGACAAGGTTTAGACTTTCCGGATCTCAGGAATGCTGCCAATTGATTCTAGCCTATACCACGAAGATTCTATTCTCAAATTCAAATACCCCATTGTTAGAGGGGAGTTGATGTGAATCATTGATTAGAAACCCAAGAGATATACATTCAAGCTTGTTTGCATCTAGAACGGAAGTGGTTGTCAATCACGCGTTCATAAGTGAGAATGGTGATGAGTGTCACCTAATCATCACATTCATCATGTTCTTGTGTGTGAATGAATATCTTAGAATAAGAATAAGCATGAATTGAATAGAAGAACAATAGTACTTTGCATTAATACTCGAGGAACAGCAGAGCACCACACCTTAATCTATGGTGTGTAGAAACTCCACCGTTGAAAATACGTAAGTGATAATGGTGTTCATTGGCTTCGGTCCCAGAGAGGGAACCAGAATAACCAAGATGTCGGTCTAAGGACTAAACGTCCAAAGATGTGAGTACAATAGTAAAAAGTTCTATTTATACTAAACTAGTTACTAGGGTTACAGAAACAAGTAAATGATGCAGAAATCCACTTCCCGGCCCACTTGGTGTGTGCTTGGGCTGAGCATTGAAGCTTTCACGTGTAGATGCCTTCTTTGGAGTTAAACGCCAGTTTGTAACTTGTTTCTAGCGTTTGACTCTAGCTTACAACTTGTTTCTGGCGTTTAACGCTAGAATAGGGCAGAAAGCTGGCGTTGAACGCCAGTTTGCATTGTCTAAACTCGGGCAACGTATGGACTATTATATATTTCTGAAAAGCCTTGGATGTCTACTTTCCAACAAATTTGCGAGCGTGCCATATAGGTTTCTATAGCTCCAAAAAATCCATTTCGAGTGCTAGGGGGTCAAAATCCAACAGCATCAGCAGTCCTTTTTCAGCCTCTGAATCAGATTTTTGCTCAGGTCCCTCAATTTCAGCCAGAAAATACCTGAAATCATAGAAAAACACACAAACTCATAGTAAAGTCCATAAATATGAATTTTGCTTAAAAACTAATAAAAATATACTAAAAAGTAGCTAGATCCTACTAAAAACTATCTAAAAACAATGCCAAAAAGCATATAACTTATCCGCTCATCAATTATACAAAGATGCCAGGCTTGAATCGTGAATTAGTAGAACATCAATTGCCATTGAAAGCCAATGTCAAACCTGTCAAATAGCCACCAAGGAGATTTGCTCCTGAAGTTGTGCAGAAGATTAAAGAAGAGATTGAAAGACTTCTTAAGGCTAAGTTTATAAGAACAACAAGGTATGTCAACTAGATTTCTAATATTGTTCCTGTCATGAAAAAGAATGGAAAATTAAGGGTTTGCATTGATTTTAGAGATTTAAATTCTGTAACCCCAAAAGATGAATATCCAATGCCTGTAGCTGATATGTTGATAGATTCTACTGCTGGTCATGAAATATTAAGTTTTATGGATGAATATTCAGGTTATAATCAAATATACATAGCTGAGGAAGATGTATCAAAAACTGCATTTAGGTGTCCATGTGCTTTAAGAACTTTTGAATGGGTTGTGATGCCATTTGGGCTCAAAAATGCTGGTGCAACTTATCAAAGGGCGATGAATAAAAATTTTCATGACTTTATTTGAAATTTTATGAAAATTTATGTTGACGATGTGGTTGTCAAATCAAATGCTAAAAAAGAGCATCTAGAAAATTTAAAAAAAAAGCATTTGAAAGAATGAGAAAGCATAAATTGAAAATGAATCCCTTAAAATGTGCTTTTGGTGTGAGTGCAGAGAATTTTCTTGGTTTCTTGGTATAGAAAAAAGGGATTGAAATTGACAAAAATAAGGCAAAGGCTATCTTAGAGGCTCCTCCCCCAGCTAACAAAAAGCAATTGCAAGCATTTTTAGGGAAGGTCAATTACCTTAGAAGGTTCATTTCCAATCTGTCAGAAAAAATCAAGGTTTTTGTGCCTCTGATCAAGTTGAAAAAAGAGGAAGAGTTCTAATGGAAAACAGAGCATCAAGAAGCTTTTGACAACATCAAGCAGTATTTGACTAATCCTCCTGTTATGACACCTCCAAGGCATGGAGCACCTCTAAAATTTTACGTGTCAACTTTTGAAGTAACAATTGGTGGAATGCTGGCTCAAGAAGATGAGAATGGTAACAAAAGAGTGATTTATTACCTAAGTCGTGTGCTAAATGATGTGGAGAGCCGTTATTCTCCAATTGAGAAACTTTGTTTAGCTTTATATTTTTCTTGTTTAAAACTTAAGTGCTATTTGATTCTTTAGGAATGTTTATGTAATTTCTAAGTTTGATGTTCTTAAATATATGTTGTCTTCTCCAATATTGCATGGTAGAATAGGAAAATGGATGTTGGCCTTAACGGAATTTTCTTTATATTTTGTTCCTGTAAGAGCCGTTAAGGGTCAGGTTCTAGCTAATTTTTTGGTTGATCATCCTTGTATTGACATTGATGAGAGTTTAATGGATTTCATTGGTTTGGTGCCTTGGAAATTATATTTTGATGGTTCATGCCATAAGGGTGGTGTTGGTATAGGAATTTTAATTATTTATCCAAGCAGCGAGCCAAGTAAATTCCTCTTTAAATTGAATTATTCATGTTCCAACAATGAGACAGAGTATGAAGTGTTAATAATGGGACTGGAATTATTATTAGAAAGAGGAGTTAAAAATGTGGAAATTTTTGTAGATTCACAACTTGTAATCCGTCAAGTATCACTTGAGTACAGGTGTGTTAGTGAAAATTTAAGAAAGTATTTCAATATGGTCACAAAGTTGTTGAGCGAGTTTGACAATGTCATTGTAAGGCACGATCCAAGGGAGTTAAATCAAGAAGCGAATAAATTAGCTCAAATTGCTTCAAGATATAAGATCAAGCCCTCAACACTAGAAAAATTGGTAAGAATAAAGGACGTATTTATACCTTTGAGAGAAAGAGAAGTATTGTCATTAGAAAAACTAGATCCAGAAGATTGGAGAGTACCAATTGTGGAATATTTAGAAAATTCAAGTCTTAGTGTCGATAGAAAACTTAAATATAGGGCTCAAAGTTATGTTCTAATGAATAATGTCTTGTTTAAGAAATCTGTTGATGAAAACCTCTTGACATGTTTGGGAGAAGAAGAAACGTATTTGGCTCTTATTGAAGTGCACGAGGGAATTTGTGGTGCCCATCAATCAGGGAAAAAAATGAAATGGGTGATAAATAAGAGAAGATTGTATTGGCCAACTATTCAAAGAGATTGTATAAATTATGCTAGGTCCTGTGAAGAATGCCAAAAACATGGAAGCCTTCAACATATTCCAACATCAGAATTGCATGTTATAATTAAGCTATGGCCGTTTAGAGGTTGAGCTTTAGATCTGATTGGACAGATTCACCCACCTTCTTCTAAAGGTCATAAGTTCATTTTGGTTGGTGTTGATTATTTTTCTAAGTGGATAGTGGCTATCCTTTTAAGGGAGGTGACTCACAATGAAATAATTGATTTTATTAAGGAGCAAATTGTGCATAGGTTTGGAATTCCTCAGTCTATTACCACTGATCAAGGAACCATGTTTATTGAAAAAAAGGTCATGGAATATGCCAAGTCTAGGGATATAAAAATGCTTTCTTCTACACCGTATTATGCCCAAGCCAATAGATTAAGTGGAGGCAGCGAATAAAAGTCTGATTGCATTAATTAAAAAATACATTGGAAGGAAGCCAAGAAATTGGCACCAAACTCTCAGTCAAATTCTTTGGGCTTACCAAAATTCTCCGAGAGGTTCTACTGGAACAACCCGTATAAGTTAGTTACGGTCATGATGCGGTGTTGCCAATTGATATTAATCTGCAAAGCATAAAGGTGGCTAGACAAGATGAGATACCAGTAGTAGATTATTGGAATTCTTTGCATGATGAGCTCAATGAACTAGATGACAAAAGGTTGAGAGGTTTAGAGCGGGTAATTCGAAAAAAAGAGATTATGTCAAAATCATACAACCACCATGTTAAAGCAAAGACATTTGCAGTTGGAGATTTAGTGTGGAAAACAATTTTGCCTATAGAAAAAAGTTAAAAACTTATAGTAAGTGGTCTCCAACTTGGGAAGGACCTTATGTAGTTGACAAGATTTATTCTAGAAATGCTTATAAGATTATTGAAGTCGGATCAGGAAGAAGAATTCCTTCAATAAATGGCAAATATCTAAAAGTATATAGGCCAGGCGTACATGAGATAAACATTCCACATGTTTAAGGACACGAGAATATCCAGTTGAAGTGTCAAAGGAAAAAAAATAAAGAGCTAACTAACATTTGCAATTCAGTTTGTATAACATGTCCTTGTGATTTCTCTGAATTGCAAGTTCCATTGACAGTGTAAAGTATTAAGATTATGAGACAAATATATGTCCAAAGCATCAATTTAAAATAAAAAGTCAATACAGAAAATAACTTATCATTTTGTAAGTACAGTATAGTACATGCCAACATATAGAACTAAAAGTTTGGTGAATAAACCTATATGAAGCTAGAGGCATGTCAATAAATGCATATTTGATTTAATTTGACAGCATTTGAGGCGAATGCACACAAGATGGCATGCACCAGTGCAACCTGACATGGACAGATATGGAGGATATCCCAAATGAAATACAAAAGAGTTCACTATGATATTAATAATTGGTTTAGTGTGAAATCTAAAAGTGTACAGTCTCCAAAATAAAGATAGAGTACATACAAAAGCAAGTAATAAACAAAACTCTAAAAGTTTAAAAAGTTAAGATTGCAAGGACATATTAAAATCACAAAGGTTTTTATAAGAAATACAAGACTAAGTTTCAAAGATCTCCTTCAAGCAAGTAACTTCAGTTTGGAGAGAGGTTTGGAAGTTCCTGGCTTCTTTGGCAGCTTCTTGTGAGGAGAGCATCTTCTCTTCAAGTGACTGTAAGGCCGCATTGCTACTGTCAAGCATGCTACTTGCTTTGGCAAATTGATCCTCATTCTTTATCAAAATAGCATCCAGCCGATTTTTTACTTCTCTCTTGACAGCCAGCTGTTGTTCCAAGTCTCGAATCTCCTCAGATAGCTCATGAGCCCGATCTTTAGCTTTTGCAATATGGGCAGCCAGGGTAGTTTTGGCAGTCTCAAAAGAGGAGGTGTCTTGTATCAACTTAGAAAGAGCTTCAGTTGATTGTTGATATGATGAGATAGCTGCTTGAAAATCTAAAAATTTGACATAAAAGTCCTCATAAACCTTCCGCAAGTGAGCCTACAAAGGATCAATAGTCTTAGGATGTGGTGTAATTGAAAAAGTTTGAAGAATATCAAAAATATGAGCCTTAAAGTACGGATCGATAGCAAGTGTCAAAACAGGTTTGGATAGAATGACACTGAGTTGTTAGGCCAATGGAAGCAGGACAGAATTGTCGACAATCTTGGTTGTGGGAGGTGTAGTATAGATCTGCTCTGTTGGAAGGTGACTTTGAATGGTAGAACAAGATTCAATTATGGCCTTCTATGTATCCATACTACATGCATATGCTTCATTTAGACTTTCTAAATCAGCCAATAAATCATTCACCACATTAGGGGTCTGAGCATGAATGAAAGCTGAATCTACACCGTCAATGGTTAAAGGGAGTAGCTCCTGAGATTCCCATATCTTTGATTTTGAGGCCTCTGGTTCAGGAGAAAAATTCTTGCCATTTTTTACAACATGCTTAATAACAAATGGCCACTTTAGATGAAGAAGGAGGGCTTGGTGACAGATGGTGGCTTGAGGTTATCATAACAATGCAGATTGAAAAAAATTCAAGTATTGGATGCCGAAGTTGTCAACGATCAACAAACAAGCTGTAAAAGTAGAAAAAAAATGAAATTGAACTTATATGGGTTTAATTTGATTTAAGCAGTAAGCATGGATTTAACATGAAACAAGACTTAATATTACTTGCTAACACTCATGAATATAAAAAAAATCCATAAATGAAACATGAAAAAAATTCATTAACTATTAGATTGATTATTGTTGAAAGTATGGAGAATGTGTATATAATCTAAGCAAATCCCTTTATTTTCTACTGCATTTGTGTAACGTTGCTTTAGAGCATTGCGAGGGATCCTAGAATTACATTCTTCATTAAAAAAATCCAATAATAAAAAATGATACAAAAGCTAAATTATTTCTAATTAATATGGTCACAAGATAGCAATTGTTTCTACTTACATTAGAAAAGTCTAGTTAAATTAAAATAGATCATATTAGTGAAGGGGGCAAAACAAGGTCACTCATTGTTGCTCACTCATTTTTAGAAAGAAACTAGCAAATATATACACAAAGAAGTCGGTTAAAGCATCTCCTTCAGCAACAAGACCTCGAGGATTAGAAGACAACTGAACCAGGGAAAGCAAATTGAAAAAATTCAAGACCTTGATCCTCAACGCATCGTGAATAGGTTTTGGGGAAGCACGCAATTTTCAATTAGGGAACATCAAGTTATATTTGTAGATATAATAATATATTACCCAAAAAAATTAAAAAAAAAGATAAAATTTCGACATGTTTGTGCCAAGAAAATAAACTATCCTTTTAATCCTATTTTTTGGAGCAAAATGGACAGAATATATTTTTTCATTTTTCCTACCTCTTCTTTCATACTTAAAAATAGAAAAAAGACAGCAACATAGCAGAATTGAAGAATAGGGTTCAACAGTCAAATCATAATTTAAGTCAAAGAATATAAAAGAAAAAAGAAGAATTCTCTTTAGAGTAAGATTCTAGTCATGAATAATACAATGGATATTTTGCATGCCATTTTTGGGATTAGGATTCCTCTGAATCAATAATAGAAAAGAGAAAGATAAAAATGGAGCTGGCAATGAAATCCTACCTGAAATTTCAGAAAATCTAGATACATTTGAATCTTTGTGAATGGAAGAAGCCCACCATAGTAGATAGAATTTAGAAGAATAAGAGACGCAAAGTTGAAGAAAAAGTTGTTGGGTATTCAAACACTAACGTATTCTCTCTCTCACAAGTATTACAAGAAGATAAGAGTATTGAGCTATCTTACTTTTTTTATTTAGCCAAAATAAAAATAAATAAATAAATAAGTGAATAAATAAAATAACAAAAAAGAAAAAGAATACGGGTACTCTTGTGTGTTCTCTAGGTGACGTTTCAAACTATTGTTATTATTCATATATATTTTAAAAGAGAAAAAAATATATAATAATAAAAAAAGATATATATATATATATATAAAATAAAAAATAATAATAATAAAATAAATAAATAAATAAACATATGTTTGTATATACTTCTTTTATTATTATAAACAATAAAAATTTTTCACTTTCAATCACCGTATAACTTCAAGTGAAAAATTTTGGGGGCATTATATTAGACAAAATATAATTTTTATAAGAAATTATAAAAAGAAATAATTAGTTACATGGTGATGTCTTCATATATAATATTTATATCTATTTTAAATTAAATTAAATCATTTGACAGTTGGTTATCTATTTGATTTTTGAAATTCATAAGAGGTACGGAAACGGTTACGGGTCAATCTAAATTTCCTGCAACAGGTGTACCAATGGTAACTGACAGCTGATATTAAGTTAGTCTATAAATAAAGCTTTAGGAAAATATTGTAGGGAGTTTAGTTCTTCTTGAAAAACACTTAGAAACCCAAAACACTCTCAACCCCTTGGCATCACAGAGTAAAATAAAAAATCTTAAGTAATTTCTCTGAACTCAAACACTTGTACTTTGCTTTCTTTCAGTTTTTATTAATAAAATTCATCTACTTTTATATCTTCTTATCTTTTACGTTCATATTTCTTCCTTCATCTTCTTTTTAATTTCCTGTTTGTTTCAATTTCTGCAATTTACTTCGCCACCAGCACCTTGCATTTATATGTTTATTTGTTACTTTTATTCCTTTTAATTTTATTTGACGTTACAATTACTACAAAAAAAAGGCCTATGGTCACAGTTTTAAAAAGGGTGACCATAGATCTATGGTCACGGTTTTAGACCTATTGTCACGGTTTTTTACCGTGGCCTATTCTCTCATGGCCATAGGTCTATGGTTACGATTTTTTTATCTATGGTCACGGTTTTTATGGTCACGGTTTTAATTTTCAAATTTTGATACTTTTAGGCCACCCCCCAAAACCGTGACCATAGACCCTTTTAGGCTACCCCCCAAAACCGTGATCGTAGACCCCTTTAGGTCACCCCCTAAAACCGTGACCATAGACCCTTTTAGGTCACCTTTTTCTGAAAAATCGTGACCATAGACCCTTTTTGGTTACTGTAAAAAATCGTGACCATAGACCCTTTTAGGTCACCCCTCAAAACCGTGACCATAGACCCTTTTAGGCCACCCTTTTTTAAAAAATCGTGACCATAGGTACTCTATGGTTACCCTTTCCAAAAAAACCGTGACCATAGCTTTTTTGTTTTGGTCACCCTAAAAAACCGTGACCATAGAGAGTCTATGGTCACGGTTTTTTACCGTGACCAAAAAAACCGTAGCCTTAGGCCCAAAATGTTGTAGGGAATTACGACATTAAGATACTCATGTTTTCTTTTAAACGTAAACAAAATTTGAGTAAAACAAAGTTCAACTATTAAGACAATTTTTTCAAGTTAATATTAAAATTAAGTACATTTAGATTTTTATTGTATAGACCAAAAAAATTTTTCGTTTTTAAACTTTTTTGTACATAAAATCGTTCTTAAGGTTTAACATCGTTTTAAAATTATTTTTTTGACCAAAATCTTAAAATTTTAGACTAAATTACCCCTAAAAAAATTATAAAATTAAAAACAAGAAAAAAAATAAAGAAGCCATTAATGGAGGAAAAAAACCATAAAGAAGTTATTAATGGAACACCAACAACAACAACAGACAATATTCAACAACAACATAATATTCAAATTTAAGAACAACAACATCTCTTCTTCTTCTTCATCACAGCATCAACAACAACAACAATAAAATCAGAAGCAAAAAAAAGATGAAATAGAAGAAATAAAAGCAGAAACAGCGACAACCAGTTTGGAACAGTGGCGAGCACGCGAGGAGTAGCAGCAACAACGACTCTATCTTCTCCACAACGCCATCTCCACCACGCCCGCTCATGGACGTGCTTCTCTTCCGCGAACGGTTTCAGATATCCTCTTCTTCCCTTTTCTAGCGACGATTTTGTAACACAAAGGCAGCGGCGGCAGTGCGGCGGTTCCAACAAGCTCGTGCACACACTCTCTCTCACTTCCGCATATTCTGCCTCTTTTCTCAATCTCTCATATTTTTTCTATCTTTATTTCAAAAAAAATGATATGATGAAGAAAAAGAAGAAGAAGAAAAAGAAGAAGAGATGTGATGAAGAAAAATAAAAAGAAGAAGAGAAGGGTATTTTAGTTTGAAAGATGATTTTAAAACTTCATTGAATTTTAGGGACAATTTTGTATGCAAAAAAAGATTGAAAACAAAAAAAAATTATGACTTATACCTTAAAAACCAAAATCATACTTAACCTTTAATATTACAAGAGATATTAAAATTAGTTATAACTTCATTCTATTATTAAAAAGTTGTTAGTACTGTTGTAACCGTTTTGGTCCCTTTTTTTATCAAGACTTATAGTTAGCATAATAGAATGTTAGTCTTAAGCATGTATAAATACTTGTATAAGTGAAGATTAAAACTAATGCAGTAATACACGTTATTCAATTTTTCTTTCAATCTTCCTTTCTCTAATCTCCTCATTATTCTTACATGGTATCACGAGTTGTAATGATTCATGGTTGATAAAACAAATTTTGTAATTTCTGCTAATAACTTAGTAATAGTTTTTCAATCTTCACTCACCACTAACAATGTTGCTGCCAACAAACCTGTCTTTTCCATTAGTTGAAAACTTTTTTATGATAATTTTTTAACATGGAGATATCTTGTAACTCTCATAATTTGTGGACAAAAATTAGAAAATCACCTTGACAAGAACAAATTTCTATAACACTTTCACTATTAGAATATCACATTTTCGACTGCGCTACTCTTCTGATAGCAAAAATATTACAACAACTTCTATATATTTAATAATAAAATATGAGTCTTTAATTTGAAATCATATCGTTGTTTTCTTAAAAAAAACAGAAATACTTTTAAATTTTTACTAACATATATATATACATATATATAAAATTTCTTATACAATTAACTTACAATTATTATATACATATCATATAATCACCATTCCTATCCCTCTTACAAGAATATAGTAATAAAAGTGAGGGAGAAACTATAACATATGTATACAAACTAAAATAGCATATCTAAAAACTTAGCAAAAATTCTGCAAACTTCCTCGTCCGTCCTGAAAAGAGAAGTCAGTAGGGGTGAGAACATCATCCTCGCAGGTTCTTAGTAGAGGGTTTAAGAACTATCATAAGAGGATACGTATAAAAAGAAGAATGGATTTTGAAAACAGAGATCTTCGTTCGTCGTATGAATCTTTTTTAGACCACAACGATTAATAGTACAAAAAAGCCAACTTCATATCTTTTCTTATAGAAAGTTCCAATCTCAACAATTTGCATGATATTTTAATACATACCAAAGGGTCAATCAATCTTTAAACTCATCCATTATAGCCTCCGGCCAAAACATAACCAATCATGGCCTCCAACCCAATATATAATCAAATCTTGGCCTCCGGGCCAACAAAATCCATCACCGTTACCATCAAATCACCACTAAATACTCAAAATAGAAATCAATCACAAGAACAAACAAATACAAGGCAAACACATTTAAAGAACAGTTACAGCAAGTATTACAATTATCAGTTAAACAGAATTCATCAGATAGGCAAACCAAAATACTTAAGCACACCCAAACAAAACAAATAAATGCAACATGCTACATGTCTGTCCTACTGGCCGTGAGCTCACGTGTCGGTTAAATTGCCAGAGCCCGACACATTCGTTAGCTAACTCAGACATTGTCTCTAAGTTGCACAATAACATATCTCAGCACATTGGCTGGCCATTAGAGGAAGAATGCCCTGTCACCATTAGAGGGATTACGTGCTTTGTCACTATTAAAAGGATTATATGCTTGTCACCATTAGAGGGATTATATGTCCTGTCACCATTAGAGGGATTATGTGCTCTGTTGCCATTAAAGGAATTATGTGCCCTATCACCATTAGAGAGAATATGTGCCCTGTCACGTGCAACCAGCGAGAAATCATAGACAAACGGAATCGACCACCGTCCTTGCCAACTTATCACATTCATTGTCTTTTTATCTATTTTATTCTTAGTTTCAAAACATTCCCACTTTCTTTACAACAATCTATCCAACACCTTTTCCTCCAATCCTTGTTCTTTTAAAACCATTTAAAATTTAAATTCCTTTCCAAACATTCAAAATTCATTTTGCAGACTTTAATAATTTCTTAAAAATTTGCTAAAACGACTCAAAACATACTCCTTTCTTTAGTAAAATCAAAATCAAATAAAATAGTTCTTTAATAAATTCTAACCAAAACAATAATCTTTAATTTTTATAAAAACTTTGACAGCATCTCCTCTAAAACTCGGACTTTTACCACCATTCAAGGGTCCCAACCAAACTATTTCTCAAACCCTTCTAAATCATTTTCAAATAGCAATCATTTTCAATTATCAAACCATTTCCAAATATCAAATCATTTTCAAATCTATTTTAAACCAAATTTTGATATCAAATCAGGTCTGATATCAAACCAAATTTTAATATTAAATCTCTTCCAATAATTCAAGAAAAACCAATTCAACAACATCAGCTAACTATTCAGAATATTCAACTTTCTCAATCGATCAATCAATTATTCAAACAATTTCATTCATCCAAAATAACTCAATTCAATCCATAAGACTTACGAGATCACAAAAATATACTTTTCGCATTAATATCAACTTGAAACAACTCTTGAAAGTAAAATAAGTTTAAAAAAAGCTCCCGTACCTCGAATTGTCAAACTCAGATATTATTAAACACAGCGAACCTCCCTTTTTCTTTATGTTCACAGCAGTGGCAACACTTTTGACCACTCCCGTGACAGCTACAGCCATCAGACACCGCATGCAATCACAGTAACTCAACCTGTACCACTAGGAAGGAAGAATAGGGACAAAAGCACCTCCAGCAGTGCTTCCAGTGACCACGGCACCGTTCTCCAGCGACAGAGGCACGACAGCCATAGCAGTAGTAGCAACGGAGCTCCAACGGTGGCAGAACCACCCCGCTACGCCGTTTCTCTCCTTTGCATGTGACAACTACGGCCTCCCTCTCACATGAAACACGACAGCTCTTCTCCTCATTTGGTTCGTGCGACGGTGGCAGCAACAATGGGTCCAACAGGTCTGCCGACTCCATAGACGGCGATGGCAAGACGCGAATGAACGATGGCGATGGTGAAGCAGGCTTGACGGCAGGGCGTGGCAGCACAACTTGTTCCTTCTTCCTTCATTCACATTGCAGCCCTCTCTTCTCTCCCTCTCCGCTTCTCTTTCTCTCTTTCTTTCGTTTCTTTCTTCTGCGTGTATGTGTCTATTTGTGAGGGAGTAGGTGGTTGGGGGTATGTGTGTGTGGCAGCTGCTGAGGGTAGGGGGTATTAGGGTTTGTATTTTGTTTGTAAATTAGGATTAGGATTTGATTTGGGAATTACGGTTTGGGTGGAGCATTAATTTAAAATCAAATTTAATCCAATATAATTAACTTTAAGAAAATTATTTATTTTTCAACTTACAAACTATTTTTAATTAAATACTCTAATTTAAAATTAGAGATAAATAAATAAATTTTTTTAGTTCATAAAATTAATCAAAACTTTCAATTATTCGATTTAAATTGTATAAAACTCTCATTATTTTCAGGGTAATTTACTGAAATAAACCAAATGCCTTTGGGACATTCACGAAGGAAATTTTGTTTTGGGAGATTTAGGTAATTTTGGGGTGCATTTGCTTTATTTTAGTAAATTGTCCTTATTTTCAATTACTAAAACTTTAAATTCCTAATATGAATATATTCAATTATATAAAAAAATTTTATAAATCCTAATGGATTTTAAACTCAAAATACATTAAAATTTAATTTAATTACTTTTAAAAAATAATTTCCTTTAAATAAAATTATCAACAAATATAATAAATTATGAATAACTTACTTATTTAATTTCTAAAAATCCGGAGTCTTACAAATTCCACCACAATATGCCTCCCCTAATGATGAAG
The DNA here is from genome assembly GCF_003086295.3 of Arachis hypogaea. Classification (NCBI taxonomy): domain Eukaryota; kingdom Viridiplantae; phylum Streptophyta; class Magnoliopsida; order Fabales; family Fabaceae; genus Arachis; species Arachis hypogaea. The sequence goes on along the minus strand of NC_092041.1, from coordinate 20,746,589 downwards.
CCAGCAAAACAGAATCAAGGAAATACAAAAAAATAAAATGGCACACAGATGACTACAATGTCACATCTTGGTTATTTGCATCCATAGATTCCTCCTTCAAGCATAGGGTAATTGGCAAGTTAAACCCCAAAGTAGTCCCTGAGATTCACAAAAATGCGCCGATTTGGTCCTTGACTTCCCAATTGCACTATTTATGTCCTCAAGATTGGAAAAAATGCACCTAGTTGGTCTCTTTCCCCTTTTCCGTCCAAACTCCTTCCCGACGGCAGTGATGTGGCAATTTTTTGCCATGCTAGACATCCCAACGGTTACATGACGTGGCTATTGAAAGTTTGTAACCCAATGTGGTCCCTAAGCCCCTTTTTAACCCTAACTGCTGATGGAGTGGCGTACTCTTCTTCTTCTTGGTTGGACGTACAAATGAGAGAGACGGGAGTTCTATTCTATTCGATCAATACTTTCACCACTTGAAGAATATACCTCAACTAGGAATTTGAAATTGATGTTATCCAACATACTCTCTGCGGCCTTATTAGTTTTCTGGTAACCATAATATCCATCTTTCCAGGTTAACAAGTAGCAGACCAAACAAAATTTAGTTAATAATCCAAGGTTTAACCCCTTTTAAAGTAACATTAGTCCACATAAGCAAATAACATAAGGAAATGGTGAGCCATCAACAACATGATCAATTCTTCTAGAAGCACACCACTAACTCATAATAAGTTGAAAACTGTGAACTTAACTTATTGAGTAACTACCACATAAAAAGACAACTCTACTCATTTCAGCACAAACAAACACAAAAGGCAGCACAATAAATAGCCACATAACTTACATGGGGAAACGGTGGTTAACATACTTCCACTGTGTACCATCACAAAATCCCTTCAACAACTTATGAGTCATAGAAGTGGCTTCCATCTGTTTTATATTCTCTTTTTGCTAACACTTTTGAGGAAAAATGTACAAAAATCATAGTTCAAATAACAAGTTCAATGTTCAAAGCACACAGACAGACATAAACACAAAACACCTAGCTTCCTCTGTATGAACCTCTCCCGACTTGTTTAATACGCAAACCAGCTATTTTCTTGATTGGTGGTCCTATTGTACCAATTAGCAAGAAAACAACCATAGCCTGTTTCCTCCAACACAAAACTATGAGAAAGTAAACGTATAGAACCGTACTGTCACAATCAACAATCACTATAAGGGGATCAAGAGTGCACTCTTTTGTGTCATTTTCACAAATAGGTTATGTGCATCCAATTATTTTTCTTTAGAAGAAGAATGAGCCAAAACTGGGATTCAAGCAAGAAGAACCAACAGCTGCATAACCAAAGACCAAGAAAAAGTTGGTGAAGTCAACTCATGACCTATAAGGCTATAAGTAGTCAACTACAGAAACAGTCACCCTCCAAAAGAATCAAAACTCATTTTTCTTTTCTTTTTTTCCTGCTTCAATTTTCTTAGTAGCCAAACAAACACATTTAACAACAAACAAACAAATAAGATTCTTAACACTTACCTGTACTATGACTACGAAACCAAATCATTTTCACCATGCACAAATTCATTACACTCCATGGCTATCGAAAGCTCTGGCACTCGTGAGGCTCTGATGCGACTTGGCGTTCTTGTCGTCGATCGAATAGAACTCTCGTTTCCCTCATTTGCATGTCCAACCATCATTCCACCCAGCACAGCAACGACGAAGCAAACGAACAGGGAAGAAGTACCCTACTCCATCAGCAGTTAAGGTTAAAAAGGGGCTCAGGGACCACATTGGGTTACAAACTTTTGAACACCACGTCATGTAACCGTTGGGATGTCCAACATGGCAAAAAATTGCCATATCACTGCTGCCAGGAAGGAGTTTGGACGGAAAAGGGAGAAGGGACCAAATTGGTGTATTTTTTTCAATCTCGAGGACATAAATAGTGCAATTGAGAAGTCAGGGACCAAATTGGTGCATTTTGTGAATCTCATAGACTACTTTGGAGTTTAACCGGTAATTGGCTGCCACTTTGAACATAAATTCTGGTCCAAAATTCACACTCATTTTGTTTCTCAATCCAAGATAAGGGTTAGACAATTGCAGCTACAATTAGAAACTATCAAAGAAGAGTCAACTTTAGATTATCTTCTCAAAATTAAAAAGATTGTTGCTTCTCAAGCTGCTGTTGGAGTTTCTTTAACCGATTTAGAATACATTAATGTTATTCTTGATGGGTTGAGCAATGTTATTCTTGATGGGTTGAGCAAAGAGAATCATTCATTTATTACATTTGTCACTACAAAAGATTCACCATACACTATACCTAATTTAAAAGCTCTACTTATGGCACAAGAAGAGATCGTAGAACATTTCAAAAATCAAGACGTGATAAATAATTTCTTTGAGAAACCGAAAATATTTTTTCTTTTATACGTACATCCATACATACAAACATATATATATATACTTAAATATATCTCATCACACTTTACATTTATAAGAATAACTTCTACAAGTATATATGTATATACAAAACCATCAAATCACAACTCTTATCCCTCTTTATAAAAATATAATAACAAGGTGAGAAAAAATTATAATCTAATATATATATATATATATATATATAGTTAATAGCCAAAATGGTCCCTGAAAAATTCCTCGATCTCCATTTTCGTCCTAAAAAGAATAAATTAATCGAATTCATCCCCGAAAGATAACCAACTTAGTCACGTTTGTCCTTCCATTATTTTCTTTACTAATGGTGCTAACAGAGAATGACGTGGTAGTTACATTTTTTTTTTGTTAAAGCCTAGAACTAAGCAAGCCCAAACCTGGAAAAACGAACCTAAACCACTACCCGACCCGACTTCCTACTAAAACTCCCTCATTGATCGTCTTTTCCTGCTCCTTTATGGTGGAACACTGCACGAATCCTTTATGGCAATGGTTCTGCCGCCACTGCCTCGGTTACGGTTGGTCCTGTCACCACCGATGACTCTACTTTCGTTGCCTCCACCCATGCCTCTGCTCCCGCTACCGACGCCTCTACTCGTGTTGCTGCTGCTGACGCCTCTGCTGTCTCCGCTGACTTTGCTTCTACCGCCGATGATTCCATTGCTGCCGCCGATGATGCCGGTGTGACCTCCGAAGTTGGCCCCCCATCTCCGCTTCACTTCTACTGTCGCACTCACACAGTAACTATGTTTCGAGCTCCTCCATGCGAAGAAGGAAGAACGATGAGGCAAGTGTCTTATAAAATATCCTAGATGGAGATGACACCATTGTCCTTGACGGAGATGGCAGATTCGAATTGAAGTTACCCAAGGGGGTGGTGTGAGCCAATTCAAGAAGCTATATTTATTTTCACTGCTTGTCTTGTTCTCTTCTGGTTCTGCCTAACCCCACTTCTTCATCCACTATTCACTTCCCATTGATAAATCAAGAGAAGAGAAGGACAACTTCCTAATTGATGAAACAAAATTCTTGTTGTTGGCATCATTAATTTCATGATCAATTGCTATGTTTGGCCAAGCATCTATGAAACCTTTGGTTTATCAGATTGGAAAGTTTCCTTAGGAATCAAAACATGGTTAATGGAAGTTTGAGAGCACTTGTTGTGTTGTTGATCTAAGCACAATCCAAGCTCCAGAACGGACACACTAACAATGCTCTATCACTACTCTAATGGTTGCAGATGATATGGTGATGTTCTTCGTCTTTGTGATGATAGGTCATGGGTTAGGAAAGCAGAGGGTGAGAGTCAGAGTGAAGAAGAATCTCATACTATTTTAAGGGTAAAACGACATCGTTTAGTAAGCTGTGCTATCACTTCACGTTTCAGGTTAGCAAATCGTTAACGATAGTGTCAAGAAACTAACGGAAGGATGAACGTGACCAAGTTGGTTATCTTTCGGGGACGAATTCAATTAATTTATTCTTTCTGATACGAAAATGGATATCGAGGTATCTTTCAGAAACTATATATACTTGACTATTGTGTGCGTGTCTCTGTGTGTGTGTGCGTGTGTGTGTGTGTGTATACAAACAGAAATAGCATAGCTAAAGACTTAACAAAAATTTCGTAAACTTCTTCATCCGTCTTGAAAAGAGAAATCTATAGGGGGTGAGAACATCGTCCTCGCAAATTCTCAGTAGATGATTTAAGAATTGTCATAAGAGGATACATATAAAAAGAAGAATGAACTTTAAAAGTAATGATCATCGTTCGCTTTATGAATCTTTCTCAAAGACCAATAATTTATTATCCAAAATCTAAATTCATATTTTAATTTATAAAAGATTCAATCCAACATAATATCCAAAAGATTTCACCACATACTAACGAACCATGCTAACCAGACTTGCCGATAATTCAATTAATTAGGGCCTCTGACCCAACATATAAGCAAACCACGGCCTCCGGCCTAACATATAAGCAAACCATGGCCTCTGGCCCAACATAGATGCAAACCACGGCCTTCGACCCAACATATAATCAAATCACGCCACCACACTTCACCATAACCCGAACCAACAAATCATAAGCACAAGCAATCAAACAAACAATCAAACAATCACACATAGAAAACAATTATAACAAGTAGTACAATTAGCTGTTAACATAATATCAATGAGGTAAACCAAAATAATTATGCAAGCCCAAGCAATTTCAAACAATTGCAGTATGATGCATGTATATTTCTAAAGAGGCCATGAGCTCACATGTCGGTTGGTTGTCCGCACCCGATAACATTCCTGAGATAAGCGTTATGTACCGCCGTCCCTATCTTAAAAAACATCTCCTCCATGAGCGTTACGTATCGCCTTCCTCATAGGGGATCATTCATCCGGTCTCTAAGCGTTACATATCGCCGTCTTCACAAAGCCATACTCGTAGTCTCGTGTGGGCGTTACGTATTGCCGTCCTCACCGAGCTGCACCATCAATCTCAAGTCTAGTGAGTGTTACGTATTGCGATCTCCACTTATCAAATTTGTTTTCTCCATAAGCGTTACATATCGCCGTCCTCATGAAAAATCCTCTTTTAAGTCTCAAGTGGGCGTTACGTATTGCCGTCTCTACTGAGTCTCATGCATGTTATCTCAAGTGAGCGTTACATATCGTTGTCTCCACGAGATTGTGCTCAAAATCATATCCCATTTCAATAATATTCAAGACCACAATTCTTCGTAATCATATTTCAATCAAATAAATAGAATCTTAATCATAACCAAATTCGACTTTAGAACCATAAGTCTTCGCAATTCACAAATCAATTTCTTAAATTAACAAAACTATGAAGAGTCCGATTTTCTTTAACCAAGTTGTTAACTAACTTAAATAATTCATTCCTTCAAATTCATTTAAAATTTTTAAGAATATAACTCTTAATTAGATTTAATTAAATAAAATTTACTTTCAAATTCATTCTCAAATTTAAGAACTTTCTAGGACTCAAAAATCATTTTCTTTTACTCAAAAGTCCTGAGTTAGGATTTTTTCCAGTAAAATGAATTAGACCATCCTTAATTTTATTACATCACAAACTTATATTATCTATACTACTATACGCTTACTCATTCAATACTTAAAAGATTCTTCTATTATTTTATTTTCATCAAGTTTCGAATTTGAGTGGAGCATATTAAAATACACATGATTTGTCAGTTAAATTAAAGCCTCAGAAGAGTTTATTAAGTTAATTAACATTACTAAGAATCTAACAAAGATGAGCAGGAGGGAGTAGCTTAACAGGTCTCTTATAGTCTCAAGAAATATTAGTCAGTATAATGACGGCGAGACCATGCATTACTTACGCCGTAAAATTTACGGTACCAGCGTTGTACTTAGCTTATACTGTGTTCATGTCCCCTTAAACACGTAGCTTATACTTAACTGGCAATGGAAATTTATTAAGTAGTATATAATAATAATATTATTTTCCTGAGTTATATTATTAAATTTGATTTTATTATATTAAATTATTATAAAAATAATTTCATTGTTATGTTAATTATATATATATATATATATATATATATATATATATATATATATATATATATTCCACAGTTAAAATTGTTTTAGATTCGTCATTTGCTTTCTGTTTATGAAACTTTACCGCGGGGAGGGAGAGAAATAATTGTCATTAATTAAACTAATTTTTGTTAACACTTAATAATGACCTAATTAATGAAAGAATGTATTATCTCAAAATAATAAAGCTAAGGTAGTATTTTAAAAAGAAAATAACACTGTCTTTTGTGTGAATAAACAGAAGCTAAATTAAGTATTTTCTCGATTAGTTTTGTATCTAAACTAATTAAAGTGGAAGTACCAGAATTTGATCTATATGCCATTATAAATAAGCATTGTCTAGTCACATACATTTCATCATTTATAGTATTATTCACTTCAACCTACCACTAAAATTAATCATCATATATATCATGCGGATTAGCCTCCATTGAAAACTTTAACCCGACCTTCATCTATTAAAGTCAATATATATAACTACATTTCCATATTGTATGTATTCATTCACTATACGCAATCAACAATATGCAATTGAACCAATTAAGATCTTGCCACATGTATATTCACTTTTGCCGATGACATATCATGATGATAGACTATTAGATGTACGTATATACATTTGTGTCTAGCCAAAATGATTATGTCATCAATTGAACTATATATATCACTAGTGAAGTAGCTAGCAATCTTCTTAAAACTCTATTCATAATGAAAGCAATTTTTTATTTTATATTATGTGAATTTCATGATGAAGCCAAAACATAGCATGCAGACGCTTAACATATCTTAATAGTGCTAGGTTTTAATAAGTCTTTTTTTTTTTGTTAGTTAAGTTTAATCAAATTAGTTAAATAATTTATTAATTTAATAAAAATTATTTATTAGGTGAATTATACAATATTTTTCTTCTACTACATATTATTGTTACGTTTTTTTTTCTTTTAGTTTCTTTTTCTAATTCTTTTTCTTTCACATTTTTTCATTTTTTTACATTTTAAGAGAAAATAAAAAAATAAAGAAAATAGTTTTTTTTCTCCTCTTATTATTCTTATTCTTAATCTTTTTAAAAAAGAAAAAAAGAAATATAGAGAACAAAAAAAAAAGGAGAAGGAGAAATTAAAATTTCTGTATTTTATTTAGGACTATCAAAAATTAAGATTGTGAAAATATTTAAAAAAAAAAACAGATTCTAATTGCTTGAGTCTGTTAGTGTTAGTTATAATTGTAAAAATTTTCGATGACCTGAAAAAGGGGTTAAATTTAAGGCTATTTTTACTTTTTTTTTAAATTTTACTACCAAAAATAAATTATGTTGTGTTTGCAAAACTAATTATATAGGAGATAATTTATTTTTGTCTTATAATCAACAAATCAGAAATAGAACAAAAAAGAAAAAATTAAAATATACAATCATATATCCTGATTCAACCATCTTATATAATGTAATTTATATCTAGTCTTCATTATAATTATAGTATAATTTTTATTATCTTTTCAAAAATTTACATTCATTAATTTCTTAGTATTTTTCTTAATTCTATCCGAGACAAACCAAGTTTTTAATTAAACTTAGTTTGACTAGGTTCACTCCCTAAACTCTCAACATTAAATGCTCATCTAATTTAACAAAGTTTCATTTTAAATTCTCTCTTCTTATCCGAATTGTGATTGCTCTTTAAACTAATTTTAACAAGTTATTGTGTGTACAAAAATGATAAATTTATTTTACTTTTTTCTTTTAAACATCCTTAATTTAAAATTTTGATTTTGACTTCATTGATTTAATTTAGCCTCCAATTTTTACTTTTTTTCTTCTTCCCACTTTGGTGTTTAATAAAAAAATGAATCACCTCTTTTTTTGTTATTAACTTTTACCCGAATTGTACACCAGCAGCAGCACCATTATCTTTTCTTTTATAAAGCCAATGGACTGGATTATGGTTGATGATACGTTGATCTATTTGTCAACAGTTTTATTGATTTTGTTCAAATAGCAATTTATAGACACATTGTTCTTATTTAGACTACACAAATAAACTTGGGCCTACGTAAATAAAATATAGTTTAAATAATTTTGGGTTTTTAACTTAACTAAATACAATGTGTTTGTCATCATAAAAAATATGATTATTATTTTCTAATCTCAACAAATTGGTTAGATGGTTGCATAGTGTCTAGCTCTACCTTCCTTATATAAATAGGACTTCAATCTAATGTTATCACTAAACCTTTGTATTCTGTATTCTTAGTTCAGTAGTAATAGTTTTCATTTTCTTCTCTCCTTCTGTTTTGATTTTTGCATTCTTCAAAAAATAGATTTTTTTTCGTTCTTCAAGCTACCAGTTTCACATTCCCATTATGGTATCAGAATTTGTGTTTAAAAATTTAGAGTTTGACTTTTGAAAAATTTTAAAAGTAAAAAAAAAAAACATATAACAAATAAAAAAAAAAGAAAATCAAACAAAGTAAAAAATACTTAAGTAGACGTTATATATATAATTATTTTCATGTTATCTCTTCTTATCAACTTAACTTTTTAAAAAAAAATGGCATTATAATATGATTCCTTAAGAAATTTCTGTGATTATTGTCAAAGAAAAAACAAAAAATACAAAAATACAAAATTTTTATTGTTTGAAAACTGTAAAATTTTATATTTTCGTTTACAAAATTATGTATTTTTTTAAATAGTTGATACAAAAGAAAAGAGAAAGAGAATAAGAAAAACACAAAGACAGAAATTTTACATTTACATTTAAAAAATTTTATGTGTATCTCCAAAGAGGAGAAACAAAAAGATACAAGATTTTCAAAAGTTTATGTTTTTTTTTAATGTTTATTACAAAAAATTTTGTTCCTAAAGTTAAAAGAATGAAAAATACTAAAAGTTTTGCTAAAAAAACATCAAATAAAGTCGTCTTCTTTTTTTGTTCTTTAATTTTAAGTGGGAGAAACAAAAGAAAATTAAATAAGAAGGAAAAAGAGAAAATTAATTTCTTTGGTTTCTCATTTAATTTCTTTTTATTTTTACCTAGTACTATATATTAACTCCAAGATTAAAGAACTTGTTATTTTGATTAATTTAATATTAATTACTATTTTACATATTAACAATAGTATAAATAAAAAGTAACGTTATATCACTAATAAAATTTATCATTTTTTTTGCGACGTTTGACTAGGGTGGCAAACGGGCCTAAATCTGCCGGGCCGTCCCGCGTAACCGCCAAAAAAGGTGGGTTGGGCTGAAAAATTGGGATCGCCAAATAGTAAAAGCCCGCCTAACCCACACCGCTTAAACCGCGGGCTTTGACGGGGCGGGGCGGGGCGGGCTTCTCTGCCGGGCTTATAATTTTTTTAGCAAGAGGTATTTTTACAATTTTTTTACCAAAACCCAACTTCCCCTAACCCAACTTACAAGAGAATGAAAATGAAAATTAAGTATTTTGGACTATATTTATTTTATTTTAGAGACAATATTTATAATTATGTTTTGGATTATGTTTATTTTGCTTTGGGAACAATATTTATAATTATGTTTTGGATGAAAACTTAGTTTATAATTATATTTATTAGATATTTATAATTACAAAGACTTTAATATTTGTGAATATAAAAATTATAATTTGTTTATACTTTTAGAAATTATAATAGTTAAAAGTAAAAAATAAGAGAGATTTTTTTATGTCTTTATATATATTATTTAATAGTTAAAAGTAAAAAAGAAAAAAGAAGTTATTTGACGGGCTAAGCCTGCTGTTAGGCGGGGTGAGCTAGGATTCTGGGACCGCCTCACTAAACGGGACGGGACGGGGCGGGACGGGGCGGGGCGGGGCGGGGCGGACTTCCCCGCTTGCCACCCCTACGTTTGACTAACATTTTAAATCTTGAATAATAAATTCTAAATCTTAAATTCTAATAATATAAAATACGCTATTGGTCCTAACAATTTTCATAAATAATAATAATAATAATAATAATAATAATAATTGACATCAGGGAGTTCATCCTAGTTAGAGACAACTACGTACTTAAATTAATTTACTTAGATTTCGTGACATTGTGTATCCAAATTGTTAGACAATTATTTATGTAGAGAAGATTAACATCATGTTAATTTCAAATCCGATTTTTTAGTTTTAATATTTAAACTAGTGCTAAGAATTTGTCTCTTTATTAGTCACTTATTATTGTTAGAATAACAAATTCAATAAAATCCATCTACGTTACTGAACCGGCCAAGATATTGCAATCGATGTATTTTTATGTTTCTTTGGATCTTCCGAGTCAAAAAGGTAAAATTCTTTATGCTTCTGTCAACAAAAGTCCCCAAAAACAACTAGGACTATTAGTTTGCGTGTCCATGAATGCATGCCTTATTTGATTAAGTTTTTTTTTGTGGAAACCTTATTTGATTATGTTAAACAACGTATTTGGTACCACGTATCTGTTAATCCGTGTTACAAGGTATGTATTTATAAATTTAAATAATCGCTTACTATAAATAATAATCCATTAATGGAAATTATCATCAAAGAAATCGAATCACGATATCAGAAATACACAAGTTTGTTTGTCAGAAATGATTATAATCCAACTCTATTTTATTTTAGGGTTTCATATATGCAAGTGCCACACAATGATTTTTGAATGTAGAAAAAAGTTTTAATTAATAGACTTATAATTGTTCAGAATAAAATGCAAATAATTTCATTAAACTACTCTTGCATTCTTTGAAAATTATATATTTTTATTAGTAAGATCAGTATTCTCTATTAATTTTATATATAAAATCTTTATGTCAATAAAAAACTACGTTACGTATTTGCATATTATCTTTTTATTTTTAATGTTATTTTTATTCGTTTAATATACTATATAATGGACCTATAAATCTTACTAGTTTCATACTTCCATCTTATATTGATCCTACATGTATATTTATCATTCAATGATTCCACAGTTCTGAAACCACTGAGCGATAACCTAAATATATGCTCGAAAAAAAAATTTAATATTATGTGACCAGCAAAATTCATTGTTTTAGATTAATACTTAGTTAATAAATATAAATTTATATGTAATGTCTAAAAAATATAGAATTGGTTATACATCATACATTCTAAATCATAAATTTTAAATTCTAGTAATATAAAAATATAATATTAATAAAAAGTGTTAGCTTTTTGAAATTTCTCTTTAAACTAATACTAATCAACTATTAGATGATTACTAATTTTCGTCTTGTTTTTCTCTTGTATTTGAACTAACACTAGTTAACTCTCTAATTTTTTTTACACTGTTTCTAACATTCTTTTTAATTTTGTATACTCAAAATATTAATTCTCTAATATTTTCCTTCTATATAGATCAAGAGTATATAAGGGAAATTTCTCTCTATTGAAAGTTGCCAAACCTGAAGTAACCTAGCTCAATCCGTAAGATTGAAGTACAGCTCTTTCATTTTGTGAGTGCGGTTCACCCTCTTTGTCTGCCCTATATGCTTTCTAACCTGGCAAGAATATAACTATAACTATATTTAATTAACTTAACCTTTTTGCTTTGTATCATTTTTCGACTTGTTTAATGAATATATTAACTAATAACATGTCGCTTTGATGGATTAGGTTATAGGCATGATCTATGTAATCTTCTTAATCCCCAATAACTTGACACGCGTATATGAAGAATTACACACTTGAACATGACACTCACTTCATAATCATTGGTCCAACTCAAATGTTCCAAACCCTCTATATATTAATAAGTAATAACCCATTTTTAAAACTTATCTTAACTTTGTTCAACTAATAGGGTGCATAATTAGGGCACTTAGCCTTGGATCTCATGGATATAGATGGCTGATTTTATATGGATTCGATTGATTACTTTGTGGTAGTTTCCATTTCATCATATTTGCCATCTTTGCTCTTTTGTATCAGCTATAATCTTTGACCTTCGCAATAAGACTTAGCACGTGTTGAATCCAAAGTTTATATGACAGTTATATATATGCGTAAGTGACATAGTAATGAAGTCAATTTTATAATACAAACGTTGTGATAATTATACACGTATGCGTATTTTGTAGAAACGTAATTATTTTTGTTGGTATAAGCTAGCTAAATCGATGCAAATTAAATTGTTTATTTAATCTATTTTAAATCAAAAATTAATTAAAACTGTATTAATTTAATCATTTGAATCGATTAGATTTTATTTTTAATAAATAATATAAATTGAATCAAATTTTAGATTTATTTTTTAAAATTAATCCATTAATTCAAATATTATTATTATATTATCGATCATATTTATAATTTTACTTATAATATATTTAGTTTGTTATAATTTTATATTATTTATATATTATTATTATTTAATAAATATTTTATGATTAAAATGAGATTTATTTATTTATTTTAATTAATTTATAATTTTATTTTTAATGTTATGTTATTATTGGATTTCTAAAAAAGAAAGTTTCATGCACCAGCAATTTATTAAAATTTAATCAACATTTAACTATTAAGAAAAGAGTGTATAATTTTATACCATTAGATATAATCTTACACTATTAAAAATATTAATGATGATTAATTGATGACTACAAATTACAAAATGTGCTGGCTCTCTAATATTGCTATTTTTAAAATATTGTTAAACTTGTTATATCATTGTTGGTTATTTAAAATTTGATGTTGAAACTTGTTATATAAATTTAATTTTTTAATTTACAAAATTGTAAATCCAATCCAATTCAAACCGCTTGATAAAATTAGATTGGATTGGATCGGATTCTCTAAAAAAAATTATCCAATCCAAATTGCACCACAAATAAAATTAGTATTCAAATCGAATAATTTTTTAATTTAAAATCGATCCAAACCACACCTCAAACATATTTGTAAAAAGTCAATGCTACTAAGATGGATTCTATGCTCCATTTCTACTAATTAGCCAGATTGATAGTTAGGGATGTACACAGAACGGATCATATTGGATATGGCCGAAAATTCGATTCGATCCGCACAATTTCCATCGAATTGGATTGGATATGATATCTGCATTTTTTAGTATCGGATTGGATATCAGATATATCCGCATAATTGAACATTCTCTTTTTAATCATATTTCTATGTAAAAAATTCAATAAAAATATTTCTTTCACACTTTTAAACTTATTTATTCTTAAAATATTTTTACTCAAATTTTTTTTAAATAACAAAAATAAAATAATACAATATAAGAATAATTTACTAATTAAAATATACAAACAAATAAATATAATATCAAACATATATATTTATTTATTTTTTAATTATTATTGTGCGACTATGTGGATATGCGGATTGGATATACGGATGTAGAGCAGATATCCGCGATCCGATCCGTAAAAAGTTTCCTATTCGATCTGATCAATCTGCGGATCGAATGCGAATATTTACTGCGGATTTACGGATACGATCCGATCTATGTACATCCCTATTGATAATTTCAGTGTATCTGTTCGATTGACACAAAATAACTGCATTTAAAAATAAAATAATTTAGATTTTTATTTATTTTATTAAAGTGTATTAATATACTCTTGTTATATATATAAAATTATAAAATTAATCAATTTAAGTTAGTCAAAAAGTTACATCACTTATCTAATTAAATAAATGTTAAAAATTTAAATATGATCTTATATTAGCATCTTATTAATGGATCCGCAACAAATTTATTTTCAGTCTATCAAAAAAAATAATTGTAAGTAATTAATAAGTAATTAAAAAGTAGTTACTTATACCATCTAATAATTGCATAACAATTAAAGTTTTATAAGCTTCTTATAACATCCAATAATTAGTATCTTAAAGTGTATTATTATATATAAATATAACGTAAAACTATTTCACAAAATATTCATCAGAAAAACATTTTTCATCTCTCTCATAATAATAATAATAATAATAATAATAATAATAATAATAATAATAATAATAAATAATGTAGATCAGAATATAATTGCTAAAATATACTTGTAAAAGTTATTATGTTTATATCCTCAAAAGGTTTAAGACTTTAATGAACTACCAGTAAAACTAAAACTTGTAACTATAAACTCATCCTTAAAAATTTTCTCCCTCTGGAATTATTTTTACCATTCATTTTTGTATGATTCGACCATTTTTTTTTATTATACTTCTACAAATTAAATTTATTTTACAAAAATTTTATTTAGCCCGTTCTCAAAATTATATTATTGTCTACACAACTACAATATTAATGTAAACACTCTCCTTCTTTTTAATTAAAAATTTTGGGTTTCTCTTTCTTAATTATTTTTCTTCTTCTTCTCTTTCTAATATTAGTGTCCACATACATAAGCTGATTTTGAGTATATTGTGGGAAAAAATTGAACGTGTCATCAAATCAATTGCCCAAAATTTTAACTGAATTGAAAAAAATTATAGAAATAATTATATCTCTAATATTTTTTTTATGTGAAAGATTTTCTTAAATTTGTGTAAATTTTGTGCAAACTTTTTTTTTGTTTTATACGATTTTTTTTGTCGTAAAATTTATTATCTTAAAATTTTAAATTGATAAAAATATATAAATAATTATATTTTTAACAATAAAAAAATAAAAGATATTAACTGATGAAGATTACTATAATTGCAAATATGTTTTCTATGTATATATAAAAAGTTAATCACTAAATAAATTATTTATATAGAATATATATGTTAAAATATTAATTAATACACTTTGAAAATGACAATATATATATATATATAATAATTAATTTAATAATTAATTTTAATGGACGCATGATATTTTTTTGTTATACATACATGTCATTTGTGTGATGAGTCAATTCAAAATATTCGGCATAATAAACCCATCAATAGGAGCTTCACTTCTTTTATGCATGTCTCGTTGTGGCATTAAGATGTGTATCAAGCAAAAATATTTAGAAGACAACAAAAACTAATTTAAAACAATTTTATTTTGTATTTTTTAATTATTATTTATTTTATTTTATATTTTTTAATTATTTCTATAATAGATGGATAAATAGATATTAAGTTGGGTAATATAATTGAGTTATTATATCTCTAATATTTATATCGTGACTCAAAAATATAATCAGACCCAAAATGAATAAAAGCCTACTCAAGAGATCCGGCTACTACTCCTATTCGACCTCATATATAGAGGTCACATACAGCGACAAAAGTCTGGCCCTACTTATCCAAATAAGTAACCGACTACTAAGATATCTCTTATTTTTCTAGAAGGAGAGATCTCAACAACTTCTCTAGAAAAAGGGAACAGCGTCCACCATCAAAGGTGAAAATACTCTAAAAGGTAGTTATCTATTCTACTATAAATATACTGATACCTTCAGGTATATTCAGACCCCAATCTACTAAAAACTTGCTTTGAACCCCTTGCTAACTTAAGCATCGGAATCCCTTGCACATACCACCCCTATCCCCCCTCACGAAGAACTCGAAAAGCGAAACTTCGGCGTCAGCAGAAATCAGATGCTACCCTAAAAGGAGTCTGGACCTCATGTTCAACCCCAAAAGCAACCCCATATCAGGTAACCCTCTGAACATTGGTGCCATTGCCGGAAACTTGGAAGTCTACACTCAATCATGGCGGACAATCAATTTGAGGACGGTCATACGGCATCTGAATTAGAACCAAAACCTCATAACGACGACTGAACACTCGTGATACCTCCACAACATGAAAGGACGAGTGGCCCCCACAGGAAAGGTACATCAAAAAATTCTCCACCGCGGTGAATCCATTCGAAAGTTCATTCACTCGAGGATGAGGAGCCCCCTCATCCAACAGAAATCATGGGACTTGTACATGGGCACCATGGTCGATTAGAGCAACTTGAGTAGGAGATTGAGCAACAAAGAGAAGCGAAAAGAGATTTGTGAAAAGAGGTACGATGACGCAGAGAGCTGAAAGAAAAGCTCTCAAAACTGGAGGCCAACCTTAGAAGTCGG
This sequence comes from Arachis hypogaea, assembly GCF_003086295.3. Lineage (NCBI taxonomy): Eukaryota > Viridiplantae > Streptophyta > Magnoliopsida > Fabales > Fabaceae > Arachis > Arachis hypogaea. The sequence goes on along the minus strand of NC_092041.1, from coordinate 20,730,527 downwards.
AGTACTCAGACTGATCGGGAGAAAAACCCTCTAGAAGGAGAGGATCCATTTATTAAAGAGATCATGCGAGCTAGGGTTCCTAGGAAATTTAAAATCCCCTACATGGTTCTCTATAATGGAACGACCGATCCAAGGCACCATCTTACCAATTTTAAAAGTCGGATGTACCTAGCTGATGTCTGATGCAACTTGCTGCAAAACTTTTCTGATAATGTTAACTAAAGCGGCGATGAAGTAGCTCGATAGCCTCTCACCTAGGTTGGTGACCTACTTTAACGATGTGACAGGAAGTTTCTTACCCGATTTTCAATTCAGAAGGACAAAGTCAAGTATGTTCCAAATCTCTTAGAGGTTAAACAAGAAGTCGGAGAGACTTTTCGAGATTATATAGAAAGATTTAACAAAACTTGCTAAGAAATAGAAAACTTACCTCTAGAAGTAGTAATAATGGGGTTAGTTAATGGCCTCAGAAAATAGTCATTTTCTCAATCCATATCAAAACGACACCCGACTTCTCTGTATGAAGTACAGGAGCAGATGGAGAAGTACATCAATATGGAGAAAAATTTTCGACTTAGAGAGTCAGTTCCAAGGCAAAACCCTCCCTATCAAGTTTGGGATAAAGACAAAGAAGCAAAGAAAAAAGAGGAATACAGCTTGGAAAAATCTCGAAGATACCATAACTACACCCCACTCCAAGTTTTTCTTGTCGACATCTACAGAAAAATCTGCCACACTGAAAAATTCCACCTCCTCATCCTATTAAGCACAAGAAAGCTGAAAGTAAGACGGAATATTGCGAGTATCACAAATTATATAGAAATTCTACCAGTGATTGCTATGATCTGAAAAATGTCATAGAAAATCTGGCCAGACAAGGTTGGCTAGAAAGATACCTCGTGGATAGGTCCGACAATCTAGGAAAAAGGAAGATAGGTGATGAAGACGGAGGTCAACAAGATTGGCCACCACAAACCCTTGATAGGCATGTATACATGATAAATGGAGGATTTGTAAGAGGGGAGTAATTAAGTCCTCTTGCAAAAGGCATCTTAAGAAAGTATACAAGGTCGGTGAAGATAGCAATGTTCCCGATTTATCCACAAATTCATTTACCAAAGAAGATGCCCAAGGAGTGACGCCTGGTCACGATGACCCCATTGTAATTACGATGATCTTTGCCAATGCAAATCTCCACAGACCTCTGATGGATCAGGGAAGCTCAGCTAACATATTATTCAAGCACGCATTTGATAAACTCGGGCTAAAAGAAAAGGAGATGAGAGCTTATCCAGATAACCTCTTCGGGTTAGGCAATAGACCCATCCGACCCCTTGATTTCATTTCGTTGCATACCACTTTTGGTAAAGGCATGAAATCAAGAACCTTAAGCATTGATTACATTGTAATCGACATGGCATCAGCCTATAATGCCTTAATAGGTTGGACAACTTTAAATCAACTAGCTACAGTCATTTTCACACCTCACATATGCATGAAATTCTTGACTTCAAAGGAAATTGCCACTATCAAAGGAGATCAGAAGTTGGCAAGAAAGTGTTATAATGAAAGCATAAACCTAAGGGGCAATGTCAAGGGTAAGGAAGTCAACATTATTGAGCTCGGTGATATCCGAGCAAGAGAAGAAATGAGACCACAACCCGAGAAGAAAATTGAAGAAGTTCAAATCGGGGATCGAGCAGAGAAGACAACAAACATCAGGGCCAACCTCAATGAAGAATTAAAGGCAAAACTTGTTGTACTGTTATAATAAAATGCTGACTTCTTCACTGGAAAAGCCTCTTATATGTCTAGTATACAACCTGAATTTATGCTGTTTATCTGGGCTCACAATCTTTTCAACAAAAGCAACAGAAGTTCGGTCCTAAAAGAACACAAATCATGGAAGAACAAGTGCAAGCTTTGTTAGAAGCCGGGTTCATATGGGAGGTAAAATATCCTCTACGGTTAGCTAATGCGGTCCTCGTAAAGAAGCATAATGGGAAATGGAGGATGTGTGTTGATTATATCAATCTTAATAAAGCTTGTCCCAAATATCCACACCCTCTTCTCAGTATTGATGCCTTGGTAGATTCTGCTTCAGGGTATAGATACATTTCCTTCATGGATACATACTCGGGTTATAATCAAATTTCGATATACAAGACGGACCAAGAGAAGACCTATTTCATCACTTCAAAGACTAATTGTTGTTATATGGTCATACCTTTTGGATTAAAAAATGTTGGAGCCACATATCAACGATTAATGAACAAAGTATATGTAGACGACATGTTTGTCAAGACTAAGGAAGACGTCAATCTCTTGTCCGACTTAGCCGAAGTATTTAACATGATAAGGAGGCATGTGATAAGACTAAATCCCTAAAAATGAACCTTCGCAGTAGAAGCCAGAAGTTCTTAGGCTTTATGCTCACCCAAAGGGGTATCAAAGCCAACCCGGACAAATGCAAGACAATATTGGAGATGAAAAGCCTGACCTACCTCAAAAAACTCCAATAATTAAATGGAAGGTTGGCAGCCTTATCTAGATTCTTGGCAGGATCAGCTTTGAAGTCTCTATACCTATTCTTAATACTCAAGAAAGGGAGCTAATTTGAATGGACTCAAGAATGTGAACAAGACTTTCAAGACTTCAAAAATTTTCTAAGTCAACCACCAATCCTCACCCGACCTATTCCAGGGGAAGAGCTCGTGTTGTACTTAGCAGTTGCAAATAGAGCCATAGCATCAGCCTTAGGTCTGAGAAGATAAGAACGGACAACAACTGATCTATTTTGTCAGCAAGACTCTACAACCGAATATACTGAAGCTCACAGAAGCCCTGTAGCCTAGAACTTATATGTAGACGAATCATCCAACAAAACTAAAACCGAAGCAAGAGTTATTCTGGAAAATGAAGAAGGAACTCGAATAGAACTTTTATTGAAATTCGAATTTTCAGCTTCCAACAACCAAGCCGAGTACGAAACTTTACTTGCTGGCTTAAGGATAGCCAAAGAAGTCAGAGTGGCAAAGTTGATTGTGTTTAGTGATTCTCAAGTTAATGGGACCTATCAGGCTAAAGATTTCAATATGAAGAAGTACTTAGAAGAAACACAGAAATAATTAGCTCAATTTTTGAAGGCAGAAATCTGACATATAGCTCGGGAATCAAATATCCGAGCTGATGCCCTTTCCAAGTTGGCCAATACCAAGTCAGGGGACAATAATAGAAGCTTGGTCCAAGAAATTCTCCACACACCATCAGTAACCAAGGAAGTCGACAAGTCAGGAACAATGGCCATATCCAATCTAAGTTTAGGATGGATGACTCCCATCATCGAATATCTCAAGTTCGATATCATTCCTAAAGAAGAAAAGGAAGCAAGGAGGCTCATATGAGAAGCAAAAAACTACACATTGGTTTACAACATCCTTTATAGAAGAGGAATATCCACACCTCTACTAAAATGTGTCCCGACCTCCAAGACCAATGAAGTTTTTGAGGAAGTTCATATGGCATATGCATAAACCACCTAGGAGCACGATCACTAGCTAAAAAAGTGATCCGAGCTGGCCTCTTTTGGCCGACCTTACAAAGGGAGGCAGCCAACTTCATTAAAAAATGTTCGCCTTACCAAAAGCATGCTAACTTCTTCGTGGTACCCCCAGAAGAGCTTATCAGCATCACTTCGCCTTATCAGAAGAGCTTATTAGACCTCCTTGGGCCATTTCCACAACCCCCTGACAAGTTTAGTACCTCATAGTAGGTATTGATGATTTCACTAAGTCGAGGTAGAACCTTTGGCAACCATCACAAGTCAAAGAAGTCGGAAGTTCCTCTACAAGAATATTGTTACCCGATTTGGAGTTCTACACTCCATCACCATGGACAATGGAACTTAGTTTACCGACTCAGCCTTAAGAAGCTTGGTGGCCAGCCTCAAGATCAAGCACCAGTTCACATTGGTAGATCATCTTTAAGCCAATGGACAAGTCAAAATTGCGAATAAAGTGGTGTTGATTGGATTAAAACTCCGAATACAAGACGCAAAGGGAGTATGGGCTGACGATCTTTCTCAAAACTTGTGAACATATTGGACAACCTCACACTCAACAACGAGGGAATCTTCTTTCCGACTTACTTATGATATAGAGGCTGTGATAGCTATAGAAGTCAATGAAAAATTTTCAAGGGTTAGATTTTATGACGAGGTAGGAAACATTAAGCTCAAAAGGAAGAACTTGACCTCCTCCCAGAAGTCTGAGAACAAGCTCAGATAAAGGAAGAAGCCTTGAAGTAAAGAACGGCCTTAAGGAACAACAAGAAAGTCATTGAAAGAAGCTTTGCCACAAATGACCTCATATTAATCCGAAATGACATCGAAACACAGAAGTCGAGTGAAGAAAAGTCAGCTGCAAACTGGAAAGGACCTTATAAGATCACTGAGGTTCTAGTAAAAGGTTACTATAAAGTGTCTGACCTGAAGGAGAACGAGCTTCCAAGGTCGTGGCACGCGTGTAACTTCGCTACTACAGTTAGAAAGTGCACCTTGCTCCCTAGTGTGCTCTTTTTTTTCGATTTCATGGTTTTCTCCTGAAAAGGGTTTTCCTAAAGGGGGATGTAATGAGGCAACATAGCAAGGTATAAGGGTTAATGAAAAACTCTTAGTAACAAAGCGTATGTGAAACAGATTTTCTTATTAATGATAATTCATTTTTTTAAAAAGTTTCCCATTCAAACGCACTAATTTAAACTCGAAAAACCACGAAAATCATTGCCCGACCTAGATAGTCTGTAAGGAAGCGACGAGGTACAAATTAGTGTAAGAAGTTATATAAGCAGATCGTAGTCCGACCTCATTCAAAACTTAAAGTAAAAAGAGTTAGATCTAAAACGAATCGCAAAAGTAACTTGTTAAAACCGACCACTTAAATTCGGAATAAAACTAAGAAAAATTATATAACCCCAATCTTACAAAAAGATCAAGAAAGGACCGACTTACTTCAACCGACATCTTTTGCAACTTAACAAAATTATATCAAAAGCTACCAGGTAACTTCGATTTTTAGTAAAAAAATGTTAAAGAAACAGCTATGACAAGCAAAAAATCATCCATAGCCAACTGTCCCATACCAAAAAAGTGGAAAAAAGTTTTTAAGAACAACAAAATAAAAAGAAAAAATTATTCCAACTACAACTATACAAAGCCAAATTGTTTATAAAAATCCATAAGTCGAGCCATACAAAAAGCTAAGGAGGAGGTCAGAAAAATTTCTGGCTGGGATGGAGCACGCTCATCGTCCACCCGAAGAGCTCCCTTAGCTCGGACTTTAGGAGCCTTCAGGTCAGGCATAGGAGTGTCCTCCTCATCTTCTGGCGCAGGAACAATCTTCCCATCATCCATAATGTTGTCAGGACTGATAAGAGAGAGGTAAGCATTTGGAGCTACAACTCGGATTTGAGCATTCATATTTTCAACTGGCTCGTCCATTCCCTGAGCTATAGTCTCCTCTAGTTCTGCATATTTCTCTTTTGACTTGGTAACCTCATCCACCAAGTCAAGTTTTTTCCCAAAGACCCTAGTATAACTCTCTTCAGCTTTTTCCTTTAAGCCCTCCACTATAGCTAAGGCGGCCTAAGATTGCTTTACCCTCTCCCGAGCCTTACCGAGGTCGTACATAAGTGACTCCTTCTCATCCTCTAACTCTTTTTTTATTCCCTTAAAGACACCGGCCACCTTAGCCTATAGATCAGTCAAAGTATGCTGGGTGACGCCAAGGGGCGTCTTCTCTAATTCCCTCAGCAAAGTTGCACAAACCCCAGCCGTTCAAACTCCATCCCAGGTGAATACTTAAAGATGGCTTTTTATGAAAATATCATCCATGATGATAAAGCTATTTAGAAGGATGTGTTTCTTTCTCCAAGTTATTGCATCAAAACCTTGCTCATAAATACCCATTGATTCTGTAGTCTTACATTTTTTAGGATTTGACTTGGGATTAGGAGGTGGAACAGGAATTGTTTGCTTCCCCAACCTAGAAGGGGGAGTAGGGTGAGGAGTCGGGTCAGTAATAACTTTTATCAAGACTGATGCACCTGAGTCCAATTTAGAAGGAGAGGAGAGGTTGCCAGATTCACCAACTTATTTTAATTGAAAAGTTCGAACAACAGTATTCTTCCTAGCAGACCGAAGAGTTTTTATAGCAGCCGACTTGGAATCCATCTTCTCTTCACAACATAAAGGTCAGATCATGTTAGCCACGAAAATAAAGTCAACAAAACTACATCTACAAAATGAAAAGAAGACTACCTAGTTCGGATTGAAGTTGGCTTGAATTTTCTAAACACTTCTTGGTGACAAACTGACTACACTCTCCTAGACCTCATCTAATTCGTCCAAATTATACTTAACTATTATGAGATGTTCTTCCCAATACAAAGGAAAAAGAGGCTTATCTTTCTCACCCAGAAAAAAGGTTGAACACCATCAATAGAACGGATCTTAAAGAAGTAATTTTTAAATTCATGAAAAGAATCATAAAAAATGTCAAAGACTTTCCCCCCTTGGGCAGCTCGAAAGGAGATCCAGTCCTGCTTTTTGGAGCTGAAAGGTTTAGTGAGGACAAAAAAAATAAAAGAAGACCTCAAGAGAAGGAAGGACGACAAGTTTTCGACAAAAAAGTTAGTATATTTTTTAGGAAACCCCAAGAATTAGAATGCAGTTGAGTAGAGGCAATATTACAAACCTCAAGGACCTCACATTCAAAGTCAAAAAATGGAAGGCTAACTTCTAATTTGGTGAAAAAATAATCATACACATAAATGAAATGACACTAAAAACAGACCCTCTCCTCAGGGTCGGCAACCACAATCTCATATCTTCTCTCATCTTCCCGATTCAAGAATAACCTATAGTGTCTATGAAAGGTTACAGCGTGCTCATTATCAATAATAAGAATAGGAGTAAGAACAGCTATATCTACCCAAGTCAGGTCGGACGGGACTTTAGAGGACATATTGTAAATTATTGACCGAGACATAAAAGTTATACCTACAATATAATAAAAGAAGATCATCACTACAAGTCGACAGGCCAGGAATAACAATATAAATATTTACACAAAATCAAAAGAGGTCGGGTCGTTATCAACTAAGAACGTTACAGTTCTTATAACTCTTCGTACGCACACAGATACGAAAATGGTACCATCTTCAAGGAAAAACATGAAATTATTTGGGGCAACATAACGTAAAACTCCACTCAGTTTCTTAGCAGCAACAATAAAAGTTCAAGAAAAGAAACAAAATTTCAAATGAATACGATACAGTACCATCAAGTAAACAAAGAATCATTGCCAAAACAACAAAAACAAATTTAAAACCAGAAATGCACATTATCCAGCCAAGAATAAGGTACAGAAAATAAAAGTGAAGACCAACCTTGATTGAAGAATGAAGCGAAGAACACACAAACAGCAAAATACTAACGTTTTTTTAACACAAGCAAAGCCTTCTAAAGCCTCAATATAAAGAAATCTTGAACAAAAGAATGATGTATTGAAAGAGAAAAAAATAGAGTACAAATGTTTCAGAAAAAAGCAAAAAAGAAGAAACAGAAATGAGTTTGGGTATTTATAAAACATCAGGAATAAAAGAGTAATTCTGCAATCCTCCATTTATTTCTCACTGTTACCAAGATAATCGTAGAGTAATGTGCACAAAACTACAAAAAGACGTAATGTCTCAAATTTTAATACATGTCAAGTGTCCGACCTAGTTTCAAGAAAGACAATTCGCCCGGATTGATGTTGTAGTCTGCTGGAGATAAAGTCTAACCTATAAATATTCGAGTTCGACCTTAAAAAGTTCAGACTCAAGTAGGGACACTGTTTATACTATGACCTAAAAATATAGCCAGGCTCAAAATGAATAAAAACCTACTTAAGAGATCTAAAAAATTTTTAGGTTTCATTTTAGTAGTTAACCACTCTTATAGAAAAATATTATTCTTACAAAATTTAAATGCCATATAAACACCTATTCTATTATTATTTTTATATTTTTGTCTTAGTTAAATTATTCTACGAGTCTCTATAATTTTATCAAATTTAATTATAACTAAATTTTTATAGTTTAAAATTTTTTTAATAATTATATTATTGTACTGTTTTGAATTTTATAATTAGATATTTATTATACCAAAAATATTAAAGTTAATAGAATATTTTTTTCAAATTAAAGATATACTTAAATGATAAATCTCTATACTTGAACGTCCTCTTATTTTAAAATGATTTAATTACTTTGTTGGTCCCTATAGTTTCGCAAAATTTTCAGTTAGGTCTCTATACTTTTTTTTCTTTTAATTTGGTCCATGTACCAATTTTTTTTTCAATTAGGTCCCTTTTAACAATAATTGGTTCAATTATATAGAGACCCAAGTAAAAAAAAAACTTGGTGCAGAGACCCAAATAAAAGAAAAAAAAGTTTAAGGACCCAATTAAAAAAAATTTAGTACAAGAACTCAATTAAAAAGAAAAAAAGTATAAAGACCTAATTAAAAATTTGATGAAACTATAAGAACTAACAGAGTATATGAATTAATTACAAAATTCAAAACCGCATATGAACTTAATTGAAAGATTTTCAACTATAAACACTTAATTATAAATTTATATAGTAAAATTACAGGACTAATATAATAATTTAATATTTTACATTTTTTTATTAAATTTTATTAAATATCAAATAAATATTGTTAGTTAGGTAGATGTTTTAATAAATTGTTGTATATAATTATTTGTGTGTCTCTTTGTCATAAGTTAACAATTTAAATTTGGAGAATACTCTCATAAAAGCGCGTAAAACGTCTTTATGTAAAGAGACTTATGTGTCGCATTATTATTGGACGTATTAATGAATCGGTTATTTTGAATTTTTTAATAAATTAGAATAAAACTTATTTTTTTATAACAATAACAATAAATCCAATAGTTATCAGATCCGGTCAAATCGACCAATTTACATAATCCAGTGGATCATGGGTTTTTTTTAAACAAAACTCAGGGTTATATTTATTTTTTTATCAAAAAATTTAAACATGATTTAATTTAGATTGTGTAAATCGGTTGGATCAAACTGGATTTAATAATTATAGTGCAGACAATTAGGTTTATTATTAAAAAATAAATTATTAACCGATTTAATAAAAATATCCAATAATATCATGACACATGTAAACATCTTTAAAAAAAAAGATATTTTTAGTCTCTTTATCAATGTGACCTCCTTTAAATTTTAACATAAGTAATTTTATGAGAGTGTTAGAATTTTTATAAAAAAATTAGAATAATTACTCGTATACGTTTTTCTAATAATTTAATTTTTTAAATAAGGACACATATGATTTTTTTTTTTTTTTACAAACAAATTGAAGGCAAAGGAATATATGTATGTATGAATGTAATTAGAATGAATGAAATAGTAGGAGAGGGGGGGCACATATTAGGCAGGGAAGCCATTTTGGTACCTATAATGATGTGAGCAGAGAGCACGCATGCGTGGTCCCGTGAGACTAAGAGGAACAACACGTACAGATACAGTGCCAAGTGCCAACTATACTGGGTTTCATATATAGATACCCTAATACAATTGTGGAGGATGAGGCTTTAGTTTGGTTCCGACTTCGGTGGGGTTTCCTTATATCGCAAATCAATTTTCTTAATTTTTAATTAATTTTGTAAAATATAAACTAATAAAAACAAAAGTGAGAGGCCAAGATTATACATTTTCTGGTGTGTTGCATGAATGCGCAGATAGGTGTTTATTTAGGAGAGATGAGCCTCTTTCTTTGATGCATTGATTTGACATTCAACTAAACAGTACCACACTAGCTACTAGTCACTACTACACAGAATTGACGTAGCAGCCACACCCATCCCCAAATATATCACCTTACCTCTCTACGCCTATACTTCCTAAAGTTTGGAGTTTAATACAGCAAACAGGACAACAGTTATAAATTTAATAATGATCAGTATTTTATTTTATTATTTTATTATTTTTTAGTTTAAATTTTTTTTTTATGACTAGTGCTTACAAAAATACGATTGAGAAAATCTTACCCTCATTTCTTATAAAATATCTAAATGATATTTTTTTATAAAATTAAGATAACATATATTTTAATTTATTTGATCAAAATATCTTGTAATGGTTATTGTAATTATATCTATAAATTAGAAATAATTATTTGATTAATTTAAATAATAATAAAATACATATTTGTTAAAATTTATTTTTTATAAATTAATAATGTAAAATAATTTTATATTAGATATTTAATTGTGATTTTAGTTTATCAAAAAGAACTCATTTTTAGTCTTATTACGTAAAATAATCATCTAAATATATAAAGTTGATTAGATTATTATAAAAAAACTCTTTATATTCTTTATATCAAAACAAAATTCTATTTATTATAATTGCAACAAGCGTATTTATTTATAATATTTTATCACACGACGATAAAAAAAATATGTTAACTTGTTACAAACAAATTTAATTTAAAACAATAAAGTTTTTATATATTTCATTGATAATGATAAAATATTAAAGCGAGATAAAATTTATTACATTAATAATAAATATATATGATATATTATTATTATTATTATTTAAATCAACCAAACAATTATTATTGATTTATTTATAGTTATAATGATTATTAAAGGATATTTGGATCAAGTGAACTAAAGAATAATATGTTATTTGAATTTTGCTAGGAGGGTGAGTGTAACTTTTATATATATATATATATATATATATATATATATATATATATATATATATATATATATATATATATATATAATTTAATGATTGTTGATTAAATACATTTTGATGAAATGGACGTGTATATTATTATTTTAATTTTATAGTGGAGCAAAATGCAAATCTTATAAATATAAAATAATGAAGTGGTATTTAAACATTTCACAGAAGATCGAAAGGAAGTATCGATCATTTACTCAAAAAATATGTCAAATCCATTTTTTTAAAACAAATTTCATTTTACTTTCAGAATTAACATGATTGATTTGTAAATCTACTTCTTGTATAAGGAAAATGGTAATATTATTTCTATTTTTGATAATATTTCTTCATACATAAGTTTTTTTTGTATTATATTTTGTGTGAATTTATAAATAAAAACACTATCAAATTAAGAGAGATGAATCCATGCCTAATTATCAGATTATCGATATTCATGCAATTTTTTTTATATCAAAGCCCAATACAATAAATTATGCAGAATGCAAAACAGGGAAAGAAAAAGTTAATACTTAATACACTTCCACCAAGAAGAGAACGAGAGCCTCTGAAAGACTGTCTCTTCTTTTATTTATCTAAATAAAGATTTTTATATTTTTCGTTTTAAATATAATAGATAGAGTTATGCTTGTATTTATTATATCTTAAGGTGACAATGTGAGTGATACTAAAAATGTACAGTCTCTAGTTTAATTTCGTTGACAGTGTACAAAAATATAATTACTTCTACTATTACTTAAATTGAAAAATATAATTTTTTTATCTAAAAAAAAAACTGAAAAACCAGAGAAGGTTAGCAATTAAAAAACAAATTATGGCCGGCTTATTAATAATCATGTTGTGCGATGCAGTATAATTAATGTGATTAGAATATTGTACAATCGCTTATTTAATAAAAATATATATAATTGAGCTATTGTTAATTTAAAGAATTTGAACTTAATTCTTATACATTAATATAAATTAAGAATTGAAGAGTATATTTGAATAAGTAGGAAATGAAAGTTAGATATAAGATATCAAATTTAAATAAGACACATAGGCTATTAAGCTATGGATTTAGTTACATAAAAGTTTAATGTTGTTGTTTAATTAGATATTTGTATTTGTATAATTCTTAAGATAATAATAATGATTAAGTAAAATGATTTTATTGATATAGCTAGTAACACAAATTAAATCAATTCAAAAGGTATTTATAAACATTAAACAATAATATCAACCACATATTTATACATATTATTTTATATAATTTCTTAACAAATTAATCAGTCATTAGAATTGATTAAGTGCTTGTTTGCGTGTCATTATTTTGTTAAAAACGATCTTTTTTAATGAAAAAATATCTTTTTTTTTATTTTTTAGCATGTTTGGCAAATTTCTAGTAATAAAAGTAGAAGTACTAGAAAAATAAAAAAAATCTTTTATAAGAAGCTGTAATTTACATTTTTTTTAAAAGATTATTTTTTCTTAAAAAAAAGATGTTTTTTATGTAATAAATAAACAAAAAAGTACTTTTATATTATTATACCCAAACATAATTAATAGATAAAAAGATCTTTTTGCATGAGATATCCAAACATAAAATTATTTTTATTTTTTCATAAGATCTTTTAAAAAAAATAACTCAAAAAAAAATCTTTTTTTAAAAATTCACCCAAATATTTTATAATAAAATAATTAAACATATTATAACATAATAATCAAATTTCTTTATATGTACCAGTATGATCAAGTTTATTAACGAATGATAAATATATAATTTTATATAGTAAGTAACTAATGATTGATTTTTTGTGTTAATATGATTTGGTTAATGAGATTGGAATATTACTATATAATCACTTAAATTTAAAATTCAAGTTAACATCCAATCAAAATTAAATTTCTCAACATACCTTTTTCATTTCAACTTTAAAACTTGTTTTTTTTTTTTTTACGGTAATGCTAGAAAAATAAAAAAATAGTCAAAATTTATTTTATTTAATATTTATTAATTATCATAATAATTAATAAATATTAAATAAAATAAATTATGTTTATTTTTGGCTGATTATTTTTTTGTTACTAAATATTTCAGTTTTTTTTATTCTTTTAAAGTTTCCAACTTTAATTTTTGTAAGAAAAAGAGAATCAAAGAGAAGAAATAAAATACTTATTAGTGTTCAAAATTCAAATAGGATTTTCGAATAAAATATATATGTTATTAGAAAATGTAAATTAAATCTTAAATAATTATGTGCATTTTAGGATAAAAATTTCGCCAGCCGTTGGAAGTGGTACATTAAGGCAAGCTTAAAAGGTGTACGGCAAAGATTAGCAGTTCAGTGACCTTAACCACCGAAACATATAATGAAAAGACGAATATACCCCTGCAACCCCGTTTCAAAAATCTGGAGATTCTTTTTTGGTACCTTCTAATTCTATTTCTCTCTCCCTTCCTCCCTCAGACTCAAGTCTCATATGATATAAATCAGAGAAACCTTTTTGCTTTACCGAGGAGACCCCGAAAAAATAGCACCGAAACCCAAACCTTCTTCTCTTCTCTCTGTGCATCCGAAAAGGGTAACCAACAAAGAAACAAAGAAGGGAACAAGCTGCTACTATAGGACTCTGTCACACACCCATATTCAGATATTCTCTTTTCCATGCTTCCCTCTTACATTACACAACACCATAAAGCATAAAAGAGAAAAAAAAAAATGAAAGCTGAGATCGTTAACAGTCTTGTCTTCTTCTTCACTCTTTTATTCTGATCATTCTCTCTGAAGCTGAAGCTGAAGCTGAAAGTGTTCTTCTTCTTGATCTGATCTGGTACTTCTTCTTCGTTGCCATTTATGTTTTAGTACGAGTAATAATTGCTCCTCCATTATCAAGCATCACTCTCGATTTAGCAATGCCGTTGACTCACGTCTGCTTTCTCTGTTTCCTTTATTTTCTTTCCCTTTTGCGTGTGCAATTAAACAAGTTAGTGTCTCTTTTCAGTTACAATATGGTGTTTCTTTTCTGCTTGGATTTCAATAAGGTGGTGGTGTTCTCTCTGGCAACAGAGAAAAGAAAAAGAAAAGGAAAAGGTTCACCTTTTGAATGGATGCTAGTGAGATCTCAATCTTTGCTTTTGAATGTTTTGTCCGAATAAAGAAAGGCTTAGGCTTTTTTCATGGTTCTTTGATCTGTAAAGCGCCAAACGGGAGCTTCAAAAGAAAGATTCCTCCAAAGAAAACGATGAACCCGGCCTTTTCTTTATCTACCTCACAATAGAAGCCACAACTATACTATATTCTCATTTTCATTTTTCATTTTTCATTTTTTTTCGTTTGTTTAGGACTCATGTGTGCTGTCTCCGCTTCTCCCTGCAACTAGTCTCTTTTATATTTGCCGTTGAAAACCGTTTATCATTTTTAATCATTTTCGTACCAATAAGATTAAACAAAACAAATATCTATACCATTGTTAATTACTATTTTATTTTTAATTACTTTAATTTTTCCATGTGTGTGACTTCCTCCAATTAATGCTACAAAATCAATCTCCCTCTCGAATTTTGTTATTAAAAATTCCTCGCTTCGGATTTGGATAATCTGCATCTCCATATATTATTGCCACTATATATTAAACCTTAGCCGTCTGCACTTGTTCTCATGCCAAAGATCCTAATTCATATCTTGCTTTTGCTTCAGTTTTGAGCGATTCGAAGGTGGAAGAGCAATGAGAACAGAGTCCAACAAAATATCCAAGGTATATTATATGCATGCACTCACATAATTGATCTCTCGTATTTAATTTAATTTACTACTAATTTCTCCTTGTTGTAGTCTTCTAATTAATTTTCGGTTAATTTTGTGATTATTGTAGTCTTCGTGGCCAAAACAAGCCGTGAAAAAGTGGCTTAACATAAAGACTAGTGCTGATAAGTTTCACTCAGATTATTGTTTCACAGGTAAGTAAATAAAAGTATAAAACTTAGATCGATCCGTTCTTCATGTTTTTCGTCAATTAGGTTTAATTTCATAAATTGATTAATTAATTTGGAATCAGGAGCAGAAAGGAGGAAGAGTTGTTCGGACAAAGATTGTTACGCCGTCGTCCCAGATAATTTCTCAGGTAAATTAGGAACAGTGTTTATTGGTAGCCCTCAGATTAATTGGATTGGGTCCCAATTTGATTCGATCCCAATTTGATTGCCACGTGGATGGCCGGATTTTCCGAGAAACAGGGGTGTCCTGCCTACAAAATTTAGCAGTTTTTATTTTGTGATGGAAATAATATTGAATTCTATTGATTGATTTTGGGCTATTTATTTTTTCAAAGAGGGGTGGTTGATGGATTCTAGAAATGGAATGAGAAGTTGGGATCTTGGGAAGGAAGAAACTTGTGTTCCTTTCAGTGATGCTCTCGACCTCAGGTAAGCACTTGTATCATAGCTTTCGTTGAAACATTATGTGGCTAACCTAAACTCTTTGGGGTGCTGTTTTCTTTTATTATTATTTGTATTAGTTGTGGCGTTTTCTTTGACTTTTAAGAAAGAGTGATTTTGATTTTTGACGGGTGTGGCTGTTTGTGTAGGATGTTCGTGGGGACGTGGAACGTTGGAGGGAAGTCACCCGATGAAGCTTTGAACTTGAGGGATTGGTTCAAGTCTCCTTCACCAGCTGATGTCTATGTAATTGGGTATTTTTTCTTTTCTTTTCTTTTTTCTCTTAATAGTTTGAATTTCATTACCTCTGTTACTATTTTTTTTTTCCTTTTTGGAGTTTGCTAAAGAGTATTTAAAAATGTAAATTTTATATTAGATTATATTTAAAAAAATAATTTTTACATTAAATGTTTTGAATGACTGATTAAATTTTTCTATTTATATCTTCTTAATTTGTGTTGCAATAATTAGCAAAACTTTGCCTTTTTTTTTCTCCGGTCATCTTACTTTTATAAATTCAATAAGTTGTAGTTCAAAATTCAACTATTGAAAATTAAACTTGACGGCCATTTTTCACAACCTTAAATTTATAATTTATTATTATTATTATTAGGTTCTAATATTCATGAATATTTTTAAAGCGTTCTTAAATAAGTGTTAAAAGAAATTCAAAAAGGAAGAAGAAACTTTTTTACTTAATTTAATACCCTTGAAATGATGGTTTGAAGTCCCTATCTGTTCTTAAATAAGTGGCTAACCCTAAAGCTCACATGTCAGACTCAGAACTACCTGTTACTTTCACCTTTTACTTTTTAACCTCGCGCTTCTTACTCTCGAAGTTAATCCCTGTACTCGCATAAAGAATTCGTTTTGGGGTAAAATAGTAAAAGTGTGCAAGTGTATGTGAATAGGTTCCAAGAAATAGTGCCGCTAAACGCAGGGAACGTGCTTGGGCCAGAGGACAGTGGGCCAGCAGCGAAGTGGCTAAGCCTTATGAGGCACGCATTAAACCCAAACATTGAAGAAGAAAAAGGAGGCGTTAAGCAGCAGCAACGGTATTACCTTGCAGCAAGCAGGCAAATGGTTGGAATCTTCTTATGCGTTTGGGTGCGTGCCGATCTTTACTGCCACGTCACCAATATTAGGGCCTCTTGCGTTGGCACTGGCATTATGGGCTACCTTGGCAATAAGGTCCATCACATTCACTTTCGCACACTCTAAAACTATGAAATATGAATTATCATTTCTTATCGTTTGGTAAATGGTTACACTAACAGGGCTCAATATCAATTAGCATGAGACTGTACCACACCACGTTCTGCTTCGTCTGCACCCACTTGGCCTCTGGAGAGAAAGACGGCGACGAAATGCGTAGAAACTTGCACGTCTCGGAAATCTTGAAGCGAACTAAGTTTTCGAGTTCCTTCGAGGCTCCTCAAACCATACTTCAACACCAGTATGTGTTAATGTGTATAACATAATCTTTTCTTGTTATATATTTCCACGTCCTACTGCCTAATATTTGAATTCTTTTTAATCCATGTGTAGTAATATCATATGGCTTGGAGATTTGAATTATCGGCTTGTAGCTGGCTACGATGATACACATGAGCTTCTCAAGAAGAATGATTGGCAGGCACTACTAGAAATGGATCAGGTAATTAATTTCATTAACTAAAGTATAGTATATATGTACTAAGTACTATCATATGATGATCTTATTTTGTTTTTGTTTATTGCGATTGGCAGCTAAGAATAGAGCAGAAAGCAGGTAGAGTATTTAAAGGTTGGAATGAAGGGGGAATATACTTTGCACCTACATACAAATACTTAGCCAATTCGGACCACTATGTTGCCCAAACTTCCAAGTCCAAGGAAAAAAGACGCACTCCTGCTTGGTAACATTTCAATCTCAATTCGCTTCTTTATCTAATCTAACCTAATTTTTAGCATTTCTGTTTTTCACATACATGTCGCATGAAACCATAACAAGATGATGATTAATTGTTTGTCCTCATCATATGCATTATTGTTGCCACTTGTTAAAAATAATATGCTATGTGATGCCACTGGTCAGATGACACTTTCCCCGGTTTACAACTTGAAACAAACATTATTATACAAATTCACATAGTTAATAAAATGCCATTTGCATTTTGTTTAGTAACTAGAAATCGATTCCATTTGAAAATGGCCAAGTCGTGACGTGATGTATAGATTATTTGCTTCCTGAATTAGTCAACCGCCAGAAAATAATCATCATCATGTGAATGTTATTGCAATCAGAGATGCCTAGTTTAGTTATAAATAATCAATGTAGTTAATGATGGAGGCAAGGGAACCATATATTAATTATGAAGAAAAATAAATAAACAGCTGACGAGTATTATTATTGACCAATGACAATTTTTTTAAGGTCCTTTATTTTTTCGCTTATTATAATAAGTAATAAACTAAGACGTCACGCTAGCCAACAACCTTTCATGGTTTATGATAAGCTTCTTGCTCACGTTAACGAGGCCAAGTTGCTTCTTAGTTTATTCAGTGTCTTGTATTCAATTTTTTTGGCTAGACATTAGAGCAAGAATAACATATACATTACATTATAATTATTTATATGCACTAGCTGTTATTTTTGAATTATTGTGGCTCAAGTAATTGTTGTTCACAGGTGCGATCGAATACTGTGGAAAGGGGAAAGGTTGAAGCAGCTATGGTATGTTCGTGGAGAATCCAAATTCTCTGACCACAGGCCAGTGTATTCGATGTTCTTTGCTCAAGTCGATTTGAGGGGCAAAAATGGCATTACTCCTCCTCCACCTCCTCCCTCTAATGCTGTCACCATTACACGATCATGTTCCTCAAAACCATTGGTAAACGCTGGGCTACCATCGTCTTGCGCTGCGAAAGTGCAGGCAGAAGAGCAGCTCTTGATGCTAACGAGGACACAGAGTTGCATGGACACTGTACAAAGTTTGTGAGTCCACCATGTAGGGCACTAAGAATTTTGGAGGGATGGAATTCTTTTTTTAATTTTTTATTTGGCAAGAGATTCTTATTGGAATTTTGGTCATCCAGTTTGGAGACTAGATTCGATGAGGAATCTTAACTGCCTTGAAACACCGCGACCTCCTCTGTAAATTAGGAGATATGGTGTTGCTTTGCTAATTTTGATGAGGAAGAGAAAATGTGTTGATAAATATTTGTAAATTTGGAATGTGATATAGTAAGAATGATATTTATTTGATATCATTTTGTATAGATGTTCCTTTGTTTTTTCTTATCAATATAATTCATTGATTAGGAATTGCTTTAATTTGTTTAGCAGCATTATATAGAAACATCTATATAAATGTCATTGGTCTTTTTCTTACTTAACAATCATTTGAACCAATGATTCAAGATGTACAGCAAATTTTGATAACAGAAACAGTTCTTCTGTTAATTAGTATAGAACTGTATATAAATTGTGTGGAAAGGAAGGATAAAATGAAACCCTATATGGGGTTGACCCTCAATCAGGTTTTAATTATATTTATATATGGTGAAACAAGAAAAATTATATATCATGTCTTTTTACACAAATATTTGATATCTATTGCTCAAGATTAAAGAAAGGCTGATGGTTGTTCATTAATGCATGGGAGTTGAAGGACATGTTTAATTAACTTTGTTTGACTTGTTCATTTTTCATGTTAATTCAAAATCCTATGACTAGTCACAGTTTCTTCCTTCTCACATGTTTTCCAATATATAAAGAGAAGCAATGCTCATAATAAAGGGAACACCGAATTTTCTACTATTGTGGAATTAATTAATACTAGAAAATACGGAGTCTCAGCATCAATATAATGTTGTATTGAAAGTTGCACCATGTTCATGTTGTAGGTACTTCGCTTGGCTTATGAAGAAGCCTTACTATTACAGTAAAAATTAAACCTCAACTACTCATACATCATAGTGTGAAGGACCAAACAACTATGAGACTATATAAAGTTGTTGTGGTTAGAGTTGGAATCTTGTCTCATACTTGTTCATCTCTAGCTATGTTTTCCTTACCATTCATGCCTTCTTGAGTAAGATACTGATTTTTGGCATTACTGTTATCTTCAATACTTGGATTTGGTGAGTCATAGTCTTTGCTTTTGCCCCAAACCACCATGTACAGCCCCAAAATAATCACAATGGCACCAACCACCCTGTAAAATTTTTCATATTCTTTCTTTTAGTTCAATATAATGTTAATAACATGATAATGTATAATTCCCAAAATTTTAAAATCGAATCAGTGATCAAACTGGTAAAATTAGAAGTTCAAAGATTTAAAAATTTAACAGAAATTCAATCGAAATTGAATCGGATATAAAAATATTATATATTTATATATAAAATATTTTTTTTGAAAAAATAAATTTTGTATTTTATTATTTTAAATCGATTAACTGCTATAAAAACCAAACTGATTCAATCAGTTAACCGATTTTTTAATTGGTTTTTTCGATTTTTTGACTGATTTATTACTGATTAATTTTTATCCTAAATTGAACCGATTGCTTGACTCGTTCTTGATTCCCAATCTGGTATAGAATTATTTTACCTTCCAAGGAACATTTGCTCAGCGAGAAAAATGGAGCCCATGATAGCAACAATGACCATACAGAGAGGACTAAATGCTGTTACAAAGACTGGACCTCTAGTTTTCATGACTACTCCTTGAATGTAATAGGCTAGTCCAGAGCAAAATATGCCCTGCAAAATAACCAAGAGCATATGTGTTGCAAAAACTAAGCTGATTATTTATTTATATGTGGTATGAAAATTGTTAAATTAACGAATTAGCTCTCACACTGTAGGCAGCAGCAAGTAGTTTTGTATCCCAATGTAGAGTCCATACAGAAGGATTAGCCCTTTCCATAATGAGGCCCACTAAGCCACCTTCAATTGTTCCCAATAGGCATATCCATGATGTAAGTGACAGCTCAGCAGGGTACGCTTCTAGTGTAACAGACTACACACCACATACATCATAACGTTAGACCAAGGATTATTCTGTAACTATAAAGTCTTAATTAATGGTTTAAAATTCTTTTATATTGTAAATAAAGAAATGAAAGACTCACTTGAAGAACCATGAAACAAGCCCAACTAAAGCAGCCAACAGTGATCATGATGGAACCCTTAATGACATCATGAAGGTTTACCCCATTATTATGCTGGGTATGGGTATTGCTTCCATGGGCCCCGAAGAGCTCTGGGCCTTTAAGCAGTGTCATAACCATGGCACCTGCAACAGTTGCTAGAGTCCCAACCACCTTTGCTTGACTCCGTACACTTCTTATTTTCACCTTCTCAAGCCTGTACAGTGTACACATATTTGCTTTTAAAAAAGATGCTTTCTATTTTGCCTAAATTTTAGACATAGAATTTAAAAATAAAAGAGTGAGTCTTATTATCTTCAATTTCTATTTTTAGACAATTTAGTTCAAAAATTATAGGCACCAAAGAACTTTCTTTTAAAAATTTCTGAGGGCTTGGTCTACGGATTCATATTGATTCAGTCAAAAAATAATACAAAAATATTAGATATATGCTAAAATTTAATCACTAAATTAATTATTATAAATTTGTATAAATATATATTATTTTATATATTTTTAATATATATTTTATATAAATAATTACTTTGTTAGTTAATTTTCAGTATATATATAAAATAGTTATAATTATCTATCAATAAATGAATTAAAATTTGTTGACAACAAATAAATTCTAACAAACTACTGCCATTTTACTGGAAAAAATGTCACTCTATACAAAATTAAATAGCATCTAATACAATATAAATATGTTTATTTGTATGCTTTTTTACCTAACACTTATTTGTTTAGAAAAAAAAATAGTTCATGAAATGGTATTAAAGTTCTTTTTTTTTCTAAATTGTTTTGAAAAGTAGTACAATATTCGATACCAAGACACTAGTTATAAAAAATATATTTATGCTTTTTTTAAAAAAAAAATTATAATAACCTTGACTATGACATACATAATTTTCTCTCAATTTGTATAATATTTTTATTTTAATTATTTATACATTCCAAAATAATTATTGCACATAAAATTTATATAATTAGTTACTCCAATTTGATATTAAGCTACATAATTTTATTATTTTAATTATTGAATTTTATTCTTATGATTATAGTAATATATTTGTTAACGGATGCTGCATATAGAGACCAATTTAAGGACCACCATACCCCTCACTCTTCTGGATTGATATATCCAAATCCAATACAAGTAGTTAAGTGTTTACCAAATTTCAAAGAAACATTGCATCACCAAAGGAAGTGAAATAATAATCATTAATTAATTACCTAAGAATGCAGGCCAAGACAAAGGTAATGGCAGGAAGCATATTGGTCATGGCAGCGGCAAAGGTTGCCGTTGTGTATTTCATTCCCAAAAAGTATAAATTCTGATCAATAACTGGCCTGCCAATAATAATTTAATAAAAATATAGTAATTATTAATAAATATCAAGAGTTAATTAAGTGAGTGTTTCAATTTGCATGAGAGAAATCATAGATAGCCATGCAGAAAATTACTCTAGTATGCTTAATGCCACCATCTTCATAAAGATTGAAAATGTCATCTTTGGCCTCACTTTCCTGGTAAAACATCAACATACCAAATTAATTCAAGTTATACGATCACGACTCGTTCTACTAATAAAATGGCTATTTCTATAAAAACATCTTTATGTAGATCGTTAGATGATTCAATTAAATATGTTTAGTAAAACATATCAAATTATTTAACAATTTAAAATTTTATCTTCACATATAAATATTTTCATTGGAGTAACGAGCTTTTGATAAACTTATTTCTATACTCATCGTAGAAATGATGAATATACAAATAAGAATAAGAAAGAGTGGTTTAAGCATTTTCAATCGACAAAGAATAGAGAATACATACTTGTCAATGACTAATGCGAAAGGGGTTATGACAATGAAGGCAACAACATGGCGATAAACAACAAGAACATAATTGCTCATTCCCTTGTTGAGTGCAGCCTTGGATAGAACATCCATGCCGGCAAATCCAAACTGCAAGAAAATCACACCTATGAATGGCTTCGCTTTTTCCAACCATTTTTGTGTATGACCATCCATCTTCCAATACCACCTATTGATAAATTACTTGGGCCACAAGAAACAATAGATGACACACCACTTCACCAATGAAGGTTCATGCTTCTTATATAGTTGGCTGTCGTATATATACTATGTTAGTGTATGTATAAGCATAACTATACGTAGATATTAGGATCCACATTATTTCACGCAACTAATTGGAGTTTGGAGATAGAGTCACGGTTATCAACGTACCCATATGGCCATATCCTCTGATTTCTTTAAAAAGTCAGTGTCTACTTTTTAATTATTACCATCTTTTTTGTATATAGTTGAGTGTTACTCATCGTGGAGTAGCTTTTATATATCATATCATATATCGTCTTTTGTTTTGAATCTTGTTATTTGTTTTAATTTAATTTTTACTTCAACTTTGAGGTTTCATTATGGACAAATTTGTCTTTGCATCTGATTATAGGATGTAAATTAAAGATGAATAATTTTGATATATCGACTTTGTTGTCAACACAGACCACACGATTTATCTTACTGTATGAACCAATTGATTCTTAATCATGACCATGGTTAACTCGACTCTTCACTTATTTGTCTCACTGATAGAAATATAGTTATTTATATGTAACTTTTTTTATTAGATTAATTTTGTAGGAGAAGTAATTTTAAGTCATGAGTCAAACTAACATACTTAAATTTATACACCAACCTGCCTTAATTCAGGATTTGACCTATTATTGGACTGTTCAATTATTATATGGTTGACACAATATTATATGATCTACTAATGTAAGTGAGTGGAGATAAATGGTAGCTAATTTTAAAAGAAAAGAGAAAAAATATAAATGAAACAATAAAATTAGGTGGCTAAATGATTTTTAAATTAAGACCAACTAAATTATACTTATTATACGTGCACTTTTTTAATATTATAGTCGTCGTTTTCTTCTTTTTTTTTTATGCGGCCTTTTTTTTGCATTTTTTGTTCTCTTATTTAATTTTTTTTCTACCATCTTTTTATTCTTTATCTTTTTTTATTATCATTATTATTATACTCAATCAACAAAATACGCACAGTAGAAAAATTTTAGTGTACAGTACAAAAAATTTTAAAGAATTATATGTTTAAAATATTGATTTATCTAACAAAATACATTCGAAACAAAACTTTATATATTATATACAAAAATTTTTATTATATCAATAAGTTTATGTGTTATTTAAAATTTTTGTAGTATATCAATAAGTTTTTGTACTTTCTAAAAAAAATTTTTGTGCTAAAAAAACACAAAAAAATAAAAACTTGATGTACGTATAAATTAATTTTTTTGTTAAACTTGTATCAATTTAGTTAAATTTTGTTATAAAAAATATTTGTACATAAGCATCATTATAGATGAAATTATTTAGTAATGATTAGAATGAACTTATTTCGCATTTATATAATTATGTTTTTTAATTTAAAAGTATTTCTTTGGTCTAAGTTTTGGTCGTTAATTTAATAATATTTACGGGTTAAAATTTGAAAGTAAGTGTACTAAAGTGTGTTGTTTAAATGTAGTGAACTATCTTGTTGTAGCTCATTATTAACGTAACTATGGTTGGGTTAAAAAAGTATGCTCCATAGACGAAGTGGAATGCAATAGTAGTAAGATAAAAACGAGGGTGGAGTAGCAGTGTTATCTTGGCGAATCTCAAAGATAAATAATATTTTATTGATTTATTTTAGGAGTAAATGGAGGATGATAAAATATATCCCAAAGATCCGGATAAAAAGGTTATGAATTATTCAGGTGCATTATTGAATGAATACTAATTAGTCAATCATTTGAGGGCGACGTATGAAGGATGATGATTAGCACAAGCATAGTAGTAATCATATCCTGTGTTATTTAGTGGGGGAATTACTCGAATAATTAAAGACTTCTAAAATATTTTTTAAAATGTATTTTTTAATAATTAAAATTAAACATATATAATCAATTAAATCATATTATTTTTATTAAAATTAGGTTAGATAAAATAATTTGATAAAAAAATAATAAATTAAATATTGAATCGGTCTAAATTAATATTATTTTTTATAAAAAAATAACTATAATACTTTTATTATAAAAAAATTACTCAAATACTCTTATTTATATATATATAGTTTTGGAAATTCTAAATTCTAATTTTATGAAGATTCTAACCATATGAAAATAGAAACATAAAGGATTGGAATTTAGAATTTTTAAAATTAATATATATAATAGGAATATTTTAGTTATTTTCTATAATAAATGTATTGTAGTTATTTTTTATAAAAAATAATATTAATTTAAAATAGTTTAAAATTTGATTCATTATTTTTTCATTCAAATTAATTTGTCTGGCCTAATTTTAACAAAAATAACACAATTTAATCGATTATATGTATTAAATTTTAATTGCTAAAAAATATCTTTTAAAAAAGATGTTTTAGACGTCTTTATTTAAAGTCTTAATTACTCTGTTAGTACTTATAGTTTCGTGAATTTTTCAATTAGGTTCTTATATTTTTTTTCTTTTTAATTAGGTCCCTATATTATTTTTTTAATTAAATCTCTCTTAATAGTAATTGGCTTAATTTTATAGAGACCCAACTAAAAAAAAAATTAGTATAGGAACCTAAATAAAAGGAAAAAAAATGTAGGGACCCAATTAAAAATAATTTAGCATAAAAACTCAATTAAAAAAAAATAGAAATCTAATTAAAAATTTCGCAAAACTATAAAAATTAACAGAATAATTAAACTTTATTTAAATGACTCTTATTCAATTTTGCTTTGCACAATGATTTTTTTTTCTTTTTTTCTTTGTCATGACACAATAATGTTTTTCAAAGGTAATGATCTCAGGTCAAAGGCTCAAAATTATGGTAAGCACTACTCAGGTCCACTTTTATAGTCGGTGTCTTTAAGCCTTGTCAAGCACTTGTTTCTTTGTGCTTTAAAATTTAATGTGAGCAGCCACTACCATGCCATATATATTGGATATTCCACCTTCCATTTGCGGCATTTTTTTATTTTTTATTTTAAAAAATCATCTCTTTAAAAATTGTTAATTAGAAATGTAACTTCAGTCAAAAATAATAAAGTTAACGTGTTCTCATCAAGCTCCATTATATGAGTTGAGAGAAGGAAAAAAAATAAAGATTAAAAAAAAGACGAGTTGAAAAAAATAAAGAGAATAAAAAATTCAAAAAAAATTCTGATATCATATTAAATAAAACAAAAATAAAAAATGATTTGTTAATTTCATTAATCTCACTGTGAGTGGTTTTATATACAAATTACGTTAGTGAAAAGTGAGTAAAATAACTAACAAACTAGTGTAACTAACTAACATCTAATTTAATTAATTTAGTAACTTAAATGACAAGTAACTAATTAATCACAAAATATAGTGGTGGCTAACATCCTCCTTTAAATTAGAGCATTCAAATGATATGTTTCTAATTTGATCATGAGAAATTGAAACTGAAGAGTTCAAAGAGCTTTTGTTAGAATGTTTGCTATATGATGCTTGCTTGAAACGTGCACTAATTTTATAATTCTCACTTCGACCTTCTCACTATTAGAAAATTAGTTATTACAGACGGATATTTTCGACGAATTTTATCTCACGGAAATATAGACAAAATTTTAGAGGAATTTTTTGTCAAAAAACAAAAAAATGAATTAGCATAAATTACAGACGAAAAAAAATCCGTCGATAATTCTGTCAAAAAAATTAATTTTTTTCGTGGAAAATGATTACAGACGAAAAATCCGTCTGTAACTAAATAGACAAAAATACTAGTTTTATTAAATTATTACAGACGAAAAATCCGTCTGTAATTTAAAATTTTCCGTCGATAACTTTTAGTTAAACTGCTTGAACTCCACTCACAACACACAAATCAAAGAAATCTAGCTTAACTTCAAATCGAAGAACTCCCTTAGCTAAACCTAGCTTTCCCTTCTCCGTCAACGGGCTCCTTCTTCTCTCCGCCGCTAACAGAATTAACCCGCGAAGCTGATAGAATGGCCAACCTTGTTAGGTTCAGCTCCTCCATCCCCTCCCCCGTCACTAAAGACACCCGCGGTTGGCTCCTCGACCCTATCTCGCTAGCTCGAGCTTCTGGCATTTTAGGTTTTTCTTTTCCCCTCTAACTTCAGTGTTTCTCATCATTGCCTTTTAGTTAGAGATCGGTATGTCAAATTGTATCATGATTAGCATGTTTATAATGTGATTATGCGATGGAGCAGAGTCAAATTGAAGTTGAGAATTTTTGGGTGGAGTAATTTAGTGTCTCGTTCATTTCGAGAATAGTTTGCATTTTAGCTTTGTTTTTTTTAATGAGGATTTTGAATTCTTGTTATGGATCTGTTTTCTAATATTTAGTGGATTTGTTTATGTATTTGAGTGTTTTAACAGAGACTTAGATGTACGATGTGATTCTATGTTTTGTGGCCATTGAAATTTGAAAGGAAAATGGTGGTTGGTTCTTTGCAGGTGGAGCTTTCACTTGTGCTTCGGTTCATATAGGAGAGATTCGGCATGGCAGGTTGAGAGGAAATCATAGGTATCATGATTGCAACAAGACATTTGTCTTTTGGGGTGCCCTAACCAAATTTAGGATAAGCTTTATAGGATTCTATATTTCTATTATTTTATTAACATATATTTTTACTTCATATGTCTTGAGATATTTCTAACTATTTATTGTTAAGTATAGCAACTCTTGCAGAGAGTAAAGGTGTTTTAACAATATGATGTAATTAATCATTAGTTGCAATCGCAATTCTAAAAAATCAATGAGGCTGCCATAGTTCTATTGCTCTGAGTTGAAAAGTATTTCATCTGACACAATTTGTTGGATTAGCTGTGAAAATTTAGCATATTGAGTTTAGTTGACATAAGACAGAAGTTAATAGGTCCTTTGTTGGATCCATTATGCATTGCTGCAGTTACACTGATATATAAAGTCTGATTCTTTAAATTGCAGCTCTAAATGCAAGTGGTCTTGACAAATTTCTTAAATCAATAGGAAGAAATTCCTCATATGTTAATTTGGAGGTGAGTTAATATTCAGGACATGTCTAGTAGCTTATTTCTCCTTATTAAACCAAATTTTGTTGCTTTATTCTAATTATTTGAATGTGTTCTTGTTTGACAGTTGACTGAACAAAAATTGACAAGAAAGGAAGGTATAAGCTTTTCTTGTTTGAGGTTACTTGCTAAGATTAAAGCTTTCGCTATCTTTCACTTAAAATTTCTGAAGGTTTTGATAAATTTTACCAGCAAAGAAGCAGGAGGATAATCTGAATCAATTAAGTATAAAATGCATGGCTGAGTCATTCTGTGTACTTGAAAAGGGTTATTATTCTGTGTACTTAGCCAATAAATGAACCGTTATCATTCTGTGTTGTGTTCTACCTCTTTTAGTACATTAATAAATCAATGTAACTGGAGAGAGTATTAAAGTATTTTTGTTTTCTAATCTGTGGATTCTTATCTTTTTACTATGAAGAATAAATGTTATTCTATTTGGATACGTAATGCAAATATTTTTTACTTTGTGTTATCAACAGGTGCTATGGCAATTGCAGTTACAAATCCAACTGATCTTGTGAAAGTTAGACTACAAGCAGAAGGAAAATTTTCAGTTATATTAGAAAAGGTGGCGCTCTTCTGGCCTAACAAAGTTGATTTTAAACTCAAATTATGTGATATTTAACATATCTGCTTGATTATATTGACAGTTAAGAGTTGTGAGGAAAAACGCCAAGAAGTGGAGGCCAGAGCTAGGGAGCTTAATAAACAGGTGAAGCTACTTGTGAGGTTTTTGATTAAACACTACTTTTCTTTTTATTTTCAAAATTGAATTAATCTTACCATAATTTCAGTGTACTTGATTGAGCTGTTTTATTTGCAGGAAGTGGAAGGAAATTGTGGATGAGTGGGTAAGGTTGAATCAACCGGGTGGAACAGCTTCTCTCATGGGTAAAACCAAACCTCAACTCAAATGTTTTGGGACATTTTTCTTAGTTAAGAAATTAGAAATCCAAGTGTTTGATGATATTGTTGGCATTGCATTTACATTTGCAGCTGATGGGGACTCTCCACCACAGAAAACCACCCAAAACAGGAATCATTAGGTCTTTCTTGGACCCTTTTTTGAATTTTTATTTTTTATATCATGGTAAAGTTTGAGGCCTGTTTGGCGTTATTAATATTATATTTTGCATACTCACCAAATCCACATAGTGAGTACTTGCGCATCTTATTCAAATCTTCTTTTTGTGTGTGTCTCTGTTGTTTTGAATTTTGGCGAACAATAATGCTTTTCTGCTTCTGTATGCTGACACAGATGGAAGTTATGGGTTTGACTGTAACACCTCAGAGGCAGAACCAAAACCAAAAGTGATTCCCCGCAAAGAAGCTCTGCCAAAATCAACGCCGCCACCTTCAGTCCCTACTCCTTCCATCGCCTTCCAAAATGTACGGTTGTGATTATTATGTTTTTATAACCGTTTTGAAAGTGTCTTAACCCTCCAAATGTTGTTGCTAACATCACGAAGTATGAAAATAAAATAATAAAAAAACGAAGAAAAGCAATGAATGTGGGGCGTAGGGGAAAATGCATCATAGACATGGGGTGTTATTATTAATCTCTTCCTCACACATTGTTGCTTTGAATATTAATTGCAGAGACAGAGAGAACAAAGAGATAGAGATTTTGACGCGGAGAGGCTTGCTTCGGCAAGGAAGCGGCTTCAAGAGAACTACAAAGAGGCTGAAAATGGTGGAATTATCATTTCTCGGTTACATTTCTCGGCTTCAAGAGAACTACAAAGAGAATGAACCTATTCAATTTTTCACATTTCTCGGTCTTTAAGTAATTTTTTGTGTTACATTCTCTTCCGCCTTTTGTTATTCACAGTAGAAATACTTTCTTCAATACAATTTCTCTTTTTAAAAGGTTACCACTGTTAGATCTAAGCTTTGTCATCGGGTCATTCTAGTTTTATTTAAGCTAAGCTTCTCTATACTTTCTTATTTCAATGGTTACTATAGAGAAACCTGCTGTTGACTGATAGTGACTAGTTGATCCTCTTAAGGATGAGAAAAAAAAAAGATCCCTTATTTGGGGTTATTTCTATTGGATGCTTTGATTGTTTAACTTTCCTAAGCATAAATAGTTTCCTGTCAATAATATTCTTTTATCATTTTGATATTAAGATATTGGGTATTAGCCTGTCTAAATTTTAAAACTAGAAATTCTGTTGAAAGAAACAAAAAAGACTTATGGCTTACTTTGCTCAACATTACATGTAGACATGTAGTAGCATCACTAACTGAAAGATCATTGTGCTTGATCCAGAATCAGAGCCAGTGTTTAGCAGATCTATGTGGCGCATTGCACTATGACATTGAAATCAATTTTGGGTTGAAAAAATCAAAATGTAATCCTGTTGTCGCTGCAAGAAATAAACATCTGTGCGAGGTGTGCATCAGTCTGTCTATTCATTTGTTTTAACCAGATTTGTTTCAAGCCACCAATTTATCTCAAAAGATTGAAAAGTTGACAATTTAGCCCTTGAAGGACTAAACAAGTCCAACATCAGTTGCTATATGGGTTTGGGAAATTTATCAACAAACTGAGTAAATCATTTGAACACAATAGACTTATTTAGTTATTCGGAGGTTAAATTGTCTATGTTATTAAGTATTCAAGGGCTAAATTGATGGTATAAACAATTTATATCTATCTCTAATTATTTTCTACCTGTTAATGACGGTCCTACAGCATGCCGACTCCATGGTATGATATTAGTTTCTTTTCTGTAAAATGTTGCACATTATTGGTAGCTACTACTTTCTTACATTGACAATTTGAGAATTCTTCTTGCACCAATTCTGTGATGCACACAGCTGCACTGGAAGCAGGCAACCTTTCTCCAAAGGCCACCGGGTAATTTAATTAAAATATATAAATGATTTCTATCCCTTTCTTTAATTTACCTTAAGAGGATCATTCTGAAAAATCTTAAAAGATTCAGAAATCCTGAAGAATTTAACTTGACAAATTGCATAATAATGAGAGTGAATTTTTAAAGACTCCTTAATGCCTTGTCCAACTATGTGGTGGAAATGAATTTATTTAATGTAATTCGTTTGAATTCATTTAACTGGTTTCTTGATATATGCAGAAGAAGACAAATGCATTCTACATCGTTGCTTCCATTTTGCTTTTGATGCTGCTGCTAATTTACTATCTCTATATCTACTTTATCTACTTGTGATAAGGTTTTGATTTTTGTCTTACAGAGGGATAAAAAGGGAAACTCAACTGTTAAGGCGCATCTCTCAAACTGGAAGAAAGAAAAAACCATCTTAATGGATAGATCTATCGCCTTCGGAAGTTCTCGCTTCTCCAACACTTTTAGAATCCATAGAAGTTTACTAATCTGTGACAGTGGTTACTGCACTCCCAATTCGGCCATAGGCGAGTGCAGTTGGAGGAGAAGAGCGAGAAAGACCGCCAAATCTGCTCCTTATTTTACATGTTTGTTGTAAGCCAATTTCTTTACAGAGACTTAGCAAACACAAATTTGAGCTGTAGGATTGAATTCGCCCTTGGTGACTTTTGTATTTGATTCTAACTGACATTACTAACAAGAAAAATTATACCTTATCATCGTGTTCTTTTTGTTTATTGAAACTTGATCAGGATCTATTTGTAAACTTTTTCATTGTGTAGCATCAGTGTAAACTCCTATTGTAATGCCTTGCGTTGAAGCTTGGTTTCCCTGATAATGGATGCAGCCCCTTGGCAAATATGCAAACATTCCCTCCTAGCAATGCAGGAGGAAGAATAGGACAAGTATATCAACCTATTACAGCTCAAACTGCTGGTATGTCAAATTTATCTATCATACTTTACAACCAAATATGAGACGCATGTTTCTATTTGTAGCTCTTGTTTTCTGTTGTTATATTCTTGACAATTGACATGCTACATACCTTGGTATGTCTTCAGTATTTTTTGTCGACAGATGAATTATACCTTGCTATATAGACTCTTAACATTGGAAAGTTAATTTGAAATTGTGCTCATTGGCCTTTTCTTTCCATAAAACTTGTTTGTTTGGTCTTTTATTTCGAAGAGTTAATAAATTATATATTGAAATATTTTCATATTGTACAGATCATGGTTAGTTCTTATACTTTCAATTGACATAATTTTCATTAAGGATGTTGAGTAATGAGTTTTTTTTGCCATAACAAAATGAATAACTTTTATTATTGACATTTTTTATGTATTTTTCTCTGCTGTGTACTTTTACTGACATGCAGTACTTTGAAATTTTGCAGCCAAGAAGTGTATCCCTTTTCTAATTGCATTAAGAGATATAAAGCAACACGACATTACTCAAAGCATGTGCAGGAGGTTGATTGGCTTGTAGAGATTTGCATAATGTAATTTTTCTCATATAATACAATGTTATAAATTATAGTTGAAAAATTTAGTATAGTTGAATAATACACTGAGGACTATAGTTAATGTATCAATACATTTTGTCTATGTTTTGAATTGTATTGACTTGCTTGATAAATACGATGAATTTGTTTATTTTTTTAAATATTTTAAATATTTGAATACAAATTAAATAAAAATTTGTATTAAATTTATATTTATTTTGTATGAAAACAAGTTTATTTTGTAATTGAAAAAATAAAAAAAATCTATTTTACCTTACTAACGAATTTACAGACGGATTTTCTGTCTGTAATCAGAGTGTCAGATGATTTTCCAAGGTTCAAATTACAAATAGAAAATCTGTCAGAAAATCTGTCTGTAATTATAGATGAAAAATTTGTCGGAAAATTTGTCTGTAATTACATACAGAAAATCCGTTAGAAAATTCCTCTGTAATTATTGGCGAAAAATCCGTTGAAAAGTTTGTCACCTTCGGGAAATGGATGGAGAATTTACAGAGGAAAAATCCGTTGGTAATTGGTAAAAATCCGTCGGTAATTTTTCGACGGAAAAAAATTCGTCGGTAAATAATTTCCGACGAAGCTTTTATAGAGGGACAAAATCCGTCGGTAATTTCGTCGGTAACCAAAAATCTGTCTGTAATAAAGACTAACTCTGTCTGTAAATCTATCTGTACTAATTCATTTTCTAGTTGTGTCTTTTGTATGAAGTGGCAATCAATTTCGACATATTTGGGTTTCTCGTGCATTGCTGTATTCGTGGCCATGTTGATGGTCGAAAAATTATCACAAAATAGCATGACTGAGTTGACTTCAACGTCCATAAACTTCAAAAGAGCAATGATGGAGACAATTTCACATGAGGCATTTGCTAATGCTCTATACTTTGCCTCAGTCGAACTCCATGATACCACATTTTTCTTCTTATTTTTCCATGATACCAAGGAGTCACCAAGGAATGTGTAATAGCTAGTGGTTGATCTATGTGTGTCAAGACAACTATCTCAATCTGCGTCTACATACAACGAAATATTGAATTTCAATTGTGAGAAGAAGAGAAAGGCTTGTCTTGTTGAAGCTTTTAATTGTCTAAGTACATTGATGGGTAGCATTTAGATGAGGTAATCTAGAATCTGACATGTATTATGCAAGTTTGACTACTATGAATGTGATATCAGGTCTAGAGATGGTCAAATACATCAATTGACCAATGAGTCTACGATAGATTGAACGATCTGGCATAGGATCACCCTCTGCAACTTTGAGCTTAAGTTTGGTCTCCATAGGTGTATTGGTAGTCTTGCAGTCTAAGTAATTTTGTATCCTCCAAATAGATAGTGTGTATTTTCTTTGTGAAAGAGAGATTCTTTTCTTCGATCTTTCTAGCTCTAGACTAAGAAATTGATTGGAGTTTCTGCTTGACATTGTCTACATCATCCATAGGGATAGTAATGATGATGTTGTCGACATATTGGAAATGTAGTAGACTCACCTTCACCTAAGGAGAAAATTGAATAATCTTACTTGGACAGTTTAAACCCATGCTCAGTGAGTGTAGAACAAAATTTGGTGAACCATTGTCGAGAGACCTGTCTTAATCACCATAGAGCGATCTTGTGAGTTTGCACACTAAGCCTTGTTTCCTTTGTAGATGGCCAAGAGGTAAATCCACGTAGACTTCTTCTTTGAGCTCCTATTAAGGAATGCATTATTGATGTCTAGCTGAAGTAAGCTCCAATTCTTTATTGCAACAAGTGTTAAGAGACTCATCATTGTTGTAATATTTGCAACAGGGTTGAATGTGTTGCGAAAGTCAACACTAGCTTGTTGTGAGTAACTTTATGCAACTAAACATGCTTTGTAATGCTATATAGTCCCATAATCTATCATTTTGGCTTTGTACACCCATCTACAACCAATGGTGTGTTTATCGTTGGGCAATGATATCAATTCCCAAGTGTGATTAGCTTTAAGTTCATTTAGCTCTTCTTGC
The DNA here is from genome assembly GCF_003086295.3 of Arachis hypogaea. Lineage (NCBI taxonomy): Eukaryota > Viridiplantae > Streptophyta > Magnoliopsida > Fabales > Fabaceae > Arachis > Arachis hypogaea. The sequence goes on along the minus strand of NC_092041.1, from coordinate 20,696,617 downwards.
GTTATTTCTCTCTATTCTTGGAATTCAACAACTTGATGATAGAATTGAGGTTCATGAATGGCATTGTCTTGGGCAACGTAGTGGTGGTAATTAAGGTTTAGTCTATTGTTGTTGATATGATTGGAGATGTAATAAGGAGATGTGGTGTGACACACATAATCGTTAAGGCAGGAGCTTAGGTGTTTTTAGAGGATCTTTGTGGCTACTGTGATAGAGATCAAGTAGTTGTAGCAATAGTGATTAGTTTAGGATGTGGTGAGGCATTGTTGGGGTTTGGCTCAAGATCTGGTGCTTCTAGTAAGATATTCTGAGTAGTTTTGGGAAAAAAATTATATCTCTAGATATAAAAATTTATTTGCTTTTCAGATTGTATAGCTTATATCCTTTATAGCCAATAGGATAGCCAATGAAAATGGAGGGAGACAGAGCTTGGTTCTTGAAGCTGACTTGGTGGCTGCATAAGCTAGACAACTAAAGCTTTTCAGATTTAGATTGTCATAACTTGTTTTCTTGAAGACCAAGTCAAATGGAGTCTTGAATTTCAGAAGTGGGCATGGGGTTCTATTGATGAGGAAGGTTATTGTGATCACACATTTACCCCAAAAACTGATAAGCACTTTAGAATGAAAGCATACAACTCTTGTAACATTTAAAATATTTTGATACTTCCTTTAATTTTCACAATAGCATTTTTTTGAGGTCAATATGGACAAGAGAACTGATGCAAAGCTCCCTTTTGTTAGAGAAAGTTAGTGAGAGCAAATGTTAGGAATGCTTCGACCCTCTCGCAAGAATTGTTTGAGAGTGCATGATGGAATTCAGTAAAAGCATTCTGGGTTAGAGTCAATCGAGCAATGAGCGAAAAAGGACACAGACAGAAATCCGGAGGCACGAGACAGTAATCCCAGGGAAGAAATAGGGCCTTCCTCGGTAAGGCAGCGATTTCCCACCAGTAGCTTCTCCTATCACTTGACTTCTGCAGGTGTTGGATCTTATCTTAAGAAAAATGCCCAGATCCATGGTAGTTTGTTGTAGAGAAGCGGCTGTGAAACGATGATTCCCCCTTTCCATTGAAGTCGGGGTCTCCTTCTATTATTGTGCCAAATTGAATTTCAATTAAAGAATAAAAATTCTTTAAACAAACAATGGCATCAAATTTGTTAGTTAGTAAATAATTCTAGTAAAATTGAGTAGCATTATCAACAATTTTAAGAAAGAATCTCTCTCTATGATATGTTGGGAGATGGTAAGGCTCCAAACATCACAATGAACAAAGTCAAATTTATGCGAAGACATATTATTGTGTGATTCAAAAGAAAGTTTTTTAAATTTTGCTAATTGGCAGATTTCACAATTGCTATAATCTGATGCAAAATTCTTGAAGGAATGTGACCTAAATGAGTGTGCCATAATTGTGATCTTAACATGTTTATTGAAAAAAGATCACATAAAAAACAACCAGAATTTTAAGAACTTTGTATACTACTTTTAGAATATACTGTCCTTGTTATAATTCACCCTCTTCAATGAGTTGTTGCTAAATAGTAAAATAATTAGACCCAATTAAAAAACGAGTAAAGTATTAGATAAGAAAGTTGATACTGAAAGTAAATTCACACGAAAATCAGGTACAATTAAAACGTGATTGAGAACAATGTATTTGTTAAGTATGACTGTGCTTATGAAATTAGCATGAAAAATGTCACCATCAGGTAGGGATGGCAGGCAGGTTAGCTCACCTCGCCCTACCTCGCCCCGCCAAAAACCCGCCATTTGGCAGGCTAGTTCGCTCTGCCCCACCTATTGAGGCGATCCCAAATTTATACCCCGCCCTGTCTAACGGCGGATTGGCGGGTTAGAGGGCTAAACCCGCCAATTCTCTTTTTATTTTTTTTAAATTATTAACCATTAAATATTAAAAAAATATAATTTCACAAAAATTTCAATAAACTTATAATTTCTACAAATATAAAAAAATTATAATTTTTAAATTCACAAACTTTAAAGTCTTTATAATTCTAAATATTTAATAAACATAATCATTAACCAAGATTTTAAAAACAAAATAATAAAACTAACATTGTCCAAAAAAATAAACATTGTCTAAAATATATAATTAAATATTGTCCAAGTCCAAGTCTCTAATCAATCAAACATAGTCCAAATTATAACTTAAAGTAAAATGAACAAACATTCTAAATACAAGCACAAAAGTAATGTTTCAAATTCAATTATCATATTAAAGCCAAAAGCCCATTGAGCAAGCTCGCCTGGACCTCCCAAAACCTGCCAAAACTCATGAATTAGGTGATGCGGGTTAGGTGGGCATTTTTATTATAGCAGTCTTAAATTTCTAGCCGGTCCATCTTTTTTGGCTAGTTACCTGAGCTGACTCGGTAGGTTTTGGCTCGTTTGCTACCGCTACTATCAGGTAATGAAACAAAATAGTTTTGTGATGTATGAACGAAAGTAAACAAGGACAGAACACATGTTATGTAGATTCTGGTACCATTATCTAAAATCCAATAAGTTATTGATAATAAGGACAATACCTGTTGGAGTTATGACATTTGTCTTAGAAGAATTTTTTGAATATGGTGCTTGCTCAACAGATTTAGGATTTGTTGAACTTTTGCCAGAGTCAAATTCTAAGTTGAGGTTCCATTTTGCTCTTGAGGCAGTTGTGTTGTAGCAACATTGTAGATAGAAGGCTTATTCATTTACCTCTACCATAGTTGGATAGTAAACCATGGATTTTGTAGCATTTGTCAACTAAATGCCCAAAAATACCACAATAGAGGACAACGATCCTTCTTTGCAGTCCTTCTACTTCTTCTTTGAGACTGAAGTTGACGCTGATTTCTTGCAAAGAAAGCAACCTGACTTGGTGAGGAAGCCACTTCTAGTGAACGATGCTTTTCTTCTTGTGTAACTAGTAACAACACCTTGTTGATTGCTGGTAAGGGATCCACGAGCAAGATTTGATCACGAATTTGAGAGAAAGACTTGTCCAATCCCATTAGGAAGAAATGGATATATTCAACTCGAAGAAAATCTTACATCACACGAGAATCACCACAATTGTATTGAACTTGTTTATAGAAATTTAATTCTCTCCAAATTACTTTGATTCAAGTGCAATACTGCGAGACTGTCATAGATCCCTGACGAAAGTTCATGAATACGTGCTTCAATTAAAAAACAAGAGGACTATTTTCATATTAAAAATGTTCTTTGATATTATTCCACAAGTCTTCAATAAAATTTTTGTAGATAAGAGATGTAGCAATCTCTTTTGAAATGAAATTCAAGTGTTAGTTTTTAAATTTCTCTGATTCAGTAGCTGGAACTACTTGAGGGATGGATCCTGTGATGAATCCGAATTTGTGCTTAGCATTCAACGCCTTTTGCATTGCTCAACTCCACGAGTGATAGTTGTCTTCAGTGAGTTGCTGAGTGACAAGAATAAGTTCTAGTTGGTCAGCTAAGGACAAAGTACAATGATTATTCACCATTGATCAAGCAGACGAAGAAATAAAATTTTTCATAGACCGTGATGAAAAAATAGTGTGAAATCAGAATTGAAAAATTAACTTCTCAAAATTTGTTTATTGAAACTGCAACTTCGGCCAAAAATTGGTTAAATTAATACGTTTTTATCAAGCTCTATTATGTGAGTTGAGAACAAAAAAATAGAAATAAAAAAAATAACGAATTAAAAAAGATGAAGAGAGTAGAGAAGGTTCAAGAAAGAAAAAATATCTTAATACTATGTTAAATGAACCAAAAATAAAAAAATGATACGATAATTGCATTAATCTTATTGTGAGTGACTTTATATATAAGTTATATTAGTGAAAAGTAAGTAAAATAACGAACTAACTAGTGTAAATAACTACAACTAGCTTAACTAATTCAGTAACTTAAATTATAAGTAACTAACTAATTACTAAGTATAGTAGTCGTCAGTAACGGATTCAAAAAATTTTAGGAATGAAAGCAAAATTAAAATATATATTAAATAAATTTTGTTAAATATTATTAATTATATGGAGATATAAAAATTAAAAAGAGTTAATGAACACTTTTATTCTTAAAATACTATTCATTATATATAATTTATAAAAAATATTTTTTTATTTTTAAAACTTAAAATTAAAATATTTTAATTAAATTATAGATAATTTATTATTCTAATTAACTTTTTTATACACATTTAATAATAAAAAATTAAATTAATTGTCATATTAGTAACTAATGATATATTAGTATTCATAATTTAAAATTAGAATTATATATAAATACTAGAAAAATTAAATCTTCATATGAAAAGTATATTTATATAAAATAATAGAAATATAATTTATATTTTTTATTTCTTTTTTAAAATAATTAAATTTATTATATATTTTTTAATTTAATTTTGATATCATGTTAGATAAAAGATTTTATGCATCTATTTAATTATATATTGTAATTAAAATATTTTTTATTATTATTTTTAAAAATAAAAAATATAATCTAAATTAGTAAATTAATCAGTTCATTTTAAAATTTTATATGCAACATAGGTACATATAACAGAACAAAAGATAAAAAAAAGTAATAAGGATGAATAAATCGAGAATAAAATAAAATATATAAAGTCACGAAAAAAATAGAATATTAAATTAATACCTAAACTATAATTGTTTGAATTAAAAATTACAATTGAAAATATCAAAAAGAGAAACAATGAAATCGAAAGATATTCAGAGTTATGGAGAGCTATATAAAAAAATTGGAGAATTGAAAATTTACTTTTGATGAAAAAAAGATGACTACTAGACAAGGAATAAAAAAAAAAAGGTTAAAAATATAAAAATAAGAAGAGGAATTTAAGAAAATAAAGGAATAATAATATAATAATTAAATTTGATTAGGTTAAATAATAGTCAAAATGATAAAAAAATAAAAAAATAAATTTAAATTTTAAGCTAATTGAATTTATTTTATTTATAATAGAATCATTTAAAATTTAAAGTGAGAACATATTATATATAACTATATTTTTTAAAACAAAAATTAAAAATATCGTGGGATCCGTCCCTTTACAATTGGATAACAAAAATATTACGTACACAACAAAAGTTGAAAAACTAATTATTATCTAACTTACATAAAGTCGATAATATTGTAAAGGAACTATATTCTTTTTATTTATTTATTTATTTATTTTTAAAATAAATCATTCCACTTGTACAATCTTTCGACATGGCCATCAAACAGTGAAGAGTAAGCCAACCTCATTGGCTCTTCGACATGCATTGATTCTTTTAGATTTTATAATATATTCGTCTTATTAATTTAATTAGAGTAAACTATGATATATTTTTATCTAAAAAAATTTAAAATACTGATAAATTTATTTACAAATAAAAAAATAATACTTCGTTAAACATTATTATATATTACAAACACATGTATGTTTACTTCCATATCTAAATTGTTAGTTTATTTTTTAATTTTTTAATGGTTAAATTAGTGATATATACTTCTCTTTTTTTTTCTCTTTTTTCTTTTCTCTTGTATCATTTTTTTTCCTATAAAAATAGTTTCTAAAAATTTTATATGTTTTGAAAAAGAAAGATTTTGAAACAAGGCACTCTTTTTTAAATTTAAATGTGCAATTGACTTAGTAAGAGATTTTTTTTGTTTAGTCTCTTACGACTACAAAAAATAAAACAGAAAGAATTATTCTCCATATACAATTGTTTTTCTTAGACAAGTCTTTACAAGTCATTTATATTCACACGCTTTGTATTGTTATTGCACGTTCTTCTTCTTCTTGTTGTTACTGCACGTTCTTCTTCTTCTTCTTATTACTGCACGTTTGTTATTTTGATTCTTCGTTATTGTCGTCATCAACACCACATCTTCCTCCTCGTCCTCTTCTTCCTTCTTTTTTCATTGGAATTTCTTCTCCTCCTTTCTTGTTCTCTTTCTCCTCCATCATCAGTTATCTCGTTGTTGAAGATAATGAATAATTCAGGTTCAGATTGTCAATTGAACCAGAACAAAATTGATTTTTGTTTTGAATCCAATCAAGTGGCTAAGGTGTGGTTCAAATCAGAAGAAAAAATGTAGCATGGAGGAAATATTTTTCTGTATTTGCAGCAAATTTGGGTGTAACACGAAGATATTTGAGTGTAACATGAAGATATTTGGGTGTATTTTTATTCTGATAAATTCTGTATAATTCAAAACTCTTCCTCTTTCTCATTCTCATCTTCTGCTGGTTTTTTTTTCTTTTTCATCTTTTTCTTTTTGTTTTACCTTCTCAAGTTTCTTCTTGTTTTACTCTCTTAACAAGAATCAAAACAAAAAAATCAAACAAAGAAGAAGAAGAAACACATAATGCTGCAAAATTACTTGAAAATGATGAACTCACATTCATTTAATTAAAAGAAAGAAAGAAAAAAGGAAAAAAGAAGAAAATAAAATACAACATTAGAGGAAGTATTTTTCTGTATTTACAACAAATTTGAGTGTAATACGAAGATATTCGGGTGTAACATAAAAATATTTAGGTGTATTTTTATTCTGATAAGTTTTGTATAATTCAAAACTCTTCTTCTTCCTCCTTCTCATTTTCTGCTGCTTCTTCTTCTTCATCTTTTTATTTCATATTCTTATAATTCTTCTTCGGAGGAAAAAAATCAAACAAAAACAAAAAATGCATAATATTGTAAAATAATAGAAAGAGAAGGAGGGAAAAAATGCAGTAATAATAACAGTAGTAAAAAAACGATGATAAAGAAGAAACACGTGATGAAAAAAGAGGAGAAACACAAAGGAGGAGGAGGAGGAGGAGGAGGAGGAGGAGGAGGAGGAGGAGGAGGAGGAGGAGGAGGAGGAGGAGGAGGAGGAGGAGGAGGAGGAACGCGAAGCGTGCTATGGAAACCATTGAGTAGCGCATGTGTTGACATGCTGGTATGGGTGAGTGTCCTTTTTGTTGCGTTTTGCCCAACTTGTATGACTTGTAAACTAAAATGACTTATATGTGTAGCGCTTCTCGAAAAGAAAAGAGTAGAGAGAATGATACTAACATATATCCTAATGGGAAAAGCTCTGCATACAAGCCATTAGGGCTTGTATGCCTTACAAGTTCATTAAACAATAAAATCAAAATACGCGCTGCTCCACGTACGTTGATTACACGCGCTATATAACATCCCGCGTATATCTAACTACCAAATTTAAAATATTTGTTTCCTTCTTCGTTTTCGATATTTTGAGATTTGGTTGTTCTTCTTCTTGCGCGTCTTCCCTCCTTCTTCTCCATCGTTCTTTTCCTCTCCTTTTCTCACTGGTATGTTCTTCGTTTACGTTACCTTTTTCTCTCTCTGCAACTCGAGCTTCGTTTTCTATTTTGATTTGTTATTTTCTGAAATCAAAGTTTGAACTCGTTTTGAAGATAATGGATCATTCAACCTCAGATTGTCAGCTGAATCCAGGCGAAGTGGATTATGAATTTGAATCTAACGAAATTCCTGAGGTTTGATTTACATAGGATTAGTATGAATTTTCTTTCAGTAATTTGTATAGCATTGTGTAGTTGAAAAATTGCTGAACATTGACTGTGAAAGTAACACGTTAACATGAATCTGTCGATTCAATGTATTAGTTGTGATTAATTACCTGGAATTTATAGCAGACGCTCGGGTGTAGATCAATTCTTCTTTGGGTGTATTTTAGCTAGAAGTGTGGGTGTATCTACACTTTACTGGTTTTTTGTTATTTTAATTGAGTTGTTGTTGTTCAGGTGTATTATATCAGACATGATTGGGTGTGTTTTTAGTTTTTGACATGGTGTATTCTGCAGCCTGTGTATTTACAGTTTATGGCTTTAAAGGTCATTCTGTAGTTGAGTTGTTGCGGTTCAGGTGTATCATATTAGACATGATTGGGTGTATTTGAATCATATCTATGGGTGTATTCACAGTTCTGACACGGTGTATTGTGCAGCCTCTCTCGGTTGTTGATGACGAGCTTGTTCCGAAGGTCGGAATGACCTTTACCACCCTTGAAGGTGCTGGAAAATTTTACAGGAACTACGCCAAGGCTGCAGGTTTCTCTACAAGAGTTCGGTGCACAAATAGGAAGGGAAACAAGATTAAGAATCAACTGATTACATGTAGCAGAGAGGAAAAATGGAAATCTAAAATATCTCTGGCCGAGAAGACCAATCTGACAGCCGGTTTAAACTGTCCTGCAAGAATTTATATACACACATTGAAGGATGTCGGTGCTTGGATCATTTCAAAGGTTGTGCTGGATCATTCACACCCCTGCTGTCCAAGCAAAGCAGAGATGCTCAAACAGCACAGGGAACTAAGCATGTCCATTCGTCGTACGATAGAGAATAACGAGGAGGCCGGTATCAGACCAAGCAAAACCTACCAATCATTTGTTGCGGCTGCCGGGGGTCACCGCGAGTTAAATTTTATCGAAAAGGACGTGAGAAATTACATTACCAGGGAAAGTGCGGAATGTTTCCGAACAAGAAGATGCAAAGGAATTCGGGAAATATTTCTTAAGAATGAAAGAGAAGAATCCGAATTTCTTTTTTGAGCTCGAACTCAAGGAGGATCAATCGGTTAAGCTGGCTTTTTGGGCCGATGCAAGAAGCAGAGCCGCCTTTGAGTATTTCGGAGACGTCATTTCATTCGACACCACCTACAATACAAACAGGTAACAAACTGTCCCTGTTTATGATGCTAAATTAATTTATTTTTACCAATCCGCAGCAGAGGTGTATATTGGCTGTTTCATTGGGTGTATTCGAAGCATTTGTTGGGGTGTACCTAATGATTTTGCATTCTGGACCATGGTAATTTGTTTCAGGTATAATTTGGTCTGTGGTTCTTTTGTCGGGGTGAATCACCACGGTCAGTCAACACTTCTCGGATGCACTTTGATGAAGAACGAAGAAATTGAATCATTCAAATTATTATTTCAATGCTGGCTTCGTTGCATGGGAGGAAACGCTCCGAAAGGGTTTCTCACCGATCAGTGCGTGGTGCACGAAATTGCAATCACACTTTTGCAACCCCGCACAACTAACCAGCAAGTGCACTGGGTCGTCCAAGTAATACCTTACGTGAGTAAGGGTCGATCCCACGGAGATTGTCGGCTTGAAGCAAGCTATGGTTATCTTGTAAATCTTAGTCAGGATATCAGAAATTATCAGGATTGATTGTGAAAAGCAAAAGAACATGAAATGGTTACTTGTTTTGCAGTAATGGGGAATAGGTTGAGGTTTTGGAGATGCTCTGTCTTCTGAATCTCTGCTTTCCTACTGTCTTCTTCTTCTTCAAGCATGCAAGACTCCTCCCATGGCAAGCTGTATGTAGGGTTTCACCGTTGTCAATGGCTACCTCCCATCCTCTCAGTGAAAATGTTCCTATGCTCTGTCACAGCATGGCTAATCATCTGTCGGTTCTCGATCAGGCCGGAATAGAATCCAGTGATTCTTTTGCGTCTGTCACTAACGCCCCTCCTTCAGGAGTTTGAAGCTCGTCACAGTCATTCAATCATTGAATCCTACTCAGAATACCACAGACAAGGTTTAGACCTTCCGGATTCTCTTGAATGCCGCCATCAGTTCTAGCTTATACCACGAAGATTCCGGTTAAAGAATCCAAGAGATAACTACTTAATCTAAGGTAGAACGGAGGTGGTTGTCAGGCACGCGTTCATAGTTGAGAATGATGATGATTGTCACGGATCATCACATTCATCCGGGTTAAGAACAAGTATTATCTTAGAATGGAAGCAAGCATGATTGAATGAGAAACAGTAGTAATTGCATAAATCCATCAAGACACAGCAGAGCTCCTCACCCCCAACCATGGGGTTTAGAGACTCATGCCGTGGAAGATACACAAAGAAAACGTGTAAAGTGTCATGAGGTACTGATACAATGTCAAAAGATCCTATTAATAGTAAACCAGTAGCCTAGGGTATACAGAAATGAGTAAATGACATAAAATTCCACTTCCGGGCCCACTTGGTGTGTGCTTGGGTTGAGCAATGAAGTATTTTCGTGTAGAGACCTTTTCTGGAGTTAAACGCCAGCTTTCATGCCAGTTTGGGCGTTTAACTCCAAGTTTTATGCCAGTTCCAGCGTTAAACGCTGGAATTTCTGAGGCTGATTTGCCACGCCGGTTTGGGCCATCAAATCTTGGGCAAAGTATGGACTATCATATATTGCTGGAAAGCCCAGGATGTCTACTTTCCAACGCCGTTGAGAGCACGCCAATTGGGCTTCTGTAGCTCCAGAAAATCCACTTCGAGTGCAGGGAGGTCAGAATCCAACAGCATCTGCAGTCCTTTTTGGTCTCGGAATCAGATTTTTGCTCAGGACCCTCAATTTCAGCCAGAAAATACCTGAAATCACAGAAAAACACACAAACTCATAGTAAAGTCCAGAAAAGTGAATTTTAACTAAAAACTAATAAAAATACACTAAAAACTAAGTAGATCATACTAAAAACATACTAAAAACAATGCCAAAAAGCGTATAAATTATCCACTCATCAGTGCGCATCAATGAAAAGGGCTTTAGAGGTCTGTATGCCAACAACAGTTCACCGCTGGTGTATTTGGCACATCATGAAGAAGATTCCAAGCAAATTAAACGGGTACAAGGGACATGTCGATATCGAACAAGAAATGAGCCGTGTTGTTTGGAACTCTCATAGCAAAGACTCTTTCGATAGGAATTGGAACGATTTTCTGCTGAATTTTGGTCTTGCGGACAACAAGTGGCTTTCAGGTAATGTGTTTTTAAAATCTGCAGAAGAGGTGTAAATTGTATGTTCTCTCGGGTGTATTTTACAGTCTGTGTTTGGGTGTATTATGCAGATCTGTACGAAGACCGTCACATATGGGTTCCTATCTATCTGGATCACCACTTCTGGGCAGGGATGAGAAGCACACAAAGGAGCGAGAGCATGCATTCATTTTTTAACAAATAAATCACCCGGAACAGCTCGCTTATTCAGTTCGTCAAACAATACGATAATTGCCTCGGAAGCAGGGAGCAAGCAGAGAGAGAATCAGATGCTGCAAATTTTCATATGTTCATACCGTGTGCAATCAAATCCTCCATTGAAGCTCAGTTTCAAGATGCGTACACTCATGCAAAGTTTAGGGAAGTCCAAGCGCAATTCAGAGGAAAGGCGAATTGCATCACCAGATTAAAGAATTCCGCTCTAGGCTATTCAATATACGAAGTCGGAGAACAAGTTTCCAGCTTAATATTCAACAAGTTCGCGGTTACCTACGACTCAGTTGCAGCCGAAGTAAAATGCCAATGTTTATTATTCGAGTCGAGAGGGATACTGTGCCGTCACGCACTAAGCGTGTTAAGCTTCGAACAAGTAAGCCAAGTGTCCCCTAGATATATACTGGAACAATGGAGCAAGAAGGTAAAGAGGCGACACACACACATCAAGAGCAGCAACGACGAGCCACTAATGGAGCCAAGAAGCAAGAGGTTCGACCAATTGGTTTTTCATTTGCAAAATATTTGCGAATTTGCCTCCGAATCGGAGGAGCTGACTGCAATTCTGCACCGTGCATACGATAACGTCATGGCCGAGATGGAAGCATTAAAAGCCAAAAGGAAGGGGACATCTTCTTTATCCCACGAAGACGCCAACTTGGAATCCGTTAACGAGCTTCAAAGCCCGCCAAGGATTCGAACAAGAGGACGTTCAAAAAACAGGCTAGGTTCAAAGCTGGAGAAACAGATTGCAAATGCCACAAAGAAGAAGAAGACGAAAGTTTTAAGCGAGGTAAAAGTAATGTTCTTTAAATTTGTGGCGATTGAGTTTATTTTTCTCGTTAATAGTTTAGCTAATGTGTGAGTGTTATATTCAGATAAACCTGTTTGATGCTGCATCAGCGGCGCATTCAAATTCCAGCCAATATCAAGGATACGTTATGAATTATCAGTTCAGGGTACCAGCAGCAGGGGATAACTCTTTGGGTGTATAGTTTTATAGAATATGGGTGTAAAAGCACTGTTCTTTTGGGTGTATTTTTGTTAATTCACAATTTATATATAGACACATATATAGAACAAAAGCTGTAAAAATTCGCAGGTTATGGGCGTATATTTCATTTGATGTTTTTCTTCATATTTTAGTAGATGTAATTCATACATTTTGAATATAGCACAGACAGTTGGGTGTATATTTTATGCAATCTTGGGTGTATTATTAGACTTGCGTTGGGTGTAACAGTTTATAATTTGCGTTTATATATGCCTTGATTTTTTGCTTCATATTTTAGCACCTGTAATACAGCTTTTGAATACATCACAGACAGTTTACCAGCACAGATAGTTTAACTATGGGAAAAAATATACATGGAATAGAAGTTGTTGATAAATGGCAAACATTTACATCATTTGTTCAATTTACAAACTACACAGCAGTTGGATTACCCAGTTTCTATATCAGCAGAATTAATCTGACAAAACGGACGTAATAATACAGAGGATGGCTTCAACAGCCTTATAGCACTACTCTCTCTAATTGCCCGATCTCTCTGTTTATTCATCTCACTGAATAGTATCCAGGTAGCATACTCCACTCTATAGTGGTCCACCTCCTCCTACAATTAAAAAATATATTCTGTTTAAACAGCAATATTAATTCAGTAAAGTAATACAGAGTTATATAGTTCTAAAGACAGTTACCTGTGGCCAATTATCCCATTCATACTTTCCCTTTTTGATGTTTTCCGCGCTCAATTAACTCAAGCCACTTCATAACGTAGATAGCGCAGTCATAGCTGAAAACGAAGAAAATAAATTACAAATCTCATTTAAGAAAGTTTAATATTCAGAGTCACAAATTTATACCTTATTTTTTGGCCTGATATTTTAACATATGATGCTTTAATTTTCTTCTCGTTCTCCCCTTTCGCCAGAGGTTCCCCGCCGGCATATGTTATCAATCTTGAAAATACATATCCCTTAAATACCAAAACAAATCAGTAATACACCCGAATGAATGGACAAGATACACCCAACTGAATGGACAATATACACCCAACACAACTAACGAAATAGACCTATCTATTAAAGTAAAGAAGACAGAGGCAACTTACAGTGAATTTATTAATGTCCTTTCTCTCATCGCTTGGAGCTTTTTTGTGTAGCGGGTCAAGTATTTGACATTTCCGCTTTGTTGTATTTATCAGCCATAACCACCAATTCCCCGAGTGGCAAACAGGAGCAAAAATCTGAAGGATTGCCACATTTCAACAGTGTGTTATTTTATTTGGCATATAAGTAAATAAGCGTACTAACAAATTTAGCAAACGAAAACTTACATATGGATGCGAAGTTAATTTTTTTCTATCTATGAAGGGAATAAAACTCAGGTAGGCTTCCACCCTGAATTCCTTTTTCGTTTTCGGTTATATGAATTCCCCCTTTGGGTGATCCGAAAGTGCCATGCTCTGCAAGAATTGCGAAACAAGAAATGAAATACTGAAAATACACAACTTACACCCAATCGAACCTAAAAAATACACCCAAATCAATACAGAAAATACACCCAAAATTCGTAGAAGTAACACTTACCACAATATCGGGGGGAGATAGTATATTTGTTCCTGAAACCTCTTTTCATTTTTCCGGTTGAGGATAAGGCAGATGGCAGATACAATCTAGAAATATATGCCGAAATCAATTTTACATTAATAAACATTGCAGTTGACTTTGGTTTAAAAACATTAATGTTATTCTAATATTACCTGAGATTCTATATCACTTTTTGCCTGGAGGGATGCAAGGTGCATTCTCATCAAAATGTATTCTCCTTGGCCAATCAGAGTGCACATCTCCTCATACTCGTTAGTATTGCCATCTGCGTCTTCCTTCAGTCTTGTCCCCCAGATGTAGCACTTTTGTTTCATATCATCTGAAATTTGATTTATTCCCCCCAGGAGTTTCAAACTTTCCAGAACTTTCTCCCCCAGTCTCCCTCTGAATTTGTGGACTTTCGTTTTTTCCCTTCGCCGCACTGCTTGCTATTTTTTGGACCAAATTGTCTAATTGTTCTAGCAAATTTGCAGTTTCTGGTGATTTTTCCCTTTTTGTCTCCTGTGTTGACGCCCCCTTCTGGCTTGAATCAGTCAATCCAAGGCTGAATGATGGCATCCCTGGATCTGTTTTAGGAACACAGGTTGCTGTCCGTGCCATCATCAACAGGGCAGCAGCATCTTCTGCGGCTGGATGACTGCGTCATGATTTATAAGAATAAGAGTAAGAATAAGAATATACGGATGATAAGCAAAGATTGATTTTAGTCTGATGAACTTACATTTTAGTTGGAGTTGGGGGAAGCGTGGGTGTGGTTTCTTGAAGTTGTTTGGGGGGTTCAGGAGTGCTGCACAGTTACACAAAATTAATCATGGCGTAAAAAAAAATTGATCAGGAACAATATACACCCAAACTGTTAGCAAATATACACCCAAACTCTAAACAAATATACACCCAATACTATTTCTTACGTTTCTGTAGTCCCTTCAATCCGTAGCATATGGGTTGGTTCAAAATCTGTCTCAGTGGTTGTTTGGGATGCCGGCACAAAAACCTGGATCGGGACTCTAAACAAGAAGAAAAATGAAAGGTTAACAACATATTTGAAAATAATAAGGTTATAAGGTTGAAATATTCTTGGAAAACTCACATTGCAAGCGCTTCCGACGGTGTTTGTTCCCTCACAACCATCATATTCGAATCAGTCGGACTCAACTTAAAATACACCCGAACAATTCAAAAAGAAGACAGGCTTTGTTTTTTGAGAACTTACATACTTGCAATTTTTGCTTTTTTTTGCTGCCTTTTTTTTCTTGAATAAAATAATAAAGGGCTTTTTTTTCTAAAAAAAATATATACAGAATTAGAAGTAGAAGGTAATAGAAGAACAAAAGTAACGGTTATTTGAAAGAAAAATTACATGATCTGTGACGGCTGGTTTACACTACTATGTTCTGTGCGTCCTTGAGAGGAAGGATCATCACTTCCTAAGTTCACAGCCGGTAGTCTAAACAGATTTCATGTTATTCAGACAAAATAAGATACAGGTATAAAATACACCCAAATGAATGCACAAGATACAACCAACCGAATGGACAATATACACCCAACAAAACAAACGAAATATCCCAACTTAGTAAACAACATACACCCAACTTGATCCACAAAATACACCCAAATGGTTCCACAAAATACATCCAAATCTCAAATAATAACAAGATTTTATTAAATAATAAAGCTTCTTACGTTTCAAGGACACATAGCGACCTTCTGTCGATCGCAGGTCAGCTTGGTTCTCCTTGCGAAACAAGATACAATTATTAGCAAACAAAACACACCAAAATCTCAAATACACAACCCAGCAAGACATACCCCTCTGCAGTAGATTTATCAACGTTTTCCCTTAGCCATTCATCGAGTTCGTCACTTGATATTTCATATCTCTCACTACATTCATAAAATAAGATGTTAAAAAAAATAATTACGATGATAGACCGTAATATAGCTTACGAGATACTATACCCGTCAAAGTATTGATCTTCTTCAGGAGGTGAATCCTCCACAACAACTTTTTTCTTTTTTTGTTGTGTTCTGGGTGGAAAAAAAAGAGTACTAATCAGAAATAAAAAATTAATTTTATCACAGAATATTATCCAAAGAAGTGCTTACTTTTTTGGTGTTGTTTTTTTATTTTTTTCTTTTTCTTCTCCTTCTCCGCAGTTGATGATTCTTCGCTCCTATAAGTTAATAATAGACACTTCAGTTAATACACGAAATCTTTATAATGAAGCCAAAAGAAAGGAGTAATAATTTCAGGACATTACTCATCACTTGGTTCAGATTCAGATTCTGAATCAGAATCTCACTCCTCTTGCCTCTGCTTTCTTTTTCTGGAGTCCATTCTGGAAGGCAAACAATCATCATTTAGAACATACTAAAAATACACCCAAATGAATTCACGAGATACACCCAACTGAATATACAATATACACCCAACGCAGCAAATGAAACACACCCTGCTTAATAAACTACATACACCCAACATGATCAAACAAAATACACCCAACTCGAAAAAGAAATTACACCTAAATATGGTACTTACTTTTTCCCCTTTTTGCTGGGGTGTTTTCTTCCTGAATCCTCTGAGTCTTCTTGAGCCTCAGACTCAGAGGTAGAAGTGTCACTGTCAGTAGTTTCTGTCTCCGAAGACGATGTTAGACTCGCCTTCCTTTTTATTTTTTTTATTTCTTATTTTCTTCTTTTTTTTTCTTTTTTTTTCATTTTTTCTCTTGTCTCTGCCATCTTCACAATCCCCTGAAACATGAGATATTTTAGTTAGCAGCATTCAGGTAAATAAAATACACCCAACTTATTATGTTTACTTACCAAAATTTCCTCTCTTTCTGCAGTCATTCTTTCCACCAACTGCTCCTTAGTCCAGTTGGCAATCCAGGGCTTTGGTGGTCTTTCAGCCCTGTTCTTGCCTTTGTTTTTTGAAAGATGAAAGTAGATTATCATCAGGGCGAAGAGGCAGCTATTAATTGCCTTCTTCTTCTTCTCCTGGTAGTCTATGATGCCCTTGACCATGAAGGTCAAAACATGCCCCCCAGTTTCTCTCCGATATGCCGTCCATCTTAAAAATTGGGGCCAGGTGCACAGACGATATTTTGTTTATCGTCGTTGGCAAAAGGAACGCCATCTGTATGTAGAGGATGAATATCCTCTTGAACATCAGGCGTTCCTTTTCGTTGCCAACGCCGATTTCCATCATTTCATCGGTAAGACTTTTGAGGGTCTTACCCTGGAATCTTCTATAAAATATTTTGTCATCATCAGAAAGTTTCTTATACTCAACTTTCTCAGGAAATAGATCTCCTACAAAAAGGAAGACAACAAAGTATCCAAGTCGGTTCAAATACACCCAAGCAACAACTTAATATACACCTATAATTTTAAGCTAGTTACCTGTTGCATTGATGCCAAGCGCATGACCTATTTTTTTTGGTGTTATTTGGAAAGAACCATATCCTGTCTTCAGTCTATTCTCCCCAAGTTTGAAGTTGTTTGCCAGCTCCTTTAAGAATTGGTGATCCACCCTTAGTGGTGGGATGTGCATCAACCCACCGAATCCGAGATCCCTCACAATTGCCTTCTTCTCCTCAGTCATGTTTCTGAACTTATCACTCAGGAGATGTGTGACACACTTAAGGTCTTTTGTTTGGTTTCTTGCTGCCATTTTCTCTGAAACAAAAAATACACCCAAAGATATCAGTAAGATACACCCATATATATGAGTCAGATACACACATTGATAACAGTAAGATACACCCGTATATATGAGTCAGATACACCCAAAAATATCAGCAAGATACACCCATTGATAACAGTGAGATACACCCATAGATATTATTCAGATACATCCATATAGATATTAGTCAGATATCACTCAACCATGCTTTAATATCAAGCCACATTACAAGGTTAAGCAGTATACACCCCCCAATCTACGGAATAAACCCCCAAAAATCAACAACAATAGCAGGAGAACTTAGAACAACAACGTAGAACGACGTAGAACTTAGAAGAACGACGTAGAACTTAGAACAGTGTAACAAAGAAGCAAGAATAATAGTAAACCCTAGAAGAACGACGTAGAAGAAAAGTAAAATATACAGGAATCTTAATGAACTTACGTTGAGTATTGTTGCTTTGTTTTCTCTTCAGATTCTTCACGGAGAGTTTGATGGTGTTTTGATGGAGGTTTCGAACAACGATTTGTATATTTTGAACTTTGATTTTTGCTCGAAAATGGGAGGGTTTCCTCGTTTTCAAAGCGCTTTGAGAAGTGGAAGAAGTGGAAGAGTCTGCCATACGTAACCGTTTGAGTGTTGAGCGCGTGATTTTGACGCGCCATGTTATCTCTCTTCATGCGCGTGAGTTCTATTTGGGCTGGGCCAACTTATAAACTTGTAAACTTGTATGTGTAGCAGGCCCGTATCCTAATTCAATCTCAAATTAAAGTACAATGAGATTTATGTCTAATTTCCACCACAATAATAACAAAATTTTATTATATCATTTAAAAATTACAATCACTAATATCAAGATCAAAACAAAGACAAACATAAATGAACCAAATCGGTTCTATGCCAAAATAAATGAAGTAGTAATTTCATACTTTATAAACAAACGCTAAAACCAAACTAAATCGTCAAACCAAACAAAAACTAAGACAAACTTAATCTAAAATAGTGTTGACTTTTTTTTTCTAGTTTATAAATTTTCACTCATAAGCTTTTTCATATAATCTCTAAGATTTAAGAATCATAAACCTTTTTCTATTCACTAGGAAGACTCAAAACAAAACTGAATATATAAAAAAAAAAATCAAAATGAAGAAGAAAGACGCTCAATGTATAGTCTATCATTTCTAAATTTTCTCCTTGAATTTTCCTAAAGGCTCATCTTCTTCTTATAATAAAACCAAAGCTCTATGATTCACTAGCCGTTGTTGTCCATTAATTCACATAGATGTCATGATACTTTTCTTTTTCTATTTAACAGCAATAAATCTTTCTATATTCTCTTCATATCTTACTCTTATTGATTGATTCTTTCTAAATATAACCAAATTAACATCATTAATGATCCTAAAACTTTATAGTACATTATTCAATCAAATCACAAATTAAAATTAATTCTTAATAAATAAATTAAATATTTGTCATCACAATAAATAATAAAATCTTTTTTCCAAACTCATCAGTTTCAAATCCACTTTCATATATTCATTCACCTACCATACCTTTTTTCTGTGCATTTTTTTTTTTTTAGTGTAAGTGGGTTTGTGCCCCCACTCATTGTGTAAAAAACAATTACTGCTCTGGTCTTGTGTGTGTTGATTTGCCTCCAATTTCAGGCATTAATAAATGGTATTGTGTATGTGCTTGTCAATGCCATCAACGGAGTCTTACTCAACAAATTAAAGGGTCCGGTTTTAATATTTGTTCCCTGCATTGCATGCCAGAAAACGAGAAAAGGGAAAAGACAGTTATAGTTAGACAAATACTAATAAATCATGAATGCTTTTTAAAAGCCAAAGCAGGGGGGGAAATATTATTAAGGTCCTTTTCATTTCTTTCCGATAATTGAACAAAGATTTGATATTTAATAATATTTAAGATTATTATTATTACTATTATTTAATCACATTATATATACACTAAAAATTAGTCATAAATCATTCACTATATAATAGAAATATATATTTAGTGGTCACAAAAATTTGATTAAATTACTCTATTAGTATTTATAATTTTGTTAAATTTATAATGGAGTCTCTATATTTTAAAAATTTTTAATTAGGTTCCTCTACACTAATTTTAAATTTATAATTACATTTTTGTCGTTCTAAAAATATTTAACTTATTGAAATATGCTAAGGTATATTTGTTAGTAGTGTGAGATGGATGAAAATATTTTTGTAATATTTACTGTTGAAAAAATTTACTTAAAATTTAAAATTGGTTAAATACTTAAATAAAAATTTTTACTTTGTTAAGATTTAATTATAAATTTAAAAAAGTTATAAAGATTATTAGAATGATTTAACCTAATTTTTTTATTATGCTATTGTAAAAAAGACATTGATTATTCAGCTACAATAAATTTAATTATTTTAGTATGACTAATTATTTTATTAAAAGATATAAAATAACGGGCCTGCTACGCATACAAGCAATAAGGCCTTACAAGTGTTACAAGCTCCCAACCCACAAACATTCCACACGCGCAGTAAAGATATTGAATGGAGCGTAACATCACGCGTTCCCACTCAAACGGTTATGCTTCTCTTCACGTAAACCGCCCCTTAATGGAAGACTCTTCCACTTCTTCCACTTCTCAAAGCCATTCAGAGAAAACGCAACCCTTCCATTTTCGAGCAACATTCGAAACTCAAGATATACAACTCGTCACTAACATTCGAAAACTCCATCAACACACTATAAAACTCTCGATCAAGAATCTCCAGAGTAAACAAAACTATAATACTCAAGGTACGTTACATTACCATTCCTGTATATTTTCCAAATTTCGAACTAGGTTTTACTGTTCTTCTACGTTCTTCTAGTTTTTACTGTTCTTTTTGCTCTACGTCTCATTTTACAGTTTTTAATGTTCTAGGTTTTACTATTATTCTTGCTTCTATGTTACACTGTTCTTCTTCGTTCTTGTAGGTGTTACTGTTCTTGTTGTTCTAGTTCTTCTGGTAACTGATTTTTGGGGGTATATTCCGTAGTTTGGTGGGTATATATACAGTAATTTGTTGGGTGTATATGGCATAAAATATTGGGTGTATATTTCTGAACTGATATATATGGGTGTATCTGAATCATATCTATGGGTGTATATGGAGTAATTTGTTGGGTGTATATTGGTTAACCTTGTAATGTTGCTTGATATTGATGCATGTTTGAGTGACACCTGACTGATATATATGGTTGTATCTGATTCATATCTATGGGTGTATCTGACTGATATATATGGGTGTATCTGAATCATATATATGGGTGTATCTTACTGTTATCAATGGGTGTATCTGACTCATATATATGGGTGTATCTTACTGATATCTTTGGGTGTATTTTTCATTTTAGAGAAAATGGCAGTGAGAAACCAACTTGGAAGAAATGTAAGAATAAATATATGTCTTACATGAAATCAGTTTTATATAATAGAATTATATCTGACTATAATTTTATTTTTGTTTACAGCAAACAAAAGACCTTAAGTGTGCAACACATCTCTTAAGTGATAAATTCAGAAACATGAGTGAGGAAAAAAAATAGTTGTGAGGGATTTGGGATTCGGTGGCTTGATACACATCCCACCACTAAGGGTGCATCACCAAGTGTTAAGGGAGCTGGCTAACAACTTCAAACTAGGGGAGAACAGACTGGAAACGGGATACGATTCTTTTAAAATAACACCAAGAAAAATAGATGATGCGCTTGGCATCAATGCAACAGGTAACTCGCTAAAAACTATAGGTGTATATTAACTGATGCTTGGGTGTATTTAAGTTGATGCTTGGGTGTATTTGAACCGACTTTGATACTTTGTTGTTTTCCTTTTTGTAGGAGATCTATTTCCTCAGAAAGTCGATTATAAGAAACTTTTTGAGGATGACAAAGTAATTTTTAGAAGATTCCAGGGTAAGACCCTCAAAAGTCTTACAGATGAGATGATGGATATTGGCGTTGGTAACGAAGAGGAATGCCTAATGTTCAAGAGGATTTTCATCCTCTATATACAGATGGCGTTCCTTTTACCAACGACAATAAACAAAATCTCGCCTGTGCACCTGGCCCCAATTTTTGAGATGGACAGAATAACTGAGCGAAACTGGGGGGGGGCATGTTTTGACCTTTATCGTCAAGGGCATAACCGACTACAAGGAGAAAAAGAAGAAGGCAATTGATGGCTGCCTCTTTGCCCTGATGATAATTTACTTTCATCTTTCTAAAAACAAAGGCAAGAAGAGGGCTGAAAGACAGCCAAAACTCTGGATTGCCAATTGGAGTAAGGAGGAGTTGGTCGAAAGAATGAGTGCAAAAACAGAGGAAATTTTGGTAAGTGAACATTATATGTTGGGTGTATTTTATTTACCTGAATGCTGCTAACTAAAATATCTAATGTTTCAGGGCATTGTAAAGATGGTGGAAACAAGAGAAAAAATGAAAAGAAAAGAGAAAAAAGAAAAAAAAACAAGAAATAAAAAAAATAAAAAAGGAAGGCGAGTTCAACATCGTCTTCGGAGACAGAAATAACTGACAGTGATAGTTCTACCTCTGAGTCTAAGACTCAAGAAGACTCAGAAGATTCACCAAAAAAATAACCCAGCAAAAAAGGAAAAAAGTAAGTACCATTTGGGTGTATTTTGTTTATCAAGTTGGGTATATGTTGTTTATTAAGTTGGGTGTATATTGTCGATTCAGTTGGTTGTATCTTGTGCATTCATTTGGGTGTATTTTATATCTTTAGTATGTTCTAAATAATGATTGTTTGCCTTCCAAAATGGACTCCATAAAAAGAAAGAAGAGTCAAGAGAATTCAGATTCTGATTCAGAATCTGAATCAACTGATGAGTAATGTTCTGAAATTATTACTCCTTTCTTTTGGCCTCATTATAAAGATTTTGTGTATTAACTGAAGTGTCTCTTATTAACTTATAGAAGCGAAGAATCATCACCGGTGGAGAAGCAAAAGAAAAAGAAAAAGACACAAAGAACACCAAAAAAGTAAGCACTTCTTTGGATAATATTCTGTGATAAAATTAATTTTTTATTTCTGATTCATACTTGTTTTTTCCACCCAGAACACAATCCAAAAAGAAAAAAGTTGTTGTTGAGCATTCATCTCCTGAAGAAGATCAATACTATGATGGGTACAGTACCTCGTAAGCTATATTACTATCTATCATCATAATTATTTTTGTTAACATCTTCTTTTATGAATATAGTGAGAGATATGAAATAAGAAGTGAAGATCTAGATGAATTGTTAAGGGGAATCGATGAAAAATCTGCTGCAGAAGGGTATGTCTTGTTGGGGTGTATATTTCAGAATTTAGTGTGTTTTCTTCGCTAATAATTGTTTCTTGTTTCGCAGGCAGAACGAAGCTGACCTGCGATCAACAGAAGGTCGCTATGTCTCCTCTCAAACATAAGAAGCTTTATTTAATAAAATCTTGTTATCATGATTTGGGTGTATTTTGTTGATCAAGTTGGGTGTATGTTGTTTATTAAATTGGGTGTATTTCGTTTGTTGTGTTGGGTGTATATTGTCCATTCAGTTGGTTGTATCTTGTGCATTCATTTGGGTCTATTTTATACCTGTATCATATTTTGTCTGAATAACATGAAATCTGTTTAGAATACCGGATGTGAACTTGGGAAGTGATGATCCTTCCTCTCAAGGACGCACAGAACAAAGTAGTGTAAACAAGCCAGCAGAGAGCATGTAATTTCTCTTTCAAATAACCGTTACTTTTGTTCTTCTATTACCTTCTACTTCTAATTCTGTATATATTTTTTTAGAAAAAAAAGCCCTTTATTATTTTATTCGAGAAAAAAAAGGAAGGAAAAAAAAGCAAAAACTGCAAGTATGTAAGTTCTCAAAAAACAAAGCCTGTCTTCTTTTTGAATTGTTCGGGTGTATTTATTGACTTTCTTTGGGTGTATTTTAGGTTGAGTCCGGTTCAACAGTCAGCCAGTGAGCCGGCTGATTCGAATATGATGGTTGTAAGGGAACAGACACCGTTGGAAGCACTTGCAATGTGAGTTTTTCAAGAATATTTCAACCTTATAACCTTATTATTTTCAAAGGCGTTGTTAACCTTTCATTTTTCTTCTTGTTTAGAGTTCTGATTCAAGTTTTTGTGCCAGTGTCCCAAACAACCACTGTGTCGGAATTTGAAGAAACACCTGAGATAGATTTTGAACCAACTCCTCTGCTACAAATTGAAGGAACTACAAAAACATAAGAAATAGTATTATTTGTTTAGAGTTTGGGTGTATATTAGGTTACAGTTCGGGTGTATATTTGGTAACAGTTTGGCTGTATATTGTTCCTGAATAGTTTTTTTTTACGCCATGATTAATTTGTGTGTAACTGTGCAGCACTCCTGAACCCCCCAACAACTTGAAGAAAGCACACCCACGCTTCCCCCAGCTCCAACTAAAATGTAAGTTCATCAGACTGAAATCAATATTTGCTTATCATTCGTATATTCTTATTCTTATAATACGTTATAATGATGACGCAGTTATCCAGCCGCAGAAGACGCTGCTTCCCTATTGATGATGGCACGGACAACATCGTATGTTCCTAGAACAGATCAGATGCCATCATTCAGCCTTGGCCTCACTGATTCAAGACAAGAAGAAGCATCAACGCAGGAGGGAGCGTCAACACAGGAGGCAGAAAGGGCAAAATCTCCAGAAGCTGCAAATTTGCTAGAACAATTAGAGAATTTGGTAGAAAAAATAGCAAGAAGTGCAGCAAAAGAAGAAAGTAAAAGTCCACAAATTCAAAGGGAGACTGGGGGAGAAAGTTATGGGAAGTTTGAAACTCCTGCGGGAATAAATCAAAATACGGATGATATGAAACAGAAGTGCTACATCTGGAGGACGCGAGTGAAGACATACGCAGATGGCACAACTAACGAGTATGAGAACCTGTGCACTCTGATGGCCCAAGATAAATACATTTTGACAAAAATGCACATTGCATCACTCCAGGCAGCAACTTATATAGAAGCTGAGGTAATATTAGAATAACATTAATGTTTTTACACCAAAGTTTACTGCAATGTTTATTAATATAAATTGATTTCGGCATATATTTCTAGATTGTATCTGCCATGTGCCTCATCCTCAACCAGACAAATGATAAAAGGTTTCAAGAACAAGTATACTGTCTCTCCCCCGATATTGTGGTAAGTGTTACTTCTACGCATTTTGGGTGTATTTTCTGTATTCATTTTGGTGTATTTTTTAAGTTCAATTGGGTGTAAATTGTGTAGTCATTTGGGTGTATTTATAGTATTCACTTGGGTGTATTTTCAGTATTATATTTGTTGTTTCACAATTGTTGCAGAACATGGCCATTTCGAAGCACTCAAACGGGAAATTCATATCACCTAAAACCAATAAAAAATTCAGGATGGAAGACTACCCAAGTTTTATTCCCTTCATAGATGCAAAAAAATTAACTTCGCATCTATATGTAAGTTTTCATTTGTAAAATTTGTTAGTACCGTTCTTTACTTATATGCCAAATAAAATAACACACTGTTGAAATATGGCAATCCTTCAGATTTTTGCACCTGTTTGCTACTCGGACCATTGGTGGTTATGGGTGATTGATACAAGAAAGCAGAGATTTCATATACTTGACCCGCTACACAAGAAAGCTCCAAGCGATAAGAGAAAGCAGCTTAATAAATTCACTGTAAGTTGGCTCTGTGTTCTCCTTTGGGTGTATTTTGTGGAACCATTTGGGTGTATTTTGTTGATCATGTTGGGTGTATGTTGTTTATTCAGTTGGTTGTATCTAGTGCATTCATTTGGGTGTATTTTACATCTTTAGTATGTTCTAAATAATGATTGTTTGCATTCATTTGGGTGTATTTCATTCGGGTATATTACTGATTTGTTTTGGTATTTAAGCGATATGTAATTTCAAGAATGAGAGCATATGCCGGCGGGAAACCTCTGAAGAAAGGCGAGAAGGAGAAGGAAATTAAAGCATCATACGTTAATATATCATGCCAAAAATCAACGTATAAATTTGTGACTCTGAATATTAAACTTTCCTAAATGAGATTTGTAATTTATTTTCTTCATTTTCAGATATGACTGCGCTATCTACGTTATGAAGTGGCTTGAGTTAATTGAGCCGGAAAACATTAAAAGGGGGAAGTATGAATGGGATAATTGGAAACAGGTAACTGTCTTTAGAACTATATAACTCTGTATTACTTTACTGAATTAATATTGCTGTTTAAACAAAATATACTTTTTAATTGTAGGACGAGGTGGACCACTATAGAGTGGAGTATGCTTCGCGGATACTATTCAATGAAATGAGTAAAGAGAGAGATGAAGCAATTAGAGCGAGTAACGCAATAAGACTGTCGAAGCCATCCTCTGTATTATTGAGTCCGTTTTGTCAGATAAATTCTATTGATATAGAAAATGAGTAATCCAACTGCTAGCTAGTTTGTAAATTGAACAAATGCTGTAAAAATGGCCATTTATAAACAACTTCTATTCAATGAAATTTTTTTCCATAGTTAAACTATATGTGCTGTTAAACTGTCTATGTTGTATTCAAAAGCTGTATTACAGGTGGTTAAATATGAAGGAAAACATCAAGGCAGATCTAAACACAGATTATAAATTTTACACCCAACGGGAGTTTAATATACACCCAAGATTGCTTAAAATATACACCCAAATTGTCTGTGCTATTAAACTGTCTGTGCTGTATTCAAAATGTATGAATTACAGGTACTAAAATATGAAGAAAAACATCAAATCAAATATACACCCATAACCTGCAATTTTTTAAACCCAAATAAAGTTGAATATACACCCTGAAATCTATCCCCCCATGATGCTTTGAGACTAAAACCCTGAACCCTAAACACTTAAAATGTAAAATGTGAATTCACAAAAATACACCCAAGAGAACAGTGCTTTTACACCCATATTCTGTAAAACTATACACCCAAAGAGTTATCCCCTGCTGCTGGTACCCTAAACTGATAATTTATAACATGTCCTTGATATTGGCTGGAATTTAAATGCACCATTGATGCAGCATCAAACAGGTTTATCTGAATATAACACTCACATATTAGCTAAACTATTAACGTGAAAAATAAACTCAATCACCACAAATTTAAAGAACATTACTTTTACTTCGCTTAAAACTTTCATTTTCTTCTTCTTTGTGGCATTTGCAATCTGTTTGTCCAACTTTGAACCTAGCCTATTTTTTGGACGTCCTCTTGTTCGGATCCTTGGCGGGCTTTGAAGCTCGTTAACGGATTCCAAGTTGGCGTCTTCGTGGGATAAAGAAAATGTCCCCTTCCTTTTGGCTTTTAATGATTCCATATCAGCCATGACGTTATCGTACGCACGATGCAGAATTGCAGTCAGCTCCTCCGATTCGGATGCAAATTCACAAATATTTTGCGAACGAAAAACCAATTGGTCAAACCTCTTGTTTCTTGGCTCCATCAGTGGCTCGTCGTGGCTGCTCTTGATGTGTGTGTGTCGCCTCTTTACCTTCTTACTCCATCGTTCCAGTATATATCTAGGTGACACTTGGCTTACTTGTTCAAAGCTTAACACGCTTAGTGTGTGACGGCACAGTATCCCTCTCGACTCGAATAATAAGCATTGGCATTTTACCTCGGCTGCAACTGAGTCGTAAGTAACCACAAACTTGTTGAATATTGAGCTGGAAACTTGTTCTCCGACTTCGTATACTGAATAGCCTAGAGCAGAATTCGTTAATCTGGTGATGCAATTCGCCTTTCCTCTGAATTGCGCTTGGACTTCCCTAAACTTTTGATGAGTGTACACATCTTGAAACTGAGCTTCAATGGAGGATTTGGTTGCACACGGTATGACCGTATGAAAATCTGTAGCATCTGATTCTCTCTCTGCTTGCTCCCTGCTTCCGAGGCAATTATCGTATTGTTTGACGAACTGAATAAGCGAGCTGTTCCGGGTGATAAACTTGTTAAAAAATGAATGCATGCTCTCGCTCCTTTGTGTGCTTCTCATCCCTGCGCAGAAGTGGTGATCCAGATAGATAGGAACCCATAAATGACGGTCTTCATACAGATCTGCAGAATACACCCAAACACAGACTATAAATACACCCGAAAAAACATGCAATTTATACCTTTGCTACAGATTTTAAACAAACATTACCTGAAAGCCACTTGTTGTCCATAAGACCAAAATTCAGCAGAAAATCATTCCAATTCCTATCGAATGAGTCTTTGCTATGAGAGTTCCAAACAACTTGGCTCATTTCTTGTTCAATATCTGCATGTCCCTTATACCCGTTTAATTTGTTTGGAATCTTCTTCATGATGTGCCAAATACACCAACGGTGAATTGTTGTTGGCATACAGGCCTCTAAAGCCCTTTTCATTGATGCGCGTTGATCGGTGAGAAACTCTTTCGGAGCGTTTTCTCCCATGCAATGAAGCCAACATTGAAATAACCATTTCAATGATTCAATTTCTTCGTTTTTCATCAAAGAGCATCCGAGAAGTGTTGACTGATCATGGTGATTCACCCCGACAAAAGAACCACAGACCAAATTATACCTGAAACAAATTACCATAGTGCAGAATGCAAAATCATTAGGTACACCCCAACACATGCTTCGTATACACCCAAAAAATAGCCAATATACACCTCTGCTGCGAATTCATAAAAATGCATTAATTTAGCATCATAAACAGGGGCAGTTTGTTACCTGTTTGTATTGTAGGTGGTGTCAAATGAAATGACGTCTCCGAAATACTCAAAGGCAGCTCTACTTCTTGCATCGGCCCAAAAAGCCAGCTTAATTGATTGATCATCCTCGAGTTCAAGCTCAAAAAAGAAATTTTGATTCTTCTCCTTCATTCTTAACAAATATTTCCCGAATTCCTTTGCATCTTCTTGTTCGGAAACACTTTGCACTTCCCTGATAATGTAATTCCTCACGTCCTTTTCGATAAAATTTAACTCACGGTTACCCCCGACAGCCGCAACAAATGATTGGTAGGTTTTGCTTGGTCTGATACCCGCCTCCTCGTTATTCTCTATTGTACGACGAATGGACATGCTTAGTTTCCTGTGCTGTTTGAGCATCTCTGCTTTACTTGGACAACAGGGGTGTGAATGATCCAGCACAACCTTTGAAATGATCCAAGCACCGACATCCTTCAATGTGTGTATATAAGTTCTTGGAGGACAGTTTAAACCGGCTGTCGGATTCGTCTTCTTGGTCGGAGATATTTTAGATTTCCATTTTCTCTCTCTGCTACATGTAATCAATTGATTCTTAATCTCGTTTCCCTTCCTATTTGTGCTCCGAACTCTTGTAGAAAAACCTGCAACCTTGGCGTAGTTCCTGTAAAATTTTCCAGCATCTTCAAGGGTGGTAAAGGTCATTCCAACCTTCAGAACAAACTGGTCATCAACAACAGAGAGAGGCTGCAGAATACACCATGTCAAAAACTATAATTACACCCAACTATTGCAAATATAATACACCCGAACGGCACCAACTCAACTAAAATGACAATAAAAGCCATAAGTTGTAAACACACATGCTGCAGAATACACCGTCACAAAAAACTAAAAACACACCCAATCATGTCTGATATAATACACCCGAACGACAACAACTCAGTTAAAATAACAGAAACAGCCATAAATGTAAATACACCCACACTACCGAAACAAATACACCCAAAAAAGTTCTGATCTACACCCGAGCGTCTGCTATGAATTCCAGATAATCAATCAAAACTAATACATTACATTCCATCCACAGATTTATGTTGACGCGTTAGTCTCACAGTCAATGTTCACGAATTATTCAGCTACACAATGCTATACAAATTACTACAACAAAATTCAGAGTAAACGTATGTAAATCAAACCTCAGGAACTTCGTTAGATTTAAATTCATAATCCACTTCGCCCTGATTCAGCTGAGAATCTGACGTTGAATCAATCATTATCTTCAAAACGAATCCAAACTTTGATTTCAGTAAACAAAAATCGATAGAAAACGAAGCTGGAGTTAAAAGAGAGAAGAACGAGAAGAAGAAGAACGAGAAGAAGAAGAAGAACGAAACAAATCTAGAAATAAGGAGAGAAGAACGAGAAGAAGAAGAACCAGAAGAAGAAGAACGAGAAGAAGAACAAAGAAAGGAAACAAATCTTTTAAATTTGGTAGTTATATAGCGCGTGTATTGGACGTAGGGTTGCAGCGCGTTTTGAGGGTTTATTGGTTAATAAACTTGTAAAGCATACAATAGGGCTTGTATGCAGAGCTTTTCTGATAAAATAATATACATAAAAATATAATATTTATAATCATTATCCATAGATAATGCCTCTTTAAATTTCAGAGAGACAGAAATGATTGCAAGTTGTAGTCAGAAAATATTATTACTAATATCCTGAAGCACCATGAGAAAATATTAAAAAATATTGAGATAACTTTTAATTTGGTTTCTCAATTTCTAGGTGAGTTTTATTTTAGTATTTGAAGTTTTAATCGTCTGTATTTAGTCTTTAAAATTTATGAATATAATTTATATTAGTTTTTAAAATTGTTTTTGATGCACAAATATTAATAAAATGCTGATATGAATAACTGAATATTACATTAGATTCTGTAAAACAACATCGTTTTAGTTTTTGCACTTATATAATCCTAAAATAATATTGTAATCGGTATTTATTAAATTTTTTCTCTCAAAAAAAGTACTACGTTGTTTTTGGGCTATTTGAACTCTAAAACTAAAACGACGTCGTTTTACAAGTTCTAATGTGACATTTGGCTATTTATATCAGCGCTCAATTAATATTTGTATACCAAAAATTATTTGAGAGACTAATGTGAATAATATTTGTAAAATTTAAAAGCTAAATAGAGACAATTGAAATTTTAGGAATTAATCTAAAGTTTACGTATAAATATAGAGACTAAATTAAGTATTACTTCATATATATTTGAAAAATAATAGAAAATTAATATAAAATAATTAATGTTATATTATTTAATTATTGATAGAATAATTAGATAATATTAAATATAATAAATACGCATATAGAATTATAAATGTTAAATAGAATAAGATAATTTTGATTAATTTTCTCTCCAGTGTCATCATAAAACATATAGCAGCAGGGTCATTATTATTACGTGGACTCAATTCAAATAATGGAGAAACCAAGAAAACGATAAAGGATGCATGTTTGGCCTTGCTTTGGCATATCGAACGTGTGAAGCAAGTTTGGATAACATAAAAAGAATGATCTAACTCATCATCGACCCTACCTTATTAAGGAATTATTAGTACTCATCCAAATTGATGCAATTTCTCCGATTCCTTTTGATTTTGTTATCGCAGGTTTTAGTTTATTTTAAACGATCTATTTGGTAGACTCACAACTAAAAATCCATCTCATTAACGTAATTAGTGAAAGGAAAATGTTTGAGAGATAATAAAAATTAATTTAAATTAATCTAAAGTTATTTTATTTTATATTTATTAATTATTTTTAAAATAAATCTATGATATTAGATAGAAGTAATAAATATATAATTTTAAATATTATAAACATAAAATTATAAATATTAAATTAAAGAATGTAATTTTAGAATATTATCTCCTTAGCATTGTTTTTAATGAAATATATAGTGATATATATAAGAATAATTAATTATTTGTATGTAAGAGAATAAAACATTGCCAATGAATTATAATTTAATTTAAACGATATAGTCTTTTTATACTCAACTAAAAATAGTCTCACTCTTAACTTAAAAAAAATATTATTTTTTTTAATTATAAAATCACTTCTCTCAAAATTTTATTATATTATAATATTATTTTTTTTTAAAAATCTAAACCGATAAAAAAAATACATAAATAATTATATTTCTAATAGTTTTTAACCATCAAATGGCAATGGGATCTAAGAGATTTGAGGTGCTGATTTTGGATCTGTCCTACATGTACTGAAACTAATCTATTCATGTGATGTTTTTTCCATGCATAAAATTCTGCTTCAAATCCTAGTTTGTCTCTTATTACTTTTAAAAAAATAAACAATAAGTCTAAGTGACCCCTCCTCAATAAAGTGGTCAACATACATACATTACTGTATTATTTTCTTTATAGTACTAAAGATTTAAATAAAGGAGAGGGAGCACGCACCATCTCACGATGGAAGAAACCTAATCTAATAGGAAGTTTATTGCTAAAAGCAAAAGCTAGCAGAATTAAAGCTCGATTATATATTGTGTTTGTTTGTTAATGTTGTATGTGTAAAAAGCTCGATTTTATTAGAAGAAAAAGATATATCTTACTATACCTTGTATGTTTAGTCTTCATCTAACTTTAAATTGTATGATTATATATCCTTTGAAATTCTTAAAAATAGTCAATAATTGAACTTTGGTTTTGCTTTAAGATTATGCATGTTTCTAAGTTTACTCGTTGACGGAAGTGGAACATTCACTCATTTACCGGTCAAAAGGAGTCAAATGGACAACCCTAAAATACTAACCGTGAGGGACCAAAAATATTTAGTAGTATTGACAAAAATAATACAAAAAATAATTAAAAATAAATATTTAAAATTTAAAATATATTAATTAAATTTTCAATAATTTAATTAACATATTAAAAATATGTTAATTTAAAAATATTTTAATATAGTTATTACTAATACTAATTTTTTGTCAAATATTTTATACTCATTGAATCACATTTTATTAATTTTTATATAATATAAAAAATAATTATAGCTCAATAATTAAAAATTATTAAAAATATAATTTGAATGGACCAATGTTAATTTTTTCTAAGTTTTTGTAGTTGTGTGAGAGAGATTAACAGAAAAATTAAAAAAATTAAATTTAATAGCTATGTATAAAGTTAAAATTCTATCATATTTATGTAACTGTTTGTATGACAAAAAAAATTATTATATATAAAGCCAAAAATAAATTAAATAAAATAATAAAAATAAATAAATAATATATAATATTATCTCAATTAACTTTTAAAAAAATTACTAAATACTAATAATATTATTTATATTTAAAAATTTAAGTTTGATTTTGTATAATTAACTAATTAAATTATTATTATTTATTTTTTAATTTAAGTAAATTTAATTTTTCTAGTTTTAATAGATTACATTTATATATAATTTTTTTATTGTATTGATATTTAAGAACATAAATTTTTATCATACATAAATAAAAAATTTAAACATGCCACAAATATAATGATACAATGGGCATTATATATTTTTATGTATATTTTTATTATTTTTTCTATAATTTAATGGGGCAGATGGTCCCACAACTTTGTATGTGGGTCCGTCTCTAAATACTAAGTGTGGATGGATAGATAGATAGAATGAAAACAAAAATAATAAAGAAAAGAATAATTTATTTTTATACTAATAAGATGTGCTGAAAAAGTACTTTTGAAATTTAAAGAATATGAAAATAGAGTGTTAGGTAGTGTAAAACCCAGATGAATAATAAATAATTAATTATAAAAAATAT
Organism: Arachis hypogaea; assembly: GCF_003086295.3. NCBI lineage: Eukaryota > Viridiplantae > Streptophyta > Magnoliopsida > Fabales > Fabaceae > Arachis > Arachis hypogaea. The sequence continues at coordinate 20,663,614 of NC_092041.1, read as the reverse complement.
GTATCGGCATTAACTTTAATTATATCGATTTAAATTTGACTGATACTGGATGTAAAAAAAAATTAAAATTGTATATATGACGAAAAATTAAAAGAATTTAGAATAAAAAAAATCGGACACTTATTTTAAAGATTTTGATCTAAGATAGGGTCAACGAACAAAAAATCACAAACGGACACATGTTAGGCCAATTTCAAAACTTATATAAGCCATTCACACTCCACATTTCAGCACACTCAACCCTTATTTGTGAGAGAAAGCCACGGTGGAGAGAAGAGAAGGAGAGTGAGATGTCTTAACTTTCACTATTCATCGATCGCCACATTCAAATTCACATAACTTTCAAATCATAGCTCCAATCGAAGACTCGTTTTTGGCCACACGACCACCTTGTCCTGATCTTTGATTTTATACCATTTTAAGGTGAGTACTCCCAAAAATCTTGAGCCATTTTTAGGTTTTTCTTGCAATTCGCATTTTGAGTATGTGTGTTGAGATTTTATGATTTTGACGCAATAGGGGAGCTCTAGCATGAATTATAGTTGAATTTCATCCAAGTTTCGAATGGAATAAAGTAAGGTGAGCATTTTCTTCTTTAAACCTCCATTTCATACGAGCTCTAGGTTGAGATTTTGGTGAAATTGAATTTATTAGAGTGGATTGAGTGCTTGGCATAGGATTGTTGCGGAACTGAACGCTTGTGGAACGCTTAGTGGAGGCATTGATTGGCAAATTGAGGTTTGGATCTATCTAGAGAGAAAATCAAAGAGTTGAAAAAAACTGCCGTTATTAAGGTACGGATTTTGGATTCGGGTAGGCATTATGTAAAGTTATGTGAAAACCTAGGTTAAATATCCCTAAAATAGGATTGAAATGGTTAGTTGATAAATGACTAATGGTTGTGATATAGTGTGAATTTGAGAAATCGGTATAATTGTATAATTGAGCTGAATATAAAATTGTCATTATATATATATTTGTGATTTGATTGTTTATTAAGATTTGATATGAAAATTGGACTGAAAGGCCGTAATAGGGTGAGGTATCTCTTACTTGATAAGTTAGGGTAAGTGTGTAAGTGCCATATTGTGATTTATTGTGGAAATAATGAGAATTGGTTGAAAATTTGATGTGTTGTGATTGTGGTAATGAATGAAAAATTGTAATGAGTTATGTTGTATGATTAAAATTGGTTGATTAGGTTCTTGATGAATGGAATTAGTTGTTGGGCTTTTATTGGTTAGGGAATGGATTGAGATTGATAATTGTGTAAAAGGGGTTCCAAGAAATGGGTTTGGGGTAGTATTGAATGAAATAAATTGAAACATTGTAAAAGTACGTATTATGCAGATTTTTGGGTAAACTAGTTAATTTTGTCCAACATCAAAGAGTCATAATTTGGCGCTCGGAGTTTGGAATTCGATGAAATTTATCTTAAATTAAGGATCATGATGAGATGAGAGATTTAAAACTGTCTAAGAATGAAGGAAAATGAAATTTTGTAACAAAAGTTATAAACATTTAAAAATTGGTGTCGAAAACTGAAATTTCAGATTTTGCAGAAAATCAGAAAATTTGATTGTAGGCACAAGCTTGTGCGTACGCACCCATCAGAGTGAGTTTACAGGTCTGTGCGCACACACCCGTCGAAAAGGACAGTTTGATTTATGCATAGGCACAGGTATATGAGTGCGCACACACCCTGTTTTCTGGAAAAACTCTATTTTTATGACTGTTTGGGTTTCCTGGCAAGCTTGTAAACCTGTATGATGTCTGATAAATTATTTTTAAACTCTGGATAGAGTGTGGCTAAGTCCAACAAATTAAATTGATTATTTCCCGGATAAATGCTTAGTTAACTAGAAAAACTTGTTGTAGGAATGTGGTTTTGTCCTGCTTGCGGTGAGGACGGTGGTTTTATTTTGCTCATGAAATAATGAGGTTGATTGGTAATGAATGAACAAGGTTAATGAATCTAATAAGGCGTGAAATTGATTAAAGTTAAGGATTATTGATTTGAAACACCTGAGTAATATGCAAGGGGTTGAGGTTTGTCCTACTTGCTCCGGGTTGAGACTTGAGATACCTGGGTAAGATACAAGGGTTATGGTTTATCCCACTTGTTCCAGGTTAAGCGGTTAAACACCTGTTTGGGTAAGATGCAAGGGTGGTGGTTTGTCCCACTTGCTCCAGGTTGAGACTTAAAATACCTGAGTAAGATGTAAGGGTCATGGTTTGTTCCACTTGCTCTTGGTTGAGAATTGTAAACACCCGCTTGGGTAAGACGCAAGGGTTGATGTTTGTCTAACTTACTCCGGGTTAAGCGATAAGATACAAGGATTATGGTTTGGTCCCACTTGCTCAGTGTTGTGGTGTTCCATATTCGAGTTAGCTACTGAGTGTGTATCGGATTTTGCATTATAACCGACAAATGAGCTCATGGCCAGTAAAACAGGCATGTATCATATGCATTTGTTTGCAATTATTTGGGTGTGCATATTTGTTTGGTTTGCCTACTTGTTCACTTATCTGCTACTTGTACTACTTGAACTAATTGTACTCTATTGTGATTGACTTGTTGTCATGTTCTGTTTAATTTCTATTAAGAATTTGAGACTAATGAGACTATTGATAATTCTTTGAGAATAATAAAACTGTGGATAATTCTTTGAGACTATTGAAATTATTGAGATTTACTGAGATTAATGAGATTATTAAGACTTATGAGACTGAAAACATTGATACGGATGGCTATTTAGTGCTAACTGAACTAGTAATAAAAAGAGTACAATTAACTTAGACGAAATTATCCTTTTTGGACTAGATTAATACCCTAGGCTTGTATTCCTGTGGCATTGAAGATTAGGATTGCATAGTGGGTTCATGTAGTTTTATATGGGTTCTATTTGGAACTATTACCTTACTAGGAACCTTCGGGTTTTCACCAGTTGTGAACTTGTTGATTTTCAGATATAGGACGTGACGCACCTCGTTGAGTGTGTTGGACTCTTAATGAAGTGAAGAAGATATCTTTTGGAGTTTATTTTGCTTTATGTAGTATCATTTCTCCGCTTTTGAATATTGTATTGTATAATCTTCTTAGAGGTTTTTATTTTGAAAAAATAGATTCTATTTTGTATACTTTAGGTCGTATTATGTTCTAGCCGGCATTTTTTTTGCCTGGTTGAGACTAATACTTTATGTATATTATTTATGGATCTTATATATATATCTCTTTTGTTTTTGTATATCGACGTTTTCTTATCTCATATGCTGCGAGTGTGATGAGGGTTATCTATTTTGTTTATCTTTTTTTCACGGGTTCCTAGGTATGATATTCTTTGAATATATGTATGTATAGTTTAATTTTAGATGCCGTAATGCCTCACTACCTCTAATTTACGATTATAGTTTAAGGCTTTGTGTGCTAGAGTGTTATAGGTGGCAAAGAGTAACAATGAACATAATTTAAGTGTGATAGAAATGAAGATGTTGGGATAAGCTACCACACACGTATGGACAAAATAAAAAACAAAATTATAAAAGAGAAAATTGGAGTACGTAGTGCCTATTATAGAGAAGATACTGGAATCTCATTCAGGTGATTTTGACATATAAAAAAAAGATCAGAACATCCAATTAGAAGAGTAGATGAGATAGAAAGTAGACAGGGGATAAATAGTAGAAGAAGACCATATATAAGTGATAAAAGGATATCTACGTATAAATAATTTTACTGTAAATATAATATGATAGGACGAAATAATATCGTTTAATCTATGTAGCTAACTTCATTTACTGGATAAAGCTTTGTTATTAATATTGTAATAAGATGTGCTAAAAATGATATTTGTACATTATTTATATTGTTCTTCAATTTTCGTATATTGCCAATTTATCACCATTATTGATTTCAGTTTGCTTTATTCACACATTATGTAGCTGCAAAGAATAGCTGCGAATTTTGTTGCTGATTATTCTCAAAATTTGTTGCAAAAGATTTGTTGTAATTTTTATTGTAGAATTTTTTATTTATGAAATTTGTTGCAAATATTAGCTGCGAATTTTATTGCAGCTTAATTATCTACAAATTTTACTACAAAAGTTAGCTATAATTTTTCTTGTGAGTTTTGTTACTTGTGAAATTTGTTACAAAAATTAGCTGTAAATTTCATTGCAAAATTTAGTTGTGAACTTTGTTACTTGCTGAATTTGCTACAAAAATTAGTTATAAATTTTATTGTAAATTGATTATTTGCAAAACTTCTTACAAAAGTGAGTTGTGATTTTTTATTGCGTATTTTGTTACCTACAAAGTTTGTTACAAAAATTAGCTACAAATTTTGTTAGAGGTATATTACTTGTAGAATTTGTTGCCACATATATCTGTAAATTTTACTGCAAATTTAATACATATAAAAAATTTATAGCTAAATTTACAATAAACAATAAAATTGTCTGACTTTTTATGAAATTATCTGTGAATATCAAAGATTTTTTGTAAAAAAATTTGCAATAACAGTTATTCACAAGTTCATATATTGTGAATTAAAATTCACAACAGACAAAATTATTTACTAATTTTTACTAAAATTTGCAGAAAAATCCGTAACTAATGAGTTGTTTGTTAGTAGTGAAATAAATAAAAACATTGCAATTCCTTCTTTAATATTTTTTAATAATTAAGAGACGTATATGCCTGATTTTGAAAAATAAAAACGATGAAAAATTTAGAGATTCAATCAAAAGATTTAATTGTTTTCTTTTGCTGTAAAAGATCAAGAAAATCAGAATTTAAGATCAAATGAAAACAACATCAACTTGAAAGCATCAGCAGGTGGAGGTGGGAACTTCGAATAATATATATATATATATAAAATCTCTATGTATGCGTCCATATCGGTTCGTTATCAAACGTGACTAATTTAGCGTGAATTCGAAGGTTTTCAAACGCATATATTGTTGGGAATAAGACACCATTCTTCCTTGAGAAAACACCTTTGACAGAGAAAAAAAATAGACACAATCACAACACAAGAATTTAACGTGGAAACTCCAAGAAACTGGAGAAAAAACCACGGCCGTTGTCAAATGACAACCAGAGATTATCACTATGTGAAAATTGTTACAACACATAGACTTCTTTCTCTCTAACACCGGCACCCCAGTACACCACTGGTGCAAAAAATAATGGAGAACTTAGCCTCATATTTATTGCCTAGGCCACCCACTCCATTTGCTATCCTAAGCAATGTGGGACTAATTCAACCAAATCCTAACAATCTCCACCTTGATTGAAATAGTCACACATCTTCAGCTTCCATTGTCAACACCGACAATTCTTTGCTGCCATTGTCTATACTGACAATCATAGTTCAGAGAACTATCATACTCCACCATGAAAGTATACTCACTTGGAATTAGACCACTCCAAGCATTTTGCCTTGGTACAGATCGAAACCTTGCTGAAAATTCATGGTGCAACTTCCAAATTGGCTTTTACTGGAAGTTCTTCAGCCATCGACCTAACTCCGCCACACACCTTGCATCTCAACGCCAACCAATGCTCGTGTGCAATTGTGGACCCGATTGCCACAACTTATCCTTATCCATGGCAGTGCGGCAATACCATGAGGATACTTCTTGTCTTCAACGCCTTGTGCAAACCTGATTGTATCAACACATCCTTGACTTGTATTTGCCACAAGCCAAAATTGATTCTTCCATCAAATTTCTCTATTTCTATCTTCACAGTACTTGAATATCCTGACATTGTTGCAACCGTATACTGGAATAGTATAACTCAACTGTAGACCGTGCACTAGGAAGGGTCCCCAAGAAAGAGAGGTGGGTCACAATGGACACACTTAAATACCAAGTCTTTCCTTAGCCAGAACCTTTCCAAACTGCACTCTCACAGTGTCATACTGCCTTCCAGCAACAACAACAACAACCAAAGCTCAACCTCAAACCACAGGACAAAATTCTTTTCTGATGTGGAAGGTCAGACTAGACTGCAACCACAGAGCATACTAAGAATAAATCCCACCGAATCGAAGCTCTGATACCACATTGTTCGGAATAAGACACCATTCCCCCTTGAGAAAATACCTTTGACAGAGAAATAAAATAGACACAATCACAACACAAGAATTTAACGTGGAAACTCCAAGAAACTGGAGAAAAAACCAATGCCGTTGTCAAATGACAACCAGAGATTATCACTATGTGAAAATTGTTACAACACATAGAATTCTTTCTCTCTAACACCAGTATCCCAGTACACCACTGGTGCAAAAAATTATAGAGAACTTAGCCTCATATTTATAGCCTAGGCCACCCACTCCATTTGCTATTCTAAACAATGTGGGACTAATTCAAAATTAAATATTTCCCATTGATACTTCATTATATTTCTCCATTATAAAGCAACATGACCTTATGTAAGTTGTTCCGAGTGTGGTACGTTATATATAAGCTGCTATATGCATCATGCATGCATATAATAAGTGGTATTATTATATACTTTCGAATTATATATAGTATAGGTCATAAAATCACCTTAAATCACTGGATAAAGATATATGAATTGCTATACCTAACGGTCTCTTTTTGTGGCGGTTTAAATTTTTGTGTAGATATTTTTTATTTATTTTATACTAAAATTTTTTAGGATCAATCATAAGAATCAAAATCTTTTTTGGCTATATAAAAGCTCTTATACATCTTAGAATTAATTGAAGTTAATAATTTATTTTTTAAGTTAATTTTTGGAATGATTTAGTCTCAATCAATTTTTAATATAATATTAAAATCTATTTAATCTAATATTATTAATAAATTATCTACTACGTCACAGGGACGGATGCATGTAGATTCTTGTGGGAAAAAATGGCCCCATTAGTATTTTTAATATTTACAAAAAAATATACGTTTGAATATATATTTTCCTCCTCTTAAAATTATCTTTGTCCCCTAATTAAAATAAAAATTAGGTTTAATAATTATTTTGTCGGTCTCTCAAATTTTACCAAATTTACAATTAGGTTTATATATATATATATATATATATATATATATATATATATATATATATATAATTAAATCTCTACGCTGTTTTTAATTTTGTAATTAAGTTATTTTTATGTCAAAAATATTAAAATTAATAAAAAATATGCACATATGCTTCCTCTGTCCCGATGTGTAGCATCTCCGGCCATCGCGCCTCCTCCAATCGCGACATGCAGCGCCTCTGATCACTGAGGCTTCCTCCTCGCATCGTGCAGCCCCGCCAAATGTCGTAGCTCCCTCCGTCGCGACGTGCAATGCCTCCAACCATTGCGGCTCCCTTCCTTGTGTCGCGCAACCCAACTAACCATCGTGGCTCTTTCCTTACATCGCGTAGTCCCACCGAACCCTGTATCTTCCATCGTCGCGACGTGCAGAGCCCTCCCTCCTCCGTCGCAGCAGAAGTGCCTTGTGCTACCTATAAGTTTTGGAATTTTTTTATGTTTTGAATTTTTTTGTTTTAGATGATTTTTTAACAATTTTGTTAGGTAGACAATGAGAAATCTGAACAACGTGAACAATGAACTGATTTTTTAGCCCACTAAGGATTAAAAAAAAATCACCCAAACTCAACTTAAAAAAAAAAGCACTTTTAACACTACTAGTTAAAATTTTAACCATCCCTTCCTTTTAACCCAATTACACTCCCTTGTAATACAAACCCCCTCCTTAGTGTTGCCATCTCCCACCGTCAACAACCTCGAGTGTCATATTAAGAACAAAAAAAATCTCATTTCCATGAAAAATAACATTCAATTTGCATTAGGAACAAATCTCTCATTTATACGAAGAACAAACATCCTATTTACAATAAGAATAAACATCTCATTTGCTTGAAAAATAAACACCTGCATGTGTATATAAAAATTCCAGTGCATACCTTCTCACAACATCAATCTGCGCGTCTATCATGTTGCTGTAGACGTAGCATTTTGGATCGTGAACACTGGAAGCGTTATTGAGAAGAGCATAGTCGAGGTTCACAGAGGTAGGGTTGTCTCGGTAGGCGAAGTAAGGATAACAGAGTACTTCACCACGCGTTGTGACTGCTGTGACTAAGAGTTGATTCTCAGTAGCTGGTCAACGGGCGTCGTGATCCTCAGAAATGACACATGCACCGACAGCAGCTGCTCGTATAGTGGGTGTCCTAGGATGTTCGCATTGTACTTCACTGCATCTTATGAGTCACCATTGTTATTTTCCATCATCGTCCATGAGATGGAAGAGAAAGAAATAAAGATGAAATTTGAGGAGAGACGGTGGAGACTATTGGAGAATAAAAAACTAAGAATAACTGACAAGAGTGAAGACAAAGCTTGAGGAAGGAAAGGTTGTTGAGCTTTCAGTGGTATATGCAGGTGCCCGCAACGGTGTCGGCACAGTCGGCCGGGGGCGGTTGTAACGGCGTAGGTGTGGCTACGGCAGCGAGAGGGGACCAGAGATTAAAACGATGTGATGAGAAAAGGAGTAACCATCCGTATGGTGAATAAGTTTAATTGTTAATCCTAATTTTTCAAATTTCAAAATCTAAAATTACAAAATTAATTAACAATCTGATTTTTAATTAAAATTTATTTATTTTTATTCCATTTTTTACATTGTTCAAATTTGTTATTGTTTTTCTATACTTTTTCTTTTTTTAATAGTTTTAGATGTTTATTGCTTTGTTTTTTGATGTTTTTTTTCATTTTTTTGGATGTTTCATTTTATTAGATTTTGAAAGTTTTACAATAATTTTGAATATCTCGTTTTTTTAGGTTTTGAATGTTTCTTTTTGTTATGTTTTAGATGTTTCTTCTTCTTAAAAAATTTTTAAAATGAATTTTTAGAATTTTTATAGTGAATTTTTAAAATAAGTATACAATATTTTTGGATGTTTTTTATTATTTGATTTTAAATGTTTTTCATTAGGTATTGGATGTTTTTTTATGATAATTTGAATTGATGTTGTCTCCAAAAAAATTTTAAAAGGTTTTTAGATATCTCGTTTTTTGTTAGGTCTTATTACGTTTTGGATATTTCTTTTTATTAAAAATTTTTAAAATAATTTTAGAATTTTTAAATGAATTTTAAATTTTTAAAATAATTTTGAAAATTTAAAATAAAATTTTTAAATAATTTTGGATGTTTGTTATTATTTAGTTTTAAATTTTTTTATATTTTGGATTTTTTTAGTTAGGATTTGTATATTTTTATTATAATTTGAATCGACGTTTTCTCCAACAAAAAAAAATATTAAAAAAATTGCTTGTTGACTGCAGCTAGATGCACTTCTTAATGGTTATTTAATAGGGTTATATTTTTAATAGCTCAACTACACATCTAAGCATTTTTGTATTAAAATCTAACCAAGTAGGCCCAAACTCAACAAAACCACTTTCATTACACCAGCGTGTACACACGCACGTTTCAATAACACTTTTTCGTCTTCGTCTTCGTGTTCTTCTTTCTTCTTCTTTGCTTTCCTCATTCCTCGTCTTTGCATTCCTTCTTCTTTTTCTTCGCGTTCTTCCTTCTTCTTCTTCTTCGCCTTCCTCTTTCTTCTTTTTCGCGTTCTTTCTTCTTCTTCGCGTATTTTCTCTCAATTGTCATTCTTTTATTGTTGCTGTTGTTGCTGCGTTTTTTCTTTTTTTCTCCTTTTAATTAAGGTTCATTTGGATCCAAAATGAACTGAATTTGGTTTAGATTTAGTGAATACTTAACAGTAGTATCACGTGAACCTAACTCAATTCACAAATGAACCGAGTTCAGTTCAGATTTGAACAAAAAGTGATAAACATTCAATTAGCAAGAAAATCACATTTCAATTCATTTCTGCATGCAAATGAATTCAATTAAACTAAGAGATGAACCAAATTTTTTAAGGAATAACAAATTTGGTGAACATTTAAAAGTAGTATCAAGTGAACCTAACTCAATTCACAAATGAACCGAATTTGGTTCAGATTTGAACAAAAAGTGATAAATATTCAATCAGCAAAAAAAACACTTTTCAATTCATTTTTTCATGCAAATGAACTCAATTAAACTAAGAGATGAACCAAATTTCTTAAGGAATAACATATTTGGTGAATACTTAAAAATAGTATCAAGTGAACCTAACTCAATTAACAAATGAACCGAATTTAATTCAAATTTGAACAAACAGTTAAAAAATTACTTAAAGAATAAAAAGAAAAAGGCGCAACATTGGAGAAGAAGGAGGAGGAGGAGGAGGAGGAGAAAAAGGGAAGAAGAAGAATTTACGTGCGCTAATTTAGAAGAAGTCGAGGAGGAGAAGAAGGAGAAAGAAATAGAGAAGGAGAAGGAGAAAGAAACGGAGAAGAAGAAAAAAAAGGAGAAGGAGATAGTGATTTATAAAATTGTTATAACAACTTGATTAAATTTAGTTAAGTATTTTGTTTAGACGTAGAATTTTATTCTATTTTTAAATACTGGAGAACAATGTATAAATATTTATTGCATTACTAATAAATAATTAAAATTTTAATTTTAGCACATGACTTATCAATCTATTGTCAAACAAAAATACAAATACAAACTAAATTTACTAGTACTACGTACAATGAAATTCCCTTAGTTGGATCAGCGAACCAAATAGTATAGCTAATAACGAATATGAATATCGGAAAGAAAGTTTGAGTAATCCTATTATTAAAAAAATGTGAGAATTTTATTTTCAGTGATTTGTACATACGAGAAGATCGACAAAATATCCTATTAGAATGGTAAATCACATAGAAGATAACTAATGAAAGACTCTAGAAAATTATATATGAGATCATCAGAAAAGATCTATATATAAACGATTTACCTCTAAATATAATAGATAATAAAGTATAATAATATTGTTTGATTTATATAATTGACCCACTTAGTGGAATAAAGCTTTATTGATGTTTGTTGTTGTGTATCGTAACTGTGAATGTGAAATTCCCACTCATGAATATATATTATTCATGCATGCATGTAATGTATCAATAATGTCGTGATCGCAACTTGGATGGCCCTGACACGGTTTATCCGCGCTTTTGATAATAATGTTTCATTTTTATGGATATTGATCATTTTTTTTTCGAATAAATTAGCTTTTTGATAAAAGAAATTAACAAATTGATTCAAAAATTAACAAATTAATCCTTAAAATAAAATGAAATTTTTTTAGGACTAACTTTGTAATTGTTTTGTTAAAGACTAATTTATTCGAAATAAAAATTGTTGAATAATAATAATTTGGGTATTACTCATTTTAATCCTATGGGTAGGCAATACAAAACCAATGTCCATCATTTGACATGTCCTTGTCTTGGATCCGATATATGCTTTAAAGTGAAGGTTTGTGCATGATGATATAATATATAATTATAGTAGATAGTATAGTATGAATCCAATTGGTAGAAATTAAATTGTCTGATCTGTTGCACCATACTTTTAAGCGCCCAATGATGGTTACGTTCTGGAATTGGTGTAATAGAAAGCTATTATTATTGCCGTTAGATATAAAGATGATGAGAATGAAAGATTAGGAGAATAGAAAACGTGTCAGCAGCGATTGTGCAACATCCAAAAGTAGATGCTTAAATCTTGAAATATTGTATGGAGAGAAGTTCAATGGAGGTCAGTGTATACTGGAATCGTAACATGTGCTTCCTTATAGGAAAAAATACATTATTTCATATATCCACCTAAGTTCAAGGCAAAGTGTCAACGTGGCAATGTCAGTTAGAGTGCACGTATTTTATCACGATAAATTTTAGAAGGTTAAATTTAATGGTATTTATATAATTTTTTGGAGTATTTGAAAATATTCTAGATAATTTCAAAATGTTTTAAAATATTTTAGAAGGTCTTGGAATATCCTAAAAAGTTTTAGAATACTCTAAAAAATCATAGAGTAATATAAAAAAGTATGGATGTATATACAAGTATAAATAGTAGTGTAACACCCTCCCATACAGAGTCTTATGCTTAAGTCATAATTCAGAGATGGCAAGGTATTACGACCTCTAAAATAAAAATTTAGTACGTATAGTAGTATGAATAATTGATTATAACTAGGAGCCTTTGTAGAAAAAGGGGTAAACAAAAATCGCAACTCAAGGCGCAACACTCCGATCGATAATGTAACGAACAAGGATAACCAACGCGTGATTATATATATACAAAGGAGTGTCAAAAACAGGAATATCAAGACTCAAGATCCGGCTGCGAAGATAACCGGTCCGAGCATAACAATATATACATATGATAAAATAAGGAAAACCCCAAAGGAAACCCGAAGGGACACAAATACATAAAACCTAATCTCCAAAATTCTCCCATAAGAGGAGTCATTACAGTTTGTATTATTTAATGGAGATAAAAGTATCTAAGCAAAACATATAAACCAAAACATAGCCCCGAGAACAAAGGATCTTCGCAATATAGAAGTCTCCAGCATGCATTAGCGGGACACCTCACGTCCTGCATCTGAAAACCACAAAATTCGCATGAGTGAGAACCAGAGGTCCCCAGCATGGTAACAGCTTCCACATATATAATACATAATAATGGAGGAAAGCCGAAGGCAATCCTAGAACTTCCTCCAGATAATATCAAAGCTTATAAACAAGCTAAACCATATAAGGGCATCTGACTAAAGATTCTTCAGTCTAACTAATACTTCCCTTTCCAATCCTTCTCACCTCCCAACCACCAACAGGAGTATAATGTAGCAAACACAGTTATATCAAGCAAGAAATATACAATTAGGAACAAGTAAGGCATTTAGACAATTAGCAAGTAACATGCAGTCAAATAGGCAATCTCAAACAATTCATATAGTATGCATATGATGAATGCCTGTCCCTAGTGGCTGATGATATCATCTTGTCGGTTATAGAGCCAACCCGACAAGTCCTGGTCGCTAACCATTGGACTGTCCCTCTGTCACGCATCCCCAACTCGAGTTATACTCGTTATAAACTTGATCATAATCATGATCTATATCCATCACCCTCATTGGTGAATATTTACGGGGGCGAGCTCATCCGGGTCTTTCACAGTGCCCGGCCACACTTACGACATAGGGTCAACAGAGTATCAAGTCTCAACCTGGAGCACGTGGTGGCTAGCCACTGCTACTACCCAGGGAAACTCGTATCTCAGATAGTGGAAGTGCAAATCACAATTATCAATAATTCAGCATAAACATGCATGAATTCTCATCCATGGATCAACATCCATATCGGCCATCCGGCTCACGGTTCAGTCCAGAACCAGCCAATATTCATATCATACACAGCCATTCCGGCTTACGGTTAAATCCATAACCAGCCAATATTCATAGCATACACAGCTATTCCGGCTCACGGTTCAATCCAGAACCAGCCAATTCATAAACAATTACGGCCCTTCGGCCAATGGCATAACAAGCACTTCCACCACCATCCTCCACATCTCACATAATCATCAATGATCCTCATTGATTATTCATTTTCCCTTGCTTCACTCGCAAGTTACCACATCCACTAGCTCTTTCTCTCATAGCTAGGCATATCATAATGATTTAAGATATAAATGGTGAGATCGGAGGCTTAGAAGTATGAAATTTGGCTTTTAAAACTCAAAAATCAACTGTGGGATGAAAACAGGGCCACGCGCACGCGCACTTCACGCGCACGCGTGGACGGCCTCAAAAACTTATCGACGCGCAAGCGTCATGCACGCTAACGCGTGAGTTAAAAGTTTGCCAATCGACGCGCACGCGTCAACCACGCGTACGCGTGGGTGTTCTCGTGCCCCAGGCACAACACTGGCACAGTTCTGGCATAACTCTCTGGAAAAATGGCTGGGCATTGGGTGCAGCACCATCGGCGCGCCCGCGCACATTACGCTCACGCGTGGATGGCATTTTCGGGAAGAACGGCGCGCACGCGCCAAGTGCGCCCACGCGCAAGGGGTCATTCTGCTAAAAATTTTCTAAGTTAAAAGCTGCAGAATTCACCAATTTAAACCCCAATCTTCCAACGGACATAACTTTCTCATTTTAAATCGTTTTTCACCCGTTCTTCGAACGGTATGGACATCCCGGATCCAATTTCATTTCTAAATAGATTTGGCACAAAACAGAGATCCGTAGTCCAAGTTATGTCCCACCAAAGAATGCCCAAAAACCATGTTTTTCATAAAAACCACAAAGTGCCATTTGCAAACAAGCCATTTCCAACTCTTTTCAAAATCAATCAAAACATGCCATTTTCATCCCTTTTCTTTGAAATCAATCAAAATATATCAATTTCAACATCAAGCCTCCTCAACTCACACATTGAGATTTTACCACAATATACAAAATCACTATCTCATCATTCTAACCCACTTCACCCAAGTGGCTCAAACTCAAATATATTGACATATCATATACTCTTACTCATGCCAATTCTCAACAACACCAATTCCAATAAATCATCATTGTACACAATCAATATCACACTCACCATCAACATGGTTCAACCCACAATTCAACCATAACCAATCATCAAGCATTTATCACAACATGCATATTTCTCATACATCATACCATCAAGGCATCATTAATCATCATCACATGTATGACCACATCATATATATCAACAATTCAACAACATCAACAATTTAATGCTTATCTTAGGGCCTTTAGCCTAAGTATTTCCTACCACATTACATATTAGATACGGGAAACCGAAATCATACCTTAGCCGATTTTCCCAAGCTCCACCGGAGCACTTCCAAGCCACTTATCCACAAGCTCTCAAGGCCTCAATACCTCCAAGAATAGATTTTTCACCACCAAACCCTTCCGAAACTTTTTAAAATCACCAATCAAGCTCCAATATCCACACATACACAACCTAAGCCACAATCATCATACCCATACACAACATCTCAAAACCCAACCATCATAAAACTACAAAATATACTAGGGTTGAGAATCTTACCACACCCAAGGTCCAAGGAGACAAGATTAACCTTCTCCTTCAAGAGAGTTGGGTCCTATAACATCAAAGAGCCCAAAATCTCAACATTTTTGCTCATAAAACTCGAAAACAAGGCTGGAATTTCGAAGAGTAAAACGTGGCTTACCTCAAGATTAATTGTATAGGTTTTGTAGAGCTCTTCACGGTGAACACGTGGCCGCAAACGGAGCGGCAATCGGAGCTCTAGATCAAAAGTTATGGTGGTTTGAAGATTAAGAGAGAGAAAGAACTTGAGAGAGTGTTCTTCCCTCCATGGCCTCCATTTTCAGCATGTGAGTGTGTTTAGTGAGGAGAGAGAATGCTGAAAACTAGGGTTTTGGTTTAGTTATGTTGGGCCAAGGGCCCACTTTGGGTCCGGTTGGCCCGGTTTGGCCCGTTTGGTCCAATCTTGGTCCGAATTCTATAAAATTGGTACCGAAATTCTCGTCTCAATCTCCTCTACCACATTTAGCCATAAAAATCACATTTTAGGATTTCTAGAATAAATTCTCATTTATGGGTTAATTAGCCGTTAATTAACCGGGTTTTACAAGTAGTATGGAATAATTTAGAAATATTTAAAGAAATGTGGTAGGATACATATTTGTAGTGAATGTTCCAGATAATCAATCTAGACTGTTGATTAGATTTAATCCTAACCATCCATTGAGGAGGTGGATGGCTATAAATAGGGGGTGAAAGTTAAAGTTTGGGAGTGTGAGTCATTTGTAACAAACACTTTAGTAATAAAGTGTTCTTTCCACCAAAGTTTCGTTTCTCTTGTGTTCTTAGCTTTCTTGCTAAATACTGAGGGTTAGGCTGACTTGGTTTAAACTCAAGAGGTTGAGTAAGTCCGAGTGCCGACACGATAACGTTGGAGTGTGTCAAAGGTCGTGACAATTTGGCATCAAAGCCTGCTTCGAGAGGAAGCATCGCACAAGTGGGTTGTGAGTATGACTTCTAGTGTAACCATGGAGCATGTTGAGTCTCAAAGGAGAAGAGATGCTATTCCTTCTCAATGGGGAGGCAAGAAGGCCTGTTTTTCGAGTGAGCTTAGAGGTAAGGACTCTAATTTCTTAGAAGAGAGACTTTCTATGTTGGAGAACATTCTATCCTCTATAGATGAGCACTTCCAAATGATAGAACATGACAAGGAAACCCTCGAGACTCGCGTGTTAGGAGAACTAGATGCTTTCAAAGAAATCATGCTCCAAATCGAAGAGAAGCTTGATAATTCCTTGAAGCTATTTGAGGAAGTTCGAGTTTGATTTGAGGAGAAAAAATTCCGACCAACCATTATAAGGGAGATGACAAAGATTGATCTTCCAAAGGCAAAGGAGTTCAAGGGCGTGAGGGACGCTTAACAGGTAAAGAACTTTTTATGGAAAATGAAGAGGTACTTTGAAGGTCAAGGGGTGGTCGAAGAAATAATAAAGGTACGCACTGCAACTCTCTACCTTTCTGATAATGCTACTTTGTGGTGGAGGAGAAAATGCATAGATATGAAGAAGGGTACTTGCAACATAGCCACATGGAAAGATTTCAAAAGAGAGTTGAAAAGGTAATTCTTCCCTGAGAATGTGGTTTATGAAGCAAAGAAGAAGTTGAGAGAGTTAAAGTACAAGAGTACGATTAGCGACTACGTAAAGGAGTTCACTACTATCAGGCTTCAAATTCCCAACTTAGCATAAGAGGATCGATGCATTGTTCTTTTTCATTGATAGACTCCAACCTTGGGCAAAGCAAGAACTACAAAGAAGGAATGTTAAGGATATCGATGAAGCCATCGTGGTGGCTGAATCACTCACTGAGTATCATAGGGGAGATGATAAACCCAAGTCTTTCTCCAAGCCTAGTTCTACTAAAGGTGGGGGAGAAAAGGAAAAGAGTTTATCTCTAACACCCTAATATTCAAATCCTTATGCTCGAGACATAAGTCAATGATACTACGGTGGTACAACTCTCAGGTGGATTTTTAATATATAAATATAGGTAATTTCGAAAAGAGTATTAATCGAGAAGTCTGAAAAGAGTATAAATAAAACCGTGAAGACGTATCACTCACGTTTCGACAACAAAAAGATATATCGTGAAGCCGAAAGCGATATACGGACAAGGCATAAAGGAGATTAAGAGATAGATAACAGATAGATATATATAACATAAGTAAATAGCCACTAGTCGCGACCCGCGAAGTTTAGGCTGGCTAGGATACAGTATAAAAGTAGTTGACAATAGTATATCCTAATCTCTCCCAAAGGAAACATGAGAGCCTCTATAGGCAAGTTCAAAAGGGTTCAATACATAATACAATCTTTTCAAAACAAAAGTGGAGAGATTCTAAGCAAAACACAAGGTACAGAAAATAAGGAACTTCGCCGTCTCTCAGACGACCCACAACTCACTTCTGAGCACCTGGACCTGTATCTGAAAAACAAGAGATATATACGGAATGAGAACCCCGGGCCCATGAGTTTCCAGTACGGTAAAAGTGCCAAATAAATACAATGCACTGCAATAAAAACTCACTAAGCATCCTAAACTTCTTCACCAATTATACATCCTAGGTTCTCGCTAATCCATGAATAGGCAACTGTCATAAGGGAGTGCTAAATCTAATTCAGGTTTCACATGTTTCCCAACTCGCTGACTCTTCCACGAATCAAACTCAGAATCATAAGTAAAACCATCACCAGTTGTTCTACCTCAGCCATTCTATATCAATACATCATACCCTCACCTAGAGCTAGTGAAACCACATCACTTTGTCTACCTAGGGAGCTCAAATTATCTCATTCAATGATCATCATCATCATGCAATCGTATCATCAATTCATCTCATCAAGAACAGTCCTCAACATCCACTGACACCAGCATGAGGGGCCTCTCAAGTGTACAAACACAAGCAATACAGGCAAGTAATACACAAATAAGGTACAAGTAGAACAAGTAGCACATAATCAGGTAACATAGCATATATGATGTAGAAATCCAAAACAAATTGGCAAACCCAAACAATTCAAACATATGCAAATGATGTATGCCTGCCCTATGGCTGATGATATCATCTGTCGGTTATATAGTCAACCCGACATGTCTTGGTAGCTAACCATTGGACAGAAACACCTCTTGCGAAGCAAGTAGGTTTGAGCTACAACTCCCTTGCTACTACCCGCTCAACCCAGAGCCAGTAAAATAACCACTACTGCGGCTACTACCCATGCGGGTGTTTAAAAGCTCAACATGGAGCGAGTGGATTCACCACTACTGCCGATACTACCTAGGCGTCACAATCTCTGACCTGGAGCAAGTGGGACGAACCGCAACCCTTGCTACTGCCCAGGATCTCAAAACATACATTCATTCAGTTTAAAAGCAATCATCATTGTTATCAAATCTCAAACATTAACCTGGAGCAAGCGAGATGAACCACCACCCTTACTACTACACAGGTATCACAAATACATTCATTCAAAACTCCATAATTAAACTCATTTATCATAAACATCCTTTCCCGTCTCATACCCAGAGCAAGTGGACAACGCCACTGCCTACTACCCGGGGTCACACATCACATTTTAACATTTTCCATTATTATCCATTTAACACATTCATTCGTTAATCATATATGCATTTATACTCAGCCATAATCGATAATGGCTTTGCCGTAACCCGGCAATAACTCAACCATCCGGCTCATGGTTCAATCAAGAACCAGCCATTTATCAATAAATATAGCCTTTCGGCTCATGGCATACACGGTACTTCCACCATCATGCTCCATATCTCATATAATCATCTTTGATCATCATTGATCATAGCTTTTTCCCTTGCTTCATTCGCAAGTTACCACATCCCCTAGCTCTTTTCTCATTGCTAGGCATATCATAATGATTTAATACATAAGGGGTGAGATCGGAGGCTTAGAAGTATGAGATTTGGCTTTTAAAACTCAAAAATCAACTTTCGCATGAAAACAGGGACACGCGTACGCGTCCTCCCCGCGCACGCGTGGATGGCCACAATGTTCATCGACACGTATGCATCGCCTACGCATACGCGTGGGTGGAAAAACAGCAAAGGGACGCGCCCGTGTCAGCCACGCGTACGCATGGGTGCGTTTGTGCCCCACGCACAAAACTGGCACAACTCCAACACAACTCTCGAGAGAAATGGCTCGGCATTGGGTGCAGCACATCGACGCACACGCGCACACCACGCACTCGCGTGGATGGTGCCTTCTTGAAAGTGACGCGTATGCTCAAGCACGCCTACGCGTGGGGGTCATTCTGCTAAAAATTTTTCTAAGTTAATAGCTGCAGAATTCACATATTAAATCCCCAATCTTTCAACGGACATAACTTCCTCGTTTTAAATCATTTTTCGCCCGTTCTTCGAACGGCATGGACACCCCGGATCTAATTTTATTTCTAAACAAGTTTGGCACAAAACGGGGGTCCAGAGTCCAAGTTATGTTCCGCCAAATTATGCCCAAAAATCATATTTTCATACAAAACCACAAAGTGCCATTTTCAAAACAAGCCATTTTCAACCCTTTTCAAAATCAACCAAAGCATGCCAATTTCAACCCTTTTTGAAATCAATCAAAATATACCAAAATTAACATCAAGCCTCCTCAACTCATGCATTAACACCTTACCACAATTCACAAAACCACCATATAACCATTTTTACCCATTTCAAACAAATGGCTAAATTACAAACACATTAACATGTCATACATCCTTCCTCATCCCAATTTCCAACAATATTATTTCCAATCAATCATCATTATACATAATCAATATCATACTCACTATCACATGGTTTCACCCACAAATCAACCTTAATCATTCCTCAAGCATATATCACAGCATACATATCTCATGTATCATCATACCATCAAGGTATCAATAATCATAATCACATATATGACCACATAATATATCTCAACCAAAACCAAACATACCTCATCTATATAATTTCACCCAAAATTACCAAATTCCACACTTCAACTCCTCAAACCTTATTATTCAATAACCAACCCAATTTCATCCAATCACTTGTGTCATCATACAATGCACACATCAACTTACATTCCTTACCTCTTTCTGGCCTTCGGCCCAATTTCACAATTTAAATGCATAAACCACAAATCAATACTCATTACCCAATACATCAAATTCTCAATACACCAAGCATACAAGGCCACACAATTCTCAACACAATCATTAATTCACATTACATACCAATTATGCATATTAACACCAACCATTTACACAATCCAAACTTAATCCTAGGGGCATCTAGCCTAAGAATTCTCATCACACCACATGGTACTTAAATGAAACTTAAACCGTACCTCTTGTAGCCAAACCAATTGAGCCTCTTCTATGGAAGTCTCCACCAACCCTTAGCTCCAAGCCTCACCAAAGCTCCACAAGCAACACCAACCTCCCAATCGTGCATCAAAATCACCAAATACACTAACATAACCAATTTCACATACATACATCAATCTAAGGCACATAAAAATGACAAATCACAAGGGTTTGAGCACTTCTTACCTCAGCCCATATGAAGTAGGGATAGAACCCGCTTAAAATCTATGTTGGAGTATCCCTAAACACCCAAAATCACAAGATTTCAATACTTACTACCTAAAAATGTATAACAGTGGGGAATTTCAAAAATTGGGCAGAGATGAATAGAATACTCACCATAAAACTTAAATATAATTGTAGAGGATGAGAAGAGCGACGCATGGTCGTAAATGGCTTGTCAATCAGAGCTCCGTAGCTCAAGTTATGGTGGTTTGAAGTTCAAAGAGAGTTAGGTTTTCTCTCTTCTCTTCTCTCTTCTCAATTCAGCGCCCCTCTTCTTATTTTTAGGGTAAAATGATCTGAAATGCTCATAACTAATGTTTATATATGTTGGGTCTTAGGCCCACTTAGGCTCGGTTCACTTATTTTGTCCGTTGGCCCAATTTTTGGGCCAAAACCCTTTAAGATTAGCGTTCTAAATTGCACTTTAAATATTTCTACCTCCCCTAATTATAATTCTTCATTTCTTAATCTTATTTAATTATAATCAATTTTCTCAGCTGCAGTACCAGACAGATCTCAGCCGGTACTGTCGGTCAAAATTCCACTGCGCGCTTTTACGCAGAAAATTATGTTTTCCGACTCGAAAAAATTCACTGAATCCAAATATCATATTTAAATCATCAAATTCCAATTGCCAAATCTTCCAACCATATTCACTTCTATTTAACTTATTATTTAATTAATTTTAGTTAGACCGGGCATTACATTCTCAACCAAGAAAGAAGGGAAATAATCTTCGAAGAAAGACTACGAGAAAAAGAAGAAGGCTTTTGCGCCCAAAGGAGGATGCTTCGTGTGCAATCCACACCAAATGAAGGACTGTACCAAACTAGAGACTCTGGCATCTATCGCTGAGGAACGAGAGGCTCAATCTCAAGTAACTGAGTATGTTAGATCTATCCAACTCATGAATGCTGTGAAGGGCAAAGAGGCAAGCACCACAAAAAAGAAAGGCTTGATGTATGTCAAAGCCTTTATTAATAAAAAACTCGTCATGGCTATGATTGACACTGGTGCTACACACAACTTCATCACGCCTGATGAAGTAAAGAGGCTTGGGTTGAAAATCACCGAAAAGAATGGCCGGTTCAAACCCGTGAATACTAAGGATGAACCCCTTAAGGGAGTAGCAAAAGGGGTTAAAATGACTCTTAGTTCTTGGAAGGGCCTTGTGGATTTCTCAGTAGCACCCATGGACGATTTCATAATAGTCATTGGACTCGATTTGCAAAGGAAGGAAGATATAATACCTATAACATACTATGACATATTATGCATCATGGAGAAAGAGTTTCCATGCATAGTCCCTACAGTCTCTAAATTTGGAGGACTACTGATGCTTTTTGCTATGTGGTGCGGAATTTCTAACCACAAAATAACCGGCAAGTGCACCGGGTCGTACCAAGTAGTACCTCAAGTGAATGAGGGTCGATCCCACGAGGATTGATGGACTAAGTAACAATGGTTGATTCAATTACTTAGTTAGACAAAAATAAAAGAGTGTTTGAAGGTTCAAAAGCATTAACACTAAATTCAGAATATCTGAAAGCAAGCAGTAAACAAGTTGTGAATAATATATGGAGAAATAGTTAAGGCTTCAGAATTATCTATTTTCCGGATTGACTTTTCTTATTAATTTATTTTAATAATGCAAGATTTAATTCCTAGCAAACTATATATGACTAAACCCTAATTCCTTAGACCTTTTTAGTCTCCTCTAAAATTTATCAACCGCCAATTTCTTGGTCAATTAATTTCAATTAGAGGGTGAAGTTCAATTCTAGTTATATGCCACAAAAATCCTAATTACCCAAATATAAGAGGATTATATGTCACGTATCCCGTTAAATCCAGATAATTAGAAATTTAGGAGAATATGTTTTCAAGATGTTGTTCAAGTAAAGAGTTTTTCCAAGTTATACAAGAACTCAATTAGAAAGAGGGTCATACTTCCGTTCCACCCAATTTCATAAAATAAAGAACGAAAATAATTCTTGAAATATAAATCAGTACATAAATTAAAATAGAAAAAACAAGGAACAGAATCAATCCATACAATAGACAGAGCTCCTAACCTTAACAGTGGAGGTTTAGTTGCTCATGGAAAAGAGTGAAAACTAGGATTCTTGTAAACTGTAATTTACAGAATGAGGTGGAATAATCCCAGAAGAGAAGTTTCTTTTCTCTTTTGTATCTAATCCTAATTAATTTAAAATCTATTTTTTAAAATTAAAATAATATCTTTTCCTATTTTTAAATAAAATAAAATTTAAATCAGAATTAATTAAATAATTCATGTGAGCCTTGTAAGCATGGGGACCACTTCCTTTTAATCATGGTTGGCGCCTAACTTGATGTTGCCCCCCTTGTTGCTACACCTTACTTGAGGGAAGCAAAATCAATGTGGCGTGCTTTTGTTGTGTCTTGCGCATAACTTGAGAAAGTATGAACTATTATATATCGTTGGAAAGCTCTGAAAGTTAGATTTCCAATGCCACTGAAATTACGTCCATTGGAACTTTGTAGCTCGAGATATTCAGGTTTGAGTAAAGAGAGGTCAGGGTTGACTGCATCATTCACCTTCTTCTCTTTTTCTGCGGAAACCCCATCAAATCCAGCCGAATGCTACCTAAAATAAACAGAATTGCACACAACTCAAAGTAGCATTCATAGTGGCTAAAAGATAATTAATTCTTGATTAAACTCAACAAATTAAATGTAGATTCACTAGGAAAATATAGGAAAGATGTTCACGCATCACTATGCAATTCAAGAAAGGCTTCAAGAAGGGAGAGATTACATATTTGACTCTATTACAAGATGAGTCAATATTTGAAAGAGAATACATTCCTCCCAAAATTAAAGAAGTCCTTGAAAAAAATAAGGATATGATGCTTCCTGAGTTACCAAAACAACTACCACCTAGGAGGAAGGTGGACTACAAGATTGAATTGAAGTCAGAAGTAAAGTTGTTTGCCTCAACACCTTATAGGATGGCACCACCAAAACTTGAGGAGTTGAAGAAGAAACTCAAGGATTTGCTAGATACCGGATTCATCTGTCCATCAAAGGCACCTTATGGCACACCAATCTTATTTCAAAAGAAACATGATAGTTTGTTGAGACTATGCATCGATTATCAAGCACTTGACAAAGTAACCATCAAGAACAAAGTAACCATGCGTGTCACGAGGTATGCATCGTATGAGTGGTTGGTGATGCATGTTGGTTTAACCAATTCTCCTGCAACCTTTTGTACCTTGATGAATGAGATCTTTTCTCCTTATCTTGATTGGTTTGTAGTGGTCTACTTGGATGACATCATTGTCTATAGCAATGCCTTGGAGGAACATGTAGAACACTTCCGAACCGTGTTCAAGATCTTATGAGATAATAACCTATATGTAAAGAAGGAAGAGTGTTCCTTTGTAAGGGACGAAGTCCACTTCTTGAGACACATCATTAAAGATGAAACTCTTTGCATGGATCAAGAAAAGGTGAAGGGTATCAAAGATTGGGAACCGCCAAACAAGGTATCTTAATTGAGATCATTCCTTGGGTTGGCTTATTACTATCAAAGGTTTATCAAGGGATACTTTGCCAAGGCTGCATTATTAACTGATCTTTTCAAGAAGAATCACTCTTGAAAATGGTCAAAGGAGTGCCAAAAGGCCTTTGATGAGTTGACGGCTGTTATCACAGAAAGACCAGTACTAGCACTGTCTGACTACTCAAAAATGTTTGAAGTCCACACTGATGCTTCTGACTACGCTATTGGAGGGGTTCTGATGCAAGAAGGACATCCTATTGCCTTTGAGAGTCGCAAGTTGAATGATACAGAGAGGTGATACCCTGTCCAAGAGAAGGAGATTACTACGGTGGTGCATTGTCTGAGAACTTGGTGTCACTACTTGCTTGATTCACACTTCATCGTCAAATAGACAATGTGGCTACAAGCTACTTCCAAACTCAGAAGAATTTAAGCCCCAAACAAGCTAGGTGGAAAGATTTCTTAGCTGAGTTTGATTTCAAATTTGAATACAAGCCTAGCAAGACTAATGTGGTAGCAGATGCGTTGAGATGCAAGGCTGAGTTGGCAGCTATTCCCATGGTCGAAGGAGATATTTTGCATACTATCAAGGAAGGGTTGCATCATGATCCATTAGCCAAGAATTGGTGAAATTGTCTAGAGAAGGTAAGAATAAACAATTTTAGCTAGAAGACAACCTTCTTTACACCAAAGGGAGAAAAATAAACGTCCTAAGTGGAAAAATCTAAGGAGAATGCTAGTGAAGAAATGCCACAACACCAAATGTGCTGGTCATCAAGGCCAACAAAGGACCTTGACACTTATTGAATCTTCCTATTATTGGCCTCAAAGTGGATTGTTGGAACCTCTGCCGCCCTAGAGCGACCGTAGAAAAGTGTGTCTTTAGATTTCATCTCTGTTTTACCAAAGTTCGAGGGGTTTGGATCTATTCTTGTGGTAGTGGATCGATTTTTGAAGTATGCTACCTTTATACATGTCCCTATTGACTACACTGCAGAGAAACAACACAACTATTCTTCGAGAATGTGGTGAAGTACTGGGAATTGCCTAAGAGTATCATTACTGAACGAGATTCACGCTTTAGAAGACGACTATGGACAGAGTTGTTCAAACTCCTTGGGTCAGAGCTTCATTTCTCAACAAGCTTCCATCCTCAAACCGATGGGCAAACTAAGAGAGTGAATGTCTTACTCGAGTTTTACTTGAGGCATTTTGTAAGCGCTAATCAGAAGGATTGGACAAAACTCCTAGCCATTGCTCAGTTTTCATACAATCTACAAAAGAGCGAGTCCACAGGGAAGAGTCCATTCGAGATTGTGACCGGACAACAGCCGCTTACACTACACTCTCTTTCTTTCTCTTACTCAGGGAAGAGCCCTGGAGCTTATCATATGATTAATTCATGGGAAGAACAAGCAGATGTCTCTCGTTCTTACCTCGACAAAGCTGCAAAGAGGATGAAGAAATGGGCAAATAAGAAGATGAGGCATGCAAGCTATCAAGTGGGAGACAAGGTAATGATTAAACTTCTTACACAATAATTCAAAGCCTTTTGCAAGGTTCATAAGAGTTTAATTCACAAATACGAAGGGCCATGTGAGATCATTAGACGTGTTGGAGAGGTTGCTTACAAAGTACAACTTCCTCCCTCTGTGAAGATCCACCCGGTCTTCCATGTGAGTATGCTTAAACTATATCATGAAGACCAAGATGAACCGAGTAAAGATGACTCGAGTCGTGCTCCACCTGTGGTAATTAGATCCTTTGATAAAGAAATCAAAAGACCCTAGCTAATCGTTTTGTGTGACAAAGAGGAGTACCACCAAGTATCCAATACTTGATCAAGTGGAAAGGACTCCCGATAACTGAAGCTAGCTGGAAAGCTCGTGAAGATCTGTGGCAATCCCAAGAACACCTAGAGCACTATCATGAACAGAACGCGACGAGAAGTCTGCGCATTAGGTGGGGGAGAATGTCATGGTAAATTTTAGAATGTTAGATTTACCGGTGTTTGTATAGTTTTTTGAAGTGTTTGAGAATGTTCTAGATAGTTTCAAAATATTCTAAAATATCCTAAAAGGTCCTGGAATACCCTAGAAGGTTCTAGAAGACTCTAGAAGGTCATAGAGTAATCTAGAAGAGTGTGGATGTATATAGAAGTATGAATAGTAGTATAGAATAATCTAGAAATATTTACAGAATGTGGTAGGATAGATATTTGTAGTGAATATTCCAGATGATCAATCTAGACCGTTGATTAGATTTAATCCTAACCATCCATTGAGGAGGTAGATGTCTATAAATAAGAGTGAGAGTTAGAGTTTGGGAGTGTGAATCATTTGTAACAAACACTAGAGTAATAAAGTGTTCTTTCCACCAAAACTCCACCAAAGCTTCTTTTCTCTTGTTTTACTTAGCTTTTTTGCTAAATATTGAGGGTTAGGCTAACTTAGTCTTAACTCAAGAGGTTGAGTAAGTCCAAATGCCGATACGGTAGCGTTGGAGTATGTCCAAGGCCGTGACAACCTAGTTTAGGTCATTGATGATAAGAATTTTATGCCGGTCTAGAATTCCTCAATAAAAAGAATCTCTTCATTACAAGCATAGTCTAGACCAATAATGGATTCTCCATCAAAGTTTAGTTTGGTTGTCCAAGTTCAACCCAATAAAAATAACCGAGAGTATTACTCCCGAATCGTTCTCCCTAGGAATTACAATCGAGTGCTCAATTATTGTTATGAGATTCATGGTGTGGGTTGATAAAAAGGCAATAATTTAATTGACAATAAAATAAAGGAAACAACTAAAGATAACAATTACTAAAGAGATATTCTTAGCAAGGATTGAGAATCAAGGTTTTCTATCCTAGTCCTTAATCATAGCACAATAATTACCAAGAGTTAAGCATATTACGTTATCTTCGCATTGGAAGAAAGTCAAATATGCCTAGTTAACCCCAATTCGTAAGTAATGTTAATGGAAACAAGATTGAATAACAACTCTAGATCACCAACCCAAGTTGGGTATTAATGACTCAAGATTGCCTAATTTATCATCCATGCCAAGAATTCTCAAAATCTACTTTAAAACTAAGCCAAGCATTTTATCAAATACTTGATGTGCATAAAAAAAAGCATATTAAATTACAAAAATAATAAAATCTAACATTACCATATGCAAGAAAATAGTAACACTAACTCAAACAAATATCAAAGAAACATAAAACATCAAATTGCATTAAAAGAAATTAAAAGCAACAAGAGTTCGTAACATAGAAGTGACATAAAAGGAAAATTAACAATGTAAATTAAAAGAACAAAGACGTAGGAACAAGAAATTGCAAGGAAAACTAATTGAAAATAAGAATTAAACCCTAAATATGAGAGAGATTAACCTAAATCTACCCTAATTCTAGAAAGAAGGGGGAGCTTCTCTCTCTAGAAAACTACCCTAAAACATGTTTCTAAACTACTCTAATTGCTCCCCCTTGTTCCTTCTTGAATTTGACCTCAAATACTTTAGAATTGAGTTGGATTTGGGACTCAATGAGCTCAAAAATCGCCCCCAGCATGTTTCTTTAAGTTGGTCACATGCTGCTTGTCACGTGTACGCGTCGATTGACGAAAACTCTGGTCACACGTACACGTGCGTCACGCGTATGCAGAACTTGGCAGATTTCCAAACTTCATTTCTTCATGAATTCTCCACTTTTACATACTTTTTCTACATTCCTTCAACCCAATCTTTGACTTCTAAACTTGAAATCACTTCATCAAACATATCAAGGCATCGAATGAAATTTAAGTGAATTAAATTTATCAAATTAAGGGTCTAAAAATCATGTTTTCACTCTTAAGCACAAATTAGGAAAAATTCATAAAACTATACTATTTCATTGAATAAATGTGAGATAAATTGATAAAATTCATTAAATTCAACACAAGATAAACCCTAAAATTGGGGTTTATCAACCTCCCCACACTTAAACTAAGAATGTCCTCATGCTAAACCAAGAAAGACAAGAAAGGGGTATCAACATTTATTCAATGTAAACTATCTAAATACAACCTATCTGCATGCATGCAACTACTTGGTCAAAATTAATCAATTCCCAAGAAAGCATGTATGAACATAAGGGCTTAAGCAATCACAACCAAGTCAAATCCAACAATTGATTAGAGTCATTAAAAAGAATTTACAAACTTGCAAGATAAGAAACAATAACCGGTGAAAACATAGAATTGAGCAATCGAACCCCTCATCGGATGTGTATACTCTCTAGTCGCTCAAGTGTATAGAGTTGATTCTCTCAATTCTCCTCTAATCATGCTCTCTAAGATTTGTTTTTCATCTAATAATCAACAATTGCATGCATACAAATATCATGAGGACTTTTCAAAGGTTATAATGGGCTAGGGTAAGGTAAGGATATATATGGTTAAGTGAGCTTGAAATTTGCATCTTTGATTAACCTAAGCTCTCATCAAACACATATAACAACCTATACAATACCAAACTACCCATAATTCTCACTTTTTCCACATACTCATGTATTCTTTTCAACCATAACACATATGCATTGTTATTATTACTCTTCTTTAGGAGCATTTTGTCCCCTTTTTATTATTTTTTTCTCTTTTTCTCTTTTTTTCCTTCTTTTTATATTTTATATATATTATTATTTTTTTATTTTTTTCAATAACATAATATATACAAAAAGATTAATGCATATAGTTCAACATTCAATGCATGAGTATGTACCCAACTTTCAAGATTTTTAGTGAAAACTCAAAAGTACACTTTTATCTCAACCAATATTCCCAAACTTCCCCACTTCAATGATACATACTCTCACTAGTCTAAGCTAATCAAAGATCCAAATAAAGGACATTCATTGTTTTTTACTTAGGGGTAGTGATGTGCTAAAATTAAGAACAAAGGGAATTAAAATAAGCTCAAAATTAGTTAACAAAGGTAGATGAAGGATAGGCTATTTGGGTAAGTGAGCTCAAATGAAATAAAAGCCAATCATATAAATGCATTCATACACGAAATAATAGACATAAAGAATCAAACAAATCAAAGATTACAATCATAGAGAGAGAATAACACACAAGAGGAAAAATAGTAGTTATATGATGCAACCACATAATTAGGCTCAAAAACTCACAAGGTTGTGTGTTCTTAGCTCAAAAACATGTTCCACAATATATAATTCAAGCAAGTTCAATAAAAAATTTTTTTACTCAAATCAATTGGGGTGCCCTATAGATAAATTTCTTGGAAAATTTTATTATTTTGACTAAGCTTATTATATATATGCAAACCAAGAAAATGCAACTAAAAATTCTAAAAGATCTAGTAATAAAAGAAGAAGAAAAAATGAAATGTGAAAGTGTTTAGATTAGAAATTTTTACCCAAAAAAATTGGCCGATTGGTTGGAGAACCTCCCTACACTTAAAAATTTGCACCGTTCTCGGTGCATTCAAAGATGAGCAAGGGGGTACGACGACTTCACGGATTGCCACCTTCAATTGGTGGATCAACCGACTGCTACATGTTCTTTTTTCTGCTTTCCTTTTTTACTTATAGTGAATCATCCTGAAAGATAGAAAACAAGATATAGTAAGACGAGTAAATGCAAAAGTAAGGAAGCAAAGTTTGTTGGAATGAGGTGATGATCACTAAAATGAAGTGAGTTGATCAATGTGTGACATGGATGAAAATAGTGCGTGAATTCTAAGTTGCGCGCAGTTTAGAACTCACACACTAGCATTTAAAAGTTATGTCACAACTTCACAAAAGAAGTATTCACTTCACTCATTCTAGTGTGCTTGAAATACTTAAAAGAAAACTTGTAGGTTAAGATGAACAAACAAGTAATATAGGGACATAAAAGTACTCAAGCAAATAATCAAGCAATTGTGAAATCGATAATGAATGGACATTGATTGATGTGCAAGAGAACTTAATGGACAAATGAAATATGAAATTCACACATCAATCAATGGTACACTTTGAAGTTTAGTTTGCATCACCTAATTGACATAAAAGGTGGAACATAGGTGCTATGCAACTTAGGAAAATAGAGATAGATGTTGAAATCTATCACATAGCAAGCATGGTTCACAAATCTTAGAAAGCTCAAAAAGATGTCACTAGGTAAGCTTACGATCCAATTTCACAATTTCTCAATCTCGATGCATGAATTAGGTGACGTAAATAAAGATCAATCATAAACAAGCATCACCTAACAAAAAATGCATCAACTACATACAATTGCCTCATCATGGTTAAAGAATTTAAATTACATGGTGGCCAAAACATGCAATTCAAAAATTTTAGAATGCTTTGAAGACAATTTACAAGTACTTGGTATTTACAAATATTAAGCATGAAGAACTCAATACCAAGCAACAAAATATAACCTCAACAAAGAAATCCAACAATGCATAATAGCAACAAAATGCTAAAATAGCATCAAGTCAGTAATCAGCAGCAATAAACAGCAAACAAGGTTAATAATCCAACACTTACCACCAAAACAGAAAATTAAACTAACTAACTAATTCACCAACTAACTAACTAAGTAACTAACTAACTAAAGGAGATGATGGTGGGTGGTAAATGGTGGTTGAAAGAAAGAAAAAGGAGAAGTGAAGAGAAAAAAATGAAAGAAATGGAGAGAAGAGAAGAAAAGAAGTGTGTGCGAACAGGGGTGGTCAGCGTAGGCGTGGGTCACGCGTACACGTGACATGGGAGAATGGGATGCAATGCGTACGCGTCTGGCAGGCGTAGGCATGACAAGGGGAAAAAGAAGGTGACGCATACGCATGGGTCATGCGTACGCGTGAGAAGAATTTGTGCTACACGCACAACTCCCACACGCTACGTGCACAACTCACTGTCTGGACCGCGCGATGGCACAGTCCATGAACGATCCTAGCATGCTTAGATTCAGGGGGTCACGCGTACGCATTGGTCACGCATATGCAGGAGGCCCTTTTTTTCAATATAGCCAAACTCCAAAATTAACAAAATATTTAAACATGCAATACAAAACAAAAAGCAATTCAAGAGAAGTTTATTAACTATTCAAATATGCAACTTAAAACACAAATCTAACTATGCAAACTAACATAGAATAGTAACATATACAAGAATGATATAGAAAAAGAAAGTACCTAACAATGGAAACTCAATTTATTCATCAACTATATACAAAGAGAAAATAGAAAGAGTTTACCATGGTAGGGTATCTCCCACTTAGCACTTTTATTTATTGTCCTTAAGTTGAACTTATGGAGAGCTCTAATCAAGGAAGCTTGTGATTGAATTTATCCCTGAACTTCCAACAATGTTGGGATCTCCAAAATGCTCCAAGATTACTAATTGATTGCACCAAGCCTTGATGGAGTTCCGAACAAGCTATGAGCTCCTAAAGTTGATCCTCATGTAATAATCCGGGATCCCAAACCTTATTCTTACACCCATTTTCAAGTTGATCATCATAATTCTCTCTAGGTGGTAAGCTCACTTCAAAATTCTCATACCAACATCCAAACATCCTTCTAGACCCTATCAATTGAGAACTATACCAACCTTTGCACTTAGACCTTGAAGCTTCAACCTTAATGAACCTTGATTTACAATGCTAACCACTAATCATCTCTCTTCTACTCTTCAACCTACAAAGCATCCTAAGTTGACCATCCGTTTCTAGCAAACCATATTCAAGCGGCATAAGAAAACTAAGAGAGATGAATTTTACCCGCTTGAATGATATAATGGATGATGGTAACCTAGGGAGAGATGCTTTCAACGGTCTTGACAAGGCAATTTTCACTCCCGTCTGTCCTCTTTGAAGGGCCTTCACCACTTGACAATATTCTTCAAGCTCTACCTCTTGCCAAGCTTTCTCAAGTTTAAATGCTTCCTCACCAACTTCTTCTAGCTCTTCCCCATCACTTAAATCATATTTTGGAGGTTGAGTGAAATCTACCTCAACATCAAATTCAAATTCAATGGGGGAAGGCTCAACAAGATCATCAAGGGGGTTGGTAAGTGTGGACAAAAAATCATTAATGATGAAATTTACTTCTTGATCAATTTTTCTCAATTCTCCAACCACTTCTTCAATACCAATGATCTCAACTACCTCTCCCTGTTGTAATTCGTACTCCAACTCCTCTTCTTCACCTTGAAGCTCCATGTTCCCTTTCTCATTACACTCCTCAGCTAGTCTTCCACATTCGTCAATGGGAGTGTCTTAATTGCATGAGCGCAATGAGATTAAGTGCTTTACCACTTCGGCTATAGTAGCCATCTTTTGGAGGACTTCTTCTCGCCTTTGGAGAACAGAAAAAAGCTCTCTTTATTCTTGCATTAAAGGTTGGAGAACTTCATCCAATGAAGGCGGTGGTGGAAGAGAGGGTTCATTATTTTGGAGAAAGGTGTCATAGTTAGAATGTGGTTCATATTGGTGAGAGTCTTCAGGTGGTGTATATGGAATTGGTGGTCATTGGGAGTATTGGTGTTGGAATGGTGGTGGCTCTAGGTATGGTTCATATGGCTCATATGGTGGTTGGTATGGTGGGTATGTGTTAGGATCATATGGAGGTGTTTGGTGGTATGATGTGGCTTGTGAGTAAGATTGACAACAATGTTTTGAGGAGTTGGGTCATAATTGTGTACATTATGGGGTGGATTGTAACCATAAGAGATCGGAGGAGGTTGTTGCCATGAAGTTTTCCTATAAGCATGTGGCTCCTCCATAACTTGATTTTCATTCCCATAATGTGATCCCTCATTGAAGGTTTCATTCTCTACAACATAATTGTAACCGAACTTATAGCCAAAGGGATGAGAATTCATAGTAAAAAGGAAAACAAAAACAAAAACGGTTAAGAAACAAAAAAAACAAACTTCTAAAACTAGCAAAAACAAACAAACAATCCAAAAGTAAATTATTCACAATATTCACATATGAACAATAACCAATAACAAGCACACATTGCAATTCTCCGGCAACGGCGCTAAAAACTTGATGATAAGAATTTTATGCCGGTCTAGAATTCCTCAATAAAAAGAATCTCTTCGTTGCAAGCATAGTCTAGACCAACAATGGATTCTCCATCAAAGTTTAGTTTGGTTGTCACAAGTTTAACCCAATAAAAATAACCGAGAGTATTACTCTTGGGTCGTTCTCCCTAGGAATTACAATCGAGTGTTCAATTATTGTTATAAGATTCACGGGGTGGGTTGATAAAAAGGCAAGAATTTAAATGACAATAAAATAGAGGAAACAACTAAAGATAACAATTACTAAAGAGACATTCATGGCAAGGATTGAGAATCAAGGTTTTCTATCCTAGTCCTTAATCATAGCACAATAATTACCAAGAGTTAAGCATATTACGTTATCTTCGCATCGGAAGAAAGTCAAATATGCCTAGTTAACCCCAATCCATAAGTAATGTTAATGGAAACAAGATTGAATAACAACTCTAGATCACCAACCCAAGTTAGGTATTAATGACTCAAGATAGCCTAATTTCTCATCCATGCCAAGAATTCTCAAAATCTACTCTAAAACTAAGTCAAACTTTTTATCAAACACTTAGTGTGTATAAAAAGAAAAGCATATTAAATTACAAGATCAATAAAATCTAAGATTACCATATGCAAGAAAATAGTAACGCTAACTCAAACAAACATCAAAGAAACATAAAACATCAAATTGCATTAAAAGAAATTAAAAGCAACAATAGTTCATAACATAAAAGTGACATAAAAGAAAAATTAACAATGTAAACTAAAAAAATAAAGGTGTAGGAACAAGAAATTGTAAGGAAAACTAATTGAAAATAAGAATTAAACCCTAAATTTAAGAGAGATTAACCTAAATCTATCCTAATTCTAGAGAGAAGATGGAGTTTTTCTCTCTAGAAAACTACCCTAAAACATGTTTCTAAGCTGCCCTAATTGCTTCTCCCTTGTTCCTTCTTGAATTTGACCTCAAATACTTCAGAATTGAGTTGGATTTGGGCCTCAATGAGCTCAGAAATTGCCCCCAACGTGTTTCTTTAAGTTGGTCACGTGTTGTTTGTCACGCGTACGCATCACTTGATGAAAACTTTGACCCACACATACGTGGAACTGGGCAGATTTCCAAATTTCATTTCTTCATAAATTCTCCACTTTTACATACTTTTTCTTCATTCCTTCAACCCAAGCTTTGCCTTCTAAACCTGAAATCACTTCATCAAACACATCAAGGCATCGAATAGAATTAAAGTGAATTAAATTTAGCAAAGTAAAGGTTTAAAAAACATGTTTTCACTCTTAATCACAAATTATGAGAAATTCACAAAATCATGCTATTTCATTGAATAAATGTAAGATAAGTTAATAAAATCTACTGAATTCAACACAAGATAAACTCTAAAATTGGAATTTATCAATCATATTCTATTTTATTTGTTTGAATCATTTTCCTATTTTTCTCCTAGCTAACTTCTTTTACATATATGTTCTCTAATTAGAATAAATCAATAGTGGCATGCATTAGAGAAATGCATTTTCTATTGAGTCTTCGGTTTCGTGATTGTTCACGGTGTAGAACTTTTGTACTTAAGGGTGCAAATACATACAAGTGCTTCAGAAGCTAGATCCTTTTGATTAATTTTGCAATCACTCCATGGAAAATAGATGTTGATCGGGCCATGCTTACTGTTGAATGCACAAAGTTTTTTATGTCATGTTATACTTGTACAAAAGCTTTAGACTATTTAAACAAAGCTGGTGCAACCTACAATATCCAAGCTTCTCTCAAGCGTAATGCCTAGAAGAAAGTTCCAAGTACAAAAGGTAGACTTCATATAGATGTTAGATGGCATCGATGTGTATTTGGAGCTCCTCAGAAAAGAAAGAATTTAAGCAGCAACAGATTCACATAATTAATTTCCCAAACCCAACATAGGGAAGATCTACCATTCACACCAATGAGTAGTTAATTCTAAAATAATAATACAAGCACTAATGACTTAGTCATTGACAAAATTAAATTTCCAAGTCTAATTTGTGCCTCTGAGCTCTCCGTTAACCACAGCAAGCAGATTTTTGGGCGGCCTGAGCAGCCCCTGATCCTTGATCTGCTTGGTTAATCTTGATTGTCTGGGGCTGCATAGATCAAAATGAAAATTTATGAGGAAAAATGAAGAGATGTGTTTAATAACAAGACTAAATGCAACCATGAAGTCTCCTATTTAATCAAATAGATGAGAATAAGACCGATTTGATTTGAGAATGGTCACAAGGTAACCCACAATAACTAGCAAAAAAAAGTTCAAAACAAAACCTCAGATTTTGAGTCCGTATCTGCAAGTCTTTGTTTGATATCCCGAGCTATCGAAAAGAAAACCTCCTCCACATTCAAATTAGTTTTTGCACTCTGTACAAGCATACTCTTAGTGTTACTAGATCAAGGATAATGGAAATTCAATTAGAGTAGTGAGTGCCACTTACAGTCTCAAAGAACTTGATGCCATATTCATCTGCAAGAGCTTGACCCTTAGAAGTAGGCACAGCCTAAGAAAAATATTATTGGGCATCATGAAAAGCCAGAAATCCATATATAGAAAGGGGTGCATGCACACCCAAAAAATGGCAAGGGTAGAGTGACAGCAAGCAAGGACATACCCGTTTGCTTTCATCCATATCAGCCTTGTTACCCACCAGTATCTTGTTCACATTGTCAGAAGCGTGCTGCTCAATGTTACGAATCCAATTCCTGATATCTGGACACAAGATGAAATGAGTCTAACTATCACGAAAAAGAACTTAAAACCCATTGCAAGTTGTCAAGTTGAAGAATTGGGTTAAGTGAAAACAATAGGGCATTCCACTAAGGCATAAAGAGACCTTGAAAGTATGGGAATTTTTTTGTGTGTGCACGTGTAAGGGGAGGAGGGGGTATTAGTGCTCCTGAACTCTCCAATCACAATGACTACCTTGGGCCTTTTGTGGTGCAGTTCTCCCAGCCAGACTTTGTATCTATAGGTATCAAAACCTTCAACCATATCTATCAGCTCTCAGCCAAAATCAAGCAGCAGAGATGGTGATGCCAGCATTGTGATGTTCACCAAGACTAGTCAAGGGGCTAGTGCATGGCCAGCTCACAAGGCTATTGGGGATGCATTGCATGCCATATTGTTGGGATCCAATTGCATTGCAAGAGATTTGAGTTTTGCATCAGAAGCATGGGATTCAGCTAAGTTTAAATGGCTTAAGGCTCTCCAATCACAACAACTAGCATTTATAGTGTGATTCTCTCGAGGTTTGGATAAAAAACACACATACTTGAGGAGATGTAGTACGTGGGGTAAATAACAAAATATGCATGACAGTTAACTTAAAACTAAAAGCCTAGAGTCAGGAAAATTACTGTTAAAAGATGACTCATCTGTGACATCATACACAAGCAGAATACCCATAGCTCCACGATAATAGGCTGTAAAAGAAGGATAAATACTCGTGAGAGAAGCTTAACAATTTACATGTTTGAAATGGTAACAGAATTTGTAAACCTGAAAGATAAAGCAATATCATACAATATACTAGTATATTCATAGTTTTTTTAAAAGAAAAAAAAATTATAGGAGTTTATCTTGAATCTTGATTAAACATGCAAGACAAACAGTGGGGACAATGACGATTGACACCTATATATATTAACGCCCATAACTTTCCAAGGACATTGCTGGAAACAATCTGGAAACCACGGTCTAATAAAAAGCGCTTCATCCAAATGAAACCAGCAATTTCGGAAAGAACCTAAGACCACCAAATCATGTCTATTGAATATTGATCATCATTTAACATACACTTAAATAGAATGACAACATTTAAATTTCTGCAACTGAACCAGGTCAAAAGCTGACTAGCTTTTTGAAATGATTAAGCAAACTTGAGAAGACTGGGAAATCTATCGTACTCGTCAGTCATCAGTAATATCAATATCCAAGATAATACAATTCCTCTAGACATCTGGCTTATTCTGTCACCTATCTGTTTTACATTTCTCCCATCCCCCACACAGAAGGTAGCTTCTCAGAAGAAGCGTCTCATGTCTTTAATAAATTGTGTTTTGACTCTTTGCGAATTCCAAAAGTAAAGGGCTATAAGCCTCTAAATAATTAACAATATCACAAGGGTTTAGGCAGAAAATTGATAACAAATGTTGTTCAGGACATGAAAAAAAATCAAATATACAAACTCAGATTTACTGTCCAGTTTGGAAGAACAAAACAGACAAAAATGTAGGCACATACATTATTTAATAGCAACATCATGGAAACTAACAAGTAAACATTATATATAGAAAATTTTAAGACTGATAAAGTTTGCACTAAACAATCTAAACTTCTAGATCTAGTTATGCTAATGAAACAAAAAGAAAACTGTGAATTTGATATACTAACCAGTTGTAATAGTTCTAAATCGCTCTTGACCAGCTGTATCCCATATTTGCAATTTGATTCGCTTGCCATCAAGCTCTATAGTCCTTATTTTGAAATCAATGCTAAAGAAAAATAACCAGTGCTAGTAAGATCAGAGTCATCTAAGCATTACAGGCTCTTAAATTAGGAACTTGGACCATACATTTTTAGTTAGCAACTTCAGTTGGATATGTTAGAACTTAAATGATAGTTAGGCCGGTTGGAATTTCCCGTCTTTGTTAGCTCAATAACCTGAGTTCTGAGAGCTATATATAGTCACTAATTAGAGCATTCATCATCAATAAGATATAATAAACTAACAGAATCACCCACCAGCCTAACTACCATCTAACAAACAGGATGCCACAGAACTTAGTAGCTGTTACTAAATCTGAAATTATATAGAGACCAAAAAGAGCAGGTGAAAAGTAAATGGGATGAAGCAAGAAAAACCTACCCAATGGTAGTGATAAAACTAGTTGTAAAAGACCCATCCGAGAAACGCAATAGAAGGCAACTTTTACCAACACCTGCCAATGTGAATATGAAATGAGACTCAAGTACACCGTACAACATGAATCCCCAAACATGAATAAAAAACAAATTATACATGAATCTCCAATAGCATCACCAATGTTAAATACCATTGCCAATCTAGCAAAGCCTAAACACAACCATATTGTGCAACTACCAGTTAGTTCAATTTCAATTCCTAACAGATACTGCATCCATTAATCACTGAAGCTAAATAAGAGCACGAATAAAATTAGAGAGTACAGTCGTGATTCAATTTACAAAGCTCCAAGTCTTGCAAGGGTTACATACTAGCATACAAAATGCGTGGCAAGCCAGAAGCAATAAGAAAAACCCTAAGATCTTCGCATTCCCTTTCACCAAATAAGTAGAGAAAATGAAAAATCAGAAAACATAGCTAATGGCGCAGCAAATATACAAATCAACAGGTGAAATCGGCATAGAAATCTTACCGCTGTCGCCGATGAGGAGAAGCTTTATTAGGTAATCGTAATCGGCGCGAGCTCTAGCCGGTGGAGCAGCCATAGAAACCGACAACACCGATGCTTCTCTTTGAGCTACGCCTGAACAGAATTAAACCCGCTTTAATTAATTAATCGCAATTTATAACATAAATAAGATAAAAAAAAAAGGAAGTGAATTAAAAAGAGGGGGGAAAATGGAAATACCGAAAGTAAGCACGAAGGTTGAGTCTGAGATCTAAAATGGGCAAGAGAGAGAGAGAGAGAGAGGATGAGGAGGGAAAGCGTGTAGGGGTGTGTGTATGTGTGTGTTAGCGTGTACTTTCGTTAGCAGTTGTCGGGAGCGTTGAATTGGAAGAAATTAAGAAAAGAAAAGGCTAAACGGCACACTGTCACTGGGACTCAACTCAATTATTAGCCCTTTGATTCCTCCATCTCAATTTGTCGTTATTCACATTGAGTCCATCATCTATCATAACTGAAAACTGATAGATGCACCTAATTAACTAATCTATTTATTTGGGTAAATCACTGGTATATACCAAGGGGTGGAAAAATTTATATGAATCACCCAAATTAAAAATTGATTCACAAATCAATCAAGAGACATTTTTACGTAGTTCGAAACATCTTAATTTAAATTTTATCTCCATGTAATTCGAATCACACTAATTCAAATTAAACACATACATACATCCACTAATTTGAATCAATCTGATTCAAATTACACACATACTGCACATAATAATTCGAATTAACCAAATTTAAATTACTCATAATTTAATTCTGTCTATTTTTTATTAAAAATTAATAATTCATTAAAAATTAATAATTTAAAAGTTAAAAAAATATATATTTTATTTCATACATTAAAAAAAGCTAACAAAATATTTAATTACGAGACTTCTTTAAAATATTAATGAGCTATCAATTCGAATTTCATACAATACTCTTTTGTCCATTTTTAATAGCTCATGAATATTTTTTAATAAATTTTTTTAATAAATTTATTTAAATTATACCACAAAAAATATTTTATTCTATACAAAATAATTTTAAAAAATGACTTAAAAGATGTTAGGAATACTATAAAAATTTATAATATTCTAGTAATTTAGGTAAATACATGATAAAAATATATTTTCTTTAATTTCTAAATTATTATTGACTACGTAGAGTATTTCTTTAATGTCTTAAATCATTAGGACATTACAAATTTTTATAGTATTCCTAACATCTTTTAAGCCATTTTTTAATTATTTTGTATAGAATAAAATTTTTTTGTGGTATAATTTAAATAAATTTATTAAAAAATATTCATGAGCTATTAAAAATGGGCAAAAGAGTATTGTATGAAATTCAAATTGATAGCTTATTAATATTTTAAAAAAGTCTCGTAATTAAATATCTTGTTAGCTTTTTTTTAAAGCGTGAATTAAAATATATATTTTTTATTTTTAAATTATTAATTTTTTAATAAAAGAATAGGCAAAATTAACTCATGAGTAATTTGAATCTAACCAATTCAAATTACATTGTGCACGTGTGTAATTCGAATTACCTGATTCGAATTACTGTGAGTGTAATTCGAATCAAGTTGATTCGAATTAGTGGGTGTGTGCCTGTGTAGTTCGAATCAGGGTGATTCGAATTACATGGAGATGAAATTCAAATTAACCTAATTCAAATTATATAGATATGTGTCTCCGGTTGATTCATGAACCATTTTTTGTATTTGGCTGATTTGTGTAATTTTGAGCTCTCATTGGCTTATTTCAGTGATTTGCCCTATTTATTTCGTGTTAAAACTTAAAATGTATTAATTCCAAAAAAAATTATATAATTGTTCGTTTTAAATATTTATTAATTTTTTAATAATATATTTAGTTTAATTGTGATATTAGCCTATTAGGTAAATATTAAATACACATTTTAATATTTAAAATAATTTTATCCACAATATCTTGTTAAGTTTAACTACAATTTATTTATTGCTTCTTTGGATGGACCACTTAAAGAGTGTAACTTTGTTTTTCAAGATTGAGTTGCGATCGGGTTAACATCAAATTTGGGTGAAGGATCAGATGTATCTAAAACTACCTTTAAAATTAGGTATGGTCACTATAAGTATATAGTAATGTCATTTGGACTAACTAATACTCCTGCAATATTCATGGATTATATTAATCACATTTTTCGTCTGTATCTAAACTGATTCGTGGTAGTTTTCATAGATGATATCCTTATTTATTCCAAGACGGAAGTAGAACATAAAGAACATCTGAAAATTGTGTTGCAAATATTAAAAGCACGAAAGTTGTATGACCGAAATGGCATTCTTAGGACACATGATAACGCAAGGAGGAATATCAGTGGATCGTTGGAAGATTAAAGCTATAGTACAATGGGAACAAGCTATGGCTGTCACGAAAATTCAGAGTTTTCTAAGATTGGCAGGGTACTACTAACGATTCATTAGAGGATTTTAACAAAGAGTCTTACTTTTGATGTGCCTCATGCGAAAAGAAGTTCCATTTGTGTGGACAATTGAGTGCAAAAGGAATTTTGAAACCCTGAAGGAGAAATTGACAACAGTACCAATATTAACACTACTGGATCAACAGGAACTTTTCGAGATATACTGTGATACTTCCTACAAAGGATTAGAATGTGTGTTAATGCAAAACAGGAATGTGGTGGCTTACGCTTCAAGACAGCTAAGACCCCACGAAAGAAATTATCCGACGCAAGATTTGAAATTAACCGCAATGGTTTTTGCTCTCAAAATATGGAGGCATTACCTATACGGTGCTCAGTTTGAGACTTTTATGATCACAAGAGTTTAAAGTATATCTTTGATCAGAAGAATTTTAATATGAGACAGTAAAATTGGATAGAGTTTCTAAAAGATTATGATTTTAAGCTGAGTTATCATCCAGGAAAGGAAAATGTGGCTGCAAATATCCTAAGCTAAAAAAGTTTAAGTGTTTTCTAGATAATGATAAAGGAAGAGGAGTTGATAGCAGCATTTGAGGGATTAAAATTGGGAATAAGGGAGACATCACATGGAGTTTTTATGGCGCAATTACACATATCTTCTGAATTTAAGACTGTTATTCAACAAGCACAAATCTAGAATTTGGAAAAGTTAACTCTTTTGGTTTGGAGATGTCAACTCTTTTGGCACGAATAAAGATAGACAAAACAGAAGACCTAAGACAGGACAAAGATGGGTTGTGGAGATACAAGAATAGAATTTATGTGCCCAATCAGGTGAGTTTGGAAAAGAAATCCTAATGAAAGCTGTGGCTGCCTTCGTTTCAAAGTGCCTTACCTATCAGAAGATTAAGGTGGAATATCAGAAGCCGTCAGGACTCTTACAACCCCTAGAGATACCACAGTGAAAATGGGAGAAAATTACGATGAATTTTGTTACCGGATTATCGAGGACATCCACTGGACTTGATGCAATATGGATAATTGTGGACAGATTAACAAAATCAATGGATTTTCTCCCGATTCAAGTTGATTATACCTTGGAGAGACTCGCTCAATTTTTCTCATCCATTCCTCTGTTTATTTGATTTGTCTAATTAGAATAGTCAATTAATCATTATTGCTTAGTCCTTTAATCCTCATGAGAACGATAACTCACTTACCGTGATATTACTTGATACGATTTAGTGCACTTGTTGATAGTTTGTGGTTTGTAAAAATTCTGCATCATGTATCATTCTCTTCTTCCTCAAAAAGATTCGTCCTTTGAATCTGTGTCCATGTCAAAAGGAGAGAAATCAGAAACATTGAAAGTAGCTCAGACATTATACTCACCTGGTAGGTCAATCTTGTAGGTGTTATTATTGATCTTCTCAAGCACTTGGAATGGGTCATTGATGTGAGGATTTATACCGGTTCAAAATTTAACAAAATAATTTCGTTGTGAGCATAGCCCAAACCGACAATCGATCCTCAAATCAAAGTTTAATTTTTGGTTGTCACAAGTCCAACCCAATAAAGATAACCGAGAGTATTAGTCCCAAGTCGTTCTCCCTAAGAATCACAATTAAGTGCTCAATTATTGGTTATGAAGTTCAAGGAGTTG
This sequence comes from Arachis hypogaea, assembly GCF_003086295.3. Taxonomy (NCBI): domain Eukaryota; kingdom Viridiplantae; phylum Streptophyta; class Magnoliopsida; order Fabales; family Fabaceae; genus Arachis; species Arachis hypogaea. Next base: position 20,620,820 of record NC_092041.1, on the reverse strand, counting down.
GGTTGATAAAGAAGCAAGAAATTAAAAAGGCAACAAAAATAAAGCAAGCAACTAAAGAAAGCAAGTAATAAAGAGAGACATTCATGGTAAGGATTGAGAATATAGGCTTTCTATCCTAGTCATTAATTATCATACAATGATTAACAAGAGCTAATCCTATTTAGTCATATCTAATATAGGAAGAAGGTATAATGTTATCTTCACATTGAGAAAAAGTCAAATAAGACTAGTTAATCTCAATCCATAAGTCCTAATCAACTTACTAATTGAATTAGCAAGAGATTAGAGTCAATGGAACAATATTAATTAACAACTCTAGATCACCAACATAAATTGGGTATTACTGACTCAAGATTGCCTAATTTCTCTTTTTAAGCCAAGAATGCTCAAAAACTACTCTAAAATCCAACCAAACATTTTGTCAAACACTTGGAAGGCATAAAAGAAAAGCATGGTAAAATTGCAAGAAATATAAATTCTACAACTACCCAATGCAAGAAATTAACAATAGCAACTCAAATAAGCAAGAAAGGAACATAAAACATAAATTGCATTAAATGAAAATCAAAGTAATAAGAGTGCTCATAAACATAAGAGTGACATAAAAGGAAAATTAACAAAAGAACTAAGAAGAATATAGATGTAAGAACAAGAAATTATAAAGAAGACTAGATGAGAACAAGAAATTTAACCGAAATCTAAGAGGAAAATTAACCTAAGAACCCTAATTCTAGAGAGAAGAAGGAGCTTCTCTCTCTAGAAAACTACCATACATGCTTCCTAACCTCAACTAATTGCTCCTTCCTTGACCTATCTTGAATTATGCATGAAATAGCCTCAGAATTGAGTTGGATTTGGGCCTGGGAACCTCAGAAATTGCCCCCAGCGAATTCACTTTAATGAGGTCACGTGCCTCTTGTCACGCGCGCGCGTGGACGACGCCTGCGCATCGCTGGCAAATTTTCTCTTCACGCGTATGCGTGGCCATGAGTGTTCTTCTCACGCGGACGCGTGGATGACGCGTGCACGTGGCCTTCAATTCTCCAAATGCTTATTTCTTAATGAATTCTCCACTTTTCATGCTTTTCTCTTCACTTCTTTCGTCCAATACTTACCTTATGAATCTGAAATCACTCAACAAACATATCAAGGTATCGAATAGAATTAAGGTAAATTAAATTTAGCTAATTTAAGGCCTAAAAAGTATGTTTTCACACTTAAGTACAAATTTAAGGAGAATTCCAAAATCATGTTATTTCATTGAATAAATATGGGATAAGTTGGTAAAATCCACCAAATTAAGCACAAGATAAACCACAAAATTGGGGTTCATCAGTTTTTTAGGTTTTTTTGGGTTTTCTAGGTTTTTTCTAGGGTTTTGTAGGGTTTTTAGAATTTTTTAGGGTTTTCTAGGATTGGCTAGGGTATTCTAGTGTTCTCTAGATTTTTCTAGAGTTTTTTAAGATTATCTAAGATTTTTTTACGATATTTTAGGATTTTTTTAGGGTTTTCTAGAGTTTCCTAGATATTTCTAGTGTTCTCTAGGATTTTCTAGAGTTATCTAGCATTTTCTAGAGTTTTTTAGGGTTTTCTAGGATTTTTTTATGGTTCGCTAGAGTTTTCTAGAGTTTTTATAGTTTTCTAGGATTTTCTAGGGCTTTTTAGGGTTTTCTTGGGTTTTCTAGGGTTATCTAAGATTTTCTAGGGTTTTTAAGATTTTCAAGGGTTTTCTAGGGTTTTCTAGGGGTTTTTAGCATTTTCTAGAGTTTTCTAGGATTTTCAAGTGTTTTCTAGGATTTTTTTAGGAATTTCTAGAGTTTTCTAGGGTTTCTTAGGGTTTTCTTTGGTCTTTAGGGTTTTCTAGGGTTTTTTAGAGTTTTCTAGGATTTGCTAGGATTTTTTAGGATTTTCTAGAGTTTTTTGGCGAGGGTTTTAGAATTTTCTAGGATTTTCTAGGGTTTTTAGGACTTTTACGATTTTCTAGGATTTTCTAGACTTTTTTTATTTTCTAGGATTCTCTAGGATTTTTAGAATTTTCTAGGCGTTTTCTATGGTTTTCTAGTGTTTTCTAGGGTTTTCTAGGGTTTGCTAAGGTTTTTTAGCATTTTCTACGATTTTTAGGGGTTTTTTGGATTTTCCAGGGTATCAAGAGTTTGTTAGGATTTTCTAGAGTTTTGCAGGGTTTTCTAGAGTTTTTTTATAGTTTTCTAGGGTTTTCTAGAATTTTTATGGTTTTCTAGAATTTTTTAAGATTTTCTAGAGTTTCCTAGGGTTATCTAGAGTTTTCTAGGATTTTTAGGATTTTCTAAGATTTTCTAGGACTTGCTAGGATTTTATAGAGTTTTCTAGGGGTTTTTAGGGTTTTCTATGGTTTTTTTTATTTATCTAGGATTTTCTAGGGTTTTTTAAGATTTTCTAGGGTTTTCTAAGAATTTCTAGGGTTTTCTAGGATTTTTAGGATTTTTTAGGATTTTCTAGAGTTTTGTAGGGTTATCTAGAATTTTTTATGTTTTTCTAAGGTTTTTTAGGATTTTTTAGAGTTTTTTAGGGTTTTCTAGGATTTCTTAGAATTTTCTAGGATTTTCTAGGGTTTTTTAGGAGTTTTTAAGAGTTTCTAGGACTTTTTAGGGTTTTCAAGGATTTTCTAATGTTATCTAGGGATTTTTAGGATTTTCTAAAGTTTCTAGGTTTTTCTAGGATTTTTAGAATTTTGTACGATTTTCTAGGGGTTTTTAGTGTTTTCTAGGATTTCCTATGGATTTTTAGGGGTTTTTAGAGTTTTTTAGGATTCTCTAAGATTTTCTAGGATTTTCTACAGTTTTCTAAAGTTTTTTTACGTTTTCTGGGGTTTTCTAGGGTTTTCTAGGGTTTTTTAGGGTTTCCTAGGGTATTCTAGTGTTCTCTAGCATTTTTTAGGGTTTTCTTGGGTTTCTTAGGGTTTTCTAGGATTTTCAAGGATTTTAGGATTATCTAGGGTTTTTTATGGTTTTCTAGGGTTTTTAAGGTTTTCTAGGGTTTCCTAGGGTTTTCTAGCATTCTCTAGGATTTTCTAGGATTTTTTATGGTTTTCTATGGTTTTTTACGATTTTTTACGATTCGCTAGGATTTTCTAGAGTTTTTATAGTTTTTTAGGATTTTCTAGGGTTATCTAGCATTTTCAAGAATTTTTAGAATTTTCTAGGATTTTATAAGGGTTTTTAGGATTTTCTTGGGTTTTGTAGGGTTTTCCTGGGTTTTTTAGGGTTATCTAGGATTTTTTAAAATTTTCTAGAGTTTTCTAGGATTTCTTAGGGTTTTCTAAGGTTTATAGGATTTTCTAAAGGTTTTTAGGGTTTTCTAGGGGTTTTTTAGGATTTTTTAGGGTTCTCTTGTGTTTGCTAAGATTTTTTAGAGTTTTCTAAGGTTTTTTAGAGAAGTTTTTAGGATTTTTTAGAATTTTTTAAAGATTTTCAAGGGTTTTCTAGGGTTATTTCGGGTTTTCTAGGGTTTTTATGGTTTTTTAGAGTTTTCTAGAATTTTTACGATTTTCTAGAATTTTCTAGGGATTTTAGGATTTTCTAGGATTATCAAGGGTTTTCTAGGGTTTTATAGAATTTTTTTACAGTTTTCTAGGATTTTCTAAGGTTTTTAGTGTTTTTTAGAGTTTCTAGAGTTTTTACGGTTTTTTAGGATTGCTTAGTGTTTTCTAGGGTATACTAGGGTTTTTTAGGATTTTTTATGGTTTTCAAGAATTTTTAGGGGTTTTTAGGATTTTTTAGGATTTTTTTGGATTTGCTAGAATTTTTTAGAATTTTCAAGGGTTTTTAGGAGTTTTTACGGATTTTTAGGGTTTTCTAGGATTTTTTAGGGTTTTCTATGATTTTCTAAGGTTATCTAGGATTTTCTAGAATTTTTAGGGTTTTTTAGGATTTTTTTTACAGTTTTCTGGGATTTTTTTGGGCTTTTTAGTGTTTTCTATGATTTTCTAAAATTTTTTAACGTTTTCAAGTGTTTTTAGGGATTTTTAGGATTCTCGGAGATTTTCTAGAGTTCTTTAAGGATTTTTAGGGTTTTTTCGGATTTTCAAGTGTTTTTAGTGTTTTCTAGAGTTATCTAGAGTTTTTTAGAATTTTTTAGGATTTTAAAGGGTTTTTTAAGGTTATTTCAGATTTTCAAGGGTTTTCTAGAGTTTTTAGGATTTTCTAGTGTTATTTAGGGTTTTCTAGGGTTTTTATAATTTTCAAGGATTTCTAGGCCTTTTCTAGGGTTTTCTCGTATTTTCTAGGGTTTTCTAGGGTTTTTAGGGTTTGCTAAGGTTTTTTAGCTCTTTCTAGGATTTTTTGGAGTTTTTTGGATTTTTTAGGATTTCTCGGATTTTTTAAAATTTTCTAGGATTTTCTTGGATTTTTTGACAGTTTTCTAGGGTTTTCTAGAGTTTTTATGGTTTTCTAGGGTTTTCTAGGGTTTTTTAGGATTTTTTAGAATTTTCTAGGGTTATTTAGAGTTTTTTAGAGTTTTTAGTATTGTTTAGGGTTTTCTTGGGGTTTTTATGGTTTTCTAGGGTTTTCTAGAGTATCTAGGGTTTTCTAGGATTTTTTAGGGTTTTTTACGGTTTTCTAGGGATTTCTAAGATTTTCTAGGATTTTTTTAGGATTGTCTAGAGTTTTCTAGGGTTATCTAGGATTTTTTAGGCTTTTCTAAGGTTTTCTAGGATTTTTTTAGGATTTTCTAGGGTTTTGCAAAATTTCCTAGGATTTTCTAGGGTTTTCTAAGATTTTCTAGGATTTCTAGGATTTTGTAGGGTTTTCTAGAATTTTTTAGTGTTTTCTAGAGTTTTCTATGGTTTTTTAGGATTCTCTAGGATTTTCTAATGTTCTATAGAATTTTCTATGGTTTTTTAGGATTTTTTAGGTTTTCTAGGATTTTCTTGGTTCTTCAAGGATTTTTAAGATTTTTTAGGGTTCTCTAGGGTTTTATAGGGTTTTCTAGTGTTTTACGGTATTTTATGGTTTTCTAGAGTTTTCTAGGGTATTCTAGTATTCTCTGGCATTTTCTAGGATTTTCTAGGATTTATTAGGATTTTCTATGGTTTTCTAGGGTTTTTTAGGACTATTTAGGTTTTTTTAGGATCTTTTAGGATTTTATAGGATTTTCTAAGATTTTCTAGTGTTCTCTAGGGTTTTCTAGGGTTTATTAGGGTTTTCTAGGATTTTCTACAATTTTTTACAGTTCGCTAGGGTTTTCTAGAGTTTTTATGGTTTTTTAGGATTTTCTAGGGCTTTTTAAGATGTTCTAGAGTTTTCTAGGGTTATCTAGTGTTTTCGAGGGTTTTTAGGATTTTCTAGGGGGTTTCTAGGGTTTTCTAGGGGATTTTAGAGTTTTCTAGGATTCTCTTCAGTTTTCCAGGTTTTTCTAGCGTTATCTAGGTTTTTTAGGATTTTCTAGAGTTTTATAGGGTTTCTTAGGATTTTCTAGGGTTTTTAGAGTTTTTTGGGATTTCCTAGGGTTTTCTTGCGTTTGCTTTGATTTTTTAGGGTTTTCTAGACTTTTTTGGAGGGCTTTTTAGGGTTTTCAAGGGTCTTTAAGAATTTTTTTAGGATTTTCTAAGATTCTCTAGGGTTATTTTGGCTTTTCTGGGGTTTTCTAGTTATTTTACGATTTTTAAGGGTTTGTTAGAGTTTTTATGATTTTCTAGGGTTATCTAGGATTTTCTAGGGTTTTTGGATTCTCTAGGATTTTCTAGACATTTTCTAGTGTGTTCTGGTGTTTTCTAGAATTTTCTAAGGTTTTCTAGGATTTGCTAGGATTTTTAGGATTTTCCAGGATTTTTAGAATTTTTAGGGTTTTTCAGGGTTTCTAGGTTTTTTAAGGGTTTTCTAGGCTATCCTAAGGTTTTTTAGAGTTTTTTTAAAGTTTTCTAGAGATTTCTAAAGTTTTTAAAGTTTTCTACTATTTTCTTGGATTTTCTAGGGATTTTTAGGGTTTTCTTGGGTTATCTAGGTTTTTTAGGGTTTTTAGGATTTTCTAGGATTTTTTAGTATTTTCTAGGGTTTACTAGGTTTTAGGGTTTAAAGTTTGCTAGGATTTTTTAGGATTTTCAAGAGTTTTTAGGGATTTTTAGGTTTTTCAAGGGTTTTCTAGGATTTTTAGGGTTTTCTAGGATTTTCTAGGGTTATCTAGGATTTTCTAGGGTTTTTTATGGTTTTCTAGGGTTTCCTATGGGTTTTTAGGGGTTTCTAGGGTTTTCTAGGATTTGCTAGGGTTTTTTAGTATTTTCTAGGGTCTATTAGAGTTTAGGGGTTTAGGGTTTCTAGGATTTTTTAGGGTTTTCAAGAGTTTTTAGGGATTTTTAGGTTTTTTTAGGGTTTTCTATGATTTTTTAGGGTTTTCTAGGGTTATCTAGGGTTTTCTAGGGGTTTTAGGGTTTCCTACGGGTTTTTAGGATTTTCTAGGGTTTTTACAATTTTCTAGGTTTTTTAAGATTTTCTAGGGTTTGCAAGGAATTTTTAGTGTTTTCATGGATTTTTTAGATTTTTCTATGTTTTCTACCATTTTTTAGGGTTTTCTAGAGTTTTTTTTAAGTTTTCTAGAGTTTTTAAAATTTTTTTAGAGTTTTCTAGGGTTTTTTAGGGTTTTTTAGGATTTTCTAGGTTTATCTAGGATTTTCTAGGGTTTTTAGAGTTTTCTAGGATTTTTAGGAGTTTCTTTGGATTTTAGGATTTTCTAGGGTTTTCTAGTGTTTTCTTGCATTATCTTGGGTTTGCTAGGGTTTTTAGAGTTTTTTAGGGTTTTCTACGATTTTTTTTGGGTTTTCTATAATATTTTAGGATTTTCTAGGGTTATCTAGGATTTTTTAGGGTTATCTAGGATTTTCTAGGATTTTTAAGGTTTTCTAGGGTTTTTTAGAGTTTTCTAGGGTTATTGATAAACCCCATTTGTAGGGTTTATCTTGTGCTTGATTTAAGGGATTTTATGAACTTTTACCCACATTTATCCATTGAAATAGTATGGTTTTATAACTTCTCCTTTAATTGTGCTTAAGAGTGAAAACATGCTTTTTAGGACTTAAAATAGCTAAATCTAATTCTCCTTGATTCCATTAGATGCCTTGATATGTTTGTTAAGTGATTTAAGGTTTAGGAGGCAAAAATTGGATCAAGGGAATGAAGAAAGAAGCATGAAAAGTTGGAGAACTCATGAAGAAATGAAAGAACCGGAAAGCTGTCAAGCCGACCTTTTCGCACTTAAACGACCATAACTTGAGCTACAGAGGTCCAAATAATGCGGTTCCAGTTGGGTTAGAAAGCTAACATCCGGGGCTTCGAAACGATATAAGATTTGCCATAGTTGCTACACGTATGGTGGTGCGCACGCGCATAGTACGCGCACGCGCCGTTGCTGCCACCTGGTCCACTTAAAGCAAAATGTGGCCAGCGAATTCTAAAGCCTTGTGGGCCCAATTCAACTCATTTCTGATGCTATTTAACCCAAGGAATGAAGAGGAAAACACAAGTTAGTTACCATTAGTCATAGTTTAGTTCTAGAAGTAGTTTCTAGAGAGAGAAGCTCTCATTTCTCTCTAGGATTAGGATTAGGATTAGGCTTAGTTCTTAGATCTAGATTTCAATTCACCTTCTTCTACTTCTATCTCTCAACTTTTTGTTGCTACATTCATCTTCTTCTATTCTTTTGTTGTAATTTTCTTTATGTTGTTCTTGTGTTTTTTGTTGTAGATCTACTTTTGTTTCTTCTACTTTCTTCTAATTCAATTCAAGGTAATTCATAATAGATGTGTTTCTTTTAATTGTTGTCATTAATTCTTTTCAATAATTGTTGTTAGATTCTACTCTTGTTATCAATTTACTATGCTTTTCTTTTGTACCCTCCAAGTGTTTGATGAAATGCTTGGTTGGATTTTAGAGTAGAATTTTATACTCTTGGCTTGGAAAGGTAACTTAGGAACTCTTGAGTTACTAATGTCCAAGTAATTGATGATTGGGAGCCATTTACTCTAGTTCTCACTAATTGAATTAGTGGAGAGTTAGGACTTATGGACTAGGATTGATATAGCTCATTTGACTTTCCTTTACTACTAGTTAGAGGATGATTTAATGAGATTAATCCTTGCCAATTCTCATATTGTGGTTAGTGATTAGGATAGAGATCCTTGACCACCAACCCTTGCCAAGACCTTTTTAGGCCTTAGTTTACTTTCTTGCCATTTATCTTTCATGCTTCATATCAAAACCCCAAAATAACTCACAACCAATAACAAGATACTCTATTGTAATTCCTAGGGAGAACGACCCGAGGTTTCAATACTTCGGTTTATAAATTTAGGGGTTTGTTTTAGTGACAAACAACTTTTTGTATGAAAAGATTATTGTTTGGTTTAGGAACTATACTTGCAACGAAAATTCATTTGTGAAATTCTAAACCATCAAAAATCCAATCATCAAAATGGCGCCGTTGCCGGGGAATTGCAATGGTGTTATGTTATTGGTTATTGTATATATGTGAATATTGTGAATAGCTTGCTTTTTGGATTGCTTGCTAGTTTTTGCTAGTCTTAGTATTTTGTTTCATTATTTCTTATTAGTTTTTGTTTCTTATTTTCTCTTTTCACCATGAATTCTCATTTTGGCTATGAGTGTGATTACAACTATGTTGTAGGGAGTGGAGATTACAATGGAGATGTGTATCAAGGATGGGACAACCAAAGGTGGGAGCAGCCATATGCATATGATCAATCTTCTTGGTAACAACCTCCACCAATGCACTATGAAGAAGAGCCATTCTATGATGCATACCAATCAAATGGCTATGGTGAATCTCCTTGTGACTTTCAAGAACCACCACCATATGCCTATGATCCATATCCTCAACATAACCCCCAACCATACTCACAAGCCCATTTTCACCAACCACCTTCATATGACCCTAACCCATATCCATCCTACCAACAACCATATGAGCCATATGAACCACACATAGAGCTACCACCATTCCAACATCAATCTTTTCAAGAGCCACCTCTTCCACATTATTACCAAGATGAACCACCTCCAATATATGAACATTTTCAACCACAAGATGAATACTACTTTCCACCACAACCTCACATGGAAGAATATTCATGTCCATCGATCCAAGACCCATATGATCTCTATCATGATATCCAAGCAGAACAAGAGTCAAGGGATCATCTCAAGGAAGCATTGGATCAATTTCAAGCAACCATGGAGTGTGTTGTGCAACAAGTGGAAAGAGTGGAGAACATTGAACCACCACAACTCTACCAAGAAGAATCACCTTCCTATTATGAACCCTTTTCCCAAAATGATGAACCCTTTCACCCACCCCAACCTCTAAGGGATGAAACCCTTGGTGTTCTTGTTCAAGGGCAAGAAGAGATGAAAAGGGATGTGCAAAATTTTATGGCCGCTTTGGATGCGGTAACAAATCAATTAGCCTCTCAATGCTTGAACACTCAAGGAACTCCCATGGCTACATGTGGAGAATCGAATGAAGAACATAGCATGAAGGAGAGATTGGAAACTCCGGTGGGAAATGAAGGAAGTTGCTTTGTATTGGAACAATTGGAGGAAGCTTTAATTGTTGAAGACAAGGAAGAAGTGGTAGAAGACTTCGGAGATGCGGAGCCTCCATGGGAACATAGAGTTGAAGAAAACCCCTCCAAGATGATTGAAATTGATGCTAGGAAGGAAAGTGCACACCTTCCAAGGCATATTCCATATGAAGACTTGGATAGAATAGAGCAATAATTGAGTTCCCATGGCAATGAAGAGCAAGCATCAAGTCCTAATGGTGGAGAATCCTTTGAACTTGAAGAACCTTCTCCCGGTGCATTTGAAAATGTTGTGGAGGTAAACTTCTTTCACCCTCCCAATTATAGTTTGATTAAGGGAAAAGGCTTAGATAGTATTAATGAACAAAGGATTGAGATTATGAGATCTTATGAAGAGGTGGAAGTCCCTAGAAATAGAAGAACGGGGGTTGGTTACGCTTTGTCAAGATCTTTGGAAGCATCTTTGCCTAGGTTGTCATCTACTCCTTCACTTGAGTGGGTAAAATTCATTTCTATTAGCTTTATTGTCCCACTTGAGTATGGCTTGCTTGAAACAGATGGTCAACTTAGGATGCTTTGTGGGATGAAGCGTAAGCGAAAGATCTTTCGTGGTTGGCGTTGTAAATCAAGGCTCATTTTGGTTGATACTTCAAGAGTTGAATACAAAGGTGGGAATAGTGCTCAAATAGATGGGTCTAGGAGGATTGTTGGCCACTATATAGAGAATTTACCTTACTCACCACCCAGTTGGACTAATAATGATGATCAACCTCAAGACGGGTGTGAAAACAAAGTGTGGGATCCCGGATTACAAAAAGAGGACCAACTTTAGGAGCCCCAAGCTTGTGAAGAACTCCATCAACACTTGGCTCAATCCATGAAGAATCTTGGGGTGCAATGGAGAACCAAGCATTGGTGAAAGTTCCAAGATGAGTACAAGCACAAGCCACCTTGAGAGAAGCTCCCCATAAGTCCAACTTAAGGACAATAAATAAAAGTGCTAGGTGGGAGACACCCCACCTTGGTAAATTCTTTTCATTTTTCCTTTTGTACATAATGATAGAATTAGTTTAATTTCATGTTTTGTTTAGTTAATTGAGTTCAATTGGTAGTATAGTATGTTAAATAAGGTTTTATGGTGTTTTGGTAGCTGTTTGGAGGTTTGGAATGCTTGGATTGGTGCAAAAACATAGCAAAAATTTTTGAAAAAAAATAGAGCACCATCCACGCGTACGCGCGCTGCATGCGTACGCGTGCATCAAGCGTTTTGGACCATCCACGCGAGCGCGCCATGCACGCGTACGCGTGGATTGAGAAGTTCCACCTTCCATACCTTGACCCGAGAGTTAGGCCTGCACTGTGCGGAAATTGGGCCTGAGACACAAACCTATTTGCGCGCTCGCGCACATGACACGTACGCGCCACTCTCGAAATAAGCCATCGACGCGCGCGTCATGCGTGCGTGCGCGTGGATGCCCTTTCTTCCATCCATTTCTCTTCTTCTCCTCTTTCCATTTCTTTCATTCTCCTTTCTTCTTCCCTTCTTCTACCCCTCATCCAACACTTCCAAACACCATGGATAACCATTTATTTTAGTTAGTTAATTAGTTAGTTAGTTAGTTTGTTAGATAGCTTTAGTTTAGTTTTCATTTTATTTTCTCCATTTTCATTATAAGTGTTGGCTTATTGATCTTGTTTATTATACATTGTTGCCTCTTATTACCTAAATGCTATTTTAGCATGAATGTTTTAAGATAATCTTTGTTGGATTCTATGATTGAGGTTATATTTTGCTACTTGGTTTTGAGTTTTTCATGCTTACCTTTTTCGAATACCAAGTGATGAGAATTGCCTTCGAGCTTGTAACTCTTTTTGAATTGCATGACTTGGCCACCATGTGATTTGAGCCTTATTTTGTAATTAGGCAACTTCTTGATGGATGATGATGTGCATTTACCTTAATGCATTTTATTTCATGAACATATGCATCTATAGGCTTAACTTGCATGCTTCCATGCTTCTTTAATGCTTGTTTTACCTTACAAGTTCATTCACTTAAAGCATCTCAAGCACACTAGGATAAGTGAAGTGCATGCTTCTTTTGTGACATAACTTTTATGCTAATGTGTGTTCTAAACCGAGCAATTTAGAATTCACACACTTATTTGTCACTAATGTCACACTAATTCACTCACTCAATTCTAGTGATTTACCTCATTCCAACAATGTATGTTTCCTTGCTTTTATATCTTCTCATCTTATGGTGTTATATTTTTGTTTTTCATGAACAATGCACCACAAACACACATGGAAGCGGAAGAAAGAACATGCAGCAATCTGGATATTCGCCATACCCCCTTGCTCATCTTTGAGTGCACCGAGGACGGTGCAAACTTTTAAGTGTGGGGAGGTCGTCCGACCGATCGGCAATTTTGTGTGACAAATTTCTAATCCCAACACTTTTGCATTTCATTTTAGGTTTTTAGGATTTTTACTCGCATTTTCTTAGTTTTTGCATATATATACAAAATAAGCTTAGTGAAAATAATGAATTTTCAAGATTTCTATCTATAGGGCACACCAATTGATTTGAGTGAAAACTTTTCATAGAACTTGCTTGAATTCATGTTTTTGAGCTAAGAACACAAGCAAGTGAGACTTGAGCCTAATGGTGTGGTTACATCTTATAACCACTTATTTTCCATTCTTGTGTGCATTATTCTCTTTCTATAATTGTAATCTTTGATTTGTTTGATTCTTTATGTCCATTATTTTGTGTATTCATGCATTTATATGATTGAGGCCATCATTTCATTTAGCTTACTTACCCAAAAAGCCTTACCTTTTATCATCCATTGTTAGCCAATTTGAGCCTACGCTTAACCCACTTTGTTCTTTAATTTAGCACATTACAAGCCTTAAAGCGGAAAACAATAAAAGTCCTTAATTTGGATCTTTGATTAGCTTAGGCTAGTGTATGTGAGTATCATTCAAGTGTGGGAACCTTGGGGCATTGGGTGAATAAAAGGGTAGTTTTGTATTTTTGTTGTAAATATTGGGAATTGGGTACATGCTCGTGTATTGATCAAATGTATATACCTTATGCATTGATGCTCTTGTATAAAAAAAAATGAATGAGAAAAACAAAAGAAAAAGAAAAGAAAAAAATATAGAAAAAGAAAGAAATAAAAAAGGGGACAAAATGCCCCAAAGCAAAGTGAAGCTCAATAAAGATCAATGCATAAGTGTTGTGAAATGAAAAGGAAATGCATGAGTATGTGGAAAAGTGAAGAATGGGTAGTTGGTTAGAACTTAATCGTATAGGATGTCATAGGTTAGGTGGGAAGTCTAAGCTTATCAAAGATTCAAGTCTCAAGCTCACTTAACCAAATATGCATCCTACCTTGACCCTAACCCCATTACAACCTAAGGAAAAGACCTCATGATAGATGTATGCATGCATGAGATATATGTTGATTGTTAGAAGAATAACAAATCTTGGAAAGCATGATTAGAGGAGAATTGAGTGAATCAACCCTAAACACTTGAGCGAATAGAGTGCAAACACTTCCGGTGAGGGTTCGATGCTCAATTACATGTTTTCACCTACAATCATCACTCTTCATGCAAGTTTGTAAAAATATTTAATAGCTCAATTCAATTGTGGATTAGACTTGCTAGTCCTTAGACCTTGTGCATATATGCTTCTTGGGAATTGATTTATTTTGACTAAGAAAATTGCATTCATTTAGATAGTTGCATATAGGTAGATTGCATTTAGTTATTTCCCATTGAATAAATGCCATACCCTTACTTCATTCTTGGTTTTAGCATGAGGACATGCTTGGTTTAAGTGTGGGGAGGTTGATAAACCCCATTTGTAGGGTTTATCTTGTGCTTGATTTAAGGGATTTTATGACCTTTTACCCACATTTATCCATTGAAATAGCATGGTTTTATAACTTCTCCTTTAATTGTGCTTAAGAGTGAAAACATGCTTTTTAGGACTTAAAATAGCTAAATCTAATTCTCCTTGATTCCATTAGATGCCTTGATATGTTTTTTAAGTGATTTAAGGTTTAGGAGGCAAAGATTGGATCAAGGGAATGAAGAAAGAAGCATGAAAAGTTGGAGAACTCATGAAGAAATGAAAGAACCGGAAAGCTGTCAAGCCGACCTTTTTGCACTTAAACGACCATAACTTGAGCTACAGAGGTCCAAATAATGCGGTTCCAGTTGGGTTAGAAAGCTAACATCCGGGGCTTCGAAACGATATAAGATTTGCCATAGTTGCTACACGTATGGTGGTGCGCACGCGCATAGTACGCGCACGCGCCGTTGCTGCCACCTGGTCCACTTAAAGCAAAATGTGGCCAGCGAATTCTAAAGCCTTGTGGGCCCAATTCAACTCATTTCTGATGCTATTTAACCCAAGGAATGAAGAGGGAAACACAAGTTAGTTACCATTAGTCATAGTTTAGTTCTAGAAGTAGTTTCTAGAGAGAGAAGCTCTCATTTCTCTCTAGGATTAGGATTAGGATTAGGCTTAGTTCTTAGATCTAGATTTCAATTCACCTTCTTCTACTTCTATCTCTCAACTTTTTGTTGCTACATTCATCTTCTTCTATTCTTTTGTTGTAATTTTCTTTATGTTGTTCTTGTGTTTTTTGTTGTAGATCTACTTTTGTTTCTTCTACTTTCTTCTAATTCAATTCAAGGTAATTCATAATAGATGTGTTTCTTTTAATTGTTGTCATTAATTCTTTTCAATAATTGTTGTTAGATTCTACTCTTGTTATCAATTTACTATGCTTTTCTTTTGTACCCTCCAAGTGTTTGATGAAATGCTTGGTTGGATTTTAGAGTAGAATTTTATACTCTTGGCTTGGAAAGGTAACTTAGGAACTCTTGAGTTACTAATGTCCAAGTAATTGATGATTGGGAGCCATTTACTCTAGTTCTCACTAATTGAATTAGTGGAGAGTTAGGACTTATGGACTAGGATTGATATAGCTCATTTGACTTTCCTTTACTACTAGTTAGAGGATGATTTAATGAGATTAATCCTTGCCAATTCTCATATTGTGGTTAGTGATTAGGATAGAGATCCTTGACCACCAACCCTTGCCAAGACCTTTTTAGGCCTTAGTTTACTTTCTTGCCATTTATCTTTCATGCTTCATATCAAAACCCCAAAATAACTCACAACCAATAACAAGACACTCTATTGTAATTCCTAGGGAGAACGACCCAAGGTTTCAATACTTCGGTTTATAAATTTAGGGGTTTGTTTTAGTGACAAACAACTTTTTGTATGAAAAGATTATTGTTTGGTTTAGGAACTATACTTGCAACGAGAATTCATTTGTGAAATTCTAAACCATCAAAAATCCAATCATCAGTTATCTAGGATTTTTTAGGATTTTTTATAGTTTTCTAGGGCTTTTAAGATTTTTAGGATTTTCTATGGTTTTTTAGGATTTTATAGGTTTTCTAAGGTTTTCTATATTTTTACGAGGTTTTTAGGGTTTTCTAGGATTTTTAAGATTTTCTAAGGTTTTCTAGGTTTTTCTATGGTTATGTTTTCTAGAATTTTTATAGTTTTCTAGGGGTTTTCTAGGGGTTTTTAGGGCATTCTAGTGTTATCTAGGGTTTTTTAGGGCTTTCTAGGGTTATCTAGGATTTTCTATGGTTTTTAGGATCTCCAAGGATTTTTTAGGCGATTTCTATGATTTTCTAGGGTTTTCTTGGGGTTTCTACGGTTTTTTAGGGTTTTCTAGGATTTTTAGGGGTTTTTAGAATTTTCTATGGTTTCTATGGTTTTTAGAGTTTTCTAGAGTTTTTTAGGATTTTCTACAGTTTTCTAGGGTCTTCTAGAGTTCTTATGGTTTGCTAGGGTTTTTTAGGATTTTTAGGGTTTTCTAGGGTTATTTAGAGTTTTCTATGATTTTTAGAATTTTCTAGGGATTTCTAGGATTTTCTAGGTGTTTTGAGGTTTTTCTCGAGTTATCTAGGGTTCTCTAAGTTTTTTTGTGTTTTGTAGGGTTTTCTCTGGCTTGTTAGGATTTTTTACGATTATCTAGGGTTTTCTAGGGGTTTTTAGGATTTTATTGAATTTTTAGGATTCCATAGGTTTTTTAGGGTTTTCTAGGGTTGTCTAGGGTTTGCTATGAATTTTTAAGGTTTTCAAGGATTTTTTCGGGGTTTTTACGATTTTCTAGGATTTTCTAGGATTTTTTAGAGTTTTCTATAGATTTATAAGGTTTTATTGGGTTTCTATGGTTTTCTAGGATTTTTTATGATTTTCTAGGGTTATCTTGTGTTTTTTAGGATTTTCTAGGATTTTTAGGATTTTCTAGGATTTTTTACGATTTTCAGGATTTTCTAGGGTTTACTAGGATTTTTTAGAGTTTTCAAAATTTTTTATGGGTTTTTTAGGATTTTTTGGGTTTTCTAGGGTTTTCTAGGCTTATCTAGAATTTTCTTGAGTTTTTTAGGGTTTTCTAGGATTTTTTACGGATTTCTAGGGTTTTCTAGATTTTTTATTGGTTTTCTAGGGTTTCCTAGGATTTTTTAGGGTTTTCTAGGATTATCTTTGGTTTTCTAGGGTTTTTAAGGTTTTCTAGGGTTTTTTGGTGCTATCTATGATTTTCTAGGGTTATATAGGATTTCTTGGGTTATCTCAGATTTTCTAGGGTTTTTAGGATTTTTTAGAGTTTTCTAGGGTTATCTAGAGTTATATAGGGCTTTTTAGGATTTTCTAGGGTTATCTAGGGTTTTTTTGGGTTTTTTTTTTTTGGTTTTCTAGCATTATCTATGATTTTCTAAGATTTTTTAGTTTTTTTTCTAAAGTTTTCTAGGGGTTTTTAGGATTCTCATAGGGTTTTATATGATTTTTTAGAATTTTTATGATTTTTTAGGGTTTTCTAGTGTTATCTAGGATTTTTTATGGTTCTCTTGTGTTTTCTAGGGTATACAAAGGTTTTCTAGGATTTTTTAGGATTTTCGTAGGGTCTTCTACGATTTTTTAGTGTTTTTTAGGGTTTTTAGAGATTTTTTAGAGATATCTATGATTTTTTAGGATTTTTAGGATTTTTTAGAGTTTTCTAGGGTTTTCTAGAGTTTTCTAATTTTTTAGAGCTTTTTAAGATTTTTTAGGGTTCTAGTATTTTTTAGAGTTTTTAGGGTTTTCTATGACTTTTTAGGATTTTTCAGGATTTTTTGGGTTTTTTAGAGTTTTCTAGGGGTTTCGAGGATTTTTTAGAGTTTTCTAGGGTTTTTTCGGTTTTTTAAGATTCTCTAGGATTTTCTAGGATTTTCTAGGGGTTTCTAGGATTTTTTAGAGTTTTCTAGGGTTTTTAGGATTTTCTCGGGTTATCTAGAATTTTCTAGGGCCTTTTTAGGATTTTCCAGGAATTTTTGAGTTTTTTAATGTTATCTAGGATTTTCTAGGGTTTTTAGAGTTTTCTATGACTATTTAGAGTATTCTAGGGTTATCTAGTTTTATCTAGGATTTTTTAGGGTTTTCTAGGGTTATCTAGGGTTATCCAGGGTTTTCTAAGGTTTTTAGAATCTTCTAGGAATTTCTAAGATTTTCTAGGGTTTTTTAGGACTTTCTGTGGTTTTTTAGGATTTTCTAGGACTCTCTAGGGTTTTCTTGTATGTTTTGGATTCTCTAGGATTTTTTAAAATTTTCTTGGGATGTTTACGGTTTTTTTAGGTTTTCTAGAATTTTTTAGATTTTTCAAGGGTTATTTAGGGTTTTATAGGTTTTTTTGGGTTTTCTAGGGTCTTTAAGAGTTATCTACGGATTTTTAGGTTTTTTTAGGGTTTTTAGAATTTTCTCATATTTTTTAGGATTTTCTAGGATTTTCTAGGGTTATCTATGGTTTTCTAGAGTTTGTTAGGATTTTCTAGGGTTTCTTAGGGATTTTCTAGGGTTTTTTAGCGTTTTCTAGCATTTTCTAAGGTTATCTAGGGTTTATAGTATTTTTTAGGATTTTCTAAAAATTTGTAGGTTTTTAGGGTTTTTTAGGATTTTCTAGCAGTTTCTAGGATTATCTAGGATTTTTTAGGGTTTTCTAGGATTTACTAGGAGTTTTTAGAGTTTTCTAGGATTCTTTTAGAATTTTCTAGGATTTTTTTGGATTTTCTAGGATTTTCTAAGGTTATCTAGGATTTTTAGAGTTTTCTAGGATTTTCTAGGATTTTTTTGTTTTCTAGGATTTTCTAGAATTTTTACGGTTTTCTTGACTTTTTTTATTATTTTCTTGAGTTTTTAGGGGTTTTCTAAGATTGTTTAGGATTTTCTAGAATTTTTTAAGATTTTTTAGCATTTTCTAAGATTCTCTAGGATTTTTTTTGGGTTTTCTAGGGTTCTTTAGGGTTTTCTGGGGTTATCTAGTGTTTTCTAGGGTTATTTCGGGTTTTCTAGGGTTTTCTAAAATTTTTTAGGGTTTCCTAGGGTTATCTAGGATTTTTAGGTTTCTCTAGGATTTTCTAGGCATTTTCTAGGATTTTCTAGTGTCTTCTAGGATTTTCAAGGGTTTTCGAGAATTTACTAGGGTTTTCTAAAATTTTCTAAGGTTTTTAGGGGTTTTTAGGGTTTTTTATGGTTTTTAGGGTTTTTTAGGATTATCTAGGGTTTTCTACAGTTTTCTACAGTTTTCTAGGATTTTCTAGAGTTTTTATGGTTTTTTAGGGTTTTCTAGAATTTTTTAAGATTTTCTAGGGTTTTCTAGAGTTATCTAGAGTTTTCTAGGATTTTTAGGATTCTCTAGGAATTTCTAAGGGTTTTTAGGATTTTCTAGTGTTTTCTAGGGTTATCTAGGGGTTTGTAGGGTTTTTTAAGGTTTTCTAGGATTTTTAGGGTTTTTTAGGGTTATCTAGGTTTTTCAGGGTTTTTTTAGGGTTTTCTAATATTTTTAAGGTTGTTTAGGTTTTTCAATGTTTTCTAAGGTTTATTAGGTTTTGCTAGGATTTTTTAGGGTTTTCAAGGATTTTTTAGGTTTTCTAGGATTTTCTATGATTTTTTAGGATCTTCTAGGATTTTTTAGGGTTATTTAGGGTTATCTAGGGTTTTTTAGGGTTATCTAGAGTTTTTAGGAGGTTCTAGGATTTTCAAGGGTTTTTTAAGATTTCCTACGATTTTCTAGAGTTATCTAAGATTTTTTAGGATTTTTTAAGAATTTTTATAGTTTTCTGGGGTTTTCTAGGGTTTTTAGTGTTTTGTAGGTTTTTCTTGGGTTTGTTATGATTTTTTAAGATTTTTAAAGGTTTTTAGGGTTTTTTCAGATTATCTAGGGTTTTCTAGAGTTTTTTAAGAATTTCTAGGATTTTTTAGAATTTTTGAGGATTTTTTAGTGTTTTCTAAGGTTTTCTAGGGTTTAATAGGAATTTTTAGGGTTTTCAAGGATTTTTAGGGGGTTTTAGGTTTTCTAAGGTTTTCTAGGATTTTTTAGGGAAATTTAGGCTTTTCTAGGGTTTCTATGGTTTGTAGGATTTTTTAGGTTTTATGCAGTTTTCCAGGGTCTTCTAGAGTGTTTATAGTTTTCTAGGATTCTTTAGGGTTTTTTAGGCTTTTCTTGGATTTTCTAGGGTTATCTAGAGTTTTCTAGGGTTTTTAGGATTTTCTAGGGATTTCTAGGATTTTCTAGGAATTTTTAGGGTTTTCTAAAGTTATCTAGGGTTTTCTAGGGTTTTTTAGTGTTTTGTAGGATTTTGTCGGGCTTGCAAGGATCTTTCGGGTTTTCAATGGTTTTTAGGAGTTTTTAGGGTTTTTTATGATTTTCTAGGGTTTTCTAAGGTTATCTAGGATTTTCTAGGAGTTTTTAGAGTTTTCTAGGATTATTAGGGTTCTCTAGGATTTTGTAGGATTTTCTAAGGTTTTCTAGGATTTGCTAAGATTTTTTAGGGTTTTTAGGGGTTTTTAGGGAGTTTTTATGGTTTTTTAGCTTTTCTATGATTTTTTAGGGTTTTCTAGGAATTTCTAGGGTTATCTAAGGTTTTCTAGGATTTTTTAGTATTTTCCAGGATTTTCCTAGGGTTTGCTAGGATTTTTATAGTTTTTTAGTGTCTTCTACGGTTTTTTCAGGGTTTTCTAGGATTTTCTAGGGTTATCTAGGGTTTTTAGGGTTTTCTAGAGATTTTTAAGTTTTTCTAGGATTTTTTAATGTTTTCTAGGGTTTTTTAGGGTTTCCTAGGATTTTTTAGGAGTTTTTAGGGTTTTCTTGTATTTTTTAAAAGTTTTCTAGGATTATTTAGGGTTTTTTAGAATTTTTTAGGATTTTCTAGAGTTTTTAGGGTTTTTTGGAATTTTTACAGTTTTTTAGAGTTTTTTAGGTTTTTTGGAATTTTTAGGGCTTCAAGGATTTTTTTAGGGGATTTTAGGGTTTTTAGGATTTTTTGGATTTTCTAGGGTTTTCTAGGTTTTTTTAGGGTTTTCTATGGTTTTTAGGACTTTATAGGTTTATCTAGGATTTTCTAGGGTTTATTAGGATTTTCTAGGTTTTTTGTTTTTTTAGGGTTATCTAGAATTTTCTAGTGTTTTTAGAGTTTTCTAGAATTTTTTAGAGTTTTCTAGGCTTATCTAGGGTTTTTTAGGATTGTTTAGGATTTTCTAGGATTATCTAGAGTTTTCTAGGGTTTTTTAGGATTTTCTAGGATTTTTAAGGATTTTCTAGAGTTTTTTAGGACTTTCTTGGGTTTTCTAGGATTTTCAAGGGTTTTTTTAAGACTTTCTAGGGTTTCCTAAGGTTTTGAGGATTTTCTAGGGTTTTTTAAGATTTTTTTGGGTTTTCTTGGGATTTATAGGGTTTTTTAAGTTTTTCTAGGATTTTCTAGACTTTTCTAGGATTTTTTGGATTTTCTAGGGTCTTTTAGGGTTATCTAGCAATTTTTAGGGTTTTTTTGGGTTTTTAGAATTTTTTAGAAATTTTTAGGATTTTGTAGGGTTTTCTATGGTTATCTAGGGCTTTCTAGAGTTTGTTTGGATTTCCTAGGGTTTTCAAAGGGTTATCTAGGGTTTTTTGAGGTTTTCTAGCATTTTCTATGGTTATCTAGGGTTTTCTAGGGTTATCTAGGATTTTTTAGGGTTTTCTAGGGTTATCTAGGATTTTTAGGTTTTCCTAGGGTTTTTTAGGATTGTCTAGGATTTTCTAGGATTTTTTAGGGTTTTTTAGGGGTTTTTACGGTTTTCTAGGATTTTCTAAGGTTATCTAGGATTTTTAGAGTTTTCTAGGATTCTCTAGGATTTTTTAGTGTTTTCTTGGGTTTTCTAGAGTTTTTACGGGTTTCTAGAGTTTTTTATTATTCTCTAGCATTTTTAGGAGTTTTCTAGGATTTTGTAGGATTCTTTAGGATTTTCTAGGATTCTTTAGGGTTTTCTAGGATTATCTAGGGTTTTCTAGGATTATTTCGAATTTTCTAGAATTTTCTAGTGTTTTTTAGGGTTTTCTAAGGTTTTTAGAATTTTATAGGTTTATCTAGGATTTTCTAGGATTTTTTAGGATTTCCCAGGGTTTTTTGGATTTTTTTAGGGTTATCTAGAATTTTCTAAAGTTTTTAGGATTTTGTAGAATTTTTTAGATTTTTCTAGGGTTATTTAGGTTTTTTAGGGTTGTTTAGCATTTTCTAGGGTTATCTAGGTTTTTTTAGGGTTCTCTAGGATTTTTTATGGTTTTCTAGGATTTACTAGGGGTTTTTAGGTTTTTCTAGGGTTTTTTAGGATTTTCTAGGGATTTCTCGGATTTTTTAGGGTTTTCTAGGGTTTTAGGGTTTTTTAGGATTTTCTAGGGTTTTCAAAGGTTATCCAGGCATTTAGAGTTTTCTAGGATTTTATAAATTTTTTTAGAGTTTTCTAGGATTTTCTAGGGTTTTTACGGTTTTCTACGGTTTTTTATTATTTGCTAGCATTTTTAGGAGTTTTCTAGGATTCTCTTGGGTTTTTTAGGATTTTCTAGGGTTTTCTAGGGTTCTCTAGGGTTTTCTAGGATTCTCTAGGGTTTTTGGACTTTCTAGGGTTCTCTAGGGTTTTCTAGGGTTATTTATGGTTATTTCGGGTTTTCTAGGGTTTTTTTCGGATTTTTTAGGGTTATCTAGGGTTTTCTAGGATTTTTAGGATTCTCTAAGGTTTTCTAGGCCTTTTCTAGTATTTTCTAGGATTCTCTAAGGTTTTCTAGAATTTTTAGGGATTTCTAGAGATTTTGGGATTTTTACAGTTTTTTAGGCTTTCTAGGATTTTTTAGGGTTTTCTAGCATTTTCTAGAGTTTTTTTTTACAGTTTTCCAGGGTTTTCTAGAGTTTTTATGATTTTCTAGGGTTTTAAAGATTTTTCAAGATTTTCTAGGATTTTCTAGGGTTATCTAGAGTTTTCTAGGATTTTTAGGATTTCTAGGTTTTTCTAGTGGTTTTTAGGATTTTCTAGTGTTTTCTAGGGTTATCTAGGATTTTCTAGCATTTTTAGGGTTTTCTAAGATTTTCTAGTGTTTTTTAGGATTTACTAGGGTGTTTTAGGATTTTTTAAGATTTTCAAGGATTTTTTAGAGGTTTTTAATATTTTCTATTATTTTTTAGGATTATCTAGTATTTTCTAGGGTTTTCTAGGGGTTTCTAGGATTTTTTAGGGTTTTTAGGGTTATCTAGGATTTTTTATAGGTTTCTAGGGTTTGTTAGGATTTTTAGGGTTTTCAAGGATTTTTTAGGGGTTTTTACGATTTTCTAGGGTTTTGTAGGGTTTTTAGGATTTTTTACGGGTTTCTAGGGTTATCTAGGGTTTCTAGGATTTTTAGGAATTTCTAGGGTTTTCTAGGGTTCTTTTTACAGATTTCTGGGGTTTTCTAAGGTTTTTTTAGTGTTTTATAGGATTTTCTAGGGTTTGTTAGGATTTTTTAAGGTTTTCAAGAGTTTTTAGGGGGTTTTTTAGATTATCTAGGGTTTTCTAGAGTTTTTTAAGTATTTCTAAGGTTTTAGGATTTTCGAGTATTTTTTAGTGTTTTCTAGGGTTTTTTAGGGTTTGCTAGGATTTTTTAGTGTTTTCAAGGGTTTTTAGGGATTTTTAGGGTTTTCTAGGGTTTTCTAGGGTTTTCTAGAGTTATCTAGGGTTATCTAGGGTTATTTAGGATTTTCTAGTGTTTTTAGGATTATTAGGGTTTTTAGAGTTTTTTAGGTTTTTTTAAGGTTTTCTAGGGTTTGCTAGAAATTTTTAGTGTTTTTAAGGATTTTTCAGGATTTGCTAGGATTTTTTAGGGTTTTCAAGAGTTTTTAGGGGTTTTTCAGATTATCTAGGGTTTTTTAGAGTTTTTTAAGGATTTCTAGGGTTTTAGGGTTTTCGAGTGTTTTTTAGTGTTTTCTAGGGTTTTCTAGGGTTTGCTAGGATTTTTTAGTGTTTTCAAGGATTTTTAGGGTTTTTTAGGGTTTTATAGGATTTTCTAGGGTTTTGTAGGGTTTTGTAGAGTTATCTAGGGTTATCTAGGGTTATTTAGGATTTTCTAGTATTTTTTAGGATTTTTAGGATTTTTAGAGTTTTTTAGGTTTTTTTAAGGTTTCTAGGGTTTGCTAGGAATTTTTAGTGTTTTTAAGGATTTTTCAGGGTTTCTAGATTTTTTATTTTCTAGGTTTTTCTAGGATTTTCTAGGACTTTTTAGGGTTTTCTAGAATTTTTAAAGTTTTCTAGGTTTTTCTAGAGTTTTTTAGGGTTTTCTTGTATTTTCTAGGGTTATCTAGGGTTTTTAAAGATTTTTAGAACTTTCTAGGATTTACTAGGGTTTTCTAGGCTTTTTTGGATTCTCTAGGGTTTTCTATTATTTTTTTCGGATTTTCTAAAATTTTTAGGGTTTTCTAGGTTCATTTAGGATTTTCTAGGGTTTTGAGGATTTTCAAGGATTTTTTAGGGTTATCTAAGATTTTTTACGGTTTTTTAGGGTTTTCTAGAGTTTTCTTGGGTTATCTACAGCTTATTAGGATTTTTTAAAGTTTTCTAGGGTTTTTTAGGGTTTTCTTGGATTATTAGGGTTTTCTGGTGTTTTTTGGGAGGTTTTTAGGATTTTCTAGGGTTTTCTAGAGTTTATAGAATTCTCTAGGGTTTTCTAGGGTTATCTAGGGTTATCTAGGGTTTTTTCAGGTTTTCTAGGATTTTCTAAGATTTTTTTATGGTTTTCTAGGATTTTCTAGAGTTTTTGTGATTTTTAAGGGTTTGCTAGGGTTTTTAAAGGTTTCTTGAATTATCTAGGGTTTTCGAGGGTTTTTTGGATTACCTAGCATTTTCTAGGCATCTTCTATGATTTTCTAGTGTTTTCTAGATATTTCTAGGGTTTTCTAGAGTTTGCTAGTTTTTTCTATGATTTTTAGGGGTTTTTAGGATTTTTAGGGTTTTCTAGGGTTTTGTAGAGTTTTCTATAGTTTTTTAGGATTTTCTAGAGTTTTTATGGTTTTCTAGGGATTTCTAGGGTTTTATAGGAGTTTTTAGTGTTTTCTAGGGTTTTCTAAGATTCTCTAGGGTTTTCTCGGGTTTTCTGGGATTTTTAGGGATTTCTAGGATTTTATAGTATTTTCTAGGATTTTCTCGAATTTGTTAGGATTTTTTAGGATTTTCAAGGGTTTTAGAAATTTTTAGGGTTTTTAGTTTTTAAGATTTTCTAGGGTTTTCTAGGGTTACCTGTGGTTTTCTAGAAGTTTTTAGAATTTTCTAGGGTTTTCAGGATTTTGTAGGGTTTTCTAGGGTTTGTTAGGTTTTTTAGGGGTTTTCAAGGGTTTTTTAGGATTTTCTAAAATTTTTTAGGGTTTTCTAGGAATTTATGGGGTTATCTAGGGTTATCTAGGATTTTTTAGGATTTTCTAGGGTTTTCTTATGGTTTGCTAAGGTTTTTTATGGTTTTCTCAGGTTTTCTCAGGTTTTTTAGTGTTTTCTAGGAGTTTTTAGGGTTTTCAAGGGTTTTTAGATGTTTTTAGGATTTTTTAGGGTTTTTTAAAGATTTTTAGGATCTTCTTGGGGTTTTTAAGATTTTCTAGGGTTTTTTAGTGTTTTCTAGAATTTTTTAAGATTTGTTAGGCTTTTTTAGGAGTTTTTTGAATTTTTTTGGGTTTTCTAGTATTTTTTAGAGTTTTTTAGGATTATTTAGGACTTGTTAGAATTTTTTAAGGTTTTCTAGGAATTTCTATGATTTTTTAGGATTTTTTGAGATTTTTAGGGATTTCTCGGATTTTTAATGGTTTTTAGGGTTTTCTCAGATTTGCTAGGATGTTTTTGGATTTTCAAGGGTTTTTAAGGTTTTCTAGGGTTTTTAAGTTTTTTTTAGGGTTATTTGGGTTTTTCTAGAAAGTTTTAGGCTTTTTAGGGTTCTCTAGGATTTTCTAGGGTTTGCTAGGGTTTTTAGGGTTTTCAAGAGTTTTTAAAGATTTTTAGGGTTTTCTAGGGATTTCTGGGGTTATCTAAGGTTTTGTAGAATTTTTTTGGGTTTTCTAGGGTTATTTACAATTTTTTGAGGTTTTCTAGTGTTTTTAGTATTTTCTAGAGGATTCTAGGATTTTATTTAGGGTTTTCAATGGTTTTTAGGGATTTTTAAAGTTTTCTAAGATTTTCAATGGTTTTTTTAGGATCTTCTAGGGATTTTTAGAATTTTCTAGGATTTTTTAGTGTTTTCTAGGGTTTTCTAGAATTTGCTAGGATTTTTTAGGAGTTTTTAGAATTTTCTTGGATTTTCTAGTGTTTTTACGAGTTTTCTATTGTTTTCTAGTGTTATTTAGGATTTTCTAAAATTTTTTTAAGGTTTTCTAGGGTTTTTAGGGTTTTCTAGGGTATTTTACAATTTTTTGGGTTTTCTAGTGTTTTTAGGGTTTTTTAGGACTTTTTAGGGTTTTCTAAGGTTATCTAGGGCTTTTTAGGGTTATCTAGGATTTTCTTGGGTTTTTAGGGTTTACTAGGATTTTTTAGAGTTTTCTATGGTTATCTAGGATTTTCTAGGGTTTTAGGATTTTCTTGGGTTTTTGTTGTTTTCTAGGTTTTAGGAGTATTTTACGGGTTTCTATGATTTTCTAGGATATTTTAGTGTTTTCTAGGATTTTCTAGGGTTTTTTAAAATTTTCAGGATTTTCTAGCGTTTTCTAGGGTTATCTAGGGTTTTTTAATATTTTCTAGTATTTTCTAAAGTTTTTAAAGATTTTTTAGGATTTCTAGGATTTTCTATTATTTTCTAGGGTTTTTAGGATTTTCTAATATTTTAAAGATTTTCTAGGATTTTTAGTATTTTCTAGGGTTCTCTAGGGTTTTCTAGGATTTTTAGAGTTTTTTTAGGGTTTCTAGGTTTATTTAAGGTTTTCTAGCATTTTCTAGAGTTTTTTTTACAGTTTTCTAGGATTTTCTAGAGTTTTTATGATTTTCTAGGGTTTTCTAGGATTTTTTAAGATTTTCTAGGGTTTTCTACGGTTATCTAGAGTTTTCTAGGGTTTTTAAGATTCTTTAGGGTTTTCTAGGAGGTTTTTAGGATTTTCTAGTGTTATCCAGGATTATATAGGATTTTCTAGGGTTTTCTAGGATTTTTTAGTATTTTTTTGTTTTACTAGGGTTTTCTAGGATTTTTTAGAATTTTTTAGGATTCTCTAGGATTTTCTAGGGTTATCTAGGGTTTTCTTAGGTTTTTTTAAATTTTTTTAAGATTTTTAAGGTTATCTAGGGTTTTTTATTGGTTTCTAAGGTATTTTAAAATTTTCTATGATTTTCTAGGGTTATTTAGGGTTTTCTTGGACTTCTATAGATTTTTAGAGTTTTGTAGGATTTTTTTACAATTTTTGGGGTTTTCTAGGGATTTTTAGTATTTTTTAAGGTTTTCAAGAGTTTTTAGAGGTTTTTCGAATTATCTAGTATTTTCTAGAGTTTCTAAGTATTTATAGGGTTTTTTTTAGGATTTTCAAGAATTTTTTAGTATTTTCTAGGGTTTTCTAGGGTTTGTTAGGATTTTTTAGAATTTTCTAGGATTTTTAGGGGTTTTAGGGTTTTCTAGGATTGTCTAAGATTTCTATGGTTTTCTAGTCTTTTCAAGGGTTATCTAGAACTTTCTAGGGTTTTCTAGTGTTATCTTGGGTTCTCTAGGGCTTTTAGGGTTTTCTAGAGTTTTCTATGATTTTTCGGGGTTTTTAGGATTTTTTAGGGTTTTCTAGTGTTATTTAGGATTTTCTAGGGTTTTGAGGATTTTCAAGTATTTTTTAGAGTTTTCTAGCGATACTAGGGTTTTTTAGGATTTTTTATGGTTTTCTAGGAACTTTTAGGGTTTTCTAGGGTTATATAAAGTTTTCCAGGTTTTTTGGGAGGTTTTTAGAGTTTTCTAGCATTTTTTAGAGTTTTTAGGATTTTCTAGGGTTTTCTAGGGTTATCTAGGATCTTTTCAGGTTTTCTAGGGTTTTCTAGTTTTTTTTACGGTTTTTTAGGATTTTTTAGAGTTTTTATGATTTTCTAGAGTTTTCTACGATTTTTGAGGGTTTTTAGATTTACCTAGGTTTTTTAGGCATTTTCTATGGTTTTCTAGTGTTTTCTAGAGTTTTCTAGGACTTTCTAGTGTTTGCTAGGATTTTTTAGGATTTTTTGTGATTTTAAGGGGTTTTTTGGGTTTTCTAAGGTTTCTATGATTTTTAGGACTTTTTATGGTTTTCTAGGATTATCTACAGTTTTCTAGGATTTTTTAGAGTTTTTATGTTTTTCTAGGGTTTTTTAGGATTTTCTAGGGTTTTCTAGGATTATCTAGAGTTTTCTAGGGTTTTAAAATTTTCTAGAGATTTTAGGGTTTATAGGAGTTTTTAGGGTTTTCTAGAATTTTCTAGGATTCTCTAGGGTTTTCTAGGATTTTGGGGTTTTTTGGGGGGTTTTTAGGGACTTTTAGGATTTTTTAGTATTTTCTTAGATTTTCTCGGGTTTGCTAGGATATTTAAGGGTTTTCAAGGGTTTTAGGGGTTTTTAGAATTTTCTAAGGTTTTTATGATTTTCTAAGGTTTTCTAGGATTATCTGGAGTTTTCTAGGAGTTTTTGGATTTTCTAGGATTTTTAGGGCTCTCTAGGGTTTTTTAGGATTTTCTAGGATTTGAAAGGATTTTCTAGGGTTTTCTAGGGATTTCTGGGGTTATCTAGGATTTTCTAGGGTTTTTTAGGATTTTCCTAGGATTTGCTAGTATTTTTTACAGTTTTCTAAGGTCTTCTACGGTTTTTTCGTGTTTTTTAGGATTTTCTATGATTTTTTTAGAGTTTTCAAGGGTTTTTTGGGGTTTTTAGTGTTTTCTAGGATTTTTAAGATTTTTTTAGGGTTTTCAAGGATTTTTTGGAATTTTTAGGATTTTCTAGGGTTTTCTGTAGTGTTTTAAGACTTTTTAGGATCTTCTAGGGATTTTTAGTGTTTTCTAAGATTTTTTAGTTTTTTATAAAGTTTTCTAGGGTTTGCTAAGATTTTTAAAGAATTTTTAGGATTTTTTAAGAATTTTTAGGATTTTCTTGGATTTTCTAGTATTTTTAGGGTTTTCTAGGATTTTCTAGGGTTATTTAGGATTTTCTAGAATTTTTTAGGGTTTCTAGAATTTTTTAGGATTTTTTACAGATTTTTAGGCTTTTTTAGGCTTTTTTAGGGTTTTTTAGGGTTTTCTAGCATTTTCTAGGATTTGTTTTACGTTTTTTATAGGATTTTCTTGAGTTTTTATGGTTTTCTAGGATTCTTTAGGATTTTTTAGGGTTTTCTAAGATTTTCTAGGGTTATCTAGAAATTTCTAGGATTTTCTATGATTTTTTAGGATTTTCTAGGGTTTTCTAGGGTTATCTAAGATTTTCTAGGACTTTTAGGGATTTCTATAGTTTTTTGGGGTTTTTTTATAGTTTTCTGGGGTTTCTTAGGGTTTTTTAGTGTTTTTTAGAGTTTTCAAGAGTTTTTAGAGGTTTTTCAGATTATCTAGAGTTTTCTATAGTTTTTTAAGGATTTCTATAGTTTTTTAGGATTCTCAAGGGATTTTTAGTGTTTTCTAGGCTTTTCTATGGTTTGCTAGGATTTTTTAGAATTTTCAAGGATTTTTAGAGGTTTTTAGGGTTTTCTAGGATTGTCTAGGATTTTTAGGGTTTTATAGGCTTTTCAAGGGTTATCTAGGGTTTTCTAGGATTTTCTAATGTTATCTTGGGTTTTCTAGGATTTTTAGGGTTTTTTAGGATTCTCTATGATTTTTCGGGTTTTTTAGGATTTTTTAGGGTTTTCTAGGATTATCTAGGATTTTCTAGGGTTATGTAGGATTTTCAAGGGTTTTGAGGATTTTCAAGGACTTTTTAGAGTTTTCTAGGATTTTCTAGGGTTTTCTAGGGTTTTTAGGATTTCTTAGGATTTTCTACAGTTTTCTTGGGTTATCTAAGGCTTATTAGGTTTTTTAAGGTTTTCTAGGATTTTTTAGGATTTTCTAGGGTTTTTTGGGTTTTCTAAAATTTTCTAGAGTTTTTAGGATTTTCTAGGGTTTTCTAGGGTTATCTATGGTTTTTTCAGGTTTTCTAGGATTTTCTAGGATTTTTTACGGTTTTCTAGGGTTTTCTAGAGTTTTTATTATTTTCCAGAGTTTTCTAGGATTTTTTAGGGTTTTCTACGATTATCTATGGTTTTCAAGGGTTTCTTTGTTTACCTAGGTTTTTAGGTGTTTTCTATGGTTTTCGTGTGTTTTCTAGAGTTTTATAGGTCTTTCTAGTGTTTGCTCAGGTTTTTTTAGGTTTTTTTTTATGATTTTCTGGGGCTCTTTGGGTTTTCTAGGGTTTATATGATTTTAGGACTTTCTAGGGTTTTTTAGGATTTTCTACAATTTTCTAGGATTTTCTATAGTTTTTATGGTTTTCTAGGTTTTTCTTGGGATTTTTAGAAGTTTCTAGGATTTTCTAGGGTTATCTAGAGTTTTCTAGGACTTTTCGAATTTTCTAGGGATTTCTAGGGTTTTATAGGAGTTTTTAGGATTTTCTAGGATTCTCTAGGGTTTTCTAGTATTTTTTGGAATTTTCTAGAGTTTTTAGGAATTTCTAGGACTTTTTAGTGTTTTCTAGGGTTTTCCTAGGATTTGCTAGTGTTTTTTACGGTTTTCTGAGGTCTTTTAGGATTTTTTAGTATTTTCTAGGGTTTTCTAAGATTTTTTAGGATTTTCAAGGGTTTTTAGGGTTTTCTAGTGTTTTCTATAGTTTTTTAGGATTTTTTAGGATCTTCTAGGAATTTTTAGGGTTTTCTAAGATTTTTTAGTTTTTTATAGGGTTTTCTAGGATTTGCTAGGATCTTTTAGGAGTTTTTAGGATTTTCTTGGGTTTTCTAGAATTTTTTAAGATTTTTTAGGGTTTTTAGGGTTTTTAAGATTTTTTATAGATTTTTAGGATTTTCTAGGGTTTTTAGGATTTTTTGGGTTTTCTAGGGTTTCATAGGGTTATCTAGAATTTTCTAGGGTTTTTAGGATTTTCTAAGGTTTTTTACGTTCTTCTAGGATTTTCTAAAGTTTTTATGGTTTTTTAGGATCTTCTAGGGTTTTTTAGGATTTTCTAGGATTATCTAAGGTTTTATAGGATTTTCTAGAGTTGTCTAGGGTTGTCTAGGGTCTTCTAGAATTTTCTAGTGTTATCTATGGTTTTCTAGAATTTTTAGAGTTTTCTAGGGTATTTTTGGATTTTCTAGAGTTTTTAGGATTTTCTAGATTTTTTTAGAGTTTTCTAGGGTTATCTACGATTTTCCAGGGTTATCTAGGATTTTATAGTGTTTTTAGGTTTTTCTAGGATTTTTTTAAGTTTTCTAGGGTTATCTAGGATTTTTTAGAGTTTTTTAGGGTTATCTTATGATTTTTAGAGTTTTCTAGGGTTATCTAGGGTTTTCAAGGATTTCCTAGTGTTTCGTAGAATTTTC
Organism: Arachis hypogaea; assembly: GCF_003086295.3. NCBI lineage: Eukaryota > Viridiplantae > Streptophyta > Magnoliopsida > Fabales > Fabaceae > Arachis > Arachis hypogaea. The sequence goes on along the minus strand of NC_092041.1, from coordinate 20,590,379 downwards.
TAGGGTTTTTTAGGACTTTGTAAGGTTTTCTAGTATTTTTTAAGATTCTCTTCGGTTTTCTTGAGTTTTCTTGGGTTTTTTTAGGTTTTTCTAGGGTTTTCTCGGATGTTTTTGGGTTTTCTAGGGTCTTTTAGGGTTATTTAGAGTTCGTTAGGATTTCCTAGTATTTTCCTAGGATTTTCTAGGTTTTTTAGGGTTTTCTAGCATTTTCTATGGTTATCTAGGGTTTTTTAGTATTTTTAGGATTTTCTAGGACTTTCTAGGGTTGTTTAGGATTTTCTAGGTTTTTTAGGGTGTTTTAGGGTTTTTAGGGTTTTCTAAGGTTATATTGGATGTTTAGAGTTTTCTAGGATTTTCTAAGATTTTTTAGGGTTTTCTAGGGTTCTCTAGGGTTCTCTAGAGTTTTCTAGGGTGGTTTTGGTTCTCTAGGGTTTCCTAGAATTTTTAGGCTTTTCTTGGATTTTCTAGGGATTTTTAGGGTTTTCTATTATTTTCTAGGGTTTTTTTGGTTTTTCTAGGATTTTCTAAGGTTTTTAGTGTTTCTTATAATTTATAGAGTTTTCTAGGGTTTGGTAGGATTATTTAGGGTTTTCAATGATTTTTAGGGGTTTTTAGGGTTTTCTAGGATTGTCTAGGATTTTTTAGGGTTTTCTAGTATTTTTCAGTGTTATCTAGGATTTTGTAGGATTTTTTAGGGTTTTCTAGGATGTTTTGCGGTTTTCATGGGTTTTCTAGAGTTTTTATGGTTTTCTAGGTTTTTTTAGGGTTTTCTCGGGTTATTTAAGATTTTCTAGGATTTTTAGGATTTTCTAGAGTTTTTTTTAGGGATTTTTAGGGTTTTCTAGGATTTTTTAATGTTATCAAGGGTTTTCTACGGTTATCTAGGATTTTCTTGGGTTATCTAGGATTTTGTAGGGTTTTAAGGGTGTTTTAGGTTTTTCGAGGGTTATCTAGAGTTTTTTTGGATTTTTAGAATTCTATAGGGTTTTCTAGGGAGTTTTTAGGATTTTCTAGTGTTTTCTTGGGTTATCTAAGGTTTTTTAGGGTTTTCTAGGGTTTTTAGGGTTTTCTAGGATTTCTAGTATTTTCTAGGGTTTACTAAGGTTTTCTAGGATTTTTTAGGGTTTTCAGAGGATTTTAGGGTTTTCAAGGATTTTCTAGGGCTTTTGAAGATTTTCTAGGATTTTCTAGGGTTATCTAGGTTTTTCTAGTGATTTTTTCAGATTTTCAAGGTTTTTTAGGGTTATCTAGGTTTTTTATGGGTTTCTAGGATTTTCTAGGGTTTCTTAGGATTTTTTAGGGTTTTCAAGGTTTTTCAGGGTTTTATGGTTGACAAATGAATTTTTGCCGGTATAGAAATTATCAAGTAATCAATCGTAGTATAGTCTAAACCGACGCAAAATCCATCATCAAAGAAATCTACAATCTATAATCGAGAGTATTAGTCCCGAGTCATTTTTCCCTAGGAATGCTACAAGGATGCATGTTATTGGTTAAATGGTCTTTTGTGGCTTGAAGAGTGTGGCATAAAAGTGCTAATAAAAGAAAACAACAATCAATCAATATTAAAAGCCTTGGCTAAGGTTGAACATTGGAAGTTCCATCACTATAGTTTCCTTCAATTGTGATAACAAAGGAGTGTTGCTTCACTTAGTCAACCCCTAATTATAGAGGAAAGTCAAGTAAAAGTAACTAACTTGAGTCACAAGTCCTAGTCTTACCCTAGGGAAGTCTAGCTTTAGTGCACTCCAAGTCAATTAGCAATCCTCAATTCTTAATCAACAATTGACATCTATTATTCAAGTGTCTCCAATGACTCAACCCCTAGGCCAAGTGAGGGGATACTACTCCATATCTAAAGTTGGCATTCTCTCAAACACTTGGGGAGCAAGAATGAAAGACATAGTAAAATGGAGAGAAGAGAATTAGAATCAAAGCAATTCAACACAAGAAATTAACAACAATCAACAATGAACAACAATGAAAATGAGATCTTCAATGAATCAATAGAATCCAAAACAACAAAGTTAAACCTAAGATCTATGAGAATTGAACAATTACAAACACTAATTGAGATTAGAGAAGAGGATCTACAACATGAACAAAGTAAATTGAGAGTTGCAATAGATCTCACCAAGGAATGGTTGAGAATTGAGAAGATGAAGATGAATCCTAGAGAGAAGTTGGAGTTTCTCTCTCTACAAATGTAACTAACTAAAAATATCTACCTAATGATCTAAAATTAGTCTATGGATGTGAATGTGTGTCAATCCCCTTCAATCCTTGGCTCTTAAATGCATTTTGGCGCCAAAGTTGGTTGCTGAAACCTTCCAAAATCGCCAGGCACGTGTTGCAATAAAAGAACCACGTGCAGACCACGACGCGTGCGCGCACGGTGCGCGTGCGCGTCTTTGGCTAATTCTGCGATGTGCGCGCGAGCGCCTTGTGCGCGTACGCGTGCTTGGCCGAGATCAACTCTTTGGCTTTTTGTGTATCTCTCCACTTGCATGCTTCCTTCCTTGCTTCCTTTGATCCATGCCTAGCCTATTTCAATCCTGGGATTACTAGCAAACACATCAAGGCATCTTATGGAATCAAAGAGAAATTAGAATTCATCAAAATAAGGATTGAAAAGCATGTTTTTACACTTAAGCACAAATATGGGAGAGATACAAAACCATGCTGATTCATAGGCTAAATGTGACAAAAGGTTATCAAAAATACTCTAAATTCAATACAAAACAAACCGTCAAATTGGGGTTTGTCAACCTCCCCACACTTAAGCCTTAGCATGTCCTCATGCTAAAATAAGGAGGAACTAAGGGTTATGACATTTATTGAATGCAACTAAACTATATGAATCCTATCTAAATGCAACTACCTAAAATAAATGCAAATGCTTAATTCAAACATATCAAATTGCCAAGAGAGCATGTGTAAGCACAAGGGCTAGGCGATAGGAATTAATTCCAAACCACAATTGTATTGAATTATCAAAAAGGAGCTCAAACTTGCAAGAATATAGATAATATAGGTGAACACATGTGATTGAACTTTTGAACCCTCATCGGATATGTGTATCCGCTCTATTCACTCAAGTGTTTAAGGGTCAATTCACTCAATTCTCTTCTAATCAAGCTTTCCAAAATTTGATTTTTTTCTAACAATCAACATTTATTCAATGCATGCATACATTCATCATGAGGTCTTTCATTTAGGTTGTAATGGGGTTAGGGTCAAGGTAGGATCATTTATGGTTAAGTGGACTAGGATTTGAATCTTTGATTAGCATAGACTTTCCCACCTAACTATATAATGACCTATACAAGTTCAAACTATTCTAACTACCCATTCTTCACTTTTTCTTACATATTCATGCATCCTTATTTGATTCATAACACCTATGCATTGATTCCTTTTTATTGACTTCACTTTGGGGCATTTCGTCCCCTCTTTATTATTTTTCCTTCTTTTTCCATATACAATTTTTTTTTCTTTTTTTTCTTTTTCTTTTGTTTTCTCATTTTCACTTTTATTTCTCTTTTTTTTTTCTTTTCATTTCTTCTCTTTTGTCAAACTATATACAAGAACATCAATGCATAAGGTCTATTCATTTAATCAATACATGAGTATGTACCCAATTCCTAAATATGAAAGTGTACTACCCCTTTTATCCCATCCAATGTTCCCAAGCCTCACCAACTTTGAATAATAAACACTCTCACTAGCCTAGGCTAATCAAAGATCCAAACAAGGACTTTTATTGGTTTTCCACCTTGGCTTGTAATGTGCTAAATTGAGAATAAGTTGGTTAAGCATAGGCTCAAAATTGGCTAACAATGGAGAATAAAAGGTTGGCTATTTTGGGTAAGTGGTTAAGGAAATAATGGCCTCAATCATACAAATGCATAAATACAAGAAATAAATGGACATATAGAATCAAGCAAATCAAGGATTACAATCATAGAAAGAGAGCAATTTCACACAAGAATGGAAGATAGGTGGTTATAAAATGTAACCACATCAATAGGCTCAAGTCTCACAAGCTTGTGTTCTTAGTTCAATACATGATTCACAAAGTATGAAATTCAAGCAAGTTCCATTAGAAATTTTCTTTCAATCAATTGGGTTGATGCCCTATATTTAAACTTCTTGGAAACTTTCAATGTTTGACTAGGCATTACCTCCCCACACTTAAGATTAAGCATCGTCCTCGATGCTAATCCTGAGGATCAGGGATAGGTACACCGATAGGCTCTGGCTGTGGTACCGGCTGAGGATGGTTGGGGGGAAGAGGTGCGCGACTGCGCAATGCTCGTTGCGCATTAGGTTATCATCATTTTGAAACGACGCGGGCGCGCACTTTGCGCGTCCGCGTGCATTGATGAAACTAGGGACCTACGCGTGCGCGTACAGCGCGCTTGGGCGCGAAAGATCGAAATGGGTAAAGACGCGTGCGCGTACCTTGCGCGCACGCGTGCAAGGAGTTGGGCTGTAGGCTTAAGGTTGGCCCATATGAGGCCTGACTCTCTGGTCAATGGCCTGGAGGTTGCACTACTTAGGCCTGCGCGTACGCGGCATGTACGCGTCCGCGCGAGTTGAATTGGGCCAGGGGCTTAAGGATGGCCCAGAGCTGGCTCAACTCTCTGGGGCTTGGCGCAAGATCTTGCAGTAGCAATTCGACGCGTACGCGGCAAATGCGCGTACGCGTGCTGTTCCCTATTGTTGTATTGACGCGCACGCACGTAATGCGCGTCAGCGTGGAGTGAATTGGGCTTGAGGCACAACGCTGGCCTAGGAGAGGCCCAACTCTCTGGAATATGGGTGATGATGTATCCGCTCATGGACGCGTGCGCGTGCAGCGTGCGCGCGCGTCCACCCCATCTTTTTTTTTTTGAAGAGTATAATGCCTAAAAGCTCTACTTGCCCAAAGACTCCCCATGGTGCCTACAACTCCTTATTTAGTCAAAAACCTACACTTTCTAAAATGCAAGTTGGTTTTGAGATTTATTCTATTTCTACTAATCACAACATACATGTTAATATTCTTGCTACTAATGTATACAAACAAGCTAATTATGGTATGCAGACCTACCTACAATGGTAACTCAAATCACTTATTAAACAAGGTTAGAAGAGAGTGGAAAGAGTTTACCATGGTGGGGTGTCTCCCACCTAGCACTTTTAGTTAAAGTCCTTAAGTTGGACGTTTGGTGGAGTCCTTGCTAGGGTGGCTTATGCTTAAACTCTTCTTCGAATCCCCACCAGTGTTTGCACTTCCAATAGCCTTCGGGATCCCAATTTAAACGTACAAGGCCTTCAAGGGGGCCTAAGCAAGTAACGAGGCCCTTATGTTGATAGTGGTCTATGTATGTTCCGGGGTCCCATACTTTATTTGTCAACTCCTTTTCTTCTTGATCTTCATGCTTCCAATAGGGTAACAAACTTATTGAATTCTCCTTGTAACTCATACTCATCATCCTAGTCCCATTGAATTTGGCTTCACTCCACCTTTGAGACTCAAAGTTTGATATTCCATCCTTTATGCACCTTGATTCAAATTGTCCACCGGCATCTAATCCGTTCTTACTCTCTAGCCCACAAAGAGCTCTAAGTTGGCCGTCCGTTTCTAACAATGCATATTGATATGGGCCAAGAAAATTAAAGGATGAGATGATTACCCACTCGATTTGTGATTGGGACGGCGACTTAGCAAGGAAGGTATCCAATGGTCTTGACATTGTAGGTTCCACTTCCTTTGGCTCCTCCATGATGATTTCCATCTTTGGATAACTTTCTTTAAATTCTTCTTGTTTGCTAACTTCCTTCAAACCTTTATCATTGATCAGGTCATGTGTTGGAGGTTGCGTACCCTCCTTAACATTGATTTCACATTCGATGGGGGAAGCTTCAACAAGATCACCATTGTAACTTGATGTAGAGTTATTTTCATTAATGGAACTTCCTTCTTGTTCAACCTCCTCTAGGTCTTCTTCCACTTCTTTATTTTCAACAATCTTCATTACCTCCGCTTGTTGCAATACATGCTCCAATTCCTTGCGCTCAACTTGAGATTCTAAAGTCTCCCTCATACCTCCCTCTTTGGTTGCTTTATCACAATCATCCGTGAACTCATTTCGGTTGTGATATGAATCCCAAGAATCTATCTTTTGACGGATGGTTGCTTAAAGTCGGTCCATTTCTTCCTTGAAACGATCCCTTAATTCTTGTTCTGCTTTACTAACATAAGTAGGATCATATTGCTCTTGGATTAATGGACATTGATATGCTTCCATGGAGGTTTGTAGCGGAGAGGGGAATTCATGATATGGTTGGAAAGGGGATTCATCAAAGCTTTGAGGTGAGAAGTTGTTTTGGTTATTGGTAGAGGGTGGAATTATACGGGACGTAAATTCTTGGAGGGTAGAGGTGAAACTAGTGAAGGCGGTTTGGAGTTCTTCTTGCTCTTGAAGAATGATATCAAGTGTATCATTTATGGGGATTTGAGTTGGAGGGTAGAAATGTTGGAGTGGTGGTGATTCAAGGGTTGCTTGTTCATAATCGTCACAAGGGTATGCATAGGGGGGATATAGATTTGGATCATATGTAGGCAATTGGTGGAAATAAGGTGTGGGTTGAGAATATGGTGTGTAGAATGATGGTGGTTGAGCGGTATAACCATGATAAGATTCATCATATCCATAGGAATGATATGCATTATAGGAGGGATTACCATCATAGTAACTTGAAGGGGAAGGTTGCCATGGTGATTGCTCATATGGATATGGCTCCCTTCCTGAGAATTCATCTATCCCATAATGTGAGCCATCATTCAATTTTTCATCGCCTACAAAGTAGTCATAGTCATATCCAAAACCACAAGGACGAGAATTCATAGTGGCAAATAGAAACAAAACCAATAGAGATCTTAAAACTAACAAAAACTAACAAACAAACAAAAGACAAACATATTCACAATATTCACATATTTACATTAACCAAAAACATGGTACTCATGCGCATTCCCCGGCAACGGCGCCATTTTGACAAATGAATTTTTGCCGGTATAGAAATTATCAAGTAATCAATCGTAGTATAGTCTAAACCGACGCAAAATCCATCATCAAAGAAATCTACAATCTATAATCGAGAGTATTAGTCCCGAGTCGTTTTTCCCTAGGAATGCTACAAGGATGCATGTTATTGGTTAAATGGTCTTTTGTGGCTTGAAGAGTGTGGCATAAAAGTGCTAATAAAAGAAAACAACAATCAATCAATATTAAAAGCCTTGGCTAAGGTTGAACATTGGAAGTTCCATCACTATAGTTTCCTTCAATTGTGATAACAAAGGAGTGTTGCTTCACTTAGTCAACCCCTAATTATAGAGGAAAGTCAAGTAAAAGTAACTAACTTGAGTCACAAGTCCTAGTCTTACCCTAGGGAAGTCTAGCTTTAGTGCACTCCAAGTCAATTAGCAATCCTCAATTCTTAATCAACAATTGACATCTATTATTCAAGTGTCTCCAATGACTCAACCCCTAGGCCAAGTGAGGGGATACTACTCCATATCTAAAGTTGGCATTCTCTCAAACACTTGGGGAGCAAGAATGAAAGACATAGTAAAATGGAGAGAAGAGAATTAGAATCAAAGCAATTCAACACAAGAAATTAACAACAATCAACAATGAACAACAATGAAAATGAGATCTTCAATGAATCAATAGAATCCAAAACAACAAAGTTAAACCTAAGATCTATGAGAATTGAACAATTACAAACACTAATTGAGATTAGAGAAGAGGATCTACAACATGAACAAAGTAAATTGAGAGTTGCAATAGATCTCACCAAGGAATGGTTGAGAATTGAGAAGATGAAGATGAATCCTAGAGAGAAGTTGGAGTTTCTCTCTCTACAAATGTAACTAACTAAAAATATCTACCTAATGATCTAAAATTAGTCTATGGATGTGAATGTGTGTCAATCCCCTTCAATCCTTGGCTCTTAAATGCATTTTGGCGCCAAAGTTGGTTGCTGAAACCTTCCAAAATCGCCAGGCACGTGTTGCAATAAAAGAACCACGTGCGGACCACGACGCGTGCGCGCACGGTGCGCGTGCGCGTCTCTGGCTAATTCTGCGATGTGCGCGCGAGCGCCTTGTGCGCGTACGCGTGCTTGGCCGAGATCAACTCTTTGGCTTTTTGTGCTTCTCTCCACTTGCATGCTTCCTTCCTTGCTTCCTTTGATCTATGCCTAGCCTATTTCAATCCTGGGATTACTAGCAAACACATCAAGGCATCTTATGGAATCAAAGAGAAATTAGAATTCATCAAAATAAGGATTGAAAAGCATGTTTTTACACTTAAGCACAAATATGGGAGAGATACAAAACCATGCTGATTCATAGGCTAAATGTGACAAAAGGTTATCAAAAATACTCTAAATTCAATACAAAACAAACCGTCAAATTGGGGTTTGTCAACCTCCCCACACTTAAGCCTTAGCATGTCCTCATGCTAAAATAAGGAGGAACTAAGGGTTATGACATTTATTGAATGCAACTAAACTATATGAATCCTATCTAAATGCAACTACCTAAAATAAATGCAAATGCTTAATTCAAACATATCAAATTGCCAAGAGAGCATGTGTAAGCACAAGGGCTAGGCGATAAGAATTAATTCCAAACCACAATTGTATTGAATTATCAAAAAGGAGCTCAAACTTGCAAGAATATAGATAATATAGGTGAACACATGTGATTGAACTTTTGAACCCTCACCGGATATGTGTATCCGCTCTATTCACTCAAGTGTTTAAGGGTCAATTCACTCAATTCTCTTCTAATCAAGCTTTCCAAAATTTGATTTTTTTCTAACAATCAACATTTATTCAATGCATGCATACATTCATCATGAGGTCTTTCATTTAGGTTGTAATGGGGTTAGGGTCAAGGTAGGATCATTTATGGTTAAGTGGACTAGGATTTGAATCTTTGATTAGCATAGACTTTCCCACCTAACTATATAATGACCTATACAAGTTCAAACTATTCTAACTACCCATTCTTCACTTTTTCTTACATATTCATGCATCCTTATTTGATTCATAACACCTATGCATTGATTCCTTTTTATTGACTTCACTTTGGGGCATTTCGTCCCCTCTTTATTATTTTTCCTTCTTTTTCCATATACAATTTTTTTTTCTTTTCTTTTCTTTTTCTTTTGTTTTTCTCATTTTCACTTTTATTTCTCTTTTTTTTTCTTTTCATTTCTTCTCTTTTGTCAAACTATATACAAGAACATCAATGCATAAGGTCTATTCATTTAATCAATACATGAGTATGTACCCAATTCCTAAACATGAAAGTGTACTACCCCTTTTATCCCATCCAATGTTCCCAAGCCTCACCAACTTTGAATAATAAACACTCTCACTAGCCTAGGCTAATCAAAGATCCAAACAAGGACTTTTATTGGTTTTCCGCCTTGGCTTGTAATGTGCTAAATTGAGAATAAGTTGGTTAAGCATAGGCTCAAAATTGGCTAACAATGGAGAATAAAAGGTTGGCTATTTTGGGTAAGTGGTTAAGGAAATAATGGCCTCAATCATACAAATGCATAAATACAAGAAATAAATGGACATATAGAATCAAGCAAATCAAGGATTACAATCATAGAAAGAGAGCAATTTCACACAAGAATGGAAGATAGGTGGTTATAAAATGTAACCACATCAATAGGCTCAAGTCTCACAAGCTTGTGTTCTTAGTTCAATACATGATTCACAAAGTATGAAATTCAAGCAAGTTCCATTAGAAATTTTCTTTCAATCAATTGGGTTGATGCCCTATATTTAAACTTCTTGGAAACTTTCAATGTTTGACTAGGCATTACCTCCCCACACTTAAGATTAAGCATCGTCCTCGATGCTAATCCTGAGGATCAGGGATAGGTACACCGATAGGCTCTGGCTGTGGTACCGGCTGAGGATGGTTGGGGGGGAAGAGGTGCGCGACTGCGCAATGCTCGTTGCGCATTAGGTTATCATCATTTTGAAACGACGCGGGCGCGCACTTTGCGCGTCCGCGTGCATTGATGAAACTAGGGACCTACGCGTGCGCGTACAGCGCGCTTGGGCGCGAAAGATCGAAATGGGTAAAGACGCGTGCGCGTACCTTGCGCGCACGCGTGCAAGGAGTTGGGCTGTAGGCTTAAGGTTGGCCCATATGAGGCCTGACTCTCTGGTCAATGGCCTGGAGGTTGCACTACTTAGGCCTGCGCGTACGCGGCATGTACGCGTCCGCGCGAGTTGAATTGGGCCAGGGGCTTAAGGATGGCCCAGAGCTGGCTCAACTCTCTGGGGCTTGGCGCAAGATCTTGCAGTAGCAATTCGACGCGTACGCGGCAAATGCGCGTACGCGTGCTGTTCCCTATTGTTGTATTGACGCGCACGCACGTAATGCGTGTCAGCGTGGAGTGAATTGGGCTTGAGGCACAACGCTGGCCTAGGAGAGGCCCAACTCTCTGGAATATGGGTGATGATGTATCCGCTCATGGACGCGTGCGCGTGCAGCGTGCGCGCGCGTCCACCCCCTCTTTTTTTTTTGAAGAGTATAATGCCTAAAAGCTCTACTTGCCCAAAGACTCCCCATGGTGCCTACAACTCCTTATTTAGTCAAAAACCTACACTTTCTAAAATGCAAGTTGGTTTTGAGATTTATTCTATTTCTACTAATCACAACATACATGTTAATATTCTAGCTACTAATGTATACAAACAAGCTAATTATGGTATGCAGACCTACCTACAATGGTAACTCAAATCACTTATTAAACAAGGTTAGAAGAGAGTGGAAAGAGTTTACCATGGTGGGGTGTCTCCCACCTAGCACTTTTAGTTAAAGTCCTTAAGTTGGACGTTTGGTGGAGTCCTTGCTAGGGTGGCTTATGCTTAAACTCTTCTTCGAATCCCCACCAGTGTTTGCACTTCCAATAGCCTCCGGGATCCCAATTTAAACGTACAAGGCCTTCAAGGAGGCCTAAGCAAGTAACGAGGCCCTTAAGTTGATAGTGGTCTATGTATGTTCCGGGGTCCCATACTTTATTTGTCAACTCCTTTTCTTCTTGATCTTCATGCTTCCAATAGGGTAACAAACTTATTGAATTCTCCTTGTAACTCATACTCATCATCCTAGTCCCATTGAATTTGGCTTCACTCCACCTTTGAGACTCAAAGTTTGATATTCCATCCTTTATGCACCTTGATTCAAATTGTCCACCGGCATCTAATCCGTTCTTACTCTCTAGCCCACAAAGAGCTCTAAGTTGGTCGTCCGTTTCTAACAATGCATATTGATATGGGCCAAGAAAATTAAAGGATGAGATGATTACCCACTCGATTTGTGATTGGGACGGCGACTTAGCAAGGAAGGTATCCAATGGTCTTGACATTGTAGGTTCCACTTCCTTTGGCTCCTCCATGATGATTTCCATCTTTGGATAACTTTCTTTAAATTCTTCTTGTTTGCTAACTTCCTTCAAACCTTTATCATTGATCAGGTCATGTGTTGGAGGTTGCGTACCCTCCTTAACATTGATTTCACATTCGATGGGGGAAGCTTCAACAAGATCACCATTGTAACTTGATGTAGAGTTATTTTAGGGTTTCTAGAGTTTTCTAGGGTTTTTAGGGTTTTCTAGAATTTTTTAGGTTTTTCCTGGGTTTTTAGGGTTCTCTAGGATTTTCTAGCATTTTCTAGGATTCTCTAGGGTTTCTAGGGTTTTTTAGAAATTTCTAGGCTTTTCCAGGATTTTCTAGAATTTTTTAGGATTTTCTAAAGATTTTAAGGATTTTCTAGGGTTATCTAGGATTTTATAGTGTTTTTAGGATTTGCTACGATTTTCTTAGAGTTTTCTAGGGTTATCTAGGGTTATCTAGGGTTTTTTAGAGTGTTTAGGGTTTTTTAGGGTTATCTAGGGTTATCTTATGCTTTTTAGGATTTTCTAGGGTTATCTAGGGTTTTCAAGGATTTCCTAGTGTTTCTTAGGGTTTTCTAGGTTTTTTAGGACTTTGTAGGGTTTTCTAGGATTTTTTAAGATTCTCTTCCGATTTCTTGAGTTTTCTTGGGGTTCTTAGATTTTTCTAGGGTTATCTAGGGTTTTCTCGGATTTTTTTTGGGTTTTCTAGGGTCTTTTAGGATTATTTAGAGTTCGTTAGGATTTTCTAGGTTTTTTAGGATTTTCTAGCACTTTTATGGTTATCTAAGGGTTTTGAGTGTTTTTTCGGATTTTCTAGGGATTTGTTGGGCTTTTAGGGTTTTCTAGGGGTTTTTAAGATTTTCTAGGATTTTTTAGGGTTTTCTAGGTTTTTTAGGGGTTTTTTAGTGTTTTTAGAGTTTTCTAAAGTTATATAGGATGTTTAGGATTTTCTAGAATTTTTTAGAGTTTTCTAGGATTTTCTAGGGTTCTCTAGGATTTTCTAGGGTTTTCTAGGGTGTTTTTGGTTCTCTAGGGTTTTCTTGGGTTTTTAGGATTTTCTATAGTTTCCTAGGGGTTTTTAGGCTTTTCTTGAATTTTCTAGGAATTTTTAGGGTTTTCTAGGGTTATTTTAGATTTTCTAAGATTTTCTAGGGTTTTTAGGATTTCTAGAGTTTTCTAGGGATTGGTAGGATTGTTTAGGGTTTTCAATGATTTTTAGGGATTTTTAGGGTTTTCTAGGATTGTCTAGAATTTTTTAGGGTTTTCTAGTATTTTCCAGTGTTATCTAAGATTTTCTAGGGTTTTTTAGGATTTTCTAGGGTGTTTACGGTTTTCATGGGTTTTCTAGAATTTTTATGGTTTTCTAGGTATTTTTAGGATTTTCTAGGTTTATATAAGATTTTCTAGGATTTTTAGGATTTTCTAGAGTTTTTTAGGTATTTTTAGGGTTTTCTAGGATTTTTTAGTGTTATATAGTGTTTGCGAGGTTTATCTGGGGTTTTCTAGGGTTATCTAGGATTTTGTAGAGTTTTTAAGGGTTTTTTAGGATTTTCTAGGGTTATCTAGATTTTTTTTGGATTTTTAGGATTCTCTAGGGTTTTCTAGTGGTTTTTAGGATTTTCTAAGGTTATCTAGGGTTTTCTAGAGTTTTTTAGGATTTTCTAGAGTTTTAGGGTTTGCTAGGATTTTTTAGTATTTTCTAGGATTTATTAGGATTTTTTAAAGGTTTCAAGTTTTTTTTAGATGTTTTTATGGTTTTCTAGGATTTTCTAGGGTTTTTTAAGATTTTATAGGGTTTTCTAAGGTTTTTTAGGGTTTTCTAGGATTTTTTTAGGGTTATCTAGGGTTTTATGGGTTTTTAGGTTTTGCTAGGATTTTTTAGGGTTTTCAAGGCTTTTTTCGTGGTTTTTATGGTTTTTTAGGGTTTTTAGGGTTTTCTACAATTATCTAGGGTTATCTAGATTTTTCTAGGATTTTCATGGATTTCTAGAGTTTTCTAGGATTTTTTTACAATTTTCTAGGGTTTCCTAGGGGTTTTTAGTGTTTTCTAGAATTTTTTAGGGTTTGCTAGGATTTTTTAATGTTTTCAAGAGTTAGGGGTTTTTCAGATTATCTAGGGTTTTTCTAGAGTTTTTTAAGGATTTCTAGGTTTTTTAGGGTTTTTAAGGGTTTTTAGTGTTTTCTAGAGTTTTTTAGGGTTTGCCAGGATTTTTTAGGGTTTTCAAGGGTTTTTAGGGATTTTTAGGGTTTTCTAGGATTTTCTAGGATCTTTTAGGGTTTTCTAGAGTTATCTAGGGTTATTTACGGTTTTCTAGGGTTTGTTAGGATTCCTAGGATTTTTAGGATTTTCTAGATTTTTTAAGGTTTTCTAGGGTTTGCCAGGAATTTAGTGTTTTTATGGATTTTTCAGGGTTTTCTAGGATTTTTTTAGTTTTTTAGGGTTTTCTAGGATTTCCTAGGAATTTTTAGGGTTTTCTATAGTTTTCTAGAGTTTTCAAGGTTTTCTAGGATTTTCTATGGTTTTTTAGGATTTTCTAGGGTTATCTAGGGCTTTTAGGACTTTCTAGGATTTATTAGGGTTTTCTAGGGGTTTTTAGGGTCTTCTAGGATTTTCTAGTGTTATCTTGAATTTTCTAGGGTTTTTAGGGTTTTTTAGGATTCTCTATAGTTTTTTTGGATTTTCTAGGATTTTTCAGAATTTTCTAGAGTTTTCTAGGGTTATCTAGGATTTTGAGGATTTTCGAGGATTTTTTAGAGTTTTCTAGGGTTTTTTAGGGTTTTAGAGGGTTTTCTAGAGTTTTCTTAGGTTATCTAAGGCTTATTAGGGTTTTTTAAGGTTTTCTAGGATTTTTTTAGGATTTTCAAGGGTTTTTTGGGAGGTTTTTAAGGTTTTTTGTAGTTTTTTGGATTTTCTAGGTTTTTCAAGGATTATCTAAGGTTTTTTTAGGTTTTCTAGGATTTTCTAGGATTTTTTATGATTTTTTTAGAGTTTTTTAGAGTTTTTATGATTTTCTAGGGTTTTCTAGGGTTTTTTAGGGTTTTCTAGTGTTGTCTAGGGTTTTCAAGGGTTTTTAGGATTACCTTGGGTTTTTAGGTGTTTTCTATAGTTTTCTAGTGTTTCATAGAGTTTTCTAAAGTTATCTAGGGTTTTTTAGTATTTTCTAGAGTTTTTTAGAATTTTTTAGGGTTTCTAGGGTTTTATAAGGTTTTATGGTTTTTTAGGATTTTTATGTTTTTCCAGGATTTTTAGGGTTTTTTAGGGTTCTCTAGGGTTTTCTAGTATTTTTTAGGATTCTCTAGGCTTTTCTAGGGGTTTCTAGGGTTTTTTAGAAATTTTTAGGCTTTTCTAGGATTTTCTAGGATTTTTTAGGATTTTCTAAGGTTTTTAAGGATTTTCTAGGATTATCTACGGTTTGTTGGGGTTATCTAAGATTTTATAGTGTTTTTAGGGTTTTCTAGGATTTTTGTAGAGTTTTCTAGGGTTATCTAGGGTTATCTAGGGTTATCTTATGCTTTTCAGGGTTTTCTAGGGTTATTTAGGGTTTCAAGGATTTCCTAGTATTTCATAGGGTTTTGTTGGGTTTTTTAAGTTTCTCTAGGGTTATCTAGGGTTTTCTCAGATTTTTTTGGATTTTCTAGGGTCTTTTAGGGTTATTTAGAGTTCGTTAGGATTTTCTAGGGTTTCCTAGGATTTTTTAGGTTTTTTAGGGTTTTCTAGCATTTTCTATAATTATCTAGGGTTTTTTTTAGTGTTTTTTAGGATTCTCTAGGGATTTGTAGAGTTTTCTAGGGGTTTTAGGATTTTCTAGGGTTTTTTAGAATTTTCTAGGGTATTTAAGGTTTTTATGGTTTTCTAAGGTTATATAAGATGTTTAGGATTTTCTAGGATTGTCTAGAATTTTTTAGGATTTTCTAGTGTTTTCGAGGGTTATCTAGAATTTTCTAGGGTTTTTTAGGGTGTTTAAAGGTTTTCAAGGGTTTTCTAGAATTTTTATGGTTTTCTAGGTTTTTCTAGGCTTTTCTAGGGTTATTTAAGATTTTCTAGGATTTTTTAGAATTTTCTAGGATTTTCTAGAGGTTTTTAGGATTTTCTAGAATTTTCTAGGGTTTTCTAGTGTTGTCTAGGATTTTCTAGGGTTATCTAGGGGTTTCTAGGGTTATCTAGGATTTTATATGGTTTTTAAGAATTTTTTAGGATTTTCTAGGGTTATCTAGAGTTTTTTTATTTTTAGGATTCACTAGGATTTTCTAGGAGGTTTTAGGATTTTCTAGTATTTTCTTGGGTTATTTAGGATTTTCTAGGGTTTTTAGGTTTTTCTAGGGTTATCTAGGGCTTTTTAGGGGTTTTTTGGGTTTTTTACCTTTTTTAGGGTTATCTAGGGTTTTTTATGAGTTTATAGGGTTTTCTAGGGTTTGCTAGGATTTTTTAGGGTTTTCAAGGTTTTTTTCGGAGTTTTTACGTTTTCTAAGATTTTCTAGGGTTTTTAGGATTTTTTACAGTTTTCTAGGGTTATCTAGGGTTTTCTAGGGTTTTTTTAGAATATCCTAGGGTTTTCTAGGGTTATTTAGAGTTTCCTAGGATTTTTAGACTTTTCTAGGGATTTCTAGGGTTTTATAAGGGTTTTTAGGGTTTTCTAGAGTTATCTAGGATTCTCTAGGGTTTTTATGGTTTTTTAGGGTTTTTAGGGATTTCTAGGATTTTTAGTGTTTTCTAGGGTTCTCTCGAGTTTGCTAGGATTTTTTAGGATTTTCAAGGGTTGTTTAGGGGTTTTTAGGTTTTTCTAGGGTTTTTAGGATTTTCTAGGGTTTTCTGGGATTTTCTAGAAGTTTTTAGGGTTTTCTAAGTTTTTTAGGGTTCTCTAGGGTTTTCTAGGGTTTGCTAGGATTTTTTAGGCTTTTCAAAGATTTTTTAGGGTTTTCTAGGGTTTTTCTAGGGTTTGCTAGGTTTTTTTACGGTTTTCTGAGGTCTTCTAGGGTCTTTTAGTGTTTTCAAGGATTTTTTTAGGGTTTTTTTGGTTTTCTAGAGTTTTCTTGGGTTATATAAGGCTTATTAGGGTTTTAAGGTTTTCTAGGGTTTTTAAAGGTTTTCTAGGGTTATCTAGAGTTTTCTAGAGTTTTTTGGTAGGTTTTTAATATTTTCTAGGGTTTTCTAGAGTTTTTAGGATTTTCTAGGATTTTCTAGGGTTATCTAGGGTTTTCTAAGGGTTTTTCAGGTTTTCTAGGGTTTTCTCAGAATTTTTATGATTTTCTAGAGTTTTTATGATTTTATAGAGTTTTCTATGATTTTTTAAGGTTTTCTAGGGTTATCTAGGGTTTTCGAGGGTTTTTAGAATTAGCTAGGGTTTTTTTAGGCATTTTTCATGGTTTTCTAGAGTTTTCTAGGGTTTTATAGGGTTTGCTAGGGATTTTTAGGGTTTACTATTATTTTTTAGGGGTTTTTAGTTTTTCTAGGGTTTCTATAGTTTTTAGGACTTTCTATGGTTTTCGAGGGTTTTCTATAGTTTTCTTAGATTTTCTAGAGTTTTTATGGTTTTCTAAGGTTTTCTAGGGTCTTTTAGAATTTTTTAGGGTTTTCTAGGGTTATCTTGAGTTTTCTAGGGTTTTTAGAATTTTCTAGGGATTTCTAGGGTTTTATAGGAATTTTTAGGGTTTTCTAGGATTTTCTAGGATTTTTAGGGTTTTTTAGGGTTTTCTGGGGTTTTTAGGGATTTCTAGGATTTTTAGTATTTTCTAGGGTTTTCTCAGGTTTGCTAGGATTTTTTTAGTTTTTAAGGGTTTTTAGGGGTTTTTAGTGTTTTCTAGGATTTCTAGAATTTTTTAGGGTTTTCTAAGGTTATCTAGGTTTATCTAGGATTTTGTAGGATTTTTAAGGGTTTTTTAGGGTTTTCTTGGGTTATCTTGGGTTTTTAAGCTTTTTTAGGGTTTTCTAAGGTTATCTAGAGTTTTCTAGGGTTTTCTAAAGTTTTCTTGGGTTAACTAGGATTTTCTAGGATTTTAAAGGGTTTTTAGGGTTTTCTAGGATTATCTAGAGTTTTCTAGAATTTTTAGGATTTTCTAGGATTTTCTAGGATTCTCCTAGGGTTTTCTAAGGTATTTTAATGATTTTTTGAACTTTATAGAGTTTTCTTGGCATTTTCTAAGGTTTTCTAGTGTTTTCTAGGATTTTCTAGGCTATTCTAGGGTTTGCAAGGGTTTTTCAGAGTTTTATACGGTTTCTAGGAGATTTTAGAATTTTTTAGGGTTTGTAGTGTTTTTTTAGGGTTTTCTACTGTTTTCTAGAGTTTTTTTACAGTTTTCTAGCGTTTTATAGAGTTTTTATGGTTTTCTAGGATTTTCTAGGATTTTTTAAGATTTTTAGGGTTTTCTAGGGTTATCTAGAGTTTTTTGGATTTTTAGGATTCTATAGGGTTTTCTAGGATTTTTAGGATTTTCTAGTATTTTCTAGGGTTTTTAGGGTTTTTTAGGATTTTTTTAGTATTTTCTAGGGTTTACTTGAATTTTCTAGGATTTTTTAGGGTTTTCAACGGTTTTTTAGAGGTTTTTAGGGTTTTCTATAATTCTCTAGGGTGTTTTAATATTTTCTAGGATTTTCTAGGGTTTTCTAGGGTTTTCAAAGATTTTTTAGGATTTTCTAGGTTTTTAGGGTTATCTAGGATTTTTATGGGTTTCTAGGGTTTGCTAGGATTTTTTAGGGTTTTCAAGGTTTTTCTAGTGTTTTTAGGGTTTTCTACAGTTTTCTAGGGTTATCTAGGATTTTCTAGGATTTTTAGGGATTTCTAGGGTGTTTTTACAGTTTTCTGGGATTTTCTAGGATTTTTTAATATTTTCTAGGATTTTTTAGGGTTTGCTAGGATTTTTTAAGGTTTTCAAGAGTTTTTAGGGGTTTTTTAGATTATCTAGGATTTTCTAGAGTTTTTTAAGGATTTCTAGGGTTTTTAGGATTTTTAAGGGTTTTTTAGTATTTTCTAGGGTTTTCTAGAGTTTGCTAGGATTTTTTAGGGTTATCAAGGGTTTTTAGGAATTTTTAGGGTTTCTAGGATTTTCTAGGATTTTTAAGGCTTTTCTAGGGTTATCTAGGGTTATTTAGGGTTTTCTAGCATTTTTTAGGATTCCTAGGGTTTTTAGGATTTTTTAAGGTTTCTAGGGTTTGCCAGAAATTTTTAGTGTTTTTAAGGATTTTTCAGGGTTTTCTAGGTTTTTTATAATTTTCTAGTATTTTCTAGGATTTCCTAAGATTTTTTAGGATTTTCTACAGTTTTCTAGGATTTTTTTTACAGTTTTCTAGAGTTTTTTTAAGCATTTCTATGTTTTTTAGGGTTTTTTAGGATTTTTAGGATTTTCTAGGGTTATCTAGGGTTTTCTAGGGTTTTTAAAACTTTCTAGGATTTACTACGGTTTTCTAGGAGTTTTTAGGGTCTTCTAGGATTTTCTAGCGTTATCTTAGATTTTCTAGGGTTTTTAGGGGTTTCTATGATTTTTTTGAGTTTTCTAGGATTTTTAGGGTTTTCTAGGGTTATCTAGGATTTTCAAAGATTTTTTAGAGTTTTCTAGGATTATCTAGGGTTATCTAGGGTTTTTAGAGTTTTTTAAAAATTTTCTAGAATTTTCTTGGTTTATCTAAGACTTATTAGAGTTTTTAAGGGATTTTAGGGTTTTTAGTGTTTTCTAGTGTTATCTAGGGTTTTCAAGGGTTTTTTGGGAGGTTTTTAGGATTTCTAGAATTTTCTAGAGTTTTTAGGAATTTCTAGGATTTTCTAGGGTTATCTAGGGTTATCTAAGATTTTTTCAGGTTTTCTAAGGTTTTCTAGGGTTTTTTACGGTTTTCTAAAGTTTTCTAGAGTTTTTATGATTTTTTAGGGTTTTCTAGGATTTTTTAGGGTTTTCTAGGGTTATCTAGGGTTTTCACGGGTTTTTAGGATTACCTAGGGTTTTTAGGCATTTTCTATAGTTTTCTAGTGTTTTCTAGAGTTTTCTGAGGCTTTTTAGGGTATGTTAGAATTTTTTTAGGGTTTTTTATCATTTTTAGGGGTTTTAGGATTTCTAGGGTTTCTATAGTTTTTAGGACTTTCTAGGTTTTTCTAAGGTTTTCTATAGTTTTCTCGGATTTTCTAGAGTTTTTACGGTTTTCTAGGGTTTTTTAGGATTTTCTAGGCATTTTCTAGGGTTATCTAGAGTTTTCTAGTGTTATCTAGAGTTTTCTAGGGATTTTAGAACTTTCTAGGATTTACTAGGATTTTCTACGAGTTTTTAGGGTCTTCTAGGATTTTCTAGTGTTATCTTGGATTGTCTATGGTTTTTAGGGTTTTATAGGGTTTTCTTTGGTTTTTTCGGATTTTCTAGGATTTTTGGGTTTTCTAGGGTTATCTAGGATTTTCTAGGTTTTTGAGGATTTTCAAGGATTTTTTAGAGTTTTCAAGGGTTATCTAGGGTTATCTAGGGTTTTTTAGGATTTTTTTGGGTTTTCTAGAGTTTTCTTGGGTTATCTAAGGCTTATTAGGGCTTTAAGATTTTCTAGGATTTTTAAGGTTTTCTAGGGTTATCTAGGGTTTTCTAGAGTTTTTTGGCAGGTTTTTAAGGTTTTCTAGAATTTTCTGGAGTTTTTAAGAGTTTCTAGGGTTTTCTAGGATTATCTAGGGTTTTCTAAGGTTTTTTCAGGTTTTCTAAGGTTTTCTTAGATTTTTTATGATTTTCTAGAGTTTTTATGATTTTATAGAGTTTTCTAGGATTTTTTTAGGTTTTCTAGGGTTATCTAGGGTTTTCGAGGATTTTTAGAATTACCTAGGATTTTTTAGGCGTTTTTCATGGTTTTCTAGTGTTTTCTAGAGTTTTCTAAAGTTTTCTAGGGTTTGCTAGGTTTTTTAGGGTTTACTATTATTTTTTAGGGGTTTTTAGGTTTTCTAAGGTTTCTATAGTTTTTAGGACTTTCTACGATTTTCTAGGGTTTTCTATAGTTTTCTTAGATTTTCTAGAGTTTTTATGGTTTTTTAAGGTTTTCTAGGGTCTTTTAGAATTTTCTAAGGTTTTCTAAGGTTATCTTGAGTTTTCTAGGGTTTTTAGAATTTTCTAGGGATTTCTAGGGTTTTATAGGAGTTTTTGGAGTTTTTTAGGATTTTCTAGGATTTTTAGGGTTTTTTAGGGTTTTCTGGGGTTTTTAGGGATTTCTAGAATTTTTAGTGTTTTCTAGGGTTTTCTCAGGTTTGCTAGGATTTTTTTGAGTTTTTAAGGGTTTTTAGGGGTTTTTAGTGTTTTCTAGGATTTCTAGAATTTTCTAGGGTTTTCTAGGGTTATCTAGGATTTTGTAGGATTTTTAAGGGTTTTTAGGATTTTCTTGGGTTATCTTGGGTTTTTAGGCTTTTTTAGGGTTTTCTAAGGTTATCTAGAGTTTTCTAGGGTTTTCTAAAGTTTTCTAGGGTCAACTAGGATTTTCTTGAATTTTTAAGGGTTTTTAGGGTTTTCTAGGATTATCTAGAGTTTTCTAGAATTTTTAGGATTTTCTAGGGTTTTCTAGGATTCTCCTAGGATTTTCTAAGGTTTTTTTAATGATTTTTAGAACTTTATAGAGTTTTCTTGGCATTTTCTAGGGTTTTCTAGTATTTTTTAGGATTTTCTAGGCTATTCTAGGGTTTGCTAGGGTTTTTAAGAGTTTTCTAAGGTTTTTAGGGTTTGTCGAGTTTTTTTAGGGTTTTCTACCATTTTCTAGATATTTTTTTACAGTTTTCTAGCGTTTTCTAGAGTTTTTATGGTTTTCTAGGATTTTCTAGGATTTTTAAAGATTTTTTAGGATTTTCTAGGGTTATCTAGAGTTTTTTTGGATTTTTAGGATTCTATAGGGTTTTCTAGTGGTTTTTAGGATTTTCTAGTATTTTCTAGGGTTTTTAAGATTATCTAGGATTTTTAGGTTTCTCTTGGGTTTTTTAGTGTTTTCTAGAGTTTACTCGAATTTTCTAGGATTTTTTAGGGTTTTCAACGATTTTTTAGAGGTTTTTAGGATTTTCTATAATTTTCTAGAATTTTTTAATATTTTTTAGGATTTTCTAGGGTTTTCTAGGGTTTTCAAGAATTTTTTAGGATTTTCTAGGTTTTTAGGGTTATTTAGGATTTTTATGGGTTTCTAGGGTTTGCTAAGATTTTTTAGGGTTTTCAAGGTTTTTTTTCTAGGTTTTCTAGGTTTTCTAGGATTTTTTAGGGTTTTCTACAATTTTGTAGGGTTATCTAGGGTTTTCTAGGATTTTTAGGGATTTCTAGGGTTTTTTTTATAGTTTTCTGGGGTTTCCTAGGGTTTTTTAGTGTTTTCTAGGATTTTCTAGGGTTTGCTACGATTTTTTTAGGTTTTCAAGAGTTTTTAGGGGTTTTTCAGATTATCTAGGGTTTTCTAGAGTTTTTTAAGGATTTCTAGGATTTTTTAGGGTTTTCGAGGGTTTTTTAGTATTTTCTAGGGTTTTTGAGGGGTTTTTAGTGTTTTCTAGGGTTTTCTAGGGTTTGCTAGGATTTTTTAGGGTTTTCAAGGGTTTTTAGAGATTTTTAGGGTTTTCTAAGATTTTCTAGGATTTTTTATGCTTTTCTAGGGTTATCTAGGATTTTATAGGTTTTTTAGGATTCCTAGTATTTTTAGGATTTTCTAGGTTTTTTTAAGGTTTTTAGGGTTTGCCATAAATTTTTAGTGTTTTTAAGGATTTTTTCAGGGTTTTCTAGGTTTTTATAGTTTTCTAGTGTTTTCTAGGATTTCTTAGCATTTTTAGGGTTTTTTACAATTTTTAGGGTTTTTTTTACAGTTTTCTAGAGTTTTTTATGGTTTTCTATATTTTTCTAGGAGTTTTTTAGGATTTTCTAGGGTTATCTAGGGTTTTCTAGGGTTTTTAGAACTTTCTAGGATTTAGTAGAATTTTCTAGGAGTTTTTAGGGTCTTCTATGGTTTTCTAGTGTTATCTTGGATTTTCTAGGGTTTTTAGGGTTTTCTAGGGTTTTCTATGGTTTTTTCGAGTTTTCTAGCGTTTTTAGGATTTTCTAGGGTTATCTTAGATTTTCTAGGGTTATCTAGGATTTTCAAGGATTTTTTAGAGTTTTCTAGGATTATCTAGGCTTATCTAGGATTTTTTGGGTTTTTTAGGATTTTCTAGAATTTTTCTGGGTTATCTAAGGTTTATTAGGATTTTTAAAGGTTTTCTAGAGTTTGTTTAGGGTTTTCTAGTGTTATCTAGTATTTTCAAGGGTTTTTTGGGAGGTTTTTAATGTTTTCTAGGATTTTCTTGAGTTTTTAGGATTTTCTAGGATTTTCTAGGGTTATCTAGGGTTATTTAAGATTTTTTCAGGTTTTTTAAGGTTTTCTAGAGTTTTTTACCGTTTTCTAAAGTTTTCTAGAGTTTTTATGATTTTCTAGGGTTTTCTAGGATTTTTTAGGATTTTCTAGAGTTATCTAGGGTTTTTGAGAGTTTTTAGGATTACCTAGGGTTTTTTAGTCATTTTCTATGGTTTTCTAGTGTTTTCTAAGGTTTTCTAGGGCTTTTTAGGGTTTGCTAGGGTCTTTTTAGGGTTTTCTATTATTTTTTAGGGGTTTTTAGGTTTTATAGGGTTTCTATGGTTTTTAGGACTTTCTAGGTTTTTCTAGGGTTTTCTATAATTTTCTTAGATTTTCTAGAATTTTTATGGTTTTTTAGGATTTTCTAGGGTTATCTAGAGTTTTCTAGGGTTATCTAGAATTTTCTAGGGTTTTTAGAACTTTCTTGGATTTACTAGGGTTTTCTAGGGATTTTTAGGGTCTTCTAGGGTTTTCTAGAGTTATCTTGGATTGTCTAGAGTTTTTAGGGTTTTCTAGAATTTTCTATGGTTTTTTCGGGTTTTCTAGAATTTTTTAGGGTTTTCTAGGGTTATCTTGGATTTTCTAGGCTTATCTAGGATTTTCTAGGGTTTTGAAGATTTTCAAGGATTTTTTAGAGTTTTCTAGGGTTATCAAGGGTTATCTAGGGTTTTTTAAGATTTTCTAGAGTTTTCTTGGGTTATCTAGTGCTTATTAGGGTTTTTAAGGTTTTCTAGGATTTTCTAGGGTTATCTAGGGCTTTCTAGAGTTTTTTGCGAGGTTTTTAAGGTTTTCCAGAGTTTTTAGGATTTTCTAGGGTTTTCTAGGGTTATCTAGGGTTATCTAAGGTTTTTTCAAGTTTTCTAGAGTTTTCTAGAGTTTTTATGATTTTCTATTGTTTTCTAGGATTTTTTAAGGTTTTCTAGGATTATTTAGGATTTTCGAGGGTTTTTAGAATTACCTAGGGTTTTTAGGCATTTTTCATGGTTTTCTAATGTTTTCTAGAAATTTCTAGGGTTTGCTAGGGTTTTTTTAGGGTTTACTATTATTTTTTAGGGGTTTTTAGGTTTTCTAAGGTTTCTATAGTTTTTAGGACTTTTTAGCGTTTTCTATAGTTTTCTTAGATTTTCTAGAGTTTTAATGGTTTTCTAGGGTGTTCTAGGGTCTTTTAGAATTTTCTAGGGTTTTCTAGGGTTATCTTGAGTTTTCTAGGGTTTTTAGAATTTTCTAGGATTTTATAGGGTTTTTAGGGTTTTCTAGGATTTTTTAGGGTTTTTAGAATTTTTTAGAATTTTCTGGAGTATTTAGGGATTTCTAGGATTTTTTGTGTTTTCTAGGGTTCTCTCAGGTTTGCTAGGACTTTTTTGGATTTTCAAGGGTTTTTTAGGAGTTTTTAGGATTTTCTAGGGTTTTTTAGAATTTTCTAGGATTTTCTGGGGCTTTCTAGAAGTTTTTAGGGTTTTCTAAGGGTTGCTAGGATTTTTTAGGATTCTCAATGGTTTTTTATGGTTTTCTTGGATTTTTTAGGATTTTCTAGGGATTTCTGGGGTTATCTAGGGTTTTCTAGGATTTTTTAATATTTTCTAGGGTTTTTCTAGGGTTTGCTAGGGTTTTCTGACGTCTTCTAGTGTTTTTTAGTGTTTTCTAGAGATTTCTAGGATTTTTTAGGGTTTTCAAGGGTTTTTAGGGGTTTTTTAGGGTTTTCTAGGATTTTCTATAGTTTTTAGGATTTCTTAGGATCTTCTAGAGATTTTTAGGGTTTTCTAGGGTTTTTAGTATTTTCTAGAGTTTGCTAAGATTTTTAGGAGTTTTTAGGACTTTCTTATCTTTTCTAGTATTTTTAAGAGTTTTCTAGGGTTTTTTAGGGTTATTTAAAGTTTTGTAGAATTTTTTAGGGTTTTCTAGGTTTTTAGAGGTTTCTAGGATTCTTTACGATTTTTTAGGATTTTCTAGGGTTTACTAGGAGTTTTTAGCGTTTTAAAGAATTTATTAGGGGTTTTTAGGGTTTTCTAGGGTTTCTTAGGGTTTTTCTAGGGTTTCTAGGGCTTCATAGGTGATGATAAGTCATCTTAGCCTAGTTACACTAGTCTTTTTCTTTGTTTTCATTAGGTTTTATGCACTTTCTTGTATTCTAAGTAAGTGATTTGGATTGGAAATGCATGGTTTCCTTGAATCAAACAACCACCATATAATTGATGCTAAATCATGAGGTTTAGGCTAAATTTAATTGCATTTTAATGATTTATAAACCTTGTGAATTTGGTGATACTTTGATTGGTTGTTTTGATTAATTGTAGGTGAAGAAAAGAAGAAAACGTGGCCTAAAAAGTGTGGCTAAAGAAAGAAAGTGTGGCAAAGAAAGAAGGAAGTGTGGCGCATGAAACCTTGAAGCTCATTCCAAGAGCACCAATGCTCACTAAGTGAGCGCTACACTCATTCCCATGGGACCAAGGCACAATGCTCTGCTCACTTTGTGAGCTGAGCACAATAGGAAGCCAAGAAACAAGGAGAAGAAAAACAATGCTCAGCTCACCAAGTGAGCATTGTCAAAAGCATTGAGGAATAATTCAAAGAAAATAAGTTGCAAAGTGCATGCCCCAAGACTTGAACCCATGACCAAAGGGGGTGAGGGAGGCGCTACTCACAAGGAAAATAAGCCAAAAATAGGCAAAATGCCACCTCCAGGATTCGAACTCAACACCTCAAGGAAGCAAGGAGCAAGGCACCACAAGAAAACTAAGGAAAAGCTCCAACGCATGCATTCAGCAAGTTTCGAACCAAGGACCTCTCCTTGTGAGCGCCAATGCTCAGCTCACTTAGCGAGCAGAGCGCTATTCTTGGTGCAAGGGGGCACATCTTGGCACGGCCAGGAAGGAGTGAAGCGCACCAAATTGGCACCGAGGCACCAATGCTCAGCTCAACTTGTGAGCTGAGCATTCCCCTGATGCTTGGCACGGTGCAAAGGAATCAACACAAGGCCTCAATGCTCAGCTCAACTTGTGAGCTGAGCATCCTCCTGGAACCACATTCTTCATGGGCTGAAAAATCAATCAAAAATCCAATTAAATTCAAATCTTCACCAAATCAAAAGCCCATCCAAATTCCAAAATCCAAGAATAGAAAGTGTATAAATAGGAGCTAGTTTGATGTAAGGAGGACCTTCCTTCTTTTTTTTAGAACCTCTAGAATCACTTTTGAATTTTCCTTTTTACTTCATTTTCATTTTAAGCTTTTATTTTTAAATTGAGATCGGAGAGAATTGGGAAGGAGAATTGATCTCTCTTCTTCCTTGTTCTTGTTTGAGCACTCTTTACTTTTTATTTTGGATCTTGGGTGAAGAATTGAAGAACTTATGTTTCAATCTCACCTTGTGATCTCTTGTTTTACTTTTCTGCATAATTGAATTTCAATCTCTATGTACTGCTTCATCTTCTACTCTTTCTGCAATTTACTTTCCTTCATTTCTTTTGCAATTGTTCTTGTTGGATCAAGGAAGGATTTGAGATCTAGACTTATTATCTAGTCTCTTCCACTCCTGAGATCTTCAATCCTCTTTTAAATTGCTGCAAATTAAGCATCGCTCATTTTCTGTTTTTAAATCTTCAAAGCATTTTTACTTTTTCTGTTGAGATCTATTTCCATTTAATCAATCCTCTACTCTTCTATTTGTTGCAATTTACCTTTGCTTGTTTAAATTCTGCAATCCCAACTCCCAATTCCTTTTATGATTCAAGCAATTTACATTTCTTGCACTTTAAGCTTCAGTTATTTACATTACTTGCACTCTAAGATTCAGTCTCTTTACTTTCTTGCTCTTTGATTTACTGCAATATTCCCTTCTCTCTTTACATTCCAAGCAATTTAGCTTCTGTTAATGATAAACCAATCAACCAATACTTGATTTGCTTGACTAAATCAACCACTAAACTAAAATTGCTCAATCCTTCAATCCCTGTGGGATCGACCTCACTCTAAGTGAGTTTTACTACTTGATGCGACCCGGTACACTTGCCGGTGAGTTTTGTGTTGGATCGTTTTCCACACATCAAGTTTTTGGCGCCGTTGCCGGGGATTGAAATAGATTGACAATGATTAAGTGAAGTGGAGGTCTAGATCAAGCACTTTTTCTTTTCTGTTTCTTTAATTTTTGACTGACCCACTAACTGTTTGAATTTTTGCTTAAGCTAACTCAAATTTCATTCTAGAAATAGATTGAAGTGTCACTGGTTTTGTGTGTTTCTTATGTTTTGTTTATATGACAGATACAAGAAGAGCTACACCCATCTTTCATGAACAAGACGAACGAACCCTCAGGAGATTAAGAAGAGCTGAAAGAGGGAAAAACATTGTTGGAGAGGAGGAGTCAGAAGAAGAATTTCAAGACATGGAGGAACATTCAACCAATCCACCATGAGGAGTAGCTAACAACAACAACAATCCACCACAGAGG
Source organism: Arachis hypogaea (assembly GCF_003086295.3). Lineage (NCBI taxonomy): Eukaryota > Viridiplantae > Streptophyta > Magnoliopsida > Fabales > Fabaceae > Arachis > Arachis hypogaea. The sequence goes on along the minus strand of NC_092041.1, from coordinate 20,563,153 downwards.
AGAGTTTTGGCCTCTTACACATTTGCAAATCCCAGACATTGTGGAAGCAGCATTTTAACTCCAAATGTCAATGCAAACAATTTTGAACTAAAGCCATAACTTATCACTCTCGTTCAAAATAATTGCTCTTATGGAGGAGGACCACTTGAAGACCCCAATCAACACTTGTCTACCTTCTTGAGGATTTGTGACACGGTCAAAACCAATGGTGTGCCTCCTGACAGCTACAAGCTACTGCTCTTTCCATTCTCTCTCAGAGACAAAGCCACTCAATGGTTGGAATCCTTCCCAAGAGACAGCATCAACAATTGGGATGATTTGGTAACCAAGTTTCTTGCCAAATTTTACCCACCTCAAAGGGTCATTAGGTTGAAGACTGAGGTACAAATATTCACACAAATGGAGGCTGAACCCATCTATGAGGCATGGGAGAGATACAAGGCTCTGATCAGGAAGTGTCCCTCTGAAATGTTCACTGAATGGGATAAGTTGCAGAATTTTTATGAAGGTTTAACATTGAAATCCCAGGAAGCATTGGATCACTTAGCTGGAGGCTTTTTGCAACTCATGAAAACTGCAGAGGAAGCCCAGAATCTCATTGATATAGTGGCCAACAACCAGTACTTCTTTGCTCACCAAAGGCAACGTCAACCATCACAAAGGAAAGGAGTGATGGAGTTGGAAGGAGTGGATTCAATCCTAGCTCAAAACAAAATGATGCAACAGCAAATTCAACAACAATTTGAGCAAATGGCCAAGAGGATTGACAATATCCAAGTTGCAGCAGTCAACACAAGCCAACCATCAACTACTTGGGGGCAAAATGAAGAAATTCAAGAGGAGCAACAGCAAGAGCAAGTCCAGTACATGCACAACCAAAATTCTGGATCAAATGAAGTCTATGGTGATACTTACAATCCCTCTTGGAAAAACCATCCCAACCTCAGATGGGGAGACAACCACAATCAAATTCAGCAGCCATGGCAAAGGAACTCAACCCAAAGCAATTGGAAAAACACAAACCATAACAACCAGCCGAATACTAACCAAAACACATACAGAAAACCACAAAACACTTACCCCAACTCTAACCATCATCCATCCAACAACCAAGTCTCTAACCAAAGTACATACCCTCAACCCTCAACATCCCACAATCAACCAATCTCACAAGATTCCTAGAGGATCACTAATCTGGAGATGCTCATGGAAAAGTGGATAAAGCAACAAGAAATGACAACAAGGAACCAGGAAGCCTCATTGAAGAACATGGAGAGGCATATTGGGCAAATCTCCAAGCAGATTTCTGTTGAGAAACCATCAAACTCACTACCAAGTGACACCATTCCTAATCCAAAAGAGGAGTGCAAGGCAATACAGCTAAGGAGTGGAAAGGTCCTGGTGAAAAATGAAGAAGCTACCAAGAAGCCAAAGGAAAGTGAAGAGAAACAAGCTGAAGAAGAGGCATCCAATGATGAAGATGCAACAGCAAGCAAGCAGCCTCAGAATCAGCCTCAAGAAAAAGAAGACTAGGCACCAAAATTTAGAAAAGAGAAGGAAGCAATGGGAAAGTCAACAAAGGAACAAAAGCAGGAAGTGAACTTCACACCACCTTTGCCATATCCTCAAAGGTTCAACAAGGAGACTAAGGACCAACACTTTCCAAAATTTCTTGAAGTCTTCAAGAAGTTGGAGATCAATATTCCTTTGGCTGAAGCATTAGAACAGATGCCCCTGTATGCAAAATTCTTGAAAGAGCTTATCAACAAGAAGAGGAGTTGGCAAGAAAAGGAGACTATACTTCTCACTGAAGAATGTAGTGCTGTGATTCAAGGATGTATTCCACCAAAGCTCACAGATCCAGGGAGCTTTGTAGTTTCATGCACCATAGGCAAAACGACCCTGGATAAAGCTCTCTGTGACCTTGGTGCGAGTATTAATCTGATGCCGTTATCAATGATGAGAAAACTTGCTATAGAAGAACTCAAAACCTACCAGGATGTCTCTGGTGATGGCTGACAGATCAATCAAGACACCCAATGGTATTGTGGAAAATCTATTAGTAAAGGTTGGGGAGTTCATCTTCCCTGCAGACTTTGTAATTCTAGATACAGAGGAAGAAGGAAACAATTCAATCATTTTGGGAAGACCATTCTTAGCCACGACCAGGGCCATTATTGATGTAGAGAAGGGAGAGATGATCTTTAGGGTGCATAATGAACAAATGGTCATCAATGTCTTCAAATCAATGCAACACCCCCCTGAACATGAAAGCTATATGAAGGTGGATGTGATAGAAAGTCTGGTAGAGGAAATGCTAGAAATTACTTGTCATGAGCAACAGGAAGAAGAAGTGGTAGAAATTTCCAATGAAGACAGGGAGAAAGAGAAGCCAAAACAGGAGTTGAAGCCTCTCCCCCCTCACCTCAAATATGTGTTCCTGAGAGAAGAAGAGACCCTACCAGTAATCATTAACTCCTCCTTAAATATGGAAGAAGAAACAAGGTTGATTGAAGTATTGAAAGCCCACAAAACAGCTTTGGGTTGGACAATTGAAGATATAAAAGGCATCAGCCCAACCATTTGTATGCACAAAATTTTACTTGAAGAAGAATCAAAGCCTGTGATTCAACCTCAAAAAAGACTCAACCCAGCCATGAAGGAGGTGGTTCAAAAAGAGGTCATCAAGTTATGGAATGCTGGAATAATTTTTCCAATTTCTGACAGCTCATGGGTGAGCCCGGTTCAAGTAGTGCCAAAAAAGGAAGGGATGACGGTCATCACTAATGAGAAGAACGAGTTGATCCCTACCAGAACAGTGACTGGGTGGAGGATGTGCATAGACTATAGAAGACTGAATGATGCCACAAGGAAAGATCATTTCCCTCTCCCATTCATTGATCAGATGCTGGAAAGATTGGCCGGCCATGCCTATTATTGCTTCCTGGATGGATATTCCGGGTACAACCAAATCGTGGTAGACCCCAAGGACCAAGAGAAGACTGCCTTCACATGTCCATTTGGAGTTTTTGCATACAGGAGGATGCCTTTTGGGTTATGCAACGCCCCAGCCACGTTTCAGAGGTGTATGCTTTCCATTTTTTCTGATATGGTTGAAAAATTTTTAGAAGTCTTCATGGATGATTTTTCTGTCTTCGGAAATTCATTTAATACTTGTTTGCATCATTTAACTCTTGTTTTGAAAAGATGCCAAGAAACTAACTTGGTCTTGAACTGAGAAAAATGCCATTTCATGGTTCCTGAAGGGATAGTTCTTGGGCATAAAGTGTCATGCAAAGGTATAGAAGTTGATAAAGCAAAAATAGAAATTATTGAAAAACTTCCTATACCCGTTAATGTGAAAGCAGTAAGAAGTTTTCTTGGGCATGCTGGTTTTTACAGAAGGTTTATCAAAGATTTCTCAAAAATAGCAAAGTCGTTGAGCAATTTGCTAGTGATTAATAACCCTTTCAATTTTGATGGCAACTGTAAGCATGCCTTTGAGACCTTAAAGAGAAAACTCATCACAGCACCAATCATCACACCACCTGATTGGAACTTACCTTTTGAACTTATGTGTGATGCAAGTGACCTTGCTATTGGTGCTGTGCTGGGACAAAAGAAAGATAAGTTGCACTATGTCATATACTATGCCAGCAAAGTATTAAATGAAGCACAGAAAAATTATACCACCACTGAGAAAGAACTTCTAGCAATTGTTTATGCATTTGATAAGTTTAGGCAATACTTGATTGGCTCAAAAGTTATAGTGTACACTGACCATGCCGCTCTCAAGTATTTAATGTCTAAACAGGATTCAAAGCCCAGGCTTATTAGGTGGGTGCTGCTGCTACAAGAGTTTGATATTGAAGTAAGAGATAGGAAGGGAAGTGAAAATCAAGTGGCAGATCATTTATCAAGAATACCACAGGAAGCCTATCAAGATAGACCACAACAAGTAAATGAGAATTTCCCTGATGAGCACTTGTTCCAAATTCAACAAGCTCCTTGGTTCACTGACATAGCAAACTACAAAGTAGGAAGGAAGATACCTCAAGACTTTTCTAGGCAACAAGTGAAAAAGTTACTCAATGAAGCAAAGAAGTTCTTGTGGGACGAACCCTTTTTATTCAAGAGGTGCTCTGATGGAATGATAAGGAGATGTGTCCATGAAAATGAAATGAAGGACATATTATGGCACTGTCATGGTTCAGCATATGGTGGACACTTTGGACCAGAGAGAACAGCTGCAAAGGTACTACAAAGCGGTTTTTATTGGCCAACTATCTTTAAGGATGCCAGAGAGTTTGTTCACCAATGCAATGAATGCCAAAGAGCTGGAGGATTGACAAAAAGGAATGAGATGCCTCAGAATTTCATCTTGGAATTAGAGCTATTTGACCTATGGGGTATTGATTTCATGGGGCCTTTTCCCCCTTCTTACTCTTTCAGATACATCTTGGTGGCAGTGGAGTATGTCTCAAAGTGGGTAGAAGCCATAGCCACAACCACTTGTGATGCACAGATTGTCCTTCAATTCCTTAAGAAGCATATCTTCACCAGATATGGAGTACCCAAGGGTCTTGTCAGCGATGGTGGTGGCCACTTCTGTAATAAACAAATGGAGAAGCTCCTCCACAAATATGGAGTAATCCATAAAGTAGCCACACCATACCATCCTCAGACTAATGGCCAGGCTGAATTAGCAAATAGAGAGTTGAAAAGAATTTTAGAAAAAACAGTGGGAAGCACAAGGAAAGACTGGGCCAGGAAGTTAGAAGATGCACTCTGGGCATACAGGACGGCTTTCAAAACTCCCATTGGAAAGTCCCCATTTCAGCTATTGTATGGAAAATCTTGTCACCTCCCTGTAGAGCTTGAACATAAAGCTTTTTGGGCCACTAAACTCCTCAATCTTGATGCTCAAGCAGCAGGAGAAAAGAGGCTACTACAACTAAATGAGTTGGATGAGTTTAGACTAGAAGCTTACGAGAATGCTAAGATATACAAGAAAAGAGCTAAGAGGTGGCATGACAAGAAGATCTCAAAGAAAGAGTTCAAACCAAGACAGCAAGTGCTCCTGTATAATTCAAGGCTCAAGATCTTTCCTGGCAAGCTCAAGTCCAAATGGACAGGTCCATATCTAGTAACAAAAGTTTTTCCTTATGGAAGTCTTGAGCTGTTAGACGAAGCCACACAGAACCACTTCATAACAAATGGGCACAGAGCAAAGCCGTATTTAGGAGGACAATGGGACAAGGAAAAAGAAGTTCAGAATCTGAACTGAACAAGTATAGAAGATGTCAAGCTAGTGACAATAAAAGAGCGCTTGTTGGGAGGCAACCCAACCTGAGGTAGTTTTCTTTTCATAAGCTATTTTAATAAAAAGGTCAATTAGTTTTATCTACATTGCAAGAAGCTAAGTTTGGTGTTGCACACCAGAACAATTTAAGGGAGAATGAAGGATTCTAAGTTTGGTGTTCCACCAAAATCTCATCATAAAACACATTCTCACTTTTTGCATAATGCTAGCCTCAAGTAATCAGATAAACTAGTTAACTATTTACTGTTTCATAATTTTTAGTGTTATTACCGTTAGCAAGGAAAAAGGATTTCACAGATAGTTAAATTGTGCATGAGAAATATTGGCAAGGAACTAAGTTTGGTGTTCACACACCAAAGTAAGTTCAAAAGTCCACAAACAAGCTTTGCAGATTAAACAGATACCTAAAGGGATTGAAAAGCAAGCAACGTTTAGAAAATATGCAGAAAATAGCCAACACATCAGGGAACATCTGCATTCTAACTTACAAGGAACAAATAGAAGGGAGAATGAAAAGTTGCAACATAACAGGTTGTATCCACACTTGATCTTTGTCTTTGTGTAATAACTCAATTCAAAGAGTCCTTTATGTCTAGATGAAATGATTACATAGTTGCAAATGGACGTACATACTAGAGAAAGCTATCTGCATAATTTCTGTATAGGTTATCTGTATGATAATTGTCATCACTCATTAGCTTGAATGCTATGTTTTGTTTTCTCTTGCTATTTGAATAAAAGAAAGATATTTGATTTAGAAAAGTAATTGTTCAATGTTGCAAAAGTTAGAATGAGAGTTAGTGGTGGTATGTGTTTGATTGAATTGTTAGCTCATAGAATAAATGCTGCAGGATGACTTGTTTCTTGAAGCTTAAGCTAGTTTGCTGCTATGATCTTTCAATTATTGAAAATCCCTTGAAAATAAACCAAAACAGAAAGAAAAAGAAGAATAAAAGCCAAAAGTTGGCAAAGAAACAAATAATAAGGCTAGACACCAATAGCTTGGACCTTAGGACATATGCCTGTGATGTTTATGTACTAGGATATGCTTGGACAAGTAAGTTCTAAGGAGTATTTTAAAACTTGGTAACTTAGATCAACTGATTTGGGATTACCAACTGAAAGTCCACAATAAAGAGCAACCTAGCTACAAAACATTTAGTTATCCAAAGAGATGCTGGGCATCAATGATCCTAGGAAGAAAGAGTGAGCCATGTGTCTATGGTGAAGAAATGTTGAGTGAAATTAAGCCAAAGGCCACTACAACATTTGCCACCAAGTCTTTAATAAGCAATAAGCTCTTTATGCAAAAGAAAGAAGAAAAGCTAATAAGGGAAGTGATAAAAAAGTAAGACATTATAGCAGCAACCTTAGTGGACCTTTAAGGAGACATTGTTTGTTTGACAGCAAGTAAATAAATGAGCTACTTTTGATCTGCATAAAACCCCATAGACCAAATTCAACTATCTGCTTAATAAGAACATATATACTTATCTATTTCATTCTATCTTCTCTTGTGTTTGATGCTTGCTTGGGGACAAGCAAGTTTTAAGTTTGGTGTTGTGATGACAAGTCATCTTAGCCTAGTTACACTAGTCTTTTTCTTTGTTTTCATTAGGTTTTATGCACTTTCTTGTATTCTAAGTAAGTGATTTGGATTGGAAATGCATGGTTTCCTTGAATCAAACAACCACCATATAATTGATGCTAAATCATGAGGTTTAGGCTAAATTTAATTGCATTTTAATGATTTATAAACCTTGTGAATTTGGTGATACTTTGATTGGTTGTTTTGATTAATTGTAGGTGAAGAAAAGAAGAAAAGAAGAAAACGTGGCCTAAAAAGTGTGGCTCAAGAAAGAAAGTGTTGCAAAGAAAGAAGGAAGTGTGGCGCATGAAACCTTGAAGCTCACTCCAAGAGCACCAATGCTCACTAAGTGAGCGCTACACTCATTCCCATGGGACCAAGGCACAATGCTCTGCTCACTTTGTGAGCTGAGCACAATAGGAAGCCAAGAAACAAGGAGAAGAAAAACAATGCTCAGCTCACCAAGTGAGCATTGTCGAAAGCATTGAGGAATAATTCAAAGAAAATAAGTTGCAAAGTGCATGCCACAAGACTTGAACCCATGACTAAAGGGGGTGAGGGAGGCGCTACTTCCAGGATTCGAACTCAACACCTCAAGGAAGCAAGGAGCAAAGCACCACAAGAAAACCAAGGAAAAGCTCCAGCGCATGCATTCAGCAAGTTTCGAACCAAGGACCTCTCCTTGTGAGCGCCAATGCTCAGCTCACTTAGTGAGCAGAGCGCTATTCTTGGTGCAAGGGGGCACATCTTGGCACGGCCAGGAAGGAGTGAAGCGTACCAAATTGGCACCGAGGCACCAATGCTCAACTCAACTTGTGAGCTGAGCATTCCCCTGATGCTTGGCACGGTGCAAAGGAATCAACACAAGGCTTCAATGCTCAGCTCAACTTGTGAGCTGAGCATCCTCCTGGAACCACATTCTTCATGGGCTGAAAAATCAATCAAAAATCCAATTAAATTCAAATCTTCACCGAATCAAAAGCCCATCTAAATTCCAAAATCCAAGAATAGAAAGTGTATAAATAGGAGCTAGTTTGATGTAAGGATGACCTTCCTTCTTTTTTTTAGAACCTCTAGAATCACTTTTGAATTTTCCTTTTTACTTTATTTTCATTTTAAGCTTTTATTTTTAAATTGAGATCGGAGAGAATTGGGAAGGAGAATTGATCTCTCTTCTTCCTTGTTCTTGTTTGAGCACTCTTTACTTTTTATTTTGGATCTTGGGTGAAGAATTGAAGAACTTATGTTTTAATCTCACCTTGTGATCTCTTGTTTTACTTTTCTGCATAATTGAATTTCAATCTCTATTTACTGCTTCATCTTCTACTCTTTCTGCAATTTACTTTCCTTCATTTCTTTTGCAATTGTTCTTGTTGGATCAAGGAAGGATTTGAGATCTAGACTTGTTATCTAGTCTCTTCCACTCCTGAGATCTTCAATCCTCTTTTAAATTGCTGCAAATTAAGCATCGCTCATTTTCTGTTTTTAAATCTTCAAAGCATTTTTCCTTTTTCTGTTGAGATCTATTTCCATTTAATCAATCCTCTACTCTTCTGTTTGTTGCAATTTACCTTTGCTTGTTTAAATTCTGCAATCCCAACTCCCAATTCCTTTTATGATTCAAGCAATTTACATTTCTTGCACTTTAAGCTTCAGTTATTTACATTATTTGCACTCTAAGATTCAGTCTCTTTACTTTCTTGCTCTTTGATTTACTGCAATATTCCCTTCTCGCTTTACATTCCAAGCAATTTAGCTTCTGTTAATGATAAACCAATCAACCAATACTTGATTCGCTTGACTAAATCAACCACTAAACTAAAATTGCTCAATCCTTCAATCCCTGTGGGATCGACCTCACTCTAAGTGAGTTTTACTACTTGATCCGACCCGGTACACTTGCCGGTGAGTTTTGTGTTGGATCGTTTTCCACACATCAATAGGGTTATCTAGGATTTTCTAGGGTTTTTAGAGTTTTCTAGGGGTTTTTAGGATTTTTTGGAGTTTTCTAGAGTTTTCTAGGGTTTTTCTAGTGTTATCTAGTGTTTTCTAGGATTTTCTAAGGCTGTCTAGGATTTTCTATGGTCTTCTAGGATTTTCTATTGTTATCTCTGGTTTTCTAGGGTTTTTAGAGTTTTTTAGGATTTTCTATGATATTTTTGGATTTTCTAGGTTTTTTAGGTTTTTCTAGGGTTATCTAGGATTTTTTAGGATTTTCTAGTATTTTCTAGGGTTATCTATAGATTTTTAGGGTTTTCTAGTATTTTCTAGAGTTTTTTAAGATTTTTTAGGGTTTCTAGGATTTGCTGGAGTTTTTATGGTTTTCTAGGATTTTTTATATTTTTCCAGAGTTTTTAGAGTTTTTTAGGGTTCTCTAGGTTTTTCTAGGGTTTTCTATCATTTTTTAGAAATTTTTAGGGTTTTCTAGGGCTTTCTAGGGTTATCTAGGATTTTCTAGGGTTTTTAGAATTTTCTAAGGTTTTTCAAGATTCTCTATGGTTATCTACGGTTTTCTAGGGTTATCTAGGATTTTCTAGGGTTTTTAGGGTTTTCTAGGATTTTTTAGAGTTTACAAGGGTTATCTAGGTTTATCTAGGGCTTTTAGAGATTTTTAGGATTTTTTTAGGGTTATATAGGGTTATGTTATGCTTTTTAGGGTTTTCTAGGGTTATATAGGGTTTTTTAGGATTTCCTAGTATTTCGTAGGATTTTCTAGGGTTTTTTAGGATTTTTTAAGATTCTCTTGGGTTTTCTTGGTATTTTTAGGGTTTTCTTTGGTTTTTTAGGGTTTTTTAGGTTTTTTTAGGGTTAACTAGGATTTTCTAGGATATTTTTGGGTTTTCTAGGGTCTTTTAGGGTTATCTAGAATTTGTTAGGATTTCTAGGAGTTCCTAGGGTTTTCTAAGATTTTTTAGGATTTTCTAGCATTTTCTAAGGTTATCTAAGGTTTTTTAGTGTTTTTTAGGAATCTCTAGGTATTTGTAGGACTTTTAGGGTTCTCTAGCATTTTTTAGGATTTTCTAGTTTTTTCTAGGATTTTTTAGGATTTTCTAGGATTTTTAGAGTTTTTTTAGGATTTTCTAGGATTTTCTAACGTTATATAGGATGTTTAGGGTTTTCTAGGGCTTTCTAAAATTTTTTAGGGTTTAGGATTTTTTTATTGTTTTCTAGGGTTTTTAGGGGTTTTCTAGGGTGTTTTAGGATTTTCTAAGATTTATTTGGATTTTCTAGGATTTTCTAGGGTTCTCTAGGATTTTCTAGGGTTTTTAGGGTTTTTTAGGATTTTCTGGGGATTTTTAGGGTTTTCTATAGTTTTCTAGGGTTATTTTGGATTTTCTAGGATTTCTTAGGATTTTCTTGAGTTTTTAGGGTTTCTTAGTGTTTCTAGGGTTTCTAGGGTTTTTAAGGATTTGCAAGGATTTTTTAGGATTTTCAAGGATTTTTAGGGGTTTTTAGGGTTTTCTAGGATTGTCTAGGATTTTTTAGGGTTTTCTAGTGTTTTCAAGGGTTATCTAGGGTTTTTATGGTTTTTTACCATTTTCTAGGGTTTTCTAGAGTTTTATCGTTTTCTAGGGTTTTCTAGGTTTTTTTAGAGTTTTCTAGGGTTATTTTGGATTTTCTAGGGTTTTCTAGGGGGTTTTTAGGATTTTATAGGGTTATCTAGGATTTTCTAGGATTTTTAGGGTTTTCTAGGTTTTTTTAGAGTTTTCTAGGATTATCTAGGATTTTCTAGGGTTTTAGGGTTTTTTAGGATTTTTAGTGTTTTCTAGGATTTTTAGGGGTATTTTAGGAATTTCTATGATTTTCTAGGATTTTTTAGGAATTTCTAGGGTTATCTAGGGTTTTCTAGGTCATCTAGGATTTTCTAGAATTTTTTAGGGTTTTCTTGTGTTTTTTAGGGTTATCTAAGGTCTTCTAGTATTTTTTAGAGTTTTTTAGGATTTTTAGGGTTTTCTAGGATTTTTAGGTTTTTGCAGGGTTTTTAAGATTTTTAGGGTTCTCTAGGCTTTTCTAGCATTTTCTAGGTTTCCTAGGGTTTTCTAGAGTTTTCTAGGATTTTTTAGAAACTATTAGGGTTTTTAGGATTTTTTAGAATTTTTAGGATTTTCTTGGGTTTTATAGGATTTTCTAAGGTTATCTATGTTTTTTGGTATTATCTAGGATTTCATAATGTTTTTAGGGTTTTCTAGGATTTTTTTTAGAGTTTTCTAGGATTATCTTGGGTTTTTTGGAGTTTTTTAGGGTTTTAGGGTTATCTTATGCTTTTTAGGTTTTTATAGTGTTATTTAGGATTATCTAGGGTTTTTTAAGATTTCTTAGTGTTTCGTAGGATTTTCCAGGGTTTTTCAAGACTTTCTAGGGTTTTCTAGGATTTTTTAAGATTTTCTTGGATTTTCTTGGGATTTTTAGGATTTTCTTCGGTTTTCTAGGATTTGCTAGGGTTTTTTAGGTTTTGTAGGATTTTTTTGGGTTTTCTAGGGTCTTTTAGGGTTATCTAGAATTGGTTAGGATTTCTTAGGGTTTCCTAGCATTTTCTAGGATTTTTTAGGATTTTCTAGCATTTTCTAGGGTTATCTAAGATTTTTTAGTGTTTTTTAGGAATCTCTAGGGATTTGTAGGATTTTTAGAGTTCCCTAGCATTTTTTAGGATCTTTTAGTTTTTTCTAGGATTTTTAGGGTTTTTTAGGTTTTTTAGGGTCTTTTAGAATTTTCTAGGGTCTTCTAAGGTTATACAGGATGTTTAGGATTTTCTAGGGTTTTCTAGAATTTTTTAGGGTTTAGAATTTTTTATTGTTTTCTAGGATTTTTAGGAGTTTTCTAGGGTTTTTTAGGATTTTTAGGATTTTCTAGGATTTTCTAGGGTTCTCTAGGATTTTTTAGGATTTTTTAGGATTTTTTGGATTTCCTAAGGTTTCCTAGGGGTTTTTAAGGTTTTTTTAGGATTTTCTAGGGATTTTTAGGGTTTTCTATAGTTTTCTAGAGTTATTTTGGATTTTCTAGGATTTTTTAGGATTTTCTAGAATTTTCAGGGTTTCTTAGGGTTTCTAGGGTTTTCAAAGATTTGCTAGGATTTTCAAGGATTTTTAGGGGTTTTTAGGGTTTTCTAGCATTGTCTAGGGTTTTTTAGGGGGTTCTAGTGTTTTCAAGGGTTATCTAGGATTTTCTAAGATTTTCAACGGTTATCTAGGATTTTCTATGGTTTTTTACCATTGTCTAGGGTTTTCTAGAGTTTTATGGTTTCCTAGGATTTTCTAGGTTTTTTAGGGTTTTCAAGGATTTTTAGGATTTTCTAGGATTTTCTAGGGGTTTTTAAGATTTTCTAGGGTTATCTAGGATTTTTAGGGTTTTCTAGGTTTTTTAGAGTTTTCTAGGATTATGTAGGATTTTCTAGGGTTTTAGGGTTTTTTAGGAATTTTAGTATTTTCTAGGGTTTTTAGGGGTATTTTAGGAATTTCTATGATTTTCTAGGATTTTTTAGGATTTTGTAGGATTTTCTAGGGTTTTCTAGGGTCATCTAGGGTTTTCTAGGGTCATCTAGTGTTTTCTAGGATTTTCTAGTATTTTCTAGAGTTTTTTAGAATTTTTTAAGGTTTTTAGGATTTTCTAGGTTTTTCTAGGAGTTTTAGGATTTTCTAGGATTTTTTTAGATTTTTCCGGGGTTTTTAGGATTTTTAGGGTTCTCTAGGATTTTCTAGCATTTCTAGGGTTTCCTAGGGTTTTCTAGGGTTTTTTAGGATTTTTAAGAAATTTTTAGGGTTTTTTTAGGAATCTTTAGAATTTTTAGGAATTTCTTAGATTTTTTAGGATTTTTTAGGGTTATCTATAGTTTTTAGGGTTATCTAGGGTTATCTTCTGTTTTAAGGTTTTTATAGGGTTATCTAGTTTTATCTAGGGTTTTCTAGGGTTTTTTAGGATTTTCTAGCGTTTCGTAGGATTTTTTGGATTTTTTAGCACTTTGTAGGATTTTCTAGGATTTTTTAAGATTCTCTTGGGTTTTCTTGGGATTTTTAGGGTTTTCTAGAGTTTTTTAGGTTTTTAGGGGTATCTAGGGTTTTCTCAGATTTTTTTTAGTTTTCTAAGGTCTTTTAGGGTTACTTAGAGTTCGTTAGGATTTCCTAAGGTTTCCTAGGATTTTTAGAGTTTTCTAGCATTTTCTATGGTTATCTAGGGTTTTTTAGTGTTTTTTAGGATCTTCTAGGGATTTGTAGAGTTTTTAGGGTTTTCTAGGATTTTTTAGAATTTTCTAGGATTTTCTAGGATTTTTTAGGATTTTCTAGGAATTTTTATGTTTTTTTAGTGTTTTTTGGGTTTTCTAAGGTTATATAGGATGTTTAGGATTTTCTAAGGTTTTAGGGATTTTTTAGGATTCTCTAGAATTTTTAAGGATTTTCTAGGATTTTCTAGAGTTCTCTAGGGTTTTCTAGAATTTTCTAGGGTTTTTTTTGGTTCTCTAGGGTTTTCTAGAGTTTTTAGAATTTTCTAAGGTTTTCTAGGGGTTTTTAGGATTTTCTAGGGTTTCTAGGGGTTTCTAAGATTTTCTAGGATTTTCTAGGGGTTTTTAGGATTTTCTAGGGTTTTTAGGGTTTCTTAAGGTTTTTAGGGTTTTCTAGGGTTTGATAGGATTTTTTAGGGTTTTCAAGGATTTTTAGGAGTTTTTAGGATTTTCTAGGATTGTCTAGGATTTTTTAGGGTTTTCTAGTGTTTTCAAGGGTTACCTAGGATTTTCTAGGGTTTTTTAGGGTTTTCTAGGGTTTTTTACGATTTTCTAGGGTTTTCTAGAGTTTTTATGGTTCTCTAGGGTTTTCTAGGTTTTTTAGAGCTTTCTAGAGTTATTTAGCGTTTTCTAGGATTTTTAGGATTTTCTAGGATTTTCTAGGGGTTTTTAGGATTTTCTAGGATTTTCTAGGGTTATCTTGGGTTTTTAGGCCTTTTTTAGGGTTTTCTAGGATTGTCTAGGGTTTTTTAAGAATTTCTAGTATTTTCAAGGGTTATCTACGGTTTTCTAAGATTTTCAAGGGTTATCTAGGGTTTTTTATGGTTTTTTACCGTTTTCTAGGATTTTCTAGAGTTTTATGGGTTTCTAGGTTTTTTAGGGTTTTCTAGGGTTATTTAGGGTTTTCTAGGATTTTTAGGATTTTCTAGGGTTTTCTAGGAATTTTTAGGATTTTCTAGGGTTATCTATGATTTTCTAGGATTTTTAGGGTTTTCTAGATTTTTTTGGAGTTTTCTAGGATTATCTAGGATTTTCTAGGGTTTTAAAATTTTTTAAAATTTTTAGTATTTTCTAGGGTTTTAGGGGTATTTTAGGAATTTCTATGATTTTCTAGGATTTTTAGTGTTTTCTAAGATTTTCTAGGATTATCTTGGGTTTTCTAGGGTCATCTAGTGTTTTCTAAGATTTTATTAGGGTTTTCTAGTGTTTTCTAGGGTTATCTAGGGTTTTTCAGTATTTTCTAAAGTTTTTTAGAATTTTTTAGGATTTTTAGGATTTTCTAGGTTTTTCTAGGATTTTCAGGATTTTCTAGGATTTTTTAGGTTTTTAAGAATTTTAGGGTTCTCTAGGGCTTTCTAGCGTTTTTTAGGGTTTTCTAGGGTTTTCTAGGATTTTTAGAAACTTTTAGGGTGTTTAGAAATTTCTAGAATCTTTTAGGATTTTCTCAGGTTTTAGGACTTTCTAAGGTTATCTATGGTTTTTGGGGTTATCTAGGATTTTATACTGTTTTTAGGGTTTTCAAGGATTTTTTAGAGTTTTCTAGGGTTATCTAGGGTTTTTTATGGTTATCTAGGGTTATCTTATGCTTTTTAGGTTTTTATAGGGTTATCTAGGGTTATCTAGGGTTTTTTAAGATTTCCTAGTGTTTCGTAGGGTTTTCTTGGGGTTTTTAGGACTTTGTAGGATTTTCTAGGATTTTTTAAGATTCTCTTGGGTTTTTTTGAGATTTTTAGTGTTTTCTTGGATTTTCTAGAATTTTTTAGGTTTTTTTAGGGGTATCTAGGATTTTCTCGGATTTTTTTTGGTTTTCTAAGGTCTTTTAGGGTTATTTAGAGTTCGTTAGGATTTCCTAAGGTTTTTAGAGTTTTCTAGCATTTTTTATGGTTATCTAGGCTTTTTTAGTGTTTTTTTGGATTTTCTAGGGATTTGTAGGGTTTTTAGAGTTTTCTAGGATTTTCTAGAATTTTCTAGAATTTTCTAACGTTTTTTAGGATTTTCTAGGAATTTTTATGATTTTTAGTGTTTTTAGGATTTTCTAAGGTTATATAGGATGTTTAGGGTTTTCTAGGGTTTTTATTGTTTTCTAAACTTTTTAGGGGTTTTCTAGGATTCTCTAGAGTTTTTAAGAATTTTCTAGGATTTTCTAGAGTTCTCTAGGATTTTCTATGGTTTTCTAGGATTTTTTGGGTTCTCTAGGGTTTTCTACAGTTTTTAGAATTTTCTAAGGTTTCCTAGGGGTTTTAGGGTTTTCTAGGGTTTTTAGGGATTTCTAAGGTTTCCTAGGGTTTTCTAGGGGTTTCTAGGATTTTAGGATTTCTTAAGGTTTCTAGGATTTTCTAGGGTTTGCTAGGATTTTTTAGGGTTTTCAAGGATTTTTAGGAGTTTTTAGGATTTTCTAGGATTGTCTAGGATTTTTTAGGGTTTTCTAGTGTTTTCAAGGGTTATCTAGGGTTTTCTATGGTTTTTTTAGGATTTTCTAGAGTTTTCTATGATTTTTTACGGTTTTCTAGAGTTTTTATGGTTCTCTAGGGTTTTCTAGATTTTTAGGGTTTTCTAGAGTTATTTAGGGTTTTCTAGGATTTTTAGGATTTTCTAGTATTTTCTAGGGATTTTTAGGGTTTTCTAGGATTTTCTAGGGTTATCTAGGATTTTCTAGGGTTATCTTGGATTTTTAGGCTTTTTTAGGGTTTTCTAGGGTTATCTAGAGTTTTCTAGGATTTTCTAGAGTTTTCTAGGGTTTTCTAGGATCCTCCAAGGGTTTTTGGTGGACGAAATTGTGATCACTACAACTTCGCACAACTAACCAGCAAGTGTACTGGGTCGTCCAAGTAATACCTTACGTGAGTAAGGGTCGATCCCACGGAGATTGTCGGCTTGAAGCAAGCTATGGTTATCTTGTAAATCTTAGTCAGGATATCAGAAATTATCAGGATTGATTGTGAAAAGCAAAAGAACATGAAATAAGTACTTGTTTTGCAGTAATGGGGAACAGGTTGAGGTTTTGGAGATGCTCCATCTTCTGAATCTCTGCTTTCCTACTGTCTTCTTCTTCAAGCACGCAAGGCTCCTTCCATGGCAAGCTGTATGCAAGGGTTTCACCGTTGTCAGTGGCTACCTCCCATCCTCTCAGTGGAAATGTTCAACGCACCCTGTCACGGCACGGCTATCCATCTGTCGGTTCTCAATCAGGCCGGAATAGAATCCAGTGATCCTTTTGCGTCTGTCACTAACGCCCCGCCTTCAGGAGTTTGAAGCTCGTCACAGTCATTCAATCATTGAATCCTACTCAGAATACCACAGACAAGGTTTAGACCTTCCGGATTCTCTTGAATGCCGCCATCAGTTCTAGCTTATACCACGAAGATTCCGGTTAAAGAATCCAAGAGATATCTACTTAATCTAAGGTAGAACGGAGGTGGTTGTCAGGCACACGTTCATAGTTGAGAATGATGATGAGTGTCACGGATCATCACATTCATCCGGTTTAAGAACAAGTAATATCTTAGAATGGAAGCAAGCATGATTGAATGAAAAACAGTAGTAATTGCATTAATCCATCAAGACACAGCAGAGCTCCTCACCCCCAACCATGGGGTTTAGAGACTCATGCTGTGGAAGGTATACAAAGAAACGTGTAAAGTGTCATGAGATACAGATACAATGTCAAAAGATTCTATTAATAGTCAGCTAGTAACCTAGGGTATACAGAAATGAGTAAATGACGTAAAAATCCACTTCTGGGTCCACTTAGTGTGTGCTTGGGCTGAGCAATGAAGCATTTTCGTGTAGAGACCTTTTCTGGAGTTAAACGCCAGCTTTTATGCCAGTTTGGGCGTTTAACTCCAAGTTTTATGCCAGTTCCAGCGTTAAACGCTGGAAATTCTGAGGCTGATTTGCCACGCCAGTTTGGGCCATCAAATCTTGGGCAAAGTATAGACTATCATATATTGCTGGAAAGCCCAGGATGTCTACTTTCCAACGCCGTTGAGAGTGCGCCAATTGGGCTTCTATAGCTCCAGAAAATCCACTTCGAGTGCAGGGAGGTCAGAATCCAACAGCATCTGCAGTCCTTTTCAGTCTCTGAATCAGATTTTTGCTCAGGACCCTCAATTTCAGCCAGAAAATACCTGAAATCACAGAAAAACACACAAACTCATAGTAAAGTCCAGAAAAGTGAATTTTAGCTAAAAACTAATAAAAATATACTAAAAACTAACTAAATCATACTAAAAACATACTAAAAACAATGCCAAAAAGCGTATAAATTATCCGCTCATCACAACACCAAACTTAAATTGTTGCTTGTCCCCAAGCAACTGAAAACCAAAATAGGATAAAAAGAAGAGAATATACTATAGACTCCAAAATATCAAGGAAACTTAGCTCCAATTAGATGAGCGGGACTAGTAGCTTTTTGCTTCCGAACAGTTTTGGCATCTCACTCTATCCTTTGAAGTTCAGAATGATTGGCATCTATAAGAACTCAGAACTCAGATAATGTTATTGATTCTCCTAGTTAAGCATAATGATTCTTGAGCATAGCTAGTGTATGAGTCTTGGCTGTGGCCCAAAGCACTTTGTCTTCCAGTATTACCACCGGATACATACATGCCACAGACACATAATTGGGTGAACCCTTTCAGATTGTGACTCAGCTTTGCTAGAGTCCCCAATTAGAGGTGTCCAGGGTTCTTAAGCACACTCTTTTTGCCTTGGATCACAACTTTATTTCTTTCTTTTTCTTTTTCTCTCTTTCTCTCTTTCTCTCTTTTTTTTCGAAATTTTTTTTTGTATCCACTGCTTTTTCTTGCTTCAAGTATCAATTAAATGATTTATTTTAGATCCTCAATAACAGTTCTCTTTTTCCTCATCCTTTCAAGAGCCAACAATTTTTAACATTCTCAAAACAACAAATTCAAGAGACATATGCACTGTTCAGGCATTCATTCAGAAAACAAAAAGTATTGTCACCACATCAAACTAATTCAACTAGTTTCAAGGATAAATTTCGAAATCCTGTACTTCTTGTTCTTTTGTGATTAAAGCATTTTTCATTTAAGAGAGGTGATGGATTAATAGGACATTCATAGCTTTAGGACATGAATTTTAAATTTTATTAATTATGAATTAAGAATAAGACTCAAAAATAGATATAAGATGAGACTAGAAAATAAAAAATAGAAAACAAAAAATTTTAAATAGGCTCCTAATGATAGAGGTTTTCACAGAGTTAGGACTCAACAACCTTGATTTTGAGAAGTGGATGCTCCCTCAACTTGAGATGAGAGCTTTTGGCGTTTCAACTCTTGGAGTTCACGCCCCTGCTTCTCTTGCTCCTTCAGCAATTTGCAGAGCATGCAGTTCTGATTCTGCTGTTCTTCCTTCAGTTGCTCCATAGTTTCTTGTAACTTGATGATAGATGCTTCTAGGCTGGTCCAGTAGTCAATTTTAGGAAATTCAGGGAGGAACTCCTGCGCCCTCCTTTTGATAGAGTTGTCTTGCATTTGTCCTTCCATTGACTTCTTGGTGATTGGATGTTCAATGGGTATGAATTCATCTACTCCCATCTTTACCCCAGCCTCTTTACAGAGCAAGGAGATCAAGCTTGGGTAAGCCAATTTGGCTTCAGTGGAATTTTTATTTGCAATTGTGTAGATCTCACAAGCAATCACATGATGAACCTCCACTTCTTTTCCAAGCATAATGCAATGAATCATCACTGCTCTCTTGATAGTGACCTCAGAACGGTTGCTAGTGGGCAATATGGAATGCCCAATAAAGTCTAGCCAACCTCTTGCAATTGGTTTGAGGTCTCCCCTCTTGAGTTGGTTTGGGACACCCTTAGAATTGGTTATCCACTTAGTTCCAGGGAGGCATATGTCCTCTAGAACTTGATCCAACCCTTTATCTGCTATCACCATTCTCCTATTAAAGGATTCAGGATCATCTTGCAGTTGAGGCAATTTGAAGATTTCTCTTATTTTGTCCAGATGGAAGTACATAACTTTCCCTCTGACCATGGTTCTGTAGGTATGGTAAGCAGTTCCAGTCATTCTCTGCTTATCTGTTAGCCACAGATTTGAGTAGAATTCCTGAACCATATTCCTTCCAACCTTTATCTCAGGATTGGTTAGAACTTCCCATCCTCTGTTTCGAATTTGCTCTTGGATCCCCGGATATTCATCTTCTTTCAGATCAAATTTAACTTCCGGGATCACTGACCTCAGACCCATTATTTCTTCATGTTCTTTGGTTAAGAACTTCTCTTGATTCCAAAGATTCTTTGGATTGTTTTCTTTCTTTCCTCTTAAATTGGTTTGTTTTCCCTTAGGAGCCATGATCTTGGTGAATCTTGGCTTAGTGATCACGGAAAAGCACACCAAACTTAGAGGTTTGCTTGTCCTCAAGCAAAAGAAAGGAAAGAATGGAGAGAAGAGAAGAGCAAATTCGAATGGTGTGGGGGAATTAGGGGGCCAAACGTGTATTTATAAAGTGGAGAGGAGAGATTTCGAAAAAAAAGAAAAATTTGAAAGAAGATTTGAGAAGATATGGAAAGAATTTGAGAGAAGGGTGAGTTTTTGAACAAGATTTGGGATTGATTTGAGAGATTTGAAGAATGATTTTAGATTTTTGAAAGTTTGAAAGTGAATGATGAAAGGTTGAGATGCATTTATGTAGAAAAGTATGGGTAAGAAAAGGAAAGTTTGAAAATATTTGATTTGAAAACAAAATCTTGGTCCCCCCACCTTTCTGGCGTTAAACGCCCAGAATGGCACCCATTCTGGCGTTTAACGCCCATTTGTTGCCCCTTTTGGGCGTTTAACGCCCAGCCAGGTGCCCTGGCTGGCGTTAAACGCCAGAATTCCTTTATCACTGGGCGTTTTTCTAAAACGCCCAGGATGCTGCACACCTGGCGTTAAACGCCCAGAATGGTGCCCATTCTGGCGTTTAACGCCCAAAATGGCACCTTTACTGGCGTTAAACGCCCAGAATGGTGCCCATTCTGGCGTTTAACGCCCAAAATGCCCCTTACTGGCGTTTTTTCGCCAGTAAGCTCTTTTTCTCTGCTTTTTGAGCTGAATCCTTCTGTAACTCTGTGAATTCCTTCATTTTTGATACTTGCCTTTGTAAAAACAAAACATATAACCTGCTAATGACTGGGTTGCCTCCCAGCAAGCGCTTCTTTACTGTCTTTAGCTGGACTTTTACTGAGAATCACTCAAGTCTCAGTTTTGAGCATTCCTGCTCAAAATTGCCTTCAAGATAATGCTTGATTCTCTGTCCATTAACAATGAACCTTTTGTCAGAATCAGTATCCTGAAGCTCAATATATCCATATGGTGACACTCCTGTAATCACATACGGACCCCTCCACCGGGATTTAAGTTTTCCTGGAAATAATCGGAGCCTAGAGTTGAAGAGCAGAACTTTTTGTCCTGGCTCAAAGACTCTGGTTGACAACTTCTTGTCATGCCACTTCTTTGCCTTTTCCTTATAAATTTTTGCATTTTCAAAGGCATTGAGTCTGAACTCCTCTAGTTCATTTAGCTGGAGCAATCTTTTTTCACCAGCTAACTGAGCATCCATGTTTAGGAATCTGGTTGCCCAATAGGCTTTATGTTCCAGTTCCACGGGCAGATGACAGGCCTTCCCATACACCAGTTGGTATGGAGAGGTTCCTATAGGAGTCTTGAATGCTGTTCTGTATGCCCACAGAGCATCATCCAAGCTCTTTGCCCAATCCTTTCTTCGGGCTATCACAGTCCGTTCCAGGATTCTTTTTAGCTCTCTGTTAGAGACTTCAGCTTGCCCATTTGTCTGTGGATGATACGGAGTTGCCACTTTGTGGCTAATTCCATATCTAACCATAGCAGAGTATAGCTGTCTATTGCAGAAATGAGTGCCCCCGTCACTGATTAGTACTCTGGGAACACCAAACCTGCTGAAGATGTGTTTCTGGAGGAATTTCAGCACGGTCTTGGTATCATTAGTGGGCGTAGCAATTGCTTCTACCCACTTAGATACATAGTCCACTGCCACCAGAATGTAAGTGTTTGAGTATGATGGTGGGAATGGCCCCATGAAGTCAATGCCCCATACATCAAACAATTCTATCTCTAATATCCCTTGTTGAGGCATGGCATATCCGTGAGGCAAGTTACCAGCTCTTTGGCAACTGTCACAGTTACGCACAAACTCTCGGGAATCTTTATAGAGAGTAGGCCAGTAGAAGCCACATTGGAGGACTTTAGTGGCTGTTCGCTCACTTCCAAAATGTCCTCCATACTGTGATCCATGGCAATGCCATAGGATCCTTTGCGCTTCTTCTCTGGGTATACATCTGCGGATCATTTCGTCTGCACATCTCTTAAAGAGATATGGTTCATCCCATAGGTAGTACTTGGCTTCTGAAATTAATTTCTTTCTTTGCATTCTGCTGTACTCCTGGGGTATGAACCTCACAGCTTTATAATTTGCAATATCTGCAAACCATGGAGCTTCCTGAATGGCAAAGAGTTGCTCATCTGGGAAAGTCTCAGAGATCTCAGTAGAAGGGAGGGACGCCCCAGCTACTGGTTCTATTCGGGACAGATGATCAGCTACTTGGTTCTCTGTCCCTTTTCTGTCTCTTATTTCTATATCAAACTCTTGCAGAAGCAACACCCATCTTATAAGCCTGGGTTTTGAATCCTGCTTTATGAGTAAGTATTTAAGAGCAGCATGGTCAGTGTACACAACCACTTTGGATCCCACTAGATAGGATCTAAACTTGTCAATGGCATAGACCACTGCAAGTAACTCTTTTTCTGTGGTTGTGTAATTCTTCTGTGCGTCATTTAGAACACGGCTGGCATAATAAATGACGTGCAGAAGCTTGTTATGCCTCTGTCCCAACACTGCACCAATGGCATGGTCACTGGCATCACACATTAGTTCAAATGGTAATGTCCAATCTGGTGCAGAGATGACTGGTGCTGTGACCAGCTTAGCTTTCAGGGTCTCAAATGCCTGCAGACACTGTGTGTCAAACACAAATGGTGTGTCAGCAGCTAGCAGGTTACTCAAAGGTTTTGCAATTTTCGAAAAATCCTTTATAAACCTTCTGTAGAATCCTGCATGCCCCAGAAAGCTTCTGATTGCCTTAACATTGGCAGGTGGTGGTAATTTTTCAATTACCTCTACCTTTGCCTTATCCACCTCTATTCCCCTGCTTGAAATTTTGTGCCCAAGGACAATTCCTTCAGTCACCATAAAGTGACATTTTTCCCAGTTTAAAACCAGGTTAGTCTCTTGGCACCTTTTCAGGACAAGTGATAGGTGGTTAAGACAGGAGCTGAATGAGTCTCCATATACTGAGAAGTCATCCATGAAGACTTCAAGAAATTTCTCCACCATATCAGAGAAGATGGATAGCATGCATCTCTGAAAGGTTGCAGGAGCATTACACAGACCAAAAGGCATCCTTCTGTAGGCAAACACGCCAGAAGGGCAAGTAAATGCTGTTTTCTCTTGGTCCTGAGGATCTACTGCAATTTGGTTGTAACCTGAATAGCCATCCAAAAAGCAGTAATAATCATGACCAGCTAGCCTTTCTAGCATTTGGTCTATGAATGGTAAAGGAAAATGATCCTTTCTGGTGGCTGTATTGAGCCTTCTGTAGTCAATACACATACGCCACCCTGTGACTGTTCTTGTAGGAACCAGTTCATTTTTTCATTATGAACCACTGTCATGCCTCCCTTTTTGGGGACAACTTGGACAGGGCTCACCCAGGGGCTATCAGAAATAGGATAAATAATCCCAGCCTCTAGTAATTTAGTGACCTCTTTCTGCACCACCTCCTTCATGGCAGGATTTAGCCTCCTCTATGGTTGGACCACTGGTTTGGCATTATCCTCCAACAGGATTTTGTGCATGCATCTAGCTGGGCTAATGCCCTTAAGATCACTTATGGACCACCCAAGAGCTGTCTTGTGTGTCCTTAGCACTTGAATCAGTGCTTCCTCTTCCTGTGGATTTAAAGCAGAGCTTATAATCACTGGAAAAGTGTCACTTTCTCCCAGAAATGCATACTTTAGGGATGGTGGTAGTGGTTTGAGTTCAGGTTTGGGAGGCTTATCCTCCTCCTGAGGAATTTTCAAAAATTCCTTTGTTTCCACTGATTCTTCTTGATCAGGTGGAGCATCCTTGAAGATGTCCTCAAGCTCTGATTCTAGGCTTCCAGTCATATTGACCTCTTCTACCAAAAAGTCAATAATTTCAGCGCCCATGCAGTCATTTGGTGTGTCTGGATGCTGGATAGCTTTTACAGCATTCAACTTGAACTCATCCTCATTGACTCTCAGGGTTACTTCCCCTTTTTGTACATCAATGAGAGTTCGTCCAGTTGCTAGGAAAGGTCTTCCTAGAATGAGAGTTGCACTCTTGTGCTCCTCCATTTCCAGCACCACAAAGTCAGTTGGAAAGGCGAATGGCCCAACCTTGACAATCATATCCTCTATTATGCCTGATGGATATTTGATGGAGCCATCAGCAAGTTGGAGGCATATCCGGGTTGGTTTGACTTCTCCAGTCAACCCAAGCTTTCTGATAGTGGATGCAGGTATTAGATTGATGCTTGCTCCAAGATCACATAGGGCTGTCTTGGTGCAAGCACCTTCTAATGTGCATGGTAGCATAAAGCTTCCTGGATCTTGAAGCTTTTCTGGTAAGCTTTTTAGAATGACTGCACTGCATTCTTCAGTGAGAAACACTTTTTCAGTTTCTCTCCAATCCTTCTTATGACTTAAGATTTCTTTCATGAATTTAGCATAAGAAGGTATTTGCTCAAGTGCCTCTGCAAACGGAATCTTTATTTCAAGAGTCCTTAGATAGTCTGCAAAGCGGGCAAATTGCTTATCCTGTTCCGCTTGGCGGAGTTTTTGAGGATAAGGCATCTTGGCCTTATATTCTTCAACCTTAGATGCTGCAGGTTTATTCCTTACAGAAGTGGTTGAAGAAGCCTTGTTAGAGGGATTACTGTCAGCACTCTCAGGTGTCTGATCCTCCCTTGGCGTCTGAACGCCAGGATTGGGTGGAAAATGGGCGTTTAACGCCAACTTTTCCCCCTTTTCTGGCGTTTGAACGCCAGAACTGGGCAGGGAATGGGCGTTTAACGCCAGCTTTCCCTCCCTTTCTGGCGTTTGAACGCCAATAACATTCCTCTCCGGGCTCTTACTGTCCTCAGAGGGATTTTGAACAGTGGTTTGGTTATCCCCTGTCAATTGTTCCTTGTTTGGCTTTTTGCTACTTTGAGCAGTGTTATTCAGTGTCCTTCCACTCCTCAGTTGAATTGCTTGACATTCCTCTGTTATCTGTTTAGATATTTGCTGTTTTGCTTGATTCAACTGCAGTTCTATGTTCTTGTTAGCAACTTTAGTTTCATGGAGCATTTCTTTAAATTCTGCTAACTGTTCTGTCATCAGGAGCAATTGTTGATTAAGCTCAATCATCTGTTCTTGAGGATTAGGATCAGTGACTACTGTCATGACTTCCTCTTTTGGAGAGAACTCATTGCTAGAGTACAAATATTGGTTTCTAGCAACAGTGTCTATAAGCTCTTGAGCTTCTTCAATTGTCTTCCTCATGTGTATAGATCCACCAGCTGAGTGGTCTAAAGACATATGAGCTTTTTCTGTAAGCCCATAGTAGAAGATGTCTAATTGTACCCACTCTGAAAACATTTCAGAGGGGCATTTTCTTAGCATACCTCTATACCGCTCCCAGGCATTATAAAGGGATTCATTATCCTCTTGTTTAAAGCCTTGGATGTCCAGCCTTAGCTGTGTCATCCTCTTTGGAGGGTAAAAGTGATTCAGGAATTTGTCTGATAACTGTTTCCATGTCTTTATGCTTGCTGTAGGTTGGTTATTCAACCACCTTTTAGCTTGATCTTTTACAGCAAATGGAAACAGTAATAGTCTGTAGACATCCTGATCCACCTCTTTATCATGTACTGTGTCAGCAATTTGTAAGAACTGTGCCAGAAACTCAGTAGGCTCTTCCTGTGAAAGACCGGAATACTGGCAATTTTGCTGCACTATGATAATGAGTTGAGGATTTAGCTCAAAGCTGCTTGCTTTGATGGGAGGTGTACAGATGCTACTCCCATATGCAGCTGTAATGGGGTTAGCATATGACCCCAGAGTCCTTCTGGACTGATCAATTCCACTTAGGTCCATAATGGATAAAGGGAAATGATATGGATTGCAAATAGATAAATGTTGTTTTTTTTTTTTGATCGAAAAATGAAATAAAAACAAAAGGAAAATAAAATAAAAAATCGCAAATTAAAAGAGAAAAAGATCAAAGCAATTTGAAAACTGAATCAATTAGTTAATAAAAAAGATCTTGAGATTAGCAATTAGAAAGATATGATTGAAAAGTTTTTATGAAACAGATTTGATTTTTGAAAAGAGGAAAGAGAAAAACAACAAAATGACACCAAACTTAGAATTTTTTTAGAAAATCAAACACTAATTTTTCGAAAATTTTAAGGGAAAAACACAAAGAGGACACCAAACTTAGAATTTTTACGGATCAAAAAGGGACTAAGGACATGCAAATTCAAAAATTAAAAGAAAAACACAAGCATGCAATTGACACCAAACTTAAAATATGAAACTAGACTCAACTAAAAGACTCTAAACCAACAAAAATAAAACAATCCTAATCTAAGCAACAAGAAAAACCGTCAGTTGTCCAAACACGAACAATCCCCGGCAACGGCACCAAAAACTTGGTGGACGAAATTGTGATCACTACAACTTCGCACAACTAACCAGCAAGTGTACTGGGTCGTCCAAGTAATACCTTACGTGAGTAAGGGTCGATCCCACGGAGATTGTCGGCTTGAAGCAAGCTATGGTTATCTTGTAAATCTTAGTCAGGATATCAGAAATTATCAGGATTGATTGTGAAAAGCAAAAGAACATGAAATAAGTACTTGTTTTGCAGTAATGGGGAACAGGTTGAGGTTTTGGAGATGCTCCATCTTCTGAATCTCTGCTTTCCTACTGTCTTCTTCTTCAAGCACGCAAGGCTCCTTCCATGGCAAGCTGTATGCAAGGGTTTCACCGTTGTCAGTGGCTACCTCCCATCCTCTCAGTGGAAATGTTCAACGCACCCTGTCACGGCACGGCTATCCATCTGTCGGTTCTCAATCAGGCCGGAATAGAATCCAGTGATCCTTTTGCGTCTGTCACTAACGCCCCGCCTTCAGGAGTTTGAAGCTCGTCACAGTCATTCAATCATTGAATCCTACTCAGAATACCACAGACAAGGTTTAGACCTTCCGGATTCTCTTGAATGCCGCCATCAGTTCTAGCTTATACCACGAAGATTCCGGTTAAAGAATCCAAGAGATATCTACTTAATCTAAGGTAGAACGGAGGTGGTTGTCAGGCACACGTTCATAGTTGAGAATGATGATGAGTGTCACGGATCATCACATTCATCCGGTTTAAGAACAAGTAATATCTTAGAATGGAAGCAAGCATGATTGAATGAAAAACAGTAGTAATTGCATTAATCCATCAAGACACAGCAGAGCTCCTCACCCCCAACCATGGGGTTTAGAGACTCATGCTGTGGAAGGTATACAAAGAAACGTGTAAAGTGTCATGAGGTACAGATACAATGTCAAAAGATTCTATTAATAGTCAGCTAGTAACCTAGGGTATACAGAAATGAGTAAATGACGTAAACATCCACTTCTGGGTCCACTTAGTATGTGCTTGGGCTGAGCAATGAAGCATTTTCGTGTAGAGACCTTTTCTGGAGTTAAACGCCAGCTTTTATGTCAGTTTGGGCGTTTAACTCCAAGTTTTATGCCAGTTCCAGCGTTAAACGCTGGAAATTCTGAGGCTGATTTGCCATGCCGGTTTGGGCCATCAAATCTTGGGCAAAGTATGGACTATCATATATTGCTGGAAAGCCCAGGATGTCTACTTTCCAACGCCGTTGAGAGCGCGCCAATTAGGCTTCTATAGCTCCAGAAAATCCACTTCGAGTGCAGGGAGGTCAGAATCTAACAGCATCTGCAGTCCTTTTCAGTCTCTGAATCAGATTTTTGCTCAGGACCCTCAATTTCAGCCAGAAAATACCTGAAATCACAGAAAAACACACAAACTCATAGTAAAGTCCAGAAAAGTGAATTTTAGCTAAAAACTAATAAAAATATACTAAAAACTAACTAAATCATACTAAAAACAATGCCAAAAAGCGTATAAATTATCCGCTCATCAGTTTTCTAAGATTTTTTAGGATTTTCTACAATTTTTTATCGTTTTCTAGAGTTTTCAAGGGTTATCTAGTATTTTTTAGAATTTTTTTATCCTTTTCTACGGCTATCTAGGGTTTTGTAGGACTTTCTAGGGTTATCTAGGGTAATCTAGGGTTTTCTAGGATTATCTTGTGTTTTCTATAGTTTTTTAGGATTTGTTAATATTTCTAGAGTTTTCTTGGGTTATCTAGGATTTTCTAAGGTTTTCCAAGGTTTTTGAGAGTTTTTAGGATTATCTAGGATTATCTAGGGTTCTCTAGGGTTTTTAAGGATTTTCTAGGGTTTTCTTGAATTTTTAGGGTTTTTTAGTTTTTTCTAGGGTTTTTTAGAATTTTCTAGGGTTATCTAGTGTTTTCTAGGGTTATCTAGGATATTTTAGGTTTTTAGGATTTTCTAAAATTTTTTTAGAGTTTTTTAGTATTATCTAGGTTTTTTAGGATTTTCTAGGGTTATCTAGGATTTTCTAGAATTTTTTAGGGATTTGTAGGATTTTTCTTGAGTTTTCTAGGATTTTTCGTATTTTCTTGGGTTTACTAGGGTTTTTAGGATTTTCTAGGGGTTTTTAGGATTTTCTAGGGTTTACTAGGGTTTTAAGGGTTTTCTTGGATTTTCTAGGGTTTTTAGGATTTTCTAAGATTTTCTTGGATTTTCTAGGGTTTTTAAGGATTTTCTAGGATTTTTAGGGTTTTCTAGGATTTTTAGTATTTTCTAGAGTTTTTTAGGATTTTTTAGGGTTTTCTCGGGTTATCTAGGGTTTTCTAGGATTTTTTTAGGATTTCCTACGGTTTCCTAAGGTTTTCTAGAATTTTTTAGGGTTTCTAGGAATTTGTATGGTTATCTCAAGTTTTTTAGTATTTTCTAGGGTTTTCTAGGGTTTTTAGGTTTTTTAGGGTTTTCTATGGTTTTCTAGTGTTATCTAGGATTTTTTAAGGTTTTCTAGGATTTTTAGGATTATCTAGGGATTCTAGTATTTTCTCAGGTTTCTTAGGGTTTTCTAGGGTTGTTAGGTCTTTTTAGGGTTTTTAGGGTTTTATAAGGTTATCTAGAGTTTCTTAGGGTTTTCTAGGATTTTCTAAAGTTTTTGATGGGTTTCTAGGGTTCTCTAGGGTTTTTTTTATTATCCAAGGTTTTCTATAGTTTTTTATTATTTTCTAGGATTTTTAGGGATTTTTTATGATTCTTTAGGATTTTCTAGGGTTTTCTAGGATTCTCTAAGGTTTTCTAGGGTTTTTTTTTTTGGATTTTCTACGATTTTTAGGGTTTTTTAGGGTTTTCTGAGGTTTTCTTAAATTTTCTAGGGTATTTTAGAGTTTTCTATGGTTTTCTAGGGGGTTTTTAGGATTTTCTAGGATTTCCTAGGATTTTTAGGATTTTCTAAGGTTTTCTAGGGTTATTGAGGGTTTTCTAGGGTTAACCATGATTTTCTAGGATTTATAAGGTTTTCTAGGATTTTTCAGAGTTTTTTAGGATTATCTAGGATTTTTTAGAGTTTTTAGGATTTTTTAGGTTTATCTAGGGTTATCTTATGCTTTTTAGGGTTTTCTAGGGTTATCTAGGATTTTTTAGGATTTTTCAGTGTTTTGTAGGGTTTTCTAGGGTTTTTTAGGACTTTCTAGGGTTTTCTATAATTCTTTAAGATTCTTTTAGGTTTTTTTGGGATTTTTAGGGTTTTCTTGGGTTTTCTAAGATTTTTTTAGGTTTTTTTTAGGGTTATCTAGGGTTTTCTTGGATTTTTTTGGGTTTTCTAGGGTCTTTTAGGGTAATTTAGAGTTCGTTAGGATTTTCTTGGATTTTTTATTGATTTCTAAGGTTTGTTAAGGGTTTTTAGGGGTTTCTAGGGTTTGCTAAAGTTATATAGGTTGTTTAGAATTTTCTAGGGTTTTTTAGGATTTTTTTAGGATTTTCTAGGGTTTTCTAGGGTTTTTAGGGGTTTTCTAGGATTCTCTAGGGTTTTTTAGGATTTTCTAGAATTTTCTAATATTCTCTAGGATTTTCTAGAGTTTTCTAAGGTTTTCTACGGTTTTCTAAAGTTTCCTAGGGTTTTTAGGGTTTTCTTAGATTTTTAGAGATTTCTAGAGTTTTTATGATTTTCTAGGGTTCTGTAGGTTTTTTTAGGGGTTTTTTAGGATTCTCTAGTATTTTTTGGATTTTCTAGGGTTTTCTAGGGTTTTCCAAAGTTTTCTAGGGTTTTCTAGGGTTTTCATGTATTATCTAGGGTTTTCTAGGTTTTTTAGGATTTCCTATGGTTTTTCGGATCTTCTAGGATTTTTAAAGTTTTCTAGGGTTATCTAGGATTTTCAAGGGTTATTTAGGATTTTCTAGGGTTTTTAAGGGTTTTTAGGATTTTCTAGGGTTATCTTGGATTTTTTAAATTTTTTTGGATTTTCTACGGTTATCTAGAGTTTTCTAGGGTTTTTTAGGGTTTTCTAAGTTTCTCCTAGGGTTTTCTAAGGTTTTTTAGGGGTTTCAACAATTTTTTAGCTTTTTTAGAGTTTTTTTACAGTTTTCTAAGGTTATCTAGAGTTTTTTAGGATTTTCTATGCTTTTCTATGGCTATCTAAGGTTTTCTAGAGCTTTCTAGGGTTACCTAGGGTTTTCTAAAATTTTCTAGTGTTTTCTATGATTTTTTAGGTTTTGTTAAGGTTTATAGGGTTTTCTTGGGTTATCTAGGATTTTTTAAGTTTTCTAAGATTTTTAGGGTTTTCTAGGGTTCTCTAGGGTTTTTTAGGGTTTTCTAGGATCTGTAGAGTTTTCTAGTATTTTCTAGGGGTTTTTAGGGTTTTCTTGGTTTATCTAAGTTTATTTACGATTTTTTAGGGTTTTAGGGTTTTTTGGGATTTTTTAGAGTTTTCTAGGATTATCTAGGGTTATCGAGGGTTCTTTAGGCTTTAGGTTTTTTAGGGTTTTCTAGGGTTTTTTAGGGATTTCTAGGATTTTCTAGAGTTTTTAGGGATTTTTTTTGTATTTTCTTGGGGTTACTAGGATTTTTAGGGTTTTCTAGGGTTTACTAGGGTTTTTAAGTGTTTTCTTGGATTTTCTAGGGTTTTTAGGTTTTTCTAGGATCTCCTAGGGTTATCTAGGTTTTTTAGATTTTTTTAGGAATTTTAGAGTTTTCTAGGATTTTTTAGAGTTTTCTTGGGTTATCTAGGGCTTTCTAGGTATTTTTAGGATTTCCTAGGAGTTTCTAGAATTTTCTAGAGTTTTTTAGGGTTTTCTAGTCTTATCTAGGATTTTTAGGATTTTCTATGCTTTTTTCGGGTTATCTAGGGTTTTCAAGGGTTATCTAAGATTTTCTAGAGTTTTCAGGGTTTTCTAGGGTTTTTATACTTTTCTAGGGTTATCTAGGATTATCTAGGGGTTTTATGGTTTTTTACGGTTTCTAGGGTTATTTAGGGTTATTTAGGACTTTTTAGGGTTTTCTAGGATTTTTAATGGTTATCTAGAATTTTTAGGATTTTTTAGGGTTTTCTAGGATTATTTAGGATTTTCTAGGATTTTTTAGGTTTTTCTAGAATTTGCTAGGATTTTTTAGGATTTTCTATATTTTTTTAGGATTTTCTAGGGTTTTTTAGGGTTTTCTAGGGTTATCTAGAATTTTTAGGGTTTTCTTTTGTTTTTAGGATTTTTTATGGTTTTCTATAGTTTTCTAGGGTTATCTAAGATTTTCCTAGGGTCTTCTAGGGTTCTCTAGGATTTTCCTAGGGTCTTCTAGGGTTTTTTAGGATTTTCAAAGATGTACTATGGTTATCAAGGGTTTTATACGGTTTTCTAGGGTTATCTAGGATTTTCTTGTTTTGCTAGTGTTTTCCAGGGTTTTTTAGGATTTTTTAGAGTTTCTAGGATTTTCTAGGGTTTTTAGGGTTTCTTAGGATTTTCTAGAGTTTTCCAGGGTTTTTAGGATTTTCTTGGGTTCTCTAGGATTTTCTAGGGTTTCCTAGAGTTTTCTAGGTTTTTTAGAGTTTTTTAGGGTTTTCTAGGATTATCTAGGGTTTTTTTAGAGTTTTTTAGGATTTCTAGGGTTATCTAGGATTTTCTCGGGTTTTTCAGATTTTTACAATTTTCTAGGGTTTTTTAGGATTCTTAGGATTCTCCTAGGTTTTTCTAGGGTTTTTTAGGATTTTCTACGATTTTTTAGGATTTTCTTGGGTTTTATAGAGTTATCTAGGGTTTTTTTAGGGTTTTCTAGGGTTTTTAGGGTTTTCTAGAGTTTTCTAGAGTTATATAGGGTTTTCTAGGATTTTTAAGGGATATCTAGGGTTATCTCAGGTTTTCTAGAGTTATCTAGGATTTTCTAGGGTTTTTTAGGATTTTTAGGGTTATCTAAGATTTTTTAGGGTCTTTCAGGATTTGCTAGGGTTTCTAGAGTTTTCTAGGATTTTTTGTATTTTCTTGGGTTTATTAGGATTTTTAGGGTTTTCTAGGTTTTTTAGGGTTTTCTACGGTTTTCTTTGATTTTCTAGGGTTTTTAGGGTTTTTTCGGGTTATCTAGGATTTTCTAGGGTTTTTTAGGGTTTTCTAGAATTTTCTAGTGTTATCTAGGATTTTTTTAGGTTTTTTTAGGATTTTTAGGACTTTCTAGGGTTTTTAGGGTTTTTAGGGTTATCTAGAGTTTTCTAGGGTTTTCTAGGGTTTTTTAGGGTTTTCTAAGATTTTTTACAGTTATCTAAAGTATTTTAGTGTTTTCTAGGATTTTCTAGGGATTTTTCAAATTTTCTTGGATTTTTAGAATTTTTTAGGATTTTTTATCATTTTCTAGGGTTATCTAGGATTTTTAGGGTTTTCTAGGGTTTCTATAGTTTTTTAGGATTTTTTTAGAGTTTTTTAGGATTATCTAGTATTTTATAGAGTTTTCTAGAATTTTTTGTTGTTTTCTAGTGTTTTTTAGGTCTTTTTAATATTTTTTAGGATTTTCTAAGGTTATCTAGTATTTTTTATGATTTTCTAGGATTTTCCATGGTTTCTTGGATTCTCTAAGATTTTTTAGTGATTTCTAGGATTTTCTAGGATTTTTAGGATTTTCTAAGATTTTCTATAATTTTTTATTATTTTCTAGGGCTTTTAGAGTTTTTCTAAGATTTTCTAGGGTCTTCTAGAGTTTTCTAGGGTTTATACTAGAAAATCCAAAACAATCCTAGAAAACCCTAGAAAATCTTAGAAAATCCAAGAAAATCGTATAAAATCCTAGAAAATCCTAGAAAGCCCTACAAAATCCTGAAAACACCTTGAAAACCGTAGAAAACCTTAGAAATATCCTAGAAAACCGTAAAAAATTCCTAAGAAACTCTAGAAAACCTTACAAAATCTTAGAAAACACTAGAAGAACCCTAGAAAATCTTACAAAATCTTAGAAAACCCTCAAAAATTCAAGAAAATCCTAGAAAATGTTAGAAAATTCTAAAAAAAACCCTAGAAAATCCTAAAAAACCGTAGAGAACCTGACAAAACCCTAGAAAGCCCTAGAAAAACCCTAGAAAACCCTAAAAAATATTAAAAACCCCTAAAAAATCCTTTAAAACCTAGAAAATTCTATAAGATCCTAGAAAAATCTTAGAAAATCATAGAAAACCCAAAAGAACCCTAGAAGATCATAAAAAACATAAAAAACCCATAGAAAACCCTAAAAAAATCTAGAAAACCCCTAAAAAACTCTAGAAAAACTTTGTAAAACTTGAAAACCCTAGAAAACCTTAGAAAACCCAAGAAAACCCTAAAAAATCCTAGAAAACCTTAGAAAAATCCTAGAAAACTCTAGACAACCCTAGAAAACCTTGAAAACACTAGAAAACCCTAGAAAAAACCTAGAAAATTTCTAAAAAACTCTAGAAAAACCCTAGAAATTCTAAGAAGATCATAGCAAACCCAGAAAAATATTAAAAAACCCAAGAAAATCTTAGAAAACCCTAAAAAACCTTAGAAAATCCCAGAAAATCCTAAGAAAATCTTAGAAAATTCTAGAGAAACCTGGAAAACCATAAAAACCCTAGAAAACCCTAGAAAATCCAAAAAAACCGTAAAAAACCTAGAAAATCCTTGAAAACACTAGAAAAACTCTAAGAAACTCTAGAAAATCCTAAAAAATCCTGGAAAACCCTAGAAAACACTAAAAATCCGTAAAAAAGCCTAAAAAACTCTAGAAAATCCTAAAAATCCTACAAAACTCTAGGAAATCCTAGAAAAACCTAGAAAATCCTAGAAAATCCTAGAAAACCCTAAAAACCCTAAAAAACCAAAGAAAAATCCTAGAGAACCCTAGAAAATCCTAAAAAACCTAGTAAATCCTAGAAAAAACCTTGAAAATCTTAAAAATACTAGAAAACCCAAGAAAACTCTAGAAAACCCTAAAAAACCCTATAAAACCCTAGAAAAATCTTAGAAAAATACTAAAAAATTTAAGAAAAATCTAGGAAACCCAAAAAACACTAAAAGAAACCCAAGAAAACCTTAGAAAATACTAGAAAACACAAAAAAAATCCTAGAAAACCTAAGAAAACCCGAAAAAAATCCTAGAAAATCTTAGAAAAATCCTAAAAAACTCTAAAAAATCATAGAAAAACCATGAAAACACTAGAAAATCCTAGAAAAAACCTAGAAAATCCTATAAAATCTAGATAACCCAGAAAACCTTAAAAAATTCTAGAAAAATCCTAGAAAATCCTAAAAATCTTGAAAACCATTAGAAAACACTAGAAAACTCTAAAAAATCTTAGAAAATGTCAGAAAATCCTAAGAAAATCCTAAATAACCCAAAAAAATCCTAGAAAAACTGAGAAAATCCTAAAAACCTTAAAGAACCCTAAAAACCCATAGAAAAACCTAGAAAACCCTTGAAAACCTTAGAAAACCCCTAGGAAACCCTAGAAAATCCTAAAAAATCCTAGAAGACCCTAGAAAACCCTAAAAATACCTAGAAAATCGTAAAAAATTCTAGAAAACCCTAAAAATCATACAAAACCCTAGAAAAATCTAGAAAATCCTAGAAAATCCTAGAAAACCCTAGAAAAACTTAAAAACCCTAGAAAACCATAGAAAAACCCTAGAGAACCCTAAAAATCCTAGAAAAACCTTGAAAACACCATAAAAACTCTAGGAAACCCTAAAAAATACTATAAATCCTAGTAAATCCTAGAAAACCATAAAAATTTCTAAAAAATTTTAGAAAACTCTAAAAGAGTCTAGAAAACCCTAGAAAAACACTAGGAAATCCAAGAAAAATCATGGAAACCCAAAAAAATTCAAGAAAATCATAGGAAAATTCTAGAAAAATTGGAGAAAACCTTGGATAACCCTAGAAAACCCTAGAGAACTCTAGAAAAACCCTAAAAAAAATCCTGAAAAACCCTAGAAAATACTAGAAAAATCCTAGAAAATCTTGAAAAGTCATAAAAAACCTTAGAAAACTTTAAAAACCCTAAAAAATGCTAAAAAATTCTAGAAAAACTGTAGAAAACTCTAGAAAACCTTAGAAAACTCTAGAAATCCCTAAAAAACCCCGAGAAAATCATAAAAAACCCCTAGAAATCCTAGAAAAATCCTAGAAAACCTTAGAAATCCTAAAAAAATTCCTAGAAAACTCAAGAAAAATCTAGAAAATCCTAGAAAAACCTAGAAAATCCTAGCAAACCTTAGAAAGCACTAGCAAAACCCTAGAAAATCCTACAAAAATCATAGAAAATCCTAAAAAATCCTAAAAAAACAAAAAAAAATCCTAGAAAACCCTAAGAACCCTAAAAAATCATAGAAAATCCTAGAAAACCCTAAAAAATCCTAGAAAACCATAGAAAATCTTAGAAAATCCAAGATAACCCTAGAAAACATTAGAAAATCCTAGAAAATCCTAAAAAATTATAGAAAACTCTAGAAAAACTCAAGAAAAATCCTAGAAAACCCGAGAAAATTCTATAAAATCCTAAAAAACCCTAGAAAAAACCTGAAAACCCTAGAAAATTCTAGAAAACCTTTGATAACTCTAAAAAAATCATAGAAAACGAAAAAAACCTAGAAAATCGTAAAAAATCCTAGAAAAACCTTAGAAAGCGCTAGAAATCCTAAAGAATCCAAGAAAACCCCAAGAAAACCCTAGAAAATCCTTGAAAAACCATAGAAAATCCTAGAAAAATCCCTAGAAACCCTAGAAAAATCAAAGAAAACACTAGAAAAACCCTAGAAAATCTTAGAAAATCTTAGAAAACTCTAAAAAATCTTAGAAAATGATAAAAAAAACTCTAGAAAATAGTAGAAAATCCTAGAAAAATCTTAGAAAATACTAGAAATCCTAAAAAAATCCTAGAAAACGCTAGAAAAATCTAGAAAACCCTAGAAAATCCTAGAAAACCCTAGGAAACCCTCGAAAGCCCTAGAAAACCCTAGAAAATCCTAGAAAAACCCAGAAAAATTATAGAAAATTCTAGAAAAACCTAGAAAACCTTAAAAAACCTAGGAAACCTTAGAAAACTTTAAAAAATCCTAGAAAACCCCTAGAAAACATTAGAAAACCTATAAAACCCTAAAAATCCCTATAAAACCCTAGAAAAACTTTAGAAAAACCTTAGAAAATCCTAGAAAAATCCTAGAAAACTCTAGAAAACCTTAGAAAAACCTTAGAAAACCCTAAAAATTCTAAAAAAATCGTAGAAAACACTAGTAAATCCTAGAAAACCCTAGAAAAATCCTAGAAAACCCTAGAAAATACTAGAAAAGCCTAAAAAAACCCTAGAAAACCGTAAAAAACCTGATAAAATCCTAGAAAACCCTAGAAAATACTAAAAAATCCTAAAAAGTCCTAGAAAACCTAGAAAAACGTAGAAAACCCTAGAAAATTCTAGAGAAACCCTAGACAATCCTAGAAAACAAAAAAATCCTAGAAGATCGTAAAAAATACAAAAAAAACCCCGAAAAATCCTAAAAAATCAAGAAAACCCCTAAAAAATCCTAGAAAAACTTTAAAAAATATTAAAATACCCTGAAAAACCCTAAAAAACCCTAGAAAATTCAAAAAATTCTAGAAAACCCTAGAAAACCATAGAAATTTCTAAACAATCTTAGAAAACCCTAAGATGCTCTAGAAAAATACTAGAAAATTCATAAAAAATCTAGGAAAATAAAAAATTCAAGAAAACCATAGAAAAACCCTAGAAAAATCTTAGAAAATCTTAGATAACCCTAGAAAACCCCTAAAAAACATTAGAAAAATATTAGAAGATCTTAGAAAATCTTGAAAAATCCTAGAAAACTTTAGAAAACTTTAAAAACTCTAGAAAATGCTAAAAAAACCCTAGAAAACTGTAGAAAATCCTAGAAAAATTTTAGAAAACTCTAGAAATCCCTAGAAAACACATAGAAAACCCTAAAAAATCTCTAGAAAACCCCAAGAAAACCCCTAGAAAACCTAGAAAAATCTTAGAAAATCCTAGAAATTCTAAAAAAAATTCCTAGAAAACTCTAGAAAAATCTAGAAAACCCTAGAAAGTACTTGGAAAACCCTAGAAAATCCTAGAAAAACCATAGAAAATCCTAAAAAATTCTAAAAAACCCTAGAAAATACTAAAAAACTCAAGAAAATTCTAGAAAACCCTAGAAAACCCAAGATAACACTAGAAAACCTTAAAAAATCCTAGAAAACTCTAGAAAAACTCAAGAAAAATCCTAGAAAACCCTAGAAAACCCTATAAAAACCTAGAAAACCCTAGAAAAAACCTGAAAAACCCTAGAAAACTCTAGAAAATCTTAGAAAACTTAAAAAAAATCATAGAAAACAAAAAATCCTAGAAAAACGTAGAAAATCCTAGAAAAATCTTAGAAAACCCTAGAAATCCTAAAAATCCAAGAAACCCCAAGAAAATCCTAGAAAATCCTAGAAAAATTCTAGAAAACCCTAGAAACCCTAGAAAAATCAAAGAAAACACTAGAAAAACCCTAGAAAATCTTAGAAAATCCTAAAAAACCCTAGAAAACCTTAGAAAACTCTAAAGAATCACAGAAAATGATAAAAAACCCTAGAAAAATCTTAGAAAATCCTAGAAATCCAAAAAAATTCCTAGAAAACTCTAGAAAACCCAAGAAAATCCTAGAAAACCCTAAAAAATCCTAGGAAACCCTAGAAAGCCCTAGAAAACCCTAGAAAATCCTAAAAACCCCAAAAAAATCATAGAAAACTCTAGAAAAACCTAGTAAACCCTAAAAATCGTAAAAAAACCCTAGGAAACCCTAGAAAACTTTAAAAAACCCTAGAAAATCATAGAAAACCCCTAAAAAACCCAAGATAACCCTAGAAAACGTTAGAAAACCCTAGAAAATCCTAAGAAACCCTATAAAACCCAAGAAAAACTCTAGAAAAACCCTAAGACACCCTAGAAAACTCTAGAAAAACCTTAGAAAACCGTATAAATCCTAAAAAAAATCGTAAAAAACGCTAGAAAATCCTAAATAACCCTAGAAAACCTAGAAAAACCTAGAAAATTCTTGAAAATCCTAGAAAAACCCTAGAGAATCCTAAAAAACCTAAGAAAATCATAGAAGATCGTAAAAAACATAAAAAAAACCTAGGAAACGCTAAAAATTTCTAGAAAACCCGAAAGAATCTAGAAAACCCCTAAAAAATCATAGAAAAACTTTGTAAAATTCCTAGAAAATCTTAGAAAACCCCTGCAAAATACAAAAAATCCTAGAAAACCCTAAAAAACTCTAGAAAACCCTAGAAAAATACTAGAAAATCTAAGAAAAATCTTAGAAACCCAAAAAAATTCAAGAAAACCATAGAAAATTCCTAAAAAATCCTAGAAAACCTTAGATAACCCTAGAAAACCCTAGAAAACCCTAGAAAACCCCTAGAAAACTCTAGAAAATCCTAAAAAAACCTTGAAAAATCCTTGAAAACACTTGAAAAATTCTAAAAAATCTTAGAAAATCCTGAAAAATCCTAGATAACCTTAGAAAACTTTAAAAACCCTAGAAAATGCTAAAAAAACCCTAGAAAACTAAAGAAAATCCTAGAAAAACCTTAGAAAACTTTAGAAATCCTTAGAAAACCCCTAGAAAAGCCAAGAAAAACCCAAGAAAACCCTAGAAAAACTCTAGAAAACCCTAGAAAACCCTAAAAATCCTAGAAAAATTCCTAGAAAAACTTAGAAAACCCTAGAAAATCCTAAAAAATCCTAGAAAACCCTAGAAAGCATTAGGAAAACCCTAGAAAATCCTAGAAAGACCATAAAAATCCAAAAAAATCCTAGAAAATCCTAAAAAATCTTAGAAAACTCTAGAAAAACTCAAGAAACATCCTAGAAAATCCTAGAAAAGACTATAAAATCCTAGAAAATCCTGGAAAAAACCTGAAAAACCTTATAAAACACTAGAAAACCCTAAAAACCCTAAAAAACCTAGAAAAAATTAGTAAACCTTAGAAAAACTCTAGGAAACCCTAGAAAACCCTAAAAATCTAAGAAAATCCTAGAAAATACAAAAAACCCCTAGAAAACCCTAAAAAACTCTAGCAAAATTCGAGAAAACCCTAGAAAAATTTTCTAAAACCCGAACAATCCCCTGAAAAACTGTAGAAAACCCAAAAAAACCTTAGAAAATCCTAGAAAACTATCGGAAAATCCTAGAAAACTCTAAACAACCATAGAAAAACCTTGAAAACACTAGAAAACCATAGAAAAAATGTAGAAAATCCTACAAAATCCTAGATAACCCAGAAAACCCTAAAAAATCCTAGAAAATCCTAAAAAATCTTAAAAAAGATTAGAAAACCCTAGAAAATCCTAGAAAACCCTAAAAAATCTTAGAGAATCCCAGAAAACCCTAAGAGAACCCTAAATAACCCTAGAAAATCCTAAAAACCTAAGAAAACCCTAAAAAACTCTAAAAAATCATAGAAAACCCTAGAAAACCCTTGAAAACTCTAAAAAAACACTAGGAAACCCAAGAAAATCCTGAAAAATCCTAGAAGACCTTAGAAAACCGTAGAAAATCCTTAAAATCTCTAGAAAATCGTAAAAAACTCTAGAAAATCCTAAAAATCATACAAAACCTGGAAAATTCTAGAAAATTCTAGGAAATCCTAGAAAACCCTAGTCAACCTTAAAAATCCTAGAAAACCATAGAAAAATACTAGAGAACCCTAGAAAATCCTAGAAAACACGAGAAAAACTCTAAAAAATTCTAAAAAATACTAAAAATCCTAGAAAATCCTAAAGAACCCTAGAAAACCATAGAAATCCCTAACAAATCTTAGGAAACCCTAAAAAACTCTAGAAAACCCTAGAAAAATACTAGAAAATTCAAGAAAAATCTAAGAAACCTAAAAAACCCTAAAAAACGCTAGAAAACCCTAAAAAACCATAGAAAATCCTAGAAAACCCAAAAAAATTCAAGAAAACTATAGAAAAGCCCTAAAAAAAATTCTAGAAAACCTTAGATAACCCTAGAAAATACTAGAAAAACCCTAGAAAATCTTAGAAAATCCTGAAAATCCTAGAAAACCTTAGAAAACATTAAAAATCATAGAAAATGCTAAAAACACAAGAAAATCATATAAAACCCTAGAAAAACCTTAGAAAACTCTAGAAAATCCTAGAAAATCCCTAAAAAATCCTAGAAAATCCCAAGAAAACTCCTAGAAAATCTTAGAAAATCCTAAAAATTCTAAAAAATTTTCTAGAAAGCACTAAAAAAATCCTAGAAAATCCTAAAAAATCCTAGAAAAACCATAGAAAATCCTAAAAAATCCTAGAAAAACCATAGAAAACCCTAGAAAACTCTAAAACCCCTAGAAAATCATAAGAAACCCTAGAAAACCTTAAAAATCCTAGAAAATCATAGAAAACCCTAGAAAATATTAGAAAGCCCTAGAAAACCTTAAAAAATCCTAGAAAATTCTAGAAAAATCCTAGAAAAATCCAAGAAAACCCTATAAAATCCTAGAAAACCCTAGAAAAAATATGAAAAACCCTAGAAAACTCTAGAAAATATTAGAAAACTCTAAAAAATCATAGAAAACGAAAAAAATCCTAGAAAATCATAGAAAATCCTAAAAAAACCTCAGAAAACTCTAGAAATCCTACAAAATCCTAGAAAATTTCAAGAAAATCCTAGAAAACCCTAGAAAAATCAGAGAAAACCCTAGAAAAAATCCTAGAAAACCCTAGAAAAACAAAAAAAACACTAGAAAAATCCTAGAAAATCTTAGAAAATCCTAAAAAATCCTAGAAAATCTTAGAAAACTCTAAAAAAGCTTAGAAAATGCTGAAAAACCCTAGAAAATCGTAGAAAATCCTAGAAAAATATTAGAAAAACCCTAGAAATCCTAAAAAAAACCTAGAGAACACCTAGAAAACCCTAGAAAAATCTTAGAAAATCTTAGAAATCCTAAAAAAATCCTAGAAATCTATAGAAAAATCTAGAAAACCCTAGAAAAACCTAGAAAACCCTAGAAAACCCTTGGAAACTCTAGAAAGCCCTAAGAAACTCTAGAAAATCCTAAAAAACCCCAGAAAAATCATAGAAAACTCTAGAAAATGCTAGGATACCCTAAAAAACTCTAGAAAATCCTAAATAATCCTAAAAACCCTAAATAACCGTAGAAAATCCTAGAGAAATATGGAAAATGCTAAAAATCCTAAAAAATCCTAGAAAACCTAAAAAACCATAGAAAAACCCAGAAAATCCTAGAAAAATCCTAAGAAACCCTAGAAAATCCTGAAGAATCTTGGAAGACCCTAGAAAACTCTAAAAAACACTAAAAATTCGTAAAAAAGAATAAAAAACTCTAGAAAATCCTAAAAATCCTACAAAATCCTAGAAAACCCTAGAAAATCCAAAAAAACCCTAGAAAATCATAGAAAAGTCTTAGAGAACTCTAGAAAACCCTAGAAAAACCTAAAAAATCCTAGAAAAACTCTAGAAAGTCCTAGAAAACCCTAAAATTACTAGGAAATCCAAAAAATCCTAGAAAACTATAGAAAATCCTAAAAAATCTTAGAAAAATACTAGAAAATCCAAGAAAAATCCAGGAAATACAAAAAACCCTAAAACCCTTAAAAAACCTTACAAAATCCTAGAAAACTCAAAAAATCCTAGAAAACCCTAGAAAAACCGTAGAAAATCCTAGATATCCCTATAAAATACTAGAAAACGTAGAAAATACTAGAAAATCCTAAAAAATCCTAGAAAACCTAGAAAAATATAGTAAACACTAGAAAATCCTAGAAAAATCCTAGGAAAATCCTAGAAAATACTGAAAAACACAAGAGAATCGTATAAAACACAAAAAACCCCTAGAAAATTCTAGAAAACCCTAAAAATTCCTAGAAAACCTTCGAAAAACCCTAGAAAACTCTAAACAACCATACAGAAACCTTGAAAACATTAGAAAACCTTAGAAAAAACCTAGAGAATCCTAGAAAACCCTAGATAACCTAGAAAACTGCAAAAAAACTCTAGAAAATCTTAGAAAACCCTAAAAAATTTTGAAAAATATTAGAAAATCCTAGAAAACCCTAAAGAATCTTAGAAAATCCCAGAAAATCCGAAGAAAACCTTAGAGAACTCTAAAAAACCTTAGAATATGCTAAAAATCCCTAGAAAATCGTAGAAAACCTTAGAAAAACCTTAGAAAAAACCCTAGAAATCCTAAAAAAACCTAGAAAACCCTAGTAAAATCTTACAAAATCCTAGAAATCCTAAAAAAATCCTAGAAAACTCTTGAAAAATCTAGAA
This sequence comes from Arachis hypogaea, assembly GCF_003086295.3. Classification (NCBI taxonomy): domain Eukaryota; kingdom Viridiplantae; phylum Streptophyta; class Magnoliopsida; order Fabales; family Fabaceae; genus Arachis; species Arachis hypogaea. The sequence continues at coordinate 20,520,993 of NC_092041.1, read as the reverse complement.
AACCTTAGAAAAACCTAGAAAACCCTAAAAAACCCTAAAAAGTCCGAGGAAACTCTAGAAATCCCTAAAAAATCCCAGAAAAATCATAGAAAACTCTAGAAAAACCTAGGGAATTCTAAAAACCCTAAAAATTTCTAAAAACCCTAAATAACCCTAGAAAATCCTAGAGAAACCTAGAAAACCCTAAAAACCCTAGAAAATTCTAAAAATCCTTAAAAAACATAGATAGACCTAAAAAACCCTTGAAACCCTAAAAAATTCTGAAAAATCCTAGAAGACTCTAGAAAACTCTAGAAAACCCTAAAATTCCCTAGAAAACCATAAAAAACTCTACAAAATCCTAAAAATCATACAAAATCCTAGAGAATTCTAGAAAACCCTAGGAAATCCTAGAAAATTCTAGAAAACATTAAAAATCCTAGAAAAACATAGAAAGCAACAGAAAAACTCTAGAAAACCCTAGAAAACACTAAAAATCCTAGAAATACCTAGAAAACCCTAGAAAACCATAGAAAACCCTAAAAATCTTAGAAAACCATGAAAAACTCAAGAAAATCCTAGAAAAATACTTGAAAATCCAAGAAAAACCTAGGAAACCCAAAAAACCCTAGAAAACCCTAAAAAGCACAAGGAAAACCCTAAAAAATTCTAAAATTCCTAAAAATTCCTAGAAAACTTTAGAAAACCCTAAAAAATCCTAGAAAACTCTAGAAAAACTCTAGAAAAATCCTAGAAAATCATAGAAAATCTTATAAAATCCTAGAAAACCCTAGAAAATACCTGAAAACCCTTAGAAAACTCTAGAAAACCTTGGAAAACTCTAAATAATCATAGAAAACGAAAAAAACTCTTAGAAAACCATAGAAAATCTTAGAAAAATCTTAGAAAACCCTAGAAATCCTACAAAATCCTATAAAATTTCTAGAAAACCCTAGAAAACTATAGAAAAAATCCTAGAAAAACCAAAGAAAACACTAGAAAAATCCTAGAAAATATTGAAAAACCCTAGAAAACTTAAGAAAACTCTAAAAAACTTTAAAAAATGCAAAAAATACTAGAAAATTGTAAAAAATCCTAGAAAGCCTAAAAAACCCTAGAAAATCTCTAGAAAAATCTAGAAATATCTTAGAAAATCCTAGAAATCCAAAAAAAATTGCTAGAAAACTCTAGAAAAATCTAGAAAACCCTAAAAACACCTAGAAAATCCTAGAAAGCCATAGAAAATCCTAAAAAATCCTAAAAAAACCTAGGAAACCGTAAAAACCCTAAAAACCCTAAGAAACCCTAGAAAGCCCTAAAAAATCTTAGAAAACCCTAGAAAATTCCTAGAAAACCCAAGATAACCCTAGAAAATGTTAGAAAACCCTAAAAAACCCTAAAAATCCTAGAAAAACCTAGAAAAACTCTAGAAAAATTCTAGAAAATCCTAGAAAAATCCTAGAAAACCCTAAAAAAATTTTAGAAAACCCTAGGAATCATAAAAAATCTTAAAAAATTCTAGCAAACCCTAAAAAAATCTAGAAAATCCTAGAAAACTATAGGAAACTCTAGAAAGCCTTATAAAAACCATAGAAAATCCTAAAAAAAACCTAGGAAATCCTAAAAACCATAGAAAAAACTCTAGAAAACCCTAAAAACCTTAGAAAATCATAGAAAACCCCTAGAAAACTTAAGATAACCTTAGAAAACGTTAGAAAACCCTAGAAAACCCTAAAAAAGTCTAAAAAACCCTAGAAAAATTCTAGAAAACCTTATAAAATCCTAGAAAAATCCTAGGAACCCTAGAAAACATTGAAAATCTCTAGAAAATCCTAAAAAATCCTAGAAAACCCTGGAAAAATCCTAGAAAACTCTAGAAAAACCCTGAAAAACCTTAAAAAACATTGGAAAATCCTTGAAAACATTAAAAAACCCTAGAAAACCCCTAGAAAACCCTAAAAAACTCTAGAAAAATCTATAAAACTTTAGAAAACACTTAAAATCTCTAGAAAAACCTAGAAAACCCTATATAATACAGAAATCCTAGAAAATCTCTAGAAACCCTAGAAAAATCCTAGAAAACTCTAGATAACACAAAAATACCCTAAAAAATCTTAGAAAATCCTAAAAAATTCTAGAAAAACCTAAAAAATCCTAGAAAATTCTAGGTAACCCTAGAAAATCCTAAAAAACTCTAAAAACCCTAGAAAATCCAAGATAAACCTAGAAAACTCTAGAAAATAGTAGAAAACCCAAGGAAAGCTTAGGAAATCCTAGAAAACCATAAAAAATCCTAGAAAACTCTAGAAAATCCCTAGAAAATTCTAAAAAATCCTAAAAACCCCTAGAAAACCTTAAAAACATAGAAAACCCTAAAAAACCTAGAAAATCCTAGAAACTCTAGAAATACCCTAGAAAACTCTAGAAAAACTTTGAAAAGCCCTAAAAACACTAGAAAATCCTAAAAATACAAGAAAACCCTTGAAAACCCGAGAAAACCCTAAAAAATACTAGAAAAACCTAGAAAACCGTAGAAAACTCTCGAAAACACTAGATAACACAGAAAATTCTAGAAAAATCCTAGAAACCCTAGAAAAATCCTAGAAAACCCTTGAAAATACTAAAATACCCTAGAAAATCTAGAAAACTTTAGGAAATCTTAGAAAAACCTAAAGAACCCTAGAAAATCCTAGAAAACCCTAAAAAATCCTAGAAAATCCTAGATAATCCTAGAGAACCCTAGAAATTCCTAAAAAACCCCTAGAAAATCCTAAAAAACCCTAGAAAATCCATGAAAATTCTAGAAAACCCTAAAGAACCCTAGAAAAACCCTAGAAAAACCCTAAAAAACTAAAGAAAAACCTAAAAAATCCTAGAAAACCCTTGAAAATAGTAACAAATCCTAGAAAACTCTAGATAACCTTAAAAAACCCTAGAAAATTTTAGATAACCCTAAAAAACCATAGAAAAACTCTAGAAAATCCTAAAAAATCCCTATAAAATCCTAGAAAACCCTAGAAAATCCTAAAAAACCCTAAAAACCTAAGAAAATCCTAGAGAACCCTAGAAAAACCTAGAAAAACCCTAGAAAAACCAAGAAAACCCTAGAAAAATCCTAGGAAGCCCTACAAAACCCTGAAAACCCTAGAAAACCTTAGAAAAACCCTAGAAAACCATAGAAAATTCCTAAGAAACCCTTGAAAACACTAGAAAACACTAGAAGAATCCTAGAAAATCTTACAAAACTTTATAAAACCCTAAAAAATCCTAGAAAATCATAGAAAATATTAAAAACTCTAAATATCGACAATAGTTACCGTCGATAAATTTAAACGGTTAAGATCGCTTTCGAAAATTAAATGAACGGTGTAGATTTAATGTATAAAATAGTCGGCTAGGGTGTTGATTTTTTAAAAATTAAAATCGACAAATATGCCGTCGATTTTTATCACTAAAAACACTTGCCCGCGTTTACTTTCCGCGTCCAAAACTCAGAAACACGATTCTCTCCTTTTTTCCCAAATTCCCCATTTCATCACCAACGAGCAAACCATAAACCCTACCCAGTGGCCAGTGCCTCCAGTGCCTTACTCAGTAGTCCGGCGCGACAGCTAATTGCACGAGCTGACAACGAACCCAAGGCGAGTAGAACTCCAACAAGGGTCAATTTCCCCTCTTTCTTCTTCGATTTGTCTGCTAATTCAATTCTTGCTCTGTTATTGCGTATTAGCTATGAACTCTTCTTTCTCTGTGTGTGGCAGCTTCGAAACCCTAATTACTAACATTAACAAGTTTTTGTTGCCTTGCTGGTTGTGTGGCAGCTTCGAAACCCTAATTCTCTTCCTTCACGTGATGTGAATTTTGTGATGCAGAACGGGTAATATATACTTCTTTGGCCCTATTTTCCCTAATTCAACAACAATGCTAACTATGAGCATTGAGCTTCAACCACTTTCCTGTTTAGTGGGGAGTGGGGCGCCAATGCTTCCAAAGGACCAACAATCGCCCAATTCTATCTTATTCTCTTTGTTTTATGTTTGCCCACACCGGATTCTTGAATTTATGTTTCAATGTTTGCATTCTGTTGAGTATTAACACTTAGAAAATAGTTGAAGTCATGATCATCAAGAACTAAGAAGATGAAGACCATTTCTCACTCATTCATTTAGCATAGTAATCAATTTTTGGATGGTGGCTTTTGATTGTTAATTAGTTTAATCAAGTTGTGGACTAAAGAGTGTAAAACCAATTTTTTATATTATTATTGATCACATATATATTATCTAAGTTGATGAAAAAGTATATATAGACCACATAGGAACGAATTTAGTGTCATCATATACATAAGAAACACTAATATACATAAGCTAGCTAGATACAGAACATGCAACTAACTGACTAGATATCAGATTGATTAGTGCATAATACACTAATTTAGTGTGATCATATACATAAGAAATACTAATATATCAAAGTAGAGTCTAGACAGATTATTTCTATTCCTTTGAATCACTAACTGACGAGATGTCAGAGGAAAATGATGAACCCCTATGAGTTGTAGTATGTTCAACATTCTCTTCTTTGGGTGCATCAAGTGACTAATCTTCTTTGGTTTATTTTTAGGGTACATCATCTGTAATATTAACAGGATTATTTGCTTCCTTAAAATTAGTTAGGAGAACCTTAGTTGACCATACCTTCTTATTTTTGGGTGCTGGAAAGGTTAGTATAAAATTATATCTTATCTGTCAATAGTTGAGACTAATGTGTTCAAATGGTTTCTGCTTTTTATTTTTTACTTTTTATTTTTTCAACTTTGTTTTTAGATGTCAAGGTGCCATTCGTGGTGTGTGTGTGTATTATAATTGACTACATTTCTTGTTCAATTATCAGCATATTGGTCAATGTAAATTCTTTTGTAAACCTGCCTTCATTTTGTTCAATTAAAAAGATACATTTCAATTCATTCCAAAGGCGGCTAATTATGTGAATTTGTATTAAAAAATAGAATGATCCTATTTATTTATTGATAGAAAAAATAAGCCAGTTATTATGAAATATTATTTACTTTGATAAATAAAATTATTTGACATTAATCTGTTTTTTTCTTAGTCATACAATTCACACACATTCACACTCAACACATACTCTATTAAGGCTTCATCCACTGTATCTAGTGAGAGTTATGGACTCCCATTTATGATTTATCCTTCTAATTTCTTTTTTGAAAGAAAACAAAATATTTGCTTACAAGCTCATAAATATATTAATGACTATTTGCGAGTCCAGTTTGGTTATTGAGGAAGGATCATACGGTAACTCAGGTGAGAAATTGTTGCTAGGAAAATAATTTTAAATCACCTGTTTTTCTTTCTCTCTCTCTCTCATGCACAACATGATTTTTCTCTATCAATTCTTTAACTTGTGCTATTCTTTTTATTAATGGCTTTTCAATGTTAATATTTTTTTATTTTTTTTTTCTCTCTTTATGTTGTTTACAGGGCATTGCTTATAAAGGTAGCCTCTGATCCTAGAGCTGGTGATATTTTAATTGGATTTTTAGGATCTGTTATTCTCTGGTTTGCTTTCTCTATGTTCAAACAAAGAAAGGTATCCATCTTGGTTTCTTAGTTCATTAGTACTATAATGCTGTAATATAAATTATATAATAAACCAGAACAAGTATTATCAAAGTTGCAGTGGCATCCATTTATACTATCTCAAGTATTGGTAGAGTTTAAGACTCTTAAAGAAGCTATTCAAGGTTTAACCTTCTACTTATTTATTTATTTATCTCTGTTAAACTATTGAGTTTTAATTTATCTTTGTCTTTATTATCTCTATTAAATTATTATGCATGCTTATCTATACTTACTTATCTATGCTTGTTTGAGTAAACTATTCATGGTGAAGTATAAATTATATTTATGATAAGACTTTTATTTGTTGTGGTTTCTCATTGAACAAAAAAATTTAAAATTGAATATTATCTATTTGATATGTAGGAAATTAAAATTATTAATAATGAAAAACCAGAACCAAAGTTGGATGTATGATAGAATGTATGACCAAAGGCGAGGTCTTAAGCACAGTTTTGTTAAAGGGATAAATGAATTTGTGGATATGTGTACTAGAACTCATGAATTTCTCAGAGGAGGTTTAGTTTGGTGTCCATGTGCCAGATGTCAATGTGGGAGATTTAAACAGTTGATCGACATTAAGATTGATCTATATATTCATGGGTTTAAACTTAATTATTGGGTTTAGACAGAGCATAGAGAGGAGATAACCACAGAGAATCAGATTAGGATAGATGAAGACATTGAAAGTAGCTATGCATTAGGTGGTGTTACATGAAAAAAAAAATTTGATCATTATCATGAGATGGTTATTGATGCTTTGCAACCTGAGTTTCACATGTACATGCAACTAGCAGTGGAGGAACCAAATTGAGATGCTAAGAGATTTTATAACCTCTTAGATTCAGTTAGTAAACCCTTGTGGGAAAATTGTATCCATTCACGATTATCACTTGCTAGTAGGATGTTGAGTATAAAATCATAGGAAAACCAATTCCAGGGATCTTTTGACCAGTGGACAACTTTGTTTAGAGAAATGCAAACAACTCCAAATGAAATTCCTGCTAATTACTATGAAGCTAAGAAAATTATTTCCCAGCTTAGGTTTAAGGAGGTTAAAATAGATTGTTGTGTCAATGATTACATGATATATTACAAAGAGGACAAAGATCTTAGACAATGTAAATTTTGTGAGGAGCAGAGATTTAAGCCTAGGAAGGGTAAAAATAAAAAGGTTCCATATAAAAGAATGCATTATTTACCATTGATTCCAAGGCTACAAAGGTTGTATGCATCAATGAGTAATATCCCTCATATGTTGTGACATCACCAAAATTGCAGAAACGACGACGTGATGACACATCCTTCTCATGGTAAAGCATGGAAACATTTTGATACCAAGCATCCTCATTTTGCAAGCAAACCGCGTAATGTTAGACTTGGACTTTGTTCTGATGGATTTTCTTCTAATGTTCATTTTAGCACATCGTACTCTTGTTGGCCTGTTATAGTCACCCCTTATAACCTTCCACCTCATATGTGTATGAAAGATCCTTTCTTGTTCCTAACGTGCATCATACATGGAAAAGAAAATTCCAAAGTAAAAATTGATGTTTATCTTCAACCATTGATAGATGAACTTAAAGATTTGTGGGATGAAAGCATCCTAACATACGGCATTCATAGCAAGAGAAATTTTCAGTTAAATGCCGCATTAATGTGGACCATTAACGATTTTCCTGCTTATGGAATGTTGTCTGGTTGGAGCACGGGGGGAAGATTAGCGTGTCCAATATGCATGGAGGATACCAAGGCCTTTTGGTTAGATTATGGCGGAAAGAATTAGTAGTTTGACTGTCATATGAGATATTTACCTGAAGGTCATCCTTATAGGCGTAATAAAGTTGGTTTTAAGAAGAATGTTGAGGAGGATGAAGAACCTCCTATTAGGCTTAGCAGCGAACAGGTCTACGAAAGAGTTAGACAATATCCTAAAATAGTTGACACGGGAGGACAAGTGCGATTAAGCGAATATGGGGTGGAACACAATTGGACCAAAAGGAGTATATTTTGGGATCTCCCATATTAGAAAGATCATTTGGTAATCATTGTATGGATCTAATGCATATTGAGAAGAATATTTTTTATAACATAATGAATACTGTTATGGATACTGAAAGAACAAAAGACAATGAAAAGGCAAGGTTAGACATGGCTGTACTTTGTAGGCAACTGGATTTGAATTTGGTGCAGGCACGTGAAGGTCATTGGGCAAAGCCTAAGGGCAACTATGTCTTGACACTCCAAAAACGAAAAAATATTTGTAAATGGCACAAGAGTTGAAAATGCCAGATGGATAGTTTCAAATTTACAAAGGTGTGTCAATGTCAATGGAGAAAAATTGTTTGGGATGAAAACTCATGATTGTCATGTATTTATGGAGTGTTTGCTTCCGTTAGCCTTCAAAGAGTTTTCGGACCACGTGTGGAAACCGTTGACCAAAATAAGTCAATATTATAGGGACCTTTGTTCATCTACTCTTCGGGTTAGCAATCTTGTACAAATGGAAGCTAATATTCCTGTTATTTTGTGCAAGTTAAAAAGAATTTTTTCTCCTGCTTTTTTTGACGTAATGGAGCATCTACCAATTCACTTGGCATATGAGGCATGTGTTTGTGGACAAGCTCAGTATAGGTGGATGTATCCATTTGAGCATGAAGTAGGCACGTATAAGAGATCGGTGAAAAATCGGACTAGAGTAGAGGGTTCAATTTGTCAAGCATACTTGGCTAGAGAGACATCAAGTTATTGTTCTTATTACTTTGAGCCACATTTAATGTCTAAGAGAACAAGGCCAAATCGAAATGATGATGGTGGTAAAAGTTCATCTGAGCCTATCCTTTCTATTTTTGATCAACCGGGTGTTCTTGGGGGAGCCAACAAAGACAGGTGGTTGACTAGTATGAAAATGAAAGCTGCTCACTTACATATCTTGTTGAATTGTCCTGAAGTTGATAAATTTAGAAGTCAATACGAGCAAATCTATGGGAGCAATAATTCTTTATCCAACTTTCCATCATGGTTCCATGAGTATATAAGTTATTACATTTCGTTAACTGTATTAAAATATGTCAAAGTAAATCTTGTTTTTCTAAATACTATATTTTGTTTGACAAAATCAGGTAAAAAAATCCCAGTAATGGCATAACTTGTCCTCATCTATTGAGTTTAGCATTCGGTCCAAAAACTAGGACAACGAGTGTTGGTATGTTCAAGGTCAATGGGTATAGATTTCATACTCTTGAGCATGCATGTGGAAAGAAGATAGATAATACAGGTATATATGTTAAAAGTGATGGAGAGAATGATGCATCTGACTGATTTGGTACTCTTAAAGAGATTTTGATTGTTGAATATCCAAGTCTTGTTAGTTTGAGAGTCACCTTCTTTTACTGTGAGTGGTATGACCCTACCAGGCCTCAGGAAATGCGTAGACACAAAGACTACAAAATAATTGAAGTATTACCTACTAGGAGATATGGGAGTTATGATCCATTCATCCTTGTACAAAAAGCTAGACAAGTGTATTACATGCCATATCCACAAGGCTGTAAATCTAATTAGAAGGTTGTGATTACATGTAAACTGCAAAAAATAATAGAGGGGGCACAAAATGAGTCTGAAACCAAGGTGTTTTAGAATGATGAACCTCCACATGCTAGGATCATTTCAGAAACCGAGTTTCCAACATCATTAGCATCTACATCAGGAGATGTTAATATGACACAACTTCAAGTAGCTGACATCCAGGTTCTTAATGTAAATAATGAGGAGGATGATGACATTGAGATTTATGATGACGATGATGCTTACATTGATGATGATAATGGAAGTTCAGAATTCTTGGATTGAGGTTTTATTTGTAATTTATATTTCGTAATTTCTTGTATTGATTACTTGTAAATCAAATCAAACATCTTTAAGAAACTATCTTGGACAGTAATTAAATAAATATTTAGTACGTGTGTGTGGAAGATGACACTGATATAATCTGGTTTCTGAAGAATTAGGTTTTTATTTTCTGCCTCTGTTTAAGTCATAAGATGATGTTTGTTTGTGGTTTTAGTGGTCATTGCAGCTTTGGAATTGCATTGGTCATCACATAATCATGTATTGATTCAACTGTTATTTCTTTCTTTTATCAATGTGTTATATTTCCTTTTTTGATGTTATTGTTTTCTTATGAAGATTTGTGGTCCTGGTTTGTTTGTTTAACATGGATAAATCCAGGTAGAATCATCTATATATATTATGTATATCATCTTAATGGTCCATATGAAGCTGCAAAGAGTACAGTTCATGTTTACTCATTCATATAAAATGTCCACATTCTTTTATCCTTTTGTTTTCTGCATCTAATTGAGCCTTTTTTTTTAGTGTTCACAGTCATCTCTATCTTATAGTAGAAACTGTATGTGCTAGAAAAAATGCTTGGCATCTAATGCTTTTTTTAAATTTTTTGTTTGACCTTTTAATACAGTATTGAGAAGCAGCATCCACATAAAAAAAATTGGAAAGCTGGAATATAGTATAGGATATGGTTGGTAGAGACGGAGATCGCGGCTGTGGCCATGGCCGAGGCTGAGGCTGAGGCCGTGGCCGAGGCCGAGGCCGAGGCCAAAAGGGGAGGTCAGGCTTTCTACCGGTCACCCCCTTGACTTGCATGCAGATCCATACACTCTTGTTGGGTCATCATCAGGCACGAATGCTCTGACCAATGGGAGACCGCCACCTATTGCTACGACTATCCCCTCTCGTCAGGAGCCTCAGATACACATGATGCCTACTCTGGGTGTGCCAAGATCATGCACACAACAAGCCAATGAACCTTCCAACACTACCTCACATGGTGTGCAAAGTGATCTAGCTATTGTAGCGCCCAGTCAAGCAGGAGCTTGTGGGGAAAGACAAACCACATCTAATGGTACCCAAGATACTCATGGTTAAGGAATATCCACCACCACTGGTCACTCCAGCACAAGTGCTCCCATGCTTAGATATGATGGTGCCAAATGGTTTGTTATTTGCTTTAAATTTTATGAATTGCATGTCTCATTTTTACTAAGTAATATGTCCTTATCATTTTTTTATTTTTGATGTAGTTGGCACCCACCTAAACCTGGTTTAAAGCGTATTTCTTAGGTTTTTAAGGAAAACTACAACAAGCCTTGGCTGAGTTTTAATGAGGCAGATGATGATACTCAAAAAATATGTGGACAGAGTGGAGGGTAAATTTTAATTACTATATTACAGTAATTAACTCAATAAAATTACATGGCTGAGTTTTTAAGGACCTACATGTTTTCACTGCACATGCTAACCTCATTAATTAATTACTAAAGTACATGTCATAATCTGTTTAATTTCAACGTGATGAAGGGCTAATTTGTTGCTGATACATTTTTTTCTCGAATCTTGTTGTTTAGAATTTCAATGCCATATTATATACTATACCATCTGATTTATATATATACTTGCTGGCTGCTTTAGTTAACATGTCCTTGCATCATGGACGAAATATATATTGATTTATAAGGGTAATGATCATATTATATAAACTTTAGAAACACCAATTATTATAGCTATTACCCAAGAAGAATTTGAGTCTTATTTTTTGGAATCTCTTAATTACTTGACTTGCAAGATTTTTCAGTAATTCAGACTACTACTACCTAATATTTTTAGATAAATTAAGATTAGAAAAGATATGGTGGACAGAGTGGATAGAGTAGAGGGTAAATATGTATCATATTATGTTATATAATAACAAGATATTATTTTTTTAAATAGAAATGTTTTGACATTCTTGACATGGAAGAGGATGATATCTATCAAGCTTGGAGGTTTATAGCTGCCAAGTGCTTCCGAGGTATGCTCCATGCCATTCGCAAAAAAGGTGCCTGTCCATATTGGATCCCACCAAAAGTTCTTGGTGAATTGATGAGACGTTGGGACACTGATGCCTATAGACAATTACAGGCGAGAAATACAACTGCTAGGAAATCAACTCGAGGTACCTCCCTTCACACTGCAGGAGGCACCACCTTTCCAAAAGCGAGGTTACGCTTGGTAAGTTGCTTATAGAACCCTCTTTTCTACTTTATAATATCAGTTGCCATCATAATTTATACTATTATTTATAGAGTTGATTTGATATTAGTTTATACTATTATTCTTTTGATCTAATACATTAGGAACCTTTCTCTTCTCTGAGAAGTTAACATCAAATAGTTGCCTTGGAAGATTATTATTATGTTGTTGTTGCTACCTCTGCCTTTGATGATGATGATGTTGTTGATTTTGTTTCTCTTTAATTAATATTGTTTTGCCTCTGCCTCTGCCTCTGCCAAACTATGCTTTTATGAGTTCTCTTTTATGAGCATGCTTTTATGAGCTGCTCTATCTAAGTGCAGTGGTTTAGTTCAGTATATATCAATTGTACACCCATATTTGTTGATAATTTGGTTACATTATGTAGAATCATTCACTTGAAAGACCATCACGTATGGATGAGTTTTTTGAGCACACTCACACTCGCAAAGAGGATAGGACTCAATGGGTTGATGAACACTCCCGAAAGACAAAGGTAACTTACCTTCATTGTAATGTTGGACTTATTCTTTTCACATATCCCCTTAATTTTTTCATTATCAATACTTCTAGTAGTTTATCAATCATTTCTTCTCATTGTAGGATATATTTCAAGAGTGTATGTTTTAGGCTGAGCAAGAGCAGCAGGCTGCTGTAAAAGCTGGTGTAACTGATCCACCACCTATCTTTGAGGAAAGCATATAGATTGAGATAGTGGGTGGAAAATGAAGAGGTAGGGTATATGGCATGGGTGAGTTAAGGGACTCTTCCATGGTGCGACCTCGAGTTGATGGGCCAACCACGACCACCAGCACTGATGTTTCGGATCTTAGAGAACAAATCGCAATACTCAATAGGGAAGTTGAACAACATGCCGCTAAATATAGAGAGCTTGAAGACCGCTACCAGAAAGAGAAAAGAGAGTGGCAACAGACTGTTGAATTCTTGCGTGAGGATCTCAACACCAGTAACTCACAGATGGATCAGTTTAGTCATCAATTGAGCAGCTTGACTGAGTATGTGTGGGCCATGGGTCCTAGTGTTCTGGATCACGTGTTTCCCCACCTCCTCCTTTTACTTTTCCAAGCTCCTAGAAAAGCATATCCCCAGGTAGAAAACTCCCACCTATTTTGCAGCAACCAGGACAACCACAGAGTTCTCAAAGGGACGACGATTCTGACGATCTTGATGACTCGGATGATTATTTAGATGAGTATGAGTAGGGTAATTTACTTTGCTTTGAATATTTTGTATTATTAGTAGATTGAATTTAAACGAATATAACTCTAAGTTTAGTTATTTATCTTGTCTAGAGTCTTTATGTTAGAGGATTATTTATTATTTTGATAAGTTTGTAAACTCATTATCTAACATTTAGTATAAATTTTATTTTTATATTTAGAAGTTTATTTATCTAATATTTTGTATACATTTTATTTCTATATTTAAAAGTTTATTTGTATTAATTGTCTACTATTTTTCAAATAAAAAAATTATAGCTATTAAAATTGACTACAGGGTTGTCGCTTTTTAAATTTAAAATAGACAAAAAAAATACAAACATAGAATTTGTCAGTATCTAAGTAATTAAATCGCCAGCTTTTTTGTCGATTTTATAAAATAAATCCTAGGAAACCTTAGAAAATCTTAGAAAACCTTTGAAAATCCTAAAAAAACCCTAGAAATTCCTTAAAAATCCTAGAAAACCCTAGAAGAATCCTAGAAAAATACTAGAAAATCCAAGAAAAATCTAGAAAATCCAAAAACCCTAAAAAAACCATAAAAATCTTAGAGAATTCTAGAAAACATAGAGAAACCCTAGAAAAACCATAGAAAATCCTAGATAACCCTAGAAAATCTTAGAAAACACTAGAAAACCTAGAAAACACTAGAAAACTCTAAAAACTCTCGAAAACCTAGAAAAACCTAGAAAACCATAGAAAATCTTAGAAAAACCTTAGGAAACCCTAGAAAACCCTCAAAAGCCCTAGTAAATCCTAGAAAACACTAAAAACCCCTAGAAAATCTTAAAAATCCTAGAAAACCCTAAAAAACTCTAGAAAAACCCTAGAAAACCCTAGAAAAACCTAAAAAAATCCTAGAAAACCCTCAAAAAACTCTAGAAAACTCTAAACAACCCTAGAAAAACCTTGAAAACACTAGAAAACCCTAAAAAAATCTAGAAAATCCTAGAAAATCCTAGATAACCCTGAAAACCCTAAAAACTCCTAGAAAAACCCTAGAAAATCCTGAAAAATATTAGAAAACCCTAAAAATCCTTTAAAAATCCCAAAAACTCCTAAGAAAACCTTAAATAACTCTAGAAAATCCTAGAAAAATCTAGAAAATCCAACAAACTCTAGACAATCCTAGAAAACGTTAAAAACACAAGAAAACCCCAGAAAAAACCTTGTAAATCCTAGAAAACTCTAGATACCCTAGAAAACCCTAAAAAACCCTAGAAAATCCTAGAAAACCTTGAAAAATACTAGAACACCATAGAAAATCCTTAAAAACTTTAGAAAATCCCAGAAAACTCTAAGAAAACCCTAAATAACCCTAAAAATCCTAGAAAAACTTAGAAAACCCTAAAAACCCTAGAAAATCCTAGACAATCCTAGAAAACCATAGAAAATCCTTGAAAACTCTAGAAAAATCCTAGAAACCCTAGAAAATCCTGAAAAATTCTAGAAGATCCTAGAAAACACTAGAAAATCCTAAAAATCCCTAGAAAATCCTAAAATACTCTAGAAAATCCTAAAAATCCAATGAAGCCCTAGGAAATCCTAGAAAACCCTAGAAAACCCTAAAAACCCAAAAAATCCTAGAAAACCAAAGAAAAATCCTAAAGAACCATAAAAAACCATAGAAAACCCTAGAAAAACTCTAGGAACCCCTAGAAAACCTTAAAAATCCTAGGAAACCCTAGAAAATCTTAGTAAAGTTCAAAAAAATCTGAAAAATCCAAAAATACCCTAGAAAAGAACTAGAAAAATCCTAGAAAAAAACTAGAAAATCCAAGAAAAATCTAGGAAACCAAAAAAACCTTAAAAAACCCTAAAAAGGCTTAGAAAACCTTAGAAAACCCTAGAAAATCCAAAAACGTCCTAGAAAACCAAAGAGAAAACCCTAGAAAACCCATAGAAAATCCTAGATAATCCTAGAAAATCCTAGAGAACACTAGAAAACTTAGAAAACACTAGAAAATCCTAAAAAACTATAGAAAAACCTAGAAAACCCTAGAAACTAAGAGAAAAACACTAGGAAATCCTAGAAAACCCTGAAAAGTCCTAAAAAATCCTAGAAAATACAAAAAACCCATGAAAACCCTAAAAAATCCAAGAAAATCCAAGAAAATCCTAAAAATTCTAGAAAAATCCTAAAATCCCTAGAAAAGCTTTCTAAAACCCAAAAAATCCCTTGAAAATCTTAGAAAATCTAAAAAAACCCTAAAAAATCCTAGAAAACTCTCGAAAAACCCTAGAAAACTCTAAACAACCCTAGAAAAATCTTGAAAACACTAGAAAACCCTAGAAAAACCTAGAGAATACTATAAAACCCTAGATAACCCAGAAAATCCTAAAAATCCTAGAAAAATCCTAGAAAACCCTGAAAAACATGAGAAGATCCTAAAAAACCTTAGAGAATCCCAAAAAACCCTAAGAAAATTCTAAATAACCCCAGAAAATCTTAGAAAAGCCTAGAAAAACTTAAAAACCCTAGAAAACCCTAAGAAACCAACGAAAAACCTAGAAAACCCTTGAAAACCCTAGAAAAACCCTAGAAACCCCTAGAAAATCCTGAAAAATCCTAGAAGACCCTAGAAAATCCTAGAAAATCTTAAAAATTCCTAAAAAATTCTAGAAAACTTAAAAATCCTACAAAATCCTAGGAAATTCTAGAAAATCCAAGAAAATTCTAGAAAACCCTTGAAAATCCTAAAAACCCTAGAAAATCATAGAAAGCTATATATAGAAAACTCTAGAAAATCCTAGAAAATACTAAAAATCTTAGGAAACCCTAGAAAACCGTAGAAAACCCTAAAAGATCTTAGAAAATGCTAGAAATACCCTAGAAAAATACTAGAAAATCTAAGAAAAATCTAGAAAACACAAAAAAACCTTAAAAACCCTAGAAAACCTTAGAAAACCTAGAAAATCCAAAAAATCCTAGAAAACCATAGAAAAACCCTAGAAAAACCTTAGAAAACCCTATATTACTTTAGAAAATCTTAGAAAAATCCTAAAAAACCTTAGAAAAATCCTAGGAAACCGTAGAAAAACCGTGAACAACCATAGAAAACACTAAAAAAAATCTTAGAAAATCCTGAAAAACCCTAGAAAATTCTAGAAACCCTTAAAAATATCTAAAAAGGCCCTAGAAAACGCTAATAAACCCCTAGAAAATCATAGAAAACCCTAGAAAAACCTTAGAAATCCCTAGAAATCCTAAAAAAATCCTAGAAAATCCTTAGAAAACCCTAGAAAAACCCTATAAAACCCTAGAAAAATCCTAGTAAACCCAAGAAAAACCCTGAAAAATCCTAAAAAATACTAGAAAAACCCTAGAAAATTTTAGAAAATCTTGATAAAACCCTAGAAAACCTTAGAAACCCCTAAATAACCCTAGAAAATGCTAAAAAACTCTAGAAAATCATAGAAATTCCTAAAAAAATCTTAGAAAACCCTAGAAATCCGAAAAAAATTCCTAGAAAAATCTAGAAAACCTTAAAAAGCCCTAGAAAACCCTAGAAAACCCTAAAAAACCCTAGGAAACACTAAAAACCCTAGAAAAATCATAGAAAACCCAAGAAAAAACTAGAAAATCCTAAAATCCCTAACAAAACCTAGAAAACTCTAAAAGATCCTAGAAAAACATAGAAAACCCTGAGAAAAGCCAAGATAACCCTAGAAAATGTTAGAAAACTCTAGAAAACCCTAAAAAATCCTAGAAAATTATAGAAAAACTCTAGAAAAACCCTAGAAATCCTAGTAAAATCGTAGAAAACTCTAGAAAAACCATAGAAAACTCTAGAAATCCTAAAAAAATTCTAGAAAACGCTACAAAAATCTAGAAAACCCTAAAAACAGTAAAAAAACTTAGAAAACCTAGAAAAACCTAGAAAATCCCAAGAAAACACTAGAAAAATCTAGAAAAGTCTAGAAAACACTAGAAAATTCTAGAAAATCCTAGAAAACCCTAGGAAACCCTAAAAACAATGAAAAAATCCTAAAAAACCCTCGAAAAACCTAAGAAATGCAAGAAAACCCAAAAAACGCAAGAAAACCCTAGAAAAATCCTAGAAAAACCTAGAAAACCCTAGAAAACCACTAGAAATCCTTAGAAAAATCCTAGAAAACCATAGAAAATCCCTAAGAAACCCTAGAAAACACTAGAAGAACCTAGAAAATCTTACAAAACCTTAGAAAACCTTAAAAAATCCTAGAAAATATTAGAAAATCTAAAACAATTCTAGAAAACCCTAGAAAACAGTAAAAAAAACCTGAGAAAACCCAAAATAACCCTAGAAAAATCCTAGAAAATACTACAAAATACTAGAAAACCCTAAAAATCCTAGAAAACCTAAAAAAACCTAGAAAATCCTAGAAAAATCCTAGGAAACTCCAGAAAATCCTGAAAAACCCTAGTAAATCCTAGAAAACACAAAAAAAAATCCTAGGAAACCCTAAAAACCCTAGAAAACCTTAAAGAACCCTAGAAAAACTTTGTAAAACCAGAAAAATCCCTGGAAAACCCTAGAAAACCAAAGAAAAACCCTAAAGAACCCTAGAAAATCATAGAAAAATCTCGAAAACCCTAGAAAAACTTTAGGAACCACTAGAAAACCCTAAAAATTCTAGGAAACCCTAGAAAACCTTAGTAAATTTTAAAAAAATTTGGAAAATCCTAAAATACCTTAGAAAACCCTTAGAAAAATCCTTGAAAAATACTAGAAAATCCAAGAAAAATCTAGGAAATAAAAAAACCCTAAAAAAGCATAAAAAATCCTAAAAAAGCCAAAAAAAACCTAGAAAACCAAAGCAAAAAACATAGAAAAACCATAGAAAATCTTAGATAACCCTAGAAAATCCTAGAGAACACTAGAAAATACTAGAAAATCCTAAAACACTATAGAAAATTTAGAAAACCTAGAAAATCCTAGAAACTAAGAGAAAAACACTAAGAAACCCTAGAAAACTTTAAAAGGCTCTAAAAAATCCTAAAAAATACAAAAAACCCATGAAAACCTTAAAAAATCTTAGAAAACCCTAAAAGACTCTAGAAAAACCCTAGAAAAGCTTTCTAAAACCCAAAAAATCCCTTGAAAACCCTAGAAAATCCAAGAAAATCCTAAAAAATCCTAGAAAACCCTCGAAAAACCCTAGAAAACTCTAAACAATCCTAAAAAAATCTTGAAAACACTAGAAAACCCTAGGAAAACCTAGAGAATCCTAGAAAGCCCTATAGAACCCTAAAAATCCTAGAAAACCATAGAAAATTATAAAAAAACCCTAGAGAATCCTAGAAAACCCTAGAAAAACCTAGAAAACCCTAGAAAACCCTAAAAAAATTCTAGGAAACCTTAGAAAACACTATAAATCTTAAGAAACCCAAGAAAACCGTAGAAAATCCTAAAAAACCCTAGAAAACCCTAAAAGATCTTAGAAAACCCTAGAAATACCCTAGAAAAATACAAGAAAACCGTAGAAAAACCCTGAACAACCATAGAAAATACTAGAAAAATCCTAGAAAATCTTAGAAAATTCTAAAAAACCCTAGAAAACTCTAGAGACCCTTAAAAATCTCTAAAAAGGCTCTAGAAAACGCTAAAAAACCCCTAGAAAACAATAGAAAACCCTAAAAAAACCTTAGAAAACTCTAGAAATCCTAAAAAAATCCTAGAAAATCCATAGAAAACCTTAGAAAAACCTTATAAAACCCTAGAAAAATCCTAGTAAACCCTTAAAAACCCTAAAAAATCTTAGAAAATCCTGAAAAAACCCTAGAAAATCTTAGAAAACCCTAAATAACCCTAGAAAATGCTAAAAAACTCTAGAAAACCCTAGAAAAAACTTTAGAAAATCCTAGAAATTCGAAAAAAAATTCCTAGAAAAATCTAGAAAACCTTTAAAAGCCCTAGAAAACTCTAGAAAATCCTAAAAAAATCCTAGAAAACACTAAAAAACCCTAGAAAAATCATAGAAACCCCAAGAAAAACCTAGAAAACCATAAAATCCCTAACAAAACCTAGGAAACCCTAAAAAATCCTAGAAAAGCATAGAAAACCCCAAGAAAAGCCAAGATAACCCTAGAAAACGTTAGAAAACTCTAGAAAACCCTAAAAAATCCTAGAAAATCTTAGAAAAACTCTAGAAAAACCCTAAAAATCCTAGAAAAATCCTAGAAAACTATAGAAAAACCATAGAAAACTCTAGAAATCCTAAAAAATTCTAGAAACGCTTGAAAAACATAGAAAACCCTAAAAAACAGTAAAAAAACCTAGAAAACCTAGAAAAACCTATAAAATCCCAAGAAAATCCTAGAAAAATCTAGAAATACATAGAAAACACTAGAAAATTCTAGAAAACCCTAGAAAATCCTAAAAATAATAAAAAAAAATCCTAAAAAACCCTAGAAAAACCTAAGAAATGCAAGAAAACCCAAAAAACCCAAGAAAACCCTAGAAAAATCTTAGAAAAGCCTAGAAAATCCTAGAAAACCCTAAAAAATCTTAGAAAAATCCTAGAAAACCATAGAAAATTCCTAAGAAATCCTAGAAAACACTAGAAGAACCCTAGAAAATCTTACAAAACCTTAGAAAACCTTAAAAAATCTTAGAAAATTCTAGAAAACGTTAGAAAACTCTAAAAAATTCTAGAAAACCCTAGAAAACAGTAGAAAACCCAATAAAACCCTAGAAAAATCTTAGAAAACACTACAAAATACTAGAAAACCCTAAAAAATTTTAGAAAACCTAGAAAATCCTAGAAAATTCTAGAAAACCCCAGAAAATCCTGCAAAACCCTAGTAAATCCTAGAAAACACAAAAAACCCATAGAAAATCCTAAAACCCTAGAAAACCATAAAGAACCCTAGAAAAATCCTAGAAAACCCTAGAAAAACTTTGTAAAACCCAAAAAATTCCTGGAAAACCCTTGAAAACCAAAGAAAAACCCTAAAGAACTCGAGAAAACCATAGAAAAATCTAGAAAACCCTAAAAAAACTCTAGGAACCCCTAGAAAACCCTAAAAATTCTAGGAAACCCTAGAAAACCTTAGTAAATTTTTAAAAAATTTGGAAAATCCTAAAATATGTTAGAAAAACCCTAGAAAAATCCTCGAAAAATACTAAAAAATTCAAGAAAAATCTAGGAAACCAAAAAAACCCTAAAAAAGCTTAGAAAACCTTAGAAAACCATAAAAATCCAAAAAAGTCATAGAAAACCAAAGCAAAAAACCTAGAAAAACCATAGAAAATCCTAGATAACCCAAGAAAATCCTAGAGAACACTAGAAAACCTAGAAAATCCTAAAAAACTATAGAAAAACCTAGAAAATCCTAGAAATTAAGAGAAAAACACTAGGAAACCCTAGAAAACTTTGAAAAGCTCTAAAAAATCCTAGAAAACACAAAAAACCCATGAAAACCTTAAAAATCTTAGAAAATCCTAAAAACTCTAGAAAAACCCTAGAAAAGCTTTCTAAAACCCAAAAAACCCTTGTAAACCCTAGAAAACCCAAGAAAACCCTAATAATCCTAGAAAACCCTCGAAAAACCCTAGAAAACTCTAAACAACCCTAGAAAAATCTTGAAAACACTAGAAAACCTTAGAAAAACCTAGAGAATTCTAGAAAACCCTAGAGAACCCTAAAAATTCTAGAAAACCATAGAAAACTATAGAAAAACCCTAGAGAATCCTAGAAAACCCTAGAAAAACCTAGAAAACTCTAGAAAAATTCTAGGAAACCTTAGAAAACACAAAAAATCTTAGGAAACCCTAGAAAACCGTAAAAAACCCTAGAAAACCCTAAAAGATCTTAGAAAACCCTAGAAATACCCTAGAAAAATACTAGAAAATCCAAGAAAAATCAAGGAAACCTAGAAAATCTTAGAAAAATCCTAGGAAACCTTAGAAAAATCCTGAAAAGTCCTAGAAAACACCTGAAAAATCCTAAAAATTCTTAGAAAATCCTGAAAAATCCCTAGAAAACTCTAGAAAACCTTAAAATCTCTAAAAAGACCCTAGAAAACGCTAAAAAACCCTAAAAAACTATAGAAAACCTTAGAAAAACCTTAGAAAATCCTAGAAATCCTAAAACAATCCTAGAAAAACCCTAGAAAACTCTAAAAAAATCCTATAAAACCCTAGAAAAATCCTAGTAAACCCTAGAAAAATCCTAGAAAATCCAAAAAAAGACTAGAAAAATCCTAGAAAATCTTAGAAAATCCTGAAAACCCCTAGAAAACCTTAGAAAACTCTAAATAACCCTAGAAAACGCTAAAAAAACTCTAGAAAACCGTAGAAAACCCTAAAAAAACCTTAGAAAATACTAGAAATCCTAAAAAGACCCTAGAAACCCTTAGAAAAACTTTAGAAAGTCCTAGAAATCCGAAAAAAATTCCTAGAAAAATCTAGAAAACCTTAAAAAGCCCTAGAAAACTCTAGAAAACCCTAAGAAACCCTAAAAACCTTAGGAAACACTAAAAAACTCTAGAAAAATCATAGAAAATTCAAGAAAAACCTAGAAAACCCTAAAATCCCTAACAAAACTTAGGAAACCCTAGAAAACCCTAAAAAATCCTAGAAAAACATAGAAAACCGCTAGAAAAGCCAAAATAACCCTAGAAAATGTTAGAAAACCCTAGACAACCCTAAAAAATCCTAAAAAATCTTAGAAAAACTTTAGAAAAACTCTAGAAAATCCTAGAAAAACTCTAGAAAAATCATAGAAACCCTAGAAATCCTAGAAAAATCCTAGAAAACTCTAGAGAAATCTAGAAAAACCTAGAAAATCTTAAAAAACACTAAAAACCCCTAGAAAAACCTAGAAAACTCTAAGAAAACCCTAGAAAAACCTAGAAATCCCCAGGAAACCCTAGGAAACCCTAGAAAATAATAAAAAACCCTAAAAAATCCTAGAAAAACCTAAAAAATCCTAGAAAATCCAAAAAACCTAAGAAAACCCTAGAAAAACCTAGAAAACCCAAGAAAACCCCTAGAAAACCCTAGAAAACCTTAGAAAAACCCTAAAAAATCATAGAAAATCCCTAAGAAACCCTTGAAAACACTAGAAGAACCTTAGAAAATCTTACAAAACCTTAGAAAACCTTTAAAAATCCTAGAAAATTCTAGAAAACGTTAGCAAACTCTAAAAAATCCTAGAAAATTCTAGAAAACAATAGAAAACCCAAGGAAACCAAAAAAGCCTAGAAAAACCCTAGAAATACTATAAAATACTAAAAAATCCTAGAAAACCTAAAAAAATCTAGAAAATCTTAGAAAAATTCTAGAAAATCCTAGAAAATCCTGAAAAATTCTAGTAAATCCTAGAAAATACAAAAAATCCCTAAAAAACCCTAAAAACACTAGAAAACCCTAAAAAACTCTAGAAAAATCCTAGAAAACCCTAGATAAACTTTGTAAAACCCAAAAAATCCCTGGAAAACCCTAGAAAACCAAAGAAAACCCTAATAAATCCTAGAAAACCCCTAGAAAAATCCTAGACAACTCTAGACAACCCTAGAAAAATCTTGAAAATACTAGAAAACCCTAGAAAAAATCTAGAAAATTCTAGAAAACCCTAGATAACCCAGAAAACCCTAAAAAACCATAGAAAAATACTAGAAAACCCTAGAAAACCCTGAAAATATTAGAAAATCCTAAAAAATCCTAGAAAACTCTAAAAAATTTTAGAAAACTCAAGAAAACCTTAAGAAAACCCTAAATAACCCTAGAAAATCATTAAAAAAACCTAGAAAATCTTAAAAATCAAGGAAAACCTTAAAAAACTCTAAAAAATCATAGAAAACCCTAGAAAACTCTTGACAACCCTAGAAAAACCCTAGAAAATTCTAAAAAATCCTAGAAGACCCTAGAAAATCCTAGAAAATCCTAAAAATCCCTAGAAAATCCCAAAAACTCTAAAAAAACCTAAAAATCCTACAAAATCCTAAGAAATCTTAGAAAATCTTTGAAAATCCTTGAAAACCCTAGAAAACCCTAAAAACTCTAGAAAACCCTAGAAAATCATAGAAAAACTCTAAAGAACCGTAAAAAACCATAGAAAACCTTAAAAAATTCTAGAAAATCCTAGAAAAATCATAGAAAAATACTAAAAAATCCAAGAAAAATCTAGGAAACCCAAAAAACCCTAAAAAACCCTAGAAAATCTTAGAAAATCCTAGAAACCCCAATAAAATCCTAGAAAATCTTTGAAAAACACTAGAGAACCCTAGATAACCCTAAAAAATCCAAGAAAAAACCTAGAAAACACTATAAAAACCCTAGAAAACCTTAGAAAATCCTTAAAAACCCTAGAAAACTCTAGAAAACCTAAGAAATTCTAAAAAATTCTAGAAAAAGCTAAAAAAACTCTAAAAAATCCTAGAAAATCCTAGAAAACTCTTGAAAACCCTAGAAAAACCCTAGGAAACCCTAGAAAATCCTGAAAAATCCTAGAAGATCCTAGAAAAACCTAAAAATCTCTAGAAAACCGTAAAAAATCTAGAAGACCCTAAAAATACAATAAAATCCTAGAAAATCTTAGAAAACCCTAGGAAATCCTAAAAAACTTTAAAAACTCTAGAAAACCATAGAAAAAATCCTAGAGAATCCTAGAAAACCCTAAAAATTCCTAGAAAGCCCTAAAAAACTCTAAAAAACACAAAATCTTACAAAACCCTAGAAAATCCTAAAAACCCTAAAAAATCCTGGAAAACCATAGAACAACCCTAGAGAAGCCTAGAAAACTATAAAAAAAACTCTAGAAAAACTCTAGGAAACTCTAGAAAACATTAAAAATCCTAGGAAACCCAAGCAAAACCCTAGAAAACCCTAAAAATCGTACAAAACCATAGAAAAACCCTAGAAAAATACTAGAAAATCCAAGAAAAATCTAGGAAACCCAAAAAACCTTAAAAACCCTAGAAAACCTTAGGAAACCTTAGAAAACCCAAAAAAATCCTAGAATATCATAGAAAACCACTAGAAAAACCTTAGAAAACTCTAGAAAAATCTTAGAAAACCTGAGAAATCTTAAAAAATCTTAGAAAACCCCAAGGAAACCCTAGAAAAACCCTAAAAACCTTAAAAAACACTAGAAAAATCATAGAAAATCTTGAAAAACCCTAGATAACCCTAGAAAATCTTAAAAAACTCTAAAAAACCCTAGAAATCTCCAAAAGACACTAGTAAACCGTAGAAAAATTTTAGAAAACCATAGAAATCCTAAAATATCCTAGAAATTTCCTTGAAATCCTTAGAAAAACCTTAGAAAATCCTAGAAATCCAAAAAAATTCCAAGAAAACTCTTGAAAAATCTGAAAAACCTAGAAAACCCTAGAAAATTCTAGAAAAACAAAAAAAACACTAGAAAACCGTGGGAAACCCAAGAAAACCTTAAAAAATTCTAGAAAAATCATAGAAAATCCTAAAAAAACTTAGGAAATTCAAAAAAATCCTAAACAATCATAAAAAACTATAGAAAATCCTAGAAAATCCAAGATAACTCTAGAAAATGTTAGAAAACCTTAGAAAACCTTAAAAACTCTAGAAAACCCTAGAAAAACTTTAGAAAAGCCCTAGAAAATCCTAGAAAATCCAAGAAAATTCTAGAAAAATCCTAGAAAATCCTAGAAAACTCATAGAAAACCCTAGAAATCCTAAAAAAATCCTACAAAACTCTAGAAAAATCTAGAAAATCCTAAAAAACCCTAGAAAATCTTGGAAAACTCTAGAAAAACCTAGAAAATCCTAGAAAACCCTAGAGAATCCCAGAAAACCCCTAGAAAATCTTAGAAAATCCTAGAAAAATCTAGAAAACCTTAGAAAACTCTAGGAAACCCTAGAAAATCCTAGTAAACCCTAGAAAACCCTAAACACCTAAGAAAAACCATAGAAAACACTAGAAAAACCTAGGAAACCTAAAAAATCCTAGAAAATTGTAGAAAAACCAAGAAAAACCTAGAAAACCCTAGGAAACCCTAGAAAAAACTAGAAAACCCTAAACACCTAAGAAAAACCATAGAAAACACTAGAAAAACCTAGAAGACCTAAAAAATCCTAGAAAATCCTAGAAAAACCAAGAAAAATCTAGAAAACCCTAAACACCTAAGAAAAACCATAGAAAATACTAACAAACTTAGGAAATCTTAAAAAACCCTAGAAAATCCTAGAAAATACTAAAAACTTTAGAAAACCCCTAGAAAATCCAAGATAACCCTAGAAAATATTAGAAAATCCTAGAAAACCCTAAAAAGGTCTAGAAAACCCTAGGAAATACTGAAAACCCCTAGAAATTTCTAAAAAACTCTAGAAAACCCTAGAAAAACCCTAGAAAACTCTAGAAAAATTTTGAAAACCCCTAAAAAACTTTGGAAAACCCTAAAAAACCTTTAAAAACCATAGAAAATCCCATGCCATACAGAAAATCCTAGAAAACCCTTAAAAATCTTAGAAAAATCTTAGAAAGTTCTAAAAAACACAAAAATACCCTAGAAAATCTTAGAAAACCCTAGAAAATCCTAAAAAGTCTAGAAAAACCTAGAAAACCCTAGATAATCCTAGAAAATTCAAGAAAACCCTAAGAATCCTAGAAAATTCTAGATAACCTAGAAAACCCTAGAAAAAAAATAAGAAAATCATAAAAAATCCTAGAAAATCCCTAGAGAGCCATAGAAAATCTTAAAAACCTCTAAAAAACCTATAAAATTCCAGTAAAAAAAGTCTAGAAATCCCAAGAAAATCTTTGAAAAGTCCTAAAAACCTAGAAAACCCTAGAAAACCATAGAAAACTCAAAAAATCCTAAAAAACCCTAGAAAAATCTGAAAAGCCCTAGAAAACCCTAAAAAAGACTAGAAAATCCTAGAAAACTCTAGAAAACTCTCGAAAACCCTAGATAACACAGAAAATCCTAGAAAAATACTAGAAACCCTAGAAAAATCCTAGAAAACCCTTGAAAATACTAAAATATTATAGAAAATACTAGAAAACCTTAGAAAATCCTAGAAAAACCTAG
Organism: Arachis hypogaea; assembly: GCF_003086295.3. Taxonomy (NCBI): domain Eukaryota; kingdom Viridiplantae; phylum Streptophyta; class Magnoliopsida; order Fabales; family Fabaceae; genus Arachis; species Arachis hypogaea. Next base: position 20,495,047 of record NC_092041.1, on the reverse strand, counting down.
AGAACCCTAGAAAATCCTAGAAAATTCTTGAAAATCTTAGAAAACTCTAAAAAAACCTAGAAAATCCTAGAAAACCCATAGAAAAAACTAGAAATCCTAAAAAAGTCCTACAAAACTCTAGAAAAATCTAGAAAATCCTAAAAAACCCTAGAAAATCTTGAAAAACTCTAGAAAAAACTAGAAAATCCTAGAAAACCTATAGAAAACCCTAGAAATCCTAAAAAAATCCTACAAAACTCTAGAAAAATCTAGAGAATCCTAAAAAACCTTAGAAAATCTTGGAAAACTCTAGAAAAACCTAGAAAATCCTAGAAAAACCTAGAAAACCTTAGAAAACCCTAGGAAACCCTAGAAAACCCTAGAAAATCCTAGAAAAAACTAGAAAACCCAAAACACCTAAGAAAAACCATAGAAAACACTAGAAAAACCTAGGAAACCAAAAAAATCCTAGAAAATCCTAGAAAAACCAAGAAAAACCTAGAAAACTCTAGAAAACCCTAAACACCTAACAAAAACCATAGAAAATACTAACAAACATAGGAAATCCTAAAAAACCCTAGAAAACACTAAAAATTTTAGAAAACCCCTAGAAAATCCAAGATAACCCTAGAAAATATTAGGAAATCTTAGAAAACCCTAAAAAAGTCTGGAAAACCCTAGAAAATATTGAAAACCCCTAGAAATTTCTAAAAAACTCTAGAAAACCCTAGAAAAACCCTAGAAAACTCTAGAAAAACTTTGAAAAACCTTTAAAAACCTTAGAAAATCCCATATCATACAGAAAATTCTAGAAAACCTTTAAAAATCTTAGAAAAATCCTAGAAAGTTCTAGAAAACACAAAAATACCCTAAAAAATCTTAGAAAACCCTAAAAAATCCTAAAAAGTCTAGAAAAACCTAGAAAATCCTAGATAATCCTACAAAATTCAAGAAAATCCTAAAAATCCTAGAAAATTCTAGATAACCCTAGAAAACCCTAGAAAAAAATTAGAAAACCGTAGAAAACCCAAAGAAACCCTAGGAAATCCTAGAAAATCATAAAAAATCCTAGAAAATCCCTAAAGAGCCATAGAAAATCCTAAAAACTCCTAAAAAATCCTAAAAAACCTATAAAACCCCAGTAAAAAAATCCTAGAAATCCCAAGAAAAACTTTGAAAAGCCCTAAAAACCTAGAAAATCCTAGAAAATCATAGAAAACCCCAAAAAGTACTAGAAAACTCTAAAAAAATCCTAGAAAACCCTAGAAAAATAAAAAAAGCCCTAGAAAACCCTAAAAAGACTAGAAAATCCTAGAAAACTCTCGAAAACCCTAGATAACACAGAAAACCCTAGAAAAATACTAGAAACCCTATAAAAATTCTAGAAAACCCTTGAAAATACTAAAATATTATAGAAAATACTAGAAAACCTTAGAAAATTCTAGCAAAAACCTAGAGAACCCTAGAAAATCCTAGAAAACCCTAGAAAATCTTGGAAAACTCTAGAAAAACCTAGAAAATCCTAGAAGACCCATAGAAAGTCCTAGAAATCCTAAAAAAATCCTACAAAACTCTAGAAAAATCTAGAAAATCTTAAAAAACCCTAGAAAATCTTGGAAAACTCTAGAAAAACCTAGAAAATCTTAGAAAACTCATAGAAAACCCTAGAAATACTAAAAAATCTTACAAAGCTCTAGAAAAATCTAGAAAATCCTAAAAAACCCTAGAAAATCTTGGAAAACTCTAAAAAACCTAGAAAATCCTAGAAAACCCTAGGAAATCCCAGAAAACCCCTAGAAAATCTTAGAAAATCCTAGAAAAACCTAGAAAACTTTAGAAAACCCTAGGAAACCCTAGAAAATCCTAGGAAATCCTAGAAAAAACTAGAAAACCCTAAACACCTAAGAAAAACCAAAGAAAACACTAGAAAACCCTAGAAGACCTAAAAAATCCTAGAAAATCCTAGAAAAACCAAGAAAAATCTAGAAAACCCTAAACACCTAAGAAAAACCATAGAAAATACTAACAAACTTAGGAAATCTTAAAAAACCTAGAAAATCCTAGAAAATACTAAAAACTTTAGAAAACCCCTAGAAAATCCAAGATAACCCTAGAAAATATTAGAAAATCCTAGAAAGTACTAGAAAACTCTAAAAAAATCCTAGAAAACCCTAGAAAAATCTAAAAAGTCCTAGAAAATCCTAAAAAAGACTAGAAAATCCTAGAAAACTCTATAAAACTCTCGAAAACCCTAGATAACACAGAAAACCCTAGAAAAATACTAGAAACCCTAGAAAAATCCTAGAAAACCCTTGAAAATACTAAAATATTATAGAAAATACTAGAAAACCTTAGAAAATCCTAGAAAAACCTAGAGAACCCTAGAAAATCCTAGAAAACCCTAAAAAACCTTAGAAAATCCTAGATAACCCTAGAGAACCCTAGAAAACCCCTAAAAAATTCTGAAAAACCTCTAGAAAACCCTAGGAAACTCTAGGAAATCCTAGAAAACCTTAAAAAGCCCTAGAAAATTCTAGAAAATTCCTAGAAAAACCTAGAAATCCTTAGAAAAATCATAGGAAGCCCTACAAAACCCTAAAAATTCCTAGAAAACCATAGAAGAACCCTAAGAAACCGTAGAAAACACTAGAAGAACCCTAAAAAATCCTAGAAACCCCTAAAAAATCTTAGAAATCCCAAGAAAACTTTAAAAAATTCTAAAAAATCCTAGAAAACCCTAAAAAACTTTAAAAACCCTAGAAATCCATAGAAAACCCTAGAAAACACTAGAAAAATCCTAAAAAAACCTTAGAAAACCTAGAAAACCCAAAAAAAACTGTAGAAAAATCCTAGAAAACACAACAAAACACCTAGAAAACCCTAAAAAAATGTAAGGAGCTCGAGAAAACCCTAGAAAACCGTATAAAACTCTAGAAAATTCTAGATAGCTCTAGAAAAACCTAGAAAACCCGTAAAAAAATCCTAAAAAATCCCTATAAAATCCTAGAAAACCCTAAGAAATCCTAGAAAATCCTAAAACCCCAAGAAAACCCTAAACACCCTAGAAAAACCTAGAAAATCCTAGGAAGCCCTACAAAACCCTGAAAATCGCTAGAAAACCCTGAAAAACCTTAGAAAATCCCTAAGAAACCATAGAAAATCTCTAAGAAACCCTAGAAAATACTAGAAAATACTAGAAGAACCCTAGAAAATCTTACAAAACTTTAGAAAACCGTAAAAAATCCTAGAAAACCCTAGAAAACGTTAGAAAACTCTAAAAAGTCCTAGAAAATACTAGAAACCCGTAGAAAACTCGAGGAAACCATAGAAAACCCTAGAAAAACCCTAGAAAACTCTAGAAAATACTAGAAAATCCTAAAAAAACCCTAGAAAACCTAGAAAAACCTAGAAAACCTAGAAAATCCTAGAAAAATCCTACGAAACCTAAGAAAACCCTAAAAAATCCTAGACGATCCTAGAAAATACAAAAAATCTCTAGAAAACTCTAAAAACCTAGGAAAACTCTAAAAATCTCTAGAAAAACCCTATAAAACCCAAGAAAAACCTTGAAAACACTAGAAAACCCTAGACAAACCTAGAAAACTCTAGACAACCCTAGAAAAACCTTGAAAACACTAGAAAACCCTAGAAAAATCCTAGAAAAACTGAAAAAATTGTAGAAAAACTTAGAAAAACTCTAAAACCCCTAGAAAAATCTAAAAAACCTTAGAAAATCCTAAAAAATCCTAGAAAACATTAGATAACACAATAAAACCATACAAAATCCTAAAAAAAACCTAGAAAACACTAGAACACCCCTAGGAAACCCTTCAAAATCTTAGGAAACCTTAAAAAAACCTAAAAATCCTAGAAAATTCTAAAAAACTCTGGAAAACACTAAAAATCCCTAGAGAACCCTAAAAAACCCTAGGAAACTCTAGAAAATCCTATAAAAATCTAGAAAACCTTAGAAAAACCCTAGAAAATCCTAGAAAACCCTAAAATCCCTCGGAAACCATAGAAAATCCTAAAAACCCTAGAAAATCCTAAAAAACCCTAAAAAGCCCAAGAAAATCCTTAAAAACTCTAGGATACCCAAGAAAACCCTAAAAAACCCTTAGAAAATTTTTAGAAACCCCTAAAAAATCCTAGAAAATCAAAGAAAATACTAAAAAAAAACTAGAAAATCCTAGAAAAACCGTAGGAATCCCTAGAAAACCCCAAAAAACAATAGAAAATCCTAGAAAACCCAAGAAAATCCTAGCAAAACTCTAGAAAACCCTAAAAAACCGTAGAAGCTCAGAGAAAATCCTAGATAATCCTAGAAAATTCTAAAAAATCCTAAAAAATCCTAAAAAGCTAGCGAACTCTAGAAAACCCTAAAAATCCTAAAAAATCTAGAAAATTCTAGAAAACCCTAGATAAATCCTAGAAAACCCTAGAAAATCCTAGAAAAACCTAAAAAAACCCGAGAAAACCCTAGAAAAACCATAAAAAATCCTAAAAAATCTAAAAAACCTTAGAAAATCCTAGAAAAACTCCAGAAAACTGTAGGAAACCCTAAAAAATCCTAGATAATCCTAAAGAACACTAGAAAACACTAAAAACCTAGAAAATCCTAAAAAATCTAGAAAACCCTAGAAAAACTTTAAAAAGCCATAAAAATTCTGGAAAACCTTAGAAAAATCTAGAAAGCCCTAGAAAACCCTAAAAACCCTAGAAAAATCTAGCAAACCCTAGAAAACCCTCTTAAACCATATAAAAACATAGAAAATCCTAGAAAACCCTAGAAACCCTAGAAAAATTCTTGAAAACACTAAAATACCCTAAGAAATCCTAGAAAACCTTAGAAAATCCTAGAAAAAAATAGAGAACCCTAGAAAACTATAGAAATCTCTAGAAAATCCTAAAAATATCTAAAAAATCCTAGATAACTCTAGAAAACCCTAAAAAATACCTAGAAAATCCTAGAATACCATAGAAAAACCTAGAAATCCTAGAAAACCTTAAAACAACCCTAGAAAATCCTAGAAAAACCTAGAAAATCCTGAAAAACTTAGAAAACCCAAAAAAACCATATAAAAATCCTAGAAAATACTAGAAAATCCTAGAAAAATCTAGAAAACTCTAGAAAACTCTAAAAACCCCTAGAAAACCTTGAAAAATCCTAGAAAATCCTAAAAAAGCCTAGAAAATCATAGAAAACCCCACATCACCTAGAAAACCCTAGAAAACCCCAAGAAAACCTTAAAAAAACTCTAAAAGAACTTAAAAAAAAACTCTAGAAAATCTTAGTAAAATCCAAAAAATACTAGAAAATCCTAGAAAACCCTAGATACCCTTAAAAATCCTAGAAAAACATTAAAATATCTAGAAAACCCTAGAAAAATTCTAGAAAATCCTAGAAAACCCTAGAAAACCCTAAAAAATCTTAAAAAATCTTAGAAAATCCTAGAAATATCCTAGAGAACCCTAAAAAACAATAGAAAAACCTTAAAACCCCTAGAAAACCCTAGAAAAAACCTGGAAAACCCAAGAAAACTCTAGAAAAACCTTGAAAACCCTAGAAAAATCTTAGAAAAACCCTAGAAAATCCTAAAAATTCTAGAAAAACTTTAGAAAACCCTTAAAAACCGTAGAGAATTCTAGAAAACCCAAGGAAAATCCTAAAAAATCCTAAAAATCCTAGAAAACCCTAAAAAACCTTAAAAAACCCTAGAAAAGCTTAGAAAAACCCAAAAAACCTAGAAAATCCTGGAAAATCCTTGAAAACCCTAAAAAGTCCTAGAAAATCCTAGAAGACCCTAGAAAACCATAGAAAACCTAAGAAACCTTAAAAAACCCTAAAAACTCCTAGAAAACCCTAAAAAATCCTAGAAAACTCTTGATAACCCTAGAAAATCCTAGAAAAATCCTAAAAAACCTAGAAAAATCTTAGAAAAACTAAACCTTAGAAAATCCTACGAAACCCTAAAAATCTTTGAAATTTGATAATCCTAGAAAACCACACAAAATCCTAGAAAACCCTAGAAAAACGTAAAAAATCCTAGAAAAACCCAAGAAAATCCTAGAAAACTCTAAAAAACTCTAGAAAACCCTAAAAAATTCTAAGAAACCCTAGAAAAAACCTAGGAAACCCTAGAAAACCCTAAAAATCCTAGAAAATCCTAAAAAATTATAGAAAACCTTAGAAAACCCTAAGAAAAACCTAGGAAGCCCTAGAAAAATCTAGAAAATCCTAAATACCCTAGAAAACCATAAAAAAAATTAGAAAATCCTAAAATACCCTAGAAAATCTGAAAAAATCCTAAAAATTCTAGAAAAATCTAAGAAACCCTAGAAAATCTTAAAAAAACCCTAGGAATCCCAAGAATATCCTAAAAAACACTAGAAAATTATAGAAAAATCCTAGAAAACCCAAGATAACACTAAAAAATCTAGAGAACCCTAGAATACCCTAGAAAATCCTAAAACATACTAGAAAAACTTTGAAAAACCCTAAAAATCCTGAAAAATACTAGAAAACCCTAAAAAACCCAAAAAACCCTAGAAAACCCTAGAAAAATTCTAGAAAACCTTAGAAAATCCTAGAAAAATCTAGAAAACCCTAAAAAATCCTAAAGATTCCTAGAAAATCCTAAAAACCCTAGAAAAACCCTAGAAAATCCTAAAAACCTTAGATTACCATAGAAAATCATACAAAACACTAGAAAATCTTAGAAAAACGTAAAAAATCCTAGAAGAACCCTAGGAAACCCTAAAAAATCCTAGGAAACCCTAAAAAGCTCAAAAACCCTAGAAAATCCTACAAAATCCTAGAAAAATCCTAGAAAACCCTAGAAAAACCTAAAAAACCTTAGGAACCCTTAGAAAACACTAAAAACCCTAAGAAACCCTAAAAAATCCTAAAAAATACTAAAAAATCCTAGAAAATCCTAGAAAAACCTAAGAAGCACTAGAAAATCCTAAAAACTCTAGAAAACCCTAGAAAATCCTAGAAAAACTCTAGAAAATCCTAAAAAATCCTAAAAATCCTAGAAACACACTAGGAAACCCTAGAAAATTCTAGATAACCCTAGAAAAATCCTAGAAAACCCAAGAAAACCTTAGTAAAGCCTAGAAAAATCCTAGAAAATCCTAAGAAATCCTATAAAATGTTGAAAAAGTCTAGAAAATCGTAAAAACCCCAAAAAAACACCATAAAAAATCTAGAAAACCTAAAAAAACTCAAGAAAACTCTAGAAAAACTTTGAAAAATCTTAAAAAACTCTGGAAAGCCCTAGAAAATCCTAAAAATTTCTAAAAAATCCTAAAAAATCTTAGAAAACCCTAGAAAATACTAAAAAGTCCTAGAAAATCCTAGAAAAATCCTAGATAACCCTAAAAAAATCTAGAAAATCCTAAATAACACAGAAAATCCTAGAAAAATCCTAGAACATACTAAAATACACTAGAAAACACTAAAGTTCCCTAAAAAATCCTAGAAAACCTAAGAAAATCCTAGAAAAACCTAGAAAACCCTAAAAAATTCTAGAAAACCCTAGAAAAACCTAAAAAATCCTAGAAAAATCCTGAAAATCCCTAGAAAACCTTAGAGAACCCCTAGAAATCCATAGAAAAACTCTAAGAAACCCTAGAAAATCCAAGAAAACATTAGAAAATACTAGAGAAACTTTAGAAAACCTTAGAAAATCATAAAAAAACCCTATAAAACTCTAGAAAACCTTAGAAAACTCTAAAAAACCCTAAAAGATCGTAAAAAACCCTGAGAACCCTAAAAAACTCCAAAAACCCCTAAAAAACCTAGAAAACATTAGAAAAACCCTAATAACCCTAGAAAACCTAGAAATCTCTAGAAAACCCTAGAAAACATAAAAATCCCTAGATAACCCTAAAAAATCGTAGAAAACCCTAAAAAATTCTAGAAAATTCTAGAAAATCCTAAAAAATCGTAAAAAATCCTAGGAAAACCTTAGATAACCCTAGAAATCCTAGAAAATCCTAGAAAACCCTATAAAACCATAGAAAATCCTAGATAACACAGAAAACCCTAGAAAAATCCTAAAAATCCTAGAAAAACCTTAGAAAATACTAAAATACCCTAAAAACCCTAGAAAAGTTTAGAAAATCATAGAAGAACCTAGAGAACTCTAGAAAACCCTAAAAAACCCTAAAAACCCCTGAAAATATTAGAAAACCCTAAAATACCCTAGAAAACCCTATATAACCCTAGAAAACCCTAAATCAAGCGCACATGCTCGTCACCATGGAACCAAAACAGACGAAACCGAAAAACTCCATTTTCCATCTGTGCTAGCATCATATATCCCACCTTCCGATCTCTTTTCTCCCGCTACCACCGACACTACTCAATATCAGACTATTCAACTCGAACAAAGAACTTACTCGCTGAGTACATAACATAATGGGATTTTAACACTCAAATATCACCTTATTATCACTGGTTTTCATATGGCAGTTGCCAGTTGGGATACACATTTACAACTAAATATCCAATACTACTAGACATTTTGGTTTATTTTCGAAAGAAAAAGATAGAGGAGTAATGAAATGTTTGTGAACAATACAAAGGGTTGTACATCCTTTTATAGCTACTGAAAATTTGTCATTAAATATCTCGTTTATACTGTACACATCATAATTATTCATGTATCTCATTTACAATGTAAACGAATTAATACTACACATTTCATTTACATTGTAAACGCAATATACACGTTTTTCGTTTCATGTCTTATTTCGTTTACAGTGTAAACAAATTAATACTAATTCGTTTACATTGTAAACGAAATAACACATAAAATACATTTTAGTAAAAATGCTACAAATTGTCTATTTCGATAAATAAAATATTTATTTTATTTATTAAAAAAAATTCCCAATTCTAAAATCCCTCCCTGTCCCCCTCCCAAAAAAAAAAAAAATTCATATCAGGCATTTTGATCTCCAATAAATTTTTATTGACTATAAGTCCTCAAATATTATTTTTATTAGACTAATTCATTCTACTATTGTTTTGAAGAAAAAAACATTTGACTTATAATGATATATTTTGAAACTTGCCCTATAATAAAAAATTTGAGAGACTTATTTATCCAATACACATTAAAAAATTGATTAAAGGCGATCCAAAAACTAATCTGTCCGACTAAAATAATTCTTTAAGACTTTTAAAAAATAAAAATTTGTTGGAGACTAAGATATTTAATCCAAGATTTCTTAAGGACTAATTTGAATATTCAATCAAACAAAAACTAACCACTTATTTCTGTAAAGAACTTCTCTAAAGTCTATAGTCCTACACTAAGCAGATTCAGTCACCAGAAAGAAAAAAAAAAAAAAAAAAACTAACCAGCTTCAAAAGATGTACAACCTCAATTGTACAGCATTCACCTATTTTAAATTTAAACTCCATTTGCTTAACACGAACTCAGACTTGCTTGAGGGAAATTAAGAGACTACATTCATTCATCAGTAAGATCTTGGCAAACCCGAGGGACAGAATCGGTTAGATCTAGGTTAGACCATTCCATCTATAAGAGAACTCCAAGAGTTTTTTTTTTTTCATTTTTTTATAAGGAAGCTGCAAATTAAATTAATACACAGATAACAAAGAAACTGCTTTAATCCTTAGTCATGCCAAATCACATTTTTCCCTTTCTTTCTCGTAAGCTTCCTCCCCTCCTATAGTCAACCTCTGCATCAGAGCATGATAACCCCATCTGATATTTCCTGGAAATTCTGGATGTTCCCAATTTCGAGAATATGTCCTCGTCATCCATGACAACGTGGTTATCCGGTGTACTTAACCCAGAGCTGCTGTTACAATGCTCGTGTGATATTTGATCTGAAATTTGCAAGAAAGAAACATTTGATTACAGGTAGATAAAAAAATAAGCATGAAAAAGGTTGAAACAAAGATGGCACATCCTACTGAGCTAAATGCATTCTAACACAATCACCATCCATCTTTTCTGGTCTTTTATGACAATCCAGATATAATACTTTACCACCTGAATGTAAAAAACATTATTATTAATCATAAATACAGCCAAGCAAGGCTTTATATACTGAGGCGAACCAAATCATATCATAATTAATCTATAAGTAATATGCTCTATATCCTTTTTCCCATTTTTGATGATTTCTCAAGATGTAAGCAAACAGATCATATTCTGGACCAGGAAATATTACAGCATACCTTTGTATCCTTGACATACTGTGATCTGATTACGTGCTTCCTTGATATCAGGACTTGCATCTAACCTAAGGCTTTTCAGACTCTGACATGGCACTTGTGTCTCTTGAGCTTTGATTCCTTCTTTCATCAATGCATGTTCTATGCTTTCTTCCATTGTGGACTTACCGGTGGTGAAAGGCATCATGGTAAATGAGTCCTCTGTTACATCAGAAATCTCCACATACTGAGTGGTAGTAATGATCTCATCTGCACTGAAACCAAAGGATGCTCTGTAAGCTTCTATTTCTTCCACATCTTGCTTAGGACTTCTAGCATGCCTACTTTGATGTCCATTCCCACCAGTAGATTGAACATCTGAATCTTTGGAAACACTTAACCTCCCACCAGTATGAGGAAATGGAGGATTTTGGTCTAAATAGAATTGTGCATAGGTAGCAGGGCAAAAGAAATTTGTATCTTGGGATGCCATTGTGACAGCATTAGTGTCATGACCAGACAACCTCCCAGATGCAGTCCTTTGATATTTTCCATTCTCAGGAGATAGTGATGGATCCCACTGCGGGCGGAACTCACGTTCAGGAAAAGATGATGATAAACACTCACCAGAGTTCCTTGAGATTGGAGATTTAAGGCTACTGGCAGGACTTCCAGGGTAGAATGAATAAGTAGCTTGAAGATCATTTGCTGTGACATAGTTACTTTTAGCACCATTTTTTAGATCCACTGCAGACGATAGAAAATGAGCAAAAGGAACATCTGGGGAAGAGGGAGTTGTCAAGTGAGCCAACTCCGGTGGCGGAGTCAGAGGAGCAGTAGATGGCTCAGTAGTGAAATTAGAGAAGACTGGAGGAGAAACCAGTTGTGTTTCATGAGCATATGGTCCAGTAGCAAACATTGTGGATGAGGGACCACCAGGTGAATTAGCAGATAATGACAAGAAACAACTAGGTGACTGTGCAGTTGAAGGAAGGGCAGAATGTGTGAACGATGCTGGTGATGAAGGCGGAGCTAAAAGAGAAGGAGCGAGTCCCGTGGCTTGATTGGGCAACCCCACAACTTGAGGGCCATTGGGTTGAGTGGCTGATACATTACTCTCTGGAATGCGAGATGCAGGTACAATGCGCTTGCCGCCTTTCTGTGAACCAAAACATGAAAATGCACCCCAACATCCACCCCATCTCTTTCGCTGTCAATAAAAGTCAAGCAATATACTTAGGATTCAAGAAAGAAGAGATAAATAATGGGAAGATCTCAACATAGACAACCATATTTTAGAATTTCCATTTTTTTTAACCATTAGAGTGCATTTGGAACAACTAAAAATGAAAATGAATTGATTTTTTACTTAATCTCATGTTTGCAACCACATTATAATGACAAATGAATTGATTCATCCAATTGCATTCTCCATAATTCCTAATCATATAATTTTATATGATAGTTAGGACGAATTGATTTGATTTCAAGTACACAAATGCAAAAATGTGTTTTTTTTTTCAAGAATCTCTCTCTCTCTCAATGTCAACATGTGCTAATTGAAGTTTACGCATACATTTAAGTAGTGTTTGTTTCCAAAGACTGGAAACGGGACTCAATATTGTATTTGGTGGCCAGAGACTAGAACTAAAAATTAGTCCCAGGGCACAAAATTTCAATCTCTTCAATACCTCAAGAAAATGGAGACATATGGGATTGAAATTTCTGGAAACATATAGTGAAGCTTTAACATTTTCTTTAATAATGAAATATATTTTAGTAAATATTCTTATTTCATCTCCATATTTATCTTGAACCAAATATGATAATAAGACATAACTCAGTCTTGTACACTTTAACTAAACATAATACATAGACTTAATTTAGTCTCAGTCTCCCAATTTCTATCTCCCTACCAAACACAACCTTAGTAATCACAACTTATGTTTTAGTATACTTAAATGCACAAACTAAATCCTCCAATTAAATAAGGAATATCTAGTTCAAATGTTCAGTTAGAATTTTAAATATCAACTTTGTCCCTTCTTTAACATGGAAATCAATCTAATCTCAAATGCATATTTGGACATCAACTTGATCCTTAAATCAATGGCTATTTTACAATATGATGGACAAAATTAGCATACATAAGTCTTGGAACGACTATCTTGAATTCTTGATGTGTCTGTATCTTTCCATGATTAATGTTGGCATTTGGTCCTTTTAAGACTCAACTTGTCTATTTTCAAAATATCATTTAACTGTTAAAGAAATTACTAAATTAACATCCTATAATACATTGCAAAGTTAAACAAACTAGTGTCCCTTCATCTACCTGATTCTAGTAATCTCACCCTCAGTATATACAAGACAATCTGGCCTTCAGATTTTTTGTGTATTTTCTTTTTTTCTTTTCCCCAGTTTTAACCCACACTCCAAATAATCAGAAGTCTCTTCTTCACAAACAATTTGTAATCTCAACCTCTCTAAGTTTCATCTTCACACAGTTCTCTTCATGTTCATCATTTAGTGAATCTATACCTGCATTCAGGCAGAAACTTTCTTGTGGAAACTTTTTCAGGATTTTTGGTGAACACTGGGTGCATCCTCACACCTAGAAGCTATGATTGTAATTTGTATGGCTGTACCAGTTCTTGCAGTTCTTTAGTGCCTGTGGTTGGAAGGAATGGTATGTTTCCAAAGGTCCCTTCCTATTCATTGGACTCTCTGGATTAATAAAATTACAAACCCTTTCCTCGGACAGCTCCCAGAAAATGTGATATAAGATGTTCATTAACAACAAACTTATGCTGCTAAATATAAACTAGGCATAATAAATATATATAAATAAACAAATAATACAAGACAAAAAGACAAGTGCGTGTGATCCTAGCAATGCAGATTTTGAGGGGGAGAAAAAAGCATCAAAGGATTTAAAGTACACCGTTCTTCACTCTCTTTTGGGGAAGGATTTCTCTACAAAGCTTCTACAAGATGATAAAATGTGGAAGCTTTGGAAAGTGGAAACTAATAATTCAGCCCTCAGATCTCTCCAAGCTGAGTGCGTGGGGATGGAAATAAACCATTAAGAATAGGCTAGAAGGGGAAAAATAAATACAATATCCTCGTTTAACCTGAGATCTGAGAAAGAAACAGACTTATTAAAGTAAAAACAGTAATGAACAAACATAAGAAGCGATCCCCAATCTAGAACAAACCAAAATTGAAGTTAGGTTATATACTGAGAAGCTCAGATCTAAACCCCCCCAACCCACCAAAAAAAAAAAAAAAAAAAAACTGTACCACTCGCAAATATAGTACAATGCGTAATCTTAAAATCAAATACGCGAAGATCAAAAGAAATAAAAACGATCCGCTAGAGTAAAGAGTTACCCTTTCATGCTGAGGAAATCGATTTTGCTCGGACCCCATTAGATAGAAGTAGCTGGAATGTGTGGCACTCCACTAGGGCTGTCAGGTCAGTTGTTGAGTTGGGGGCACTGGTGGCTCTGGCTTAAAACAAGATCATTCTCACATTTCTTCTACACTAGCTGACACCAAATACACTTTCGATGCCAAGAGAGGGAGAATATTAATTAATTTATGCTAACAATCAAAGGACAAAGAAAGACAAAAGCGAAAAGGATTGAAGTGTGATGAAGATAGAGAAAAAAAAAAGCAACAGAGGGACCGGGACAGAGGTGATGCTTGCTTTCTTTTCTTCTCTCTCTATATATATATTCGCTATCTCTCTACATATATATACTGGAGGGGGAGAAAGTGTTTGAAGGGATATTATTATCCTTACTGTAAGTAAATCGCTAAATTTTTTTTTATTATGGATTACAAATGTGTGTAAGTCATCCAATTCTTTTTTTTGTTTTTTTTTGCAATCGTTCTTAAAAAATTATTTATGTTTTTAAATTAGTTCACAAAAGATTTTTTTTAGTTATATTAGTTCTTGAAAGATAAAATATAAGTTAAATTGATTCTTCCGTTAGTTAGATAATAACATGTCAAGTTAAGTGTCGCATGGCATGATGACATAGTCGGTTAATGCCAGGTGTTGTAAGATAATTGGTTAACGTGTCAGGTCAGTAATACTTAGTACGTCACGTATCACTTGACATGTAAAAAAAGTTATTTATAATTAAAATAGTCCCTGAAGATTCAAATATAAGTCATTTTCATTCCTAAAATTTTAAAAATTAATCTAATTAGTTCTTATATATTTTTTATATTTTTATAATATTAAATTTGAAATATTTTGTTATAGTACTAATTTAATATTATTTTTTAGACCTTAATAAACAAAATTCTCTTTATATAAAATAATAAAAGAATTAAATTATTATAAAGTTATTTTGTCATTTGTATTTTAAAATTTTATATTTTTAAATTGTGATTTTTTTATAAACAAATTTTTTTATTTAAACAAGTTTATCAAATTTTTTATTATATATTTAAAAATTTAATATTTTAAATCTCACTAAATAATATAGTAATTATTTTAAAATTTAAGTTTTTTAAATTTTTTAAAATTATAATTTTATTTGTTGTTTAATTTATATGGTAGAACTTAATAATTGAAAAATTGATTTGTGGGATCACTTGTTGAATTTTAAGAATACATAGGAATATACCATTGATTTTCATTGTCTACGACAAAACTTAAGAATTTGAGTTAGCCATTTTTTAAAAAATTTGAAGGGGAGTTCGTTGGGGATGTGGTGAACTTGCTTTAAACAAAAAAAATCGTATTTAAAAAATTAAAGTTGAAAAATAGGATTTTGGAAAATAATAATTTTTTATTTTATTTTTTAAAAAATATTTTTTTTTTGTCGGTAATAAAACGGAAAGAGTACATAAAGAGTGCGCAAAGATAATAAAATTATGAAAGAATAAGGAAAGAAAAGAAAAGATGAAAAAAATTTATTGCTTGTTAATTGATTAAAATTGTAAAATATATATATATATATATATATATATATATATATATATATATATATATATTGGCCTGTGAAAGATAAAAGCAAATAAAGATAAGATAAGGATAAGATAATAATAATAAAGCCTAAAATTATAACTGAATTTGTGCGCTGAATTTGTGGATCGTGAGACTTCTTTATTGTTGTCATGCGCAAAGGTAGAAGAGTGGTTTAATACGCCCCACAAGTTGGAGGATGAAAGATGTCAAGAACACTAAACTTATTCAGATTAAGATGGAAGGGTTGAGAAGACAAAGACTTGGTGAAGATGTCAGCTAGCTGCCTAAAAGAGGGAATGGGGAGAAGTTTCATCACTCCAACTTGAGCTTTTTGTCGAACCAAGTGACAATCAACCTCTAAATGTTTGGTCCGTTTATGAAAAACCGGGTTAGTAGCAATATGAAGATCACTCTGATTATCACAATATAATATAAAACTAGTGGACAGATAGGAGAGATGCGTAAAAATTGTAACACATTTAGTATCCATTGAAGTTCATAAGTTGTGTTAGTAAGTGCACGATATTCTGTTTCAGTGGATGAGCGGGCAACGGTGGTTTGTTTCTTGGTATTTCGAGAGACTAAAGAACTACCTAAGAAAAAACAATAACCTGTTAAAGATCGTCGAGTGTCAGGACATTTGGCCTGATCAGAGTCACGGAAGACGAGAAGTTGAATTTCTGATTCTCTTGGAAAAAAAGTCATTTGCCGGGCTAGTTTTCAGATATCATAACACATGCTTGGCAACTTGAAGATGAGATTCAGTAGGAGATGCCATAAATTGACTTAATTGTTAAGTGGCATACATGATGTCTGGTCGAGTAGTGGTGAGATAGATAAGACACCCAACCAAATGGCGATATACAAAAGGGTCAGATAGCTAGGGACTTTTGTCTTGATATAGTCTTATGGTACTATCCATTGGAACAGAGGCAGGTTTAGCACCTAATAAACCAGAATCTTCCAGAAGATCAAGACAATATTTTCTCTGAGATAAGTAAATTTCCTTCGCTGATTAAGCGACCTCAATACCCAAAAAATATTTTAATGGGCACAAGTCTTTAATTCGGAAGTGTTGGTGCAAAATAGACTTAATGACAGCAAGTTCAGAAATGGAATTACTAGTGAGAACAATATCATCAACATAGACTAGAATGATATAAATTTGAGCACCAGTGAATTTAAAAAATAGACTATAATCAGATAAGGTCTACTGGTATCCATGAGATAGCAAAAGATGAGAAAGTTTGTCATACCATATACAACTAGATTGTTGTAAACCATACAGTGACTTTAGTAGCTTGCAGTATTGATTATATCGAGGAGATGTAAATCCGGATAGCAGAGTCATATAAACATTCTCAGAAAGATCCCCATGTAAGAAAGCATGATTGACATCCAACTTATGTATGGGCCAATGCTTCATAGAGGCCAATGCCAAAACTAATCTGATGGTGGCAGGTTTGACAATAGGGGAGAAAGTTTTTAAGAAATCAACACCTTCGATCTGAGTGAATCATGCTTTATATCGATCAACTAAATGATCAGGCTTGCGTTTGATGGGATAGAACCATTTATAGCCAACCGGCTTAACGCTTACAGGGCAATCAACAAGACGTCAGGTTTTGTTCAACTCAAGAGCATCCAACTTATCTTTCATAGCACTACGCCAATTAGAGTGTTAATTGGCGTCCTTAAAAGACTTTGACTCAACGTCAAAATGTAGAGATAAAAGAAAATTTTTATGTGAAGATGAAAGAGAAGAAAAAGACATGACTGAAGATAAATGATACTTACACTTTGAGGGAGATTGATTTGTAGAGATGAGAGAGGAATTGCACAAGTAATCAGAGAGATATGCTGGAGGTCGGTGAGGCCGGTCAAAATGACGAGGATGGAGTTTCTCAGGTGGTGAAGAAGGTGACGGGAGATGAAGAACTGATGGTGGACTGGTGTCTAGCGCGGAAAGAGAGAAGGGTGTGTGTGTTGAAAGAGATTCGGTGGTCATAGGTTCAACTTGGTTAGGAAGCGACAGTGAGGTTGTTGGAGAAAATAAAGAATTAGATGGAGTTGGGTAAATGGATATAGGTGAGGGTTCAATTGGAAGACTAACTGAATCTTGTTTTTGAGAAGGCATGTTTGGCAATATTGGGTTGAGTGTATGGAATTGGACATTTTTTGTGACTAAAGGCAAGATCATTTCATAAAAAATCATATTTCTAGAAATCTCAATTCTTTTATCTTCTAAAACATAAACAATATATCCTTTAAAATCATGTTGAAAGCCAATAAACATAGCCTTTTTGGATCTTGGATCAAATTTTGATCTGTTTGCCATTAGGGCAGAAACAAAACATAAGCATCCAAAAACTTTAAGGTCATGATAATTTGGTGGATAATTAAATAATATCTCAAATGGTGTTTTAAAATTAATTGCGGATGATGGAACTCTGTTAAGTAAATAAACATGTTTAACATCATAAGACCAAAAAGATGATGGTAAATCAAATTGAAACATAAAAGCACAAGCTATATTTAAAATATGTTGATGCTTGCGTTCTACCCTTCTATTTTACTGAGGAGTTTCAACACAACTACGTTGATGAATAATGCCCTTTAGAGCATAAAAATCATGTAAAATAAATTTCGGTACATTATCGGAACGAATAGTTTTGACTTTAGAATTGAATTGTATTTCAACTAAAATAATAAAATTTTTTACTTGATTTTGCACTTTTCCTTTTGATTTTAATAAAATAATCCATGCAAAGCGGCTAAATCATCAATAATAGTAAAAAAATATTTATGGTTATGAATAAAATTTTGTCAAAACGGACCCCAAATATCAAAATATAATAAATTAAAACTTGCATTGGCTTTGTTAAAATTTTGAGAAAATGAAAGTTTCTTTTGTTTAGAAAGATGACAAATATCACAAGTCTCATCATGATGCATAGAGATAAAAGAAAAATGTTTATGTAAATGATTAAGTCTTTGTCTAGAAATGTGTCCTAAACGAAAATGTCATATATTTGAAGGTGTAATAGGTGGGGATTGGATGGAATTTATGGAATGTGTAGTGGATGGATTTTTACCAAAATTAGGTTCAAAAACATATAATCCCTATCTCATTTTGTCCAAATCAATCGTCCCTAAATTGTTGCTCTGTAGAGTGCAAGAAGAAGATGAAAAAGTGAGTTCACATATGAGTGTTGAAGTAATTTTTGAGACGGAGATAATATTAAAGTTGAAATGAGGTAAATAAATAACATTATGAAGAACCAAGGATGGTGAAAATTGAACAATGCCTTTATAAAAAACAGTAATTTGAGAACCATTTGGTAAATAGACAATAATAAGAGAAATTTGTGTGTAAAAAATAAACCAAGACAAATTTGATGCAATGTGATCTGTGCCACCATAATCAATGATCCAAGTGTTCAAAAATGAATATCGATTTGAAAAATTGTTAACAATAGAAAAAGTATTGAAAGAACAAAGATAATGAGTAGTTGAACTTGACAAAAGCTCAAGTTTGTTTGAAGGACAAGTTTCTTTATTGGAAGGAAGTGTCATGAAAAAAAGTGCTGGGCTGACGAAAAGGTCCAAAAGAGGCTCCTGATGATGAAGTTGTTCGTGTGCCCTTTCTCTTTGACCTAGGACAAAGTAGGGAGATTGATTATTCTTAGTGTGAGGGGAGGTTAAAGCGGTTTTAAGATCCGAATTGGTTGGTCTATCTATGAATGTTAGTAGAGTTCAAGAGGAGTTTTGATACTGTTCTTGTATGGATACCTGAAGGGAGAGCTCGGTCCCTGGAAGTCGACGCCGAGTTGTTATCTTCGGTGCCGACCTTTGAGTTTTTGTGAAAGTTCTGAGATTTTCTCCAAAGAGATGTCCAATTGCGCAGAGCGTGAGCAAGGAACAAGGTGGGAGTGCACCTGCAAAGGCACTCCGAAGATTAAGTCAGTATTAAGAATTCAATGTCTCCTTTGAAGATAAAATATCATACCTTTATAGGTGAGATAAAATAAGTTGGTTACGTTTCTATTGATCATCTGAATTGAAGAGCAATTAATAGGTTTTAACAAGTGATCATGTCTGATTGTAATGTATAACGCAAGTGCCGAGTTATGGTGCATAATGCCTAGTTATTGTATATAATGCCGAATTATGACATCGAATTTGTAATGACCGTATCAGATACCATAATAAAACAGAAAACGTAAAGATAATAAAATTGTGAAAGAATAAGGAAAGAAAAGAAAAAATAAAAAAATTTTATTGATTGTTGATTGATTGAAATTGTAAATTATGAAGGTAAAACTATATATATATAACTGAATTTGTATATTCTGTTGGGTTGAATTTTGGACTGTGAGACTTTTTTATTGTTGTCATAGGTAAAGATGAAAGAGTAGTTTAATAGTCAACACACAAGTTTTTGTTAGAGAATACAAAAGCATAACACAATAAATTTTTATTACAAATATATTTTATTAGTTGAGCCAGTTAATATCTTAAATATATAGAATATAACAATTAATTTCTTCAAAATCTTAACATCGTTATTTAGATTAATAGTTTTTTGCTAATCGGCCCTTCAATATGTTTTTTGCTAATCACCCTTCTTAACTAATATGTAAAATGATTTTTGTAAATACATGGTTGCTACTTAAGACGTAAAATTATGATTTGAATATTTTAAAATGTAAAAATAGATTCTAACATTTATTTAGATTTATGGAACTATGTTAGAAAAGTAGGACTAAAAATAGAATAAAAGAATAAAATTTAAATTTAATCCAAATATCAAAAGTAAAATTAAAATCAAATCCAAAAATTAATTTGAAAACAAATTCTCTTTTTTACCATATCACTCTTTGTACATATGAAGAGGTTTGTTTGCTCTTAAAGTAAGTGTGTAATTATTTATAAATATTAAATTTTGTCAATTGAATTTAAAATACTCACCAGATAAATATAAAAGTGTTACGGCCCAGCCCAACTGAGCAGAGTTACCGCCCGACCCGCAACTAGCCGGCCTACACGGCTGGGTCGACGCTTACAAATCGTCCGGTCTCCGGCCCAAACACGCGTCCTTGCTGCCAGCAGCTTGACAGCTGTGAGAAGCGAAGCTTCCTAGAAAGAGGCTTTCCCTTGCGGGGCCCACCCCACTGACAAGGTATATAAGGGGAGGGTCCTACCCCTCCCCCAAGGTACGTCATCACAACTTTTCTCCCTTACCACCTGTACACCACACTGACTTGGGCGTCGGAGTGTCTTTGCAAGTGACACCCCTCTCCACACCAAGAACTCGGGAAGTCGGCTACTCCAGCTCCATCTTCACAATCCTGAACCAGGCGAAAACCCCACCTTACCATCCGAGGGATCTCCCCGAACCGTCCAGTACCCGAGCTACCGAACAGAAGGGTATTTACAAATTTGATTAATTAATATTATTGATATTATTATTAATATTATTATTAATATTATTATTAATATTAATAAACGGTTATTAGCTATTTAGTACCATTTGGTTGAAGGGACACGACCTTTTAAGGATTGTGTATGTTCAAATTATTGTGTCTATTGACTAAAGGGACATGACTTTTTAAGGATTGTGTATGTTCAAAACATTGTGTCTATTGGCTAAAGGGACACAACTCTTTAGGAATTGTGTATGTTCAAAATATTGCATCTATTGACAATAGAAAAGACACAACTATTTGTATACATAACTAATTATAATTGCTATGTGCAATATGTATAAATAAGTCATTGTCCACTATTTCAGAAACACAAGTACTAAGTAATACATTTTAATCAACTATTAAGAGATTTTCTTTGTTCAAGAGAGTTGAGAATTTCTTACTATTGCTAATTAAGAAATTCTTAGGTTTCATTATATCTTAGGAGAGTATTGTCATCAACCCTATAGCAACTAAGTGTGGGGACAAATATCTCTCTAAAGAAAGCGATCTAATCATACCTTGAAACCACTACACAAATATAAGATTTTGTCATCTTCTCATAATAATATACCCAATAATTTTAGAGAGATATTTCTTGAAGATGGCACAAGATCAAAACACTACGTTCAAGGTCATGAGTCAAGAGTTTGTCAAATTAGATCGCTTTGATGGAACGAACTTCAATAGTTAGAAGGATAAAATAATGTTTCTTCTTTCAATTCTCAATCTTGCATATGTGATTGACTCAAAGACTACACCAATTGCCAATGCTGCTGAAAATTTCACACTGGAAGAGGAAGAAAAGATTGTTCAATTGAAGAAGAAACGTGATGAAGATACTATTGCATATCGAGGTCATATGTTAATTCAATCACCATTGGATATTTGGAAATCTTTGGACAAAAAGTACAAAACTAAACGACAAGGAACAGATAAGTTTATTATGATAAAATATTTCAAATTTATTATGAGTACTATGCCTGTTATAGATCAAATTCATGAATTACAAATCCTTATAAGTAGACTTTGTGATCTACAAGTGGTGATCCCTGAATCACTACAAGGTGAAGAATATTTTTTTAATAAATTTGATAACATTTGTGAATTATGTGGTATTTTTCATGAATCTTCCGCTCAATATACTTCGCAACAAAATGGTTTGGCAGAGAGAAAAAAAAGAAAAAATCGTACCTTAGTGGATATGGTTAATTCAATGTTATAAATGCAAAATTGCTTTACAATTTTTGGGGTGAAGCATTATTGACATCATGTCATATCCATAATAGGATACCATCAAGACATAGAAAGGTTTCTCCTTTTGAAATTTGGAAAGAAAGGAAACCTAATTTAAATTATCTTAAAGTATGGGGGTGTTTAGCCTTTTATCGAGTTCCTGATCAAAAGAGAACCAAATTGGAGCCAAGAGTCATAAAAGGCACTTTTATAGGATATGCTCAAAATTCTAAAGCATATAGAATATTAGACTTAGTGTCTAATGTAGTTGTTGAATCAAGAGAAGTAGAATTTATTGAAAATAAATTTATCAATGATTCAACTTCTAATTCAGAGTATCCCCAAAATGATATTAATATTTCTCAAAAAATAAATAATTAAAATAATAAACGTCTAAGCAACAAAAAATTGATTGAACCAAGAAAGAGCTTGAGAGTAAGAAAAGAAAAGGACTTGGGTTTAGATTTTATTTCTTCTCAGGCTATCACCTTTTTGGTAGAAGGAACTAGGAATTCTATAACAAACAAGATTCCTATTGTTATGAACATAGAGGGTGATCCTCAAACATTCAAAGAGGCTATGGCTTCAAGGGATTCTGTTTTTTGGAAAGAAGCAATAAATGATGAAATAAACTCAATATTATCTAACAATACTTGGGTCTTGGTTGATTTGCCTCCAGGATCAAAACCTATAGGATGTAAGTGGGTATTTAGAAGAAAGTATAATACTGATGGTTCATTACAAACCTTTAAAGCAAGGTTAGTGGCCAAGGGGTTTAGACAACAAGAAGGTCTAGACTATTTTGATACCTACGCACCTGTGGCAAGAATGACTTTTATTAGGGCTCTTATAGCATTAGCATCCATACATAAGCTTCATATACATCAAATGGATGTTAAAACAGCTCTTCTAAATGGAGATCTTAATGAAAAAATTTATATGGAGCAACCGGAAGGCTATATGCTACCCGGAAATGAAAAGAAAGTTTGCAAATTAATTAAGTCTTTGTATGGGCTAAAACAAGCGCCTAAACAATGACATGAGAAGTTTGATTCAGTGGTGTTATCAAATGGCTTCTCACATAATAGTGCAGATAAATGTATTTACTCAAAATTTACTAAGATTATGGAGTAATCATTTGTTTATATGTTGATGATATGTTAATCATCGGAACAAATTTAGAAAGAATTCGTATAACGAAGGAGTATTTAACTTCTAAATTCAAGATGAAGGATTTGAATGAAGTTGATACAATATTAGGCATAAAGGTGCATAAGAATGAAGTTGGTTTTACTTTAAGTCAATCTCATTATATCAAAAAGGTATTAGAAAAGTTTGATCATCTCACAATTAAAGAATCCAATACGCCGTATGATCCTAATCTTAAATTAAAAGGAAACATGGGAAGACCTATAGCACAATTGGAATATACTAGTGCTATAGGAAGTTTAATATATGCAATGCATTGTACTAGACCTAATATAGCATTTACTGTGTGCAAATTATCAAGTTTTACAGGAAAGCCTAACAATCAACATTGGAAAGTTATAACAAGAGTTCTTGGTTATCTCAAGAAAACTATAAAATTGGGATTATATTATAGTGATTATCCCACAGTTTTAGAAAGTTATTCCGACGCAAGTTGGATTACAAATCTTAGTGACAACAAATCCACTTCAGGATGGATTTTCACCATAGGTGGTGGAGCAATAAGTTGGGTCTCAAAGAAACAAACATGTATTACACATTCTATTAGGCTCCGTTTGGTTGATGTATTTGATGAGACATAGACATAGAGACACAGACATTAAAGACATGGACATAAAATATTTGTGTCTATGTATTGTGTTTGGCAAAAATAAGAAATAAGACACATATATTTAAAAAAGACTGAATTACCCTTCATTCAACCACAAGTTTTATCACTATTACAATACATCTATTATCCCAAACAATGCATGCCATCACCATTAAATTTTTATTTCTTCTAATAATTTTTATTTCTTCTAATACCATCTTAAATTATCATTTAAATATTAAATATATAATTGTTCTTGAAAAAAATAGAAAATTAAAGTTTAGAATTTATCAAGATTAATCAAAATTTAAATAAATAAAAAAATTAAATGTACAAATTTTTTTTGAAAAAAATAGAAAAGTAAATTTAGTTGTAGAATCTAAAAGAGAAAGAGAAAAAAAAAGATTTGGAAAGATAAGAAGACAAATTTTAAAAACTCAATAAGGGTAAAAGAGTAAAAAATTAGTGTCTCACAAGTTGTGTCTCAGTGTCTCACCAAATTGGAGGTACACAAATTTAGTGTCTCCGTGTCCATCTGTGTCCTCCCGTGTCCTTCGAAAATCTGTGTCTCACCAAACCAAACAGCAAACATGTGTCACCGTGTACCACTGTGTCTATGTCTCAGTGTTTATGTCTCAGTAACCAAACGCTACCTTATGGAGGGGCTGAGTTTGTAGCTTTATCAGCTACAGGTAAAGAAGCAGAATGATTAAGAAATTTGTTATGTGATATAAAGCTGTGGCCACAGCAGACGACATCCATTTCAATCTTCTGTGATAGTGAATCAACCATGTCTCGAGCATATAATAAGGTTTATAATGGAAAGTCTAGACATATAAGTTTGAGACATGAGTTTGTGAGGCAACTAATAGATGATGGTGTAATTACCATCACGTATGTAAGATCTCAAGAAAATTTAGCTGACCCTTTGACTAAAGGTTTGTCAAGGGATAAAATCAAATAAACTACTGCTAAAATGGGATTAAAACCTATTATTGCTAAATGATGGGAACCCAACTTTATTCTAGTAGACCACTAGTTTCAAGTTTTAATGGGTAATAACAAGTTATTTAGCAATTGGAGCACTAAGGTATAGGATTTAGTGCTATTTACAATAAATTAGGAGGGTGAGTTTAAACTCTTAATGGAATGATAATATTATCTATCAAAAGATTCCACCTATATGAATATAAGAGTGGTTCCGCTCTAATAGAGAATTTTAGAGGTTTTATTCTCGTAAATATTCATGAAACCAGGATGAGTACAAGGTCATATATGGTATTTTTAATTATTTTATAAAAAAAGATAATATATTTAATATTTGGATTTCATGATGATATGATTGTGGTCTAATTTTTATTAACAAATTTACGTTCAATTGTTTCTATGCCGCATAAAGTTTAAATAATTTTCATCGGCATTCAATCATGCATTGTTGTTTTGGAAATTGAATGAAAAACTTATAGTTGGTAATACTGTGAAACTTTTACTTAAACTAAAAAATTAAACCGAAGTGAATAACAATTGAACTAAAAAAAGGGAATGTTGATTGAGGTGGTGTGAAATTTACTTTAATTACATTAATTGTGTTTTTCTTATATTTATTTAGTTGAATAGAAAGTTTAATATAAATAACGTTTAAATTTTATTTGATATAGAAACAGTGATACAATTTATGAATGTATAACAATTAATATTAAAGATATAGACTAAATTTTCTGTTGTTTACAAAAACAATGTGTATGCACATTTTTTAATAAAAATTAAAATATTAATTTATTATATATACTATGTCTTTTTCTGCAGTTAATCCAATTATTTTGTAATTTTTTTGTTATGAACTTTTGTTTAGTATTCACATGAATAAAAAAAATAAATTAAGTTTAATTTAAAATTAAATATGTTAAAGAATATTTTTCATTAAAAATACTTTAAATATAAATAAAAAATTAAATATTTTTCATGCATGTATAGTACTTTTACTAACTTGCTCTTAAAGTAAGTTTGATAACTATTTGTACATATTAAATTTTTCCAATTGAATTTAAAATACTCACTAGATAAATAATGTATATTAAATTTCATACATTTCAAAGTTAATTTGACGCTTATGTCAAAAACGAAAAATTAATTTGACATTTCATTTTAAAAATTTTGCCAATTGAATTTAAAATACTCACTAGATAAATAATGTATATTAAATTTTATACATTTCAAAGTTAATTTGACGCTTATGTCAAAAACGAAAAATTAATTTGACATTTCATTTTAATGTATAATATATAGATTAATGATCAAATTAATTTTTAAAAGATGATTTATTTTTCAAATTCATCCGTAAAAGATTTTATTTATTAAATTAGTCTTTTAAATATTATAAACTAATTATTTTTAACTTTCAGTCACTTAATTAATAATTTTTGTCAACGATTAATGATATAAAACGTTAATTCACATCATACATTATATCTAGCATATTTAATTAGACGTAAAACAAATATATTTATGAAAATATATCAATTTAGTATTATTAGATTATATTAGGGTTAGCCATCAATTGAACATATTTTGTATCATATATGCCATTAGTTAATGTTATATATCATCAATCATTGATAAAAACTTTTAATTGCATGATGGAAGGACAAAAATGATTAATTTATAATCTTTAAAGGACTTATTTAATTAATAAAAATTTTTAGGGACGAATTTAAAAAATAGTACATCTTTCAAAGACTAATTTAACTATTAACTCTATAATATATTGAAAGAGGGATATTAGAGGATCAATTAAATTTATTATTTTTTCAATAGTTAGCCTTTAATGTTTAAAAATTGGAGCTAAAAATATGTTCTTAAATACTATACTAAAAGAATTGACTTGATAGCTAAAAATAATAATAAAAAATAATTAATTCTTATAGTCCTTGAATATTTTTCATACTGAAATACACAACTATTGATATTTAATTTCTCAAATATCTATAAGACTAAACTATTAAAAATATTAGAAAATATATTGCTGATAAAATTTTTTAAAAGTGTTCATAAATCGAATCGTATTTGTGATGTGCGGAAAACGATCCGACACAAAACTCACCGGCAAGTGCACCGGGTCGCATCAAGTAATAAAAACTCACGGGAGTGAGGTCGATCCCACAGGGATTGAAGGATTGAGCAATTTTAGTTTAGTGGTTGATTTAGTCAAGCGAATCAGGATTTGGTTGAGTGATTTGTGATTTGCAGAATTTAAATTGCATGGAAAGTAAAGGGAATGTGTAAATTGTATGAAATTAAAGAGAGCAAGAATTAAATTGCTGAATCTTAAAGAACAAGTAATATAAATTGCAGAAACTTAGAATGCAAGAAATGTAAATAACTTGAAATGTAAAGGGAATTGGGAATTGGATTTGCAGCAATTAAACAAGGCAAAATAAATTGCATCAAACAGAAGAGTAAAAGGGGATTGGGATTGAATCGGATCTGAAGCAGAAGAGTGAATGAACATGAAAAGCAATAAACAGAGAATTGGAAATTGGAAATTTAGATCTCAGGACCCAAGAGACTAGATAACCGAGTCTAGATCTCAATGCCTTCCCAGATCCAACAAGAACACTTGCAAAGAAATTGTAAATTGCAAAGAAAGTAGATGAAGAGCAATTAACAGAAATTTAAACTCAATTATGCAGTAAAGAAACAGAGAGATCCAAGGATGAGATTGAAACAGAATTTCTTCAATTCTCCAACCCAAGATCCAAGACAAAGTAATTGAAATTGAAAACAATAAAACTAAGAGGAAGGGAATTGAATTCTCCTTCCCCGAAACTAAGAAATTTAAGATCACTCAATACCAAAAAGCTCTCCGAAAAACTACTAAGCAAAACTAAAGGAAAAATAAAAAGAAGAGCTCCCCGAATAACTTGAATTCTATCCTATTTATACACTTTCTTCAAATGATCTTCAAGCCTTTAATTGGGCCTTTGCTCTTGATGGAATTGGGTTGAGAGAGGCCTTGGTTGATTGCTCTTGGAGTTTGGAGAAGAACCGAATTGAACCGGGTTGGAGTTTTGCAAAAGTTGGACCAAAAGTTTGAGCAAAAGTTAGAGGCTAACTTTTGCTCCAACTTTTCATATCAGCCACCATGATTTGCTGATACCAACGTTGGTGCCAAAGTTAGGGGTCTAACTTTTGCTCCAACGTTGGCTTTACCTTGTGCACTTATGGCGCTAACGTTAGCCCAAAAGTTAGGGGTCTAACGTTGGCGCAAACTTTTGCTCCTCCCTTTGTATTTTTCATGTGCCAACGTTAGACCAAAAGTTAGGGGTCTAACGTTGGCGCAAACTTTTGGTACCCAGGGAGTGATTTTCAAGTTCCAACGTTAGCCCAGAAGTTAGGGGTCTAACGTTGGGGCTAACTTTTCACCCAAAAGTTTGTGCAAAAGTTTGAGGCTAACTTTAGGTCCAGCTTTTTGCTTCCTGGTTCAATTTCACTTATTCCATTGTCCTCTCTTTACTCCTAGCTATTCCTTCTTGCTTCAACCTTTCTCCAAGCTTTCTTCACCTATCATTAATCAACCAAACACATCAAAGCTATGCTTAAAATTATGAGATATTCATTCTTTCACAATATGTATCAAATATAGCATAAAACCTCATGAAATTGCATTAATTCATCTATGGTTAATTCAATCAAAGGAAGCATGAAAATCTACCCAAATTGGCTTGCTTAGACCTCAAGAAAGTGCATAATTCAAGTGAAAACAAAAGAAAAAGACTAGTGAAACTAGGCTAAGATGACTTGTCATCAATTTGCAGATCCACAGTAATTATCTGCATCTGATTCGTAAATTACATATACGATCTGATCCGCAGACTAATCGGATCAGATAAAATCTGATCCACATCTTTAAAGAATCGGATCATGGATATCTATCAAATTTTACCCTTTTTTTAGCGCTACAATCATTCACTCTCACCCACACTCATAGACTGAGATACACCAATCGGCCACTCCTTCTTCCTTGACCACCGCCGGAAACTGCTCATTGGAGATTGTTCGTTGTTCCTCTCTCTTTATGGCATTCTTCCTCTCGCCATTGTTCCTCGCATAATCGCATTCATCCCTTTTTCTCGCATTCATCCCTTCTTCTCGCGTTCTCGCCACTCCTTCTTCAATAAGCAGGGTCCATGGTTCGTGGTTCAAACGTTATAAATGGTGCAGATTTTGAATACCACAATTGACCGGCAAGTGCACCGCATCGTACCAAGTAATAAATCAAGTGAGTGGGTATCTATCTCACGAGAATTAATAGATCAAGCAACAATGGTTGAATGATTAAGCTAGTCAGACAAGTAAAAAAGGGAGCGTTTTCAAGTTCAGACGGCATAAAGTAGTAATTCAGAGAATTCAAGAAAACAAACGGTGTTTAGTTGGTGAAAATAGAATGAGAAAACAATTAAGACTTTGAAGATGTTAAATTTCTAGATTAATAGTTCTTATCACTCACTTTAATCATGCAAAGGTTCAATTCATGGCAAACTCTAATTGATTAAACCCTAATTCCTTAGCAATTTAATCTCTTCTAACTAAACCAACCGTCAATTTCTTGGTCACTTAATTTAAATTAGAAGTTTAAGTCCAATCCTAGTTTATGAGCCACACAAACCCTAGGTACACAAAGATAAGATGATTATATGTAACGTATCATGTTAAATCCAGGTAATTAGAGAGTTATGAGGAATTGATTTCAAGTTGTTATTCAAGCGATGTAACTTTCCTAAGATTCAACAAGAATTCAATTAGAAAAAGAGTTATCATCCAATATACTCTAATTCCTGGGATGAAGAACGAAACCAATCCTTAAAAATAAACCAGCGCATGGATTAAGAGAAGAATGAGTTGTTCATGGTGCGGAAAAAATCCTAGCAGAGAAAAAATATAAAGTGCGGAGGAAGAGAAGAAGAAAAAAAAGAGAGAAGCCTTAGGCCATGATATCTTCTCCTTTTATATCTAATCCTAATTGATACAAAATTGAAATTCTAAAACCAAAAAGTATATTTTCTTAATTCAAAATTGATAAAAAAAAATCAAATTAAGGTAAAGAATTTGGTGCTGAATCACGTGGAGACCACTCGCTACTGGCGTAGTGGGCCAAGTAGGCAGCAACTTTTTCACATTTACGAGGTCCTTGAAGTCAAATTCTGGGTCGTGTTCTAGCGCCAAACTTGTCTATCTAGCGTTTGACGCCGGGACTCTAGAGAAGAATGAGTGCTGGACGCGGTTTGGCACTAAACGCCAATGTTGCGGCGTTTAGCGTCGTGATGCCAGAGAGAAAGCATGGACTATTATATATTGTTGGAAAGCTCTAGAAGTTGACTTTTTAATTCCGTTAAAAATGCGTCATTTGGACCTCTATAGCTCAAGTTAAACTTATTGGAGTGTGAAGAGGTCAAGGTTGACAACATTTACGAATTCTTTTTGCACTTGTCTTCAATTCTTGATTCCTCCTTTTGCTTTTACTTCTCATTTCCTAACATTTTCCTACAAAAATCATGAAACCAAGAAAATCAAAATACTAATAGAATAGTTTTGAAAATTATATAATTATCAAGCAAAAATCATTAATTCTCTATGAGAAATGGCCAAGAAAAGTATTTAAGATGCTCACGCATCACTTCACGCCTCGCCTTCTCGTTGCCTCACCTTCTCGCCGTCAATCATACTCAATTCCTGCCACATTGTCGTCCTCCTTTCAATTCCTACCGTCAGTCTGTGGTCCTCTGTTCTCACCATCTTGACGTCCTCCATGCTCGCCGCCTAGCCATACTTAGTTCTTGTTGCATTGCCGTCCTCAGTTCTCGCTGTTTTGCCGTCCTCCTTTCAGCGAATCAACATTCTTTTCTTCATTGAATTATTGTTAAGGACGTGAGGTAATTTTTCTATAAATATCATTTGAATTTTGTGAATAATTCTTTGTTACTATTATTGTTTTTTTTTAAGAATTATGCTACTATTATTGTTCATATGAAATGCTTTTTTTTTAATTATTCTAACATGTTTTACTAATTTTTTTTTAATTGGTATTTGAGAAAATTTCACTCTCCTCCTTTGAGAGATATTAAAATGACACTCCCCTTTTCTCTATTTGTAAAATATACATTCTCCTCCCTTATAATTTTTTAAAAACCTCCTCTTTAATTCATTTTAAATTGTGTTAACTAATGTTAACTTTATCCATTTTTTAAGAAAAAATAAATTATTTTTTACAAAAATATTCTTTAGCAAAATTTTTACTTTTTTGTCATTAAATTTTGCTTACCAAAATGTCTTTTAATAAATTGTATAAAAAGTAGAGTGTTTCTCTTTTATTCAATTTTAAACTATTCTTTTATTTTTTATTTTCTATTTTTAATTTCAATTCATCTTTTTTTATTTCAATTCTTATCTTCTAGTTTATTATTAGTAATTTTTTCCTTATCACTCTTATATACTTATATAAATAAGAGAAAAGAAAGAGCTTGGAGTATGAAAAAATGAGACTTTGAATTTTTAGAGGATTAATAGTCAAATTATTCTCTAAAATATGAGAAGTTTGTTAAATTTATTCTCAAATAATTTTTATAATTAAATTCATTCTTAAAATATTGAAAATTAATCGTGTTTATCCTCTCGTCAATAGATTAATAGTTTCTGTTAATGGTTGGTCATGTAAAACATTAAGTGAGAAATCACATACGCCTGATATGCGCATGTGAATATTAATAAAATATGTTTATGAATTTAGATCAAACTAAATTGGTCACGTAAAACATTAAGTGACAGATCATATAACTCTTGATGTACACAAGTGAATACTGATAAAATATGTTTAAGAATTTAGATCAAATTATATTTTTTGTCCATAATATAAATTTTTTAAAATTACGTTAATTTTGTCCAAACATTATAAATTATGATATAAAAAATTTATAGGATCAAACTATTTTTACAAAAAGAACGTAAGAATAAAAGTCTTTGTCAGCTAAAAAGACTAGAATCTTTATATGTACATAAAAAAATTAAATAATAAATCTTTTAATAAAGTTTAATTTTTTACTAATAATCAATTTTAGTATTTATTATCTAAAATTTAAAAGAATTTAATATGTATAATTTTATATTTAATTAGTATTAACTCTATTGTACAGATAAAAAAATTAATTTATCTAATTTTTATTAAATTTTAACGTAAAGATTAATTTTCTACAAAATAAAAAATCAGAGAGTGATTTAATAAATAAAATTTATCAAAAATTAAATTGTTCGACCCTTTCACGGAATTTAATTTGAGATATTACTCACATTAATATTATCTCCAATATTTTTTGTTTAATTTATATTTGAAATCTTTAAAAAATAATTCAATACGTATTTCAGCATTAACCTAATAAAAAATTATTAATGAAAGCAAATTTCCGTAATGTTATTATTGTAAATAAAGAGTTATTTTTTGTATATAAGTCATTTTTTATATAAGTCATTATAAATTATTTATATATATGTGCACACGTTTTTTTTTTGTAACATTCTATCACATAAAACTTTACATCTAGAATATAAAATAGAGGTGGTGAGACGCTATGATCTCTAAAATAAAATGCATACATATAATAGCAGAAAGAATATAATAAACTAGGAACCTTGAAAAACAGGTAAAACAAAATCGCAAAATAAAAAGCGCAACGCTCAGAAAATGAGATTACTTGCCTGCTAAGAAACCTATAGATTATAGGTGTAACAAGTAGAAAATGGGAATGGAGGGTCAAAAGTATAGAATAACAAGCTCATAACTCAGCTTGCGAAGTTAAGGCTGGCCAAAGAATATTT
Source organism: Arachis hypogaea (assembly GCF_003086295.3). Lineage (NCBI taxonomy): Eukaryota > Viridiplantae > Streptophyta > Magnoliopsida > Fabales > Fabaceae > Arachis > Arachis hypogaea. Next base: position 20,462,516 of record NC_092041.1, on the reverse strand, counting down.
ACATATATATACATATCCCGAAAACCCAAAATACATAACTGAAAGCTTAACTCTCCTCAACCCTCTAGGAGGGACAAAATAAACAAGTTTCTTAGAGAGAAAGCTAAGTACATATATATATATAACTGTATATCAAAATAAACGCAAAGGCTACTCCACTTCAGAAGTCCATACGCCTAGCGAAGAGTCTCTCGACCTGCATCTGAAAACAACAACACAATATGGCGGTGAGAACCAGAGGTTCTCAACATGGTAAAGGTGCCACGCATATAATATATAAGGTATTGGGAATGCCAGAGACAATCCTAGAACACCGATACTCAAATTAAAAAGCCTTAAAGTATTAAATAGAAACCATAAAGGGGGTGGCTTTCTAGAGGTATCCAAGCCTAACATAATTTAACCTTAATCTTATTGCCTTCCGCCTTTCCTCCGTACTTCCATCTCCAATAGTATACCACACACAATTAAACAGATAAAATCAAACACAAGAAGGATACAAGTACTGCGGATATCAATTATACAATTAACATAGCAAATACATTTAGGCATACTCAGTTAATGCACAACAAGTAAAGCAGGTAATATGCATATAGTGCATGCCTGTCCTATGGCTGATGAGTCTCATCTGTTGGTTATTAAGCCAACCCGAGAAGTCCGGTTTGCTAAACTTATGGATTGTCCCCCGACGCACATCCCCAAAATTCTATACAAAGCTTTTTCCCATGTTATAAATTTCTCAATGAGGGTCAGCCTTCCCGAGAATTTAGAGTACCCGGTCACATCTTATGCCGCAGGGTCAACAGAGTATCGGGTCTCAACCTGGAACACGTGGTGGCAAGCCACGGTACTTTACCCAGAAAAACACGTATATCAGATAACTTAAATGTGTAAGCCTCATACAATTCATAGTAATTATAGAAATCAATTATTCAAGCCTTAGCATCTTCAATCATTCATGAATGTGTCTCCTTTTTACATGATTTCATCATTTTTAACATTTACTTCACCCTCAAGTTACCTTAATTTACTAAATCCACCTCATTACTAAGCTTCCTAACCAAGTTTAGAACTAACCATAGAAAAATAGAGGTTTAGAAGTTTGAAATTCAGTTTAAAAACTTAAAATCCAGTTTTTGCAGAAAAAAGGGCCACGCATACGCGTTGTTATGCGTTTAGGCCAAGACGCGCACGCATCCCCTGATTACGCGTATGCATTAGCGCCAGGCAGCAGCTACCATCCGCGAATGAGGATTATGCATACGTGAAAGTCTCATGTCACGCGTACGCATGGGCATACGTTTTTCCAAAAATTTTTACCAAGTTTGAAATCTGCAGGTTTCCCATTTTAAATCCTAAATTTCCGACGCGCATAACTTTTCTGTTTTAAATCATTTTTCCTCCGTTCTTTGAACAACACAAAATTCATGGACCCAGTTTTCATAAAAAATAAGTTTGAAATTGTTTGGAGGTCTGGAAGCCAAGTTATAGGTCGCCGAAGTTCGGCCAAAATTAAAATTTTACAAAAAATCTCAAAACCTCATTTTCTCTTTAAATCTCTTTTCAACCCAACTTATCAAACCTATAATCATCAATATAACATACTTTTGACAATATCACAATAATCTCCATAATACTACCATTTCTCAACTCAATAACATCTCACTTCAACCTAAATTTCATAAGTTTATCAACAAACATCAACATACCAACCTATATGTACATATTGCCAAAATCACAAGTCCTTCAACATCATCACATCATCATTCATCATTCCAATATCAACAATATCAAGTGAACACCACACATGATCAAATTATATCCTTATCATTAATCATTCAATACACATAATCATTATTCTAGCTTATCCTATGGTTCTCTAACCTAAGTTTTCACATGACATTATACACGTGAAACCTAAACCATACCTTGGCTGATTTCAACGTATTAACCAAGGCAATCCATAAGGCAAAAGGGAAAATGCTTCAATCACCAAGATTCAACTCTAACTCCACTAAACTCTCAAATTAAGCTTCCAATGATTCCAAGGTCTCCGTATCATGTATTCATACACCTAACACATATATATACATACATATACCGAATAATTCAATAACCAACATAATCCAAACAAGAAATAACAAGGGTTTAGGACTCTCACCGTGCCCACAAACCAAATGAACTAAATCCGTCAAGCTCCACAAGATAAATTGAACCTAGAGCACCAAATCAAGCAAAATTTCAACATGGATTCCCTTTAATTTTGAAAATTGAGGGATAGATAGGCTGGGGTGAGATTGAAGATTACCTATGAAATTGATCCGATAGAATTATAGAACTCGATGCGGTGGACGCATGGCTGGAAACGGTACGGCGATCGAAGCTCGGATGAGGAAGTTATGGTGGATTAAGGTGGCGGTGAGGGTTTGGAAGCTCTCCACTCCCTTGGCTGTTCATCGTATTCCTTTGCTGAATATGGAAGGAAATGGGCTTCTGCCCATTTAAGTGATGGGTCCGGTTGGGCCCACTGGCCTAGTTCAACCGGTTCGGTCTGTCTGGCCCAATCTTGGACCAAATTTTTTGAAATTAGTGTTAAAATTCTCGTTTTAAAGAGCTCTATCCTATTTTAACATAAGATTTACAATTCTAATTTTCCTTATTAAAATTTAATTTATTGACTATTTATTTACTAATTTTAGCGGGGTTTACATCCTACCCACCTAATTAAGAATTGTGTTCTCAAAATTCAGATTTAGTTACCTGAAAAGAGGTGTGGGTAGTCCTTCCGCATATCTAACTCAAGCTCCCAAGTATGCTCTTCAATACCAGCCCGACTCCAAGCTATTTTCACTAAAGAGACCTCCTTTTCGCGTAACCGCTTGATACTGGTGTCGTCAATCCTAACTTAAGTTACTGGAAGCGTTAGATCTTTCCTTTAACCGATTTTGGTTCCAGAATGTGACTTGCATCAGGGGTGTGTATTTACGAAGCTGCGACACGTGAAACACGTCATGCAGGTTCGAAAGATGCGGTGGTAAAGCGATCCTATAAGCCACTGGTCCAATTCTCTTTAGGATCTCAAACGGTCCAATGTAACGGAGATTCAGTTTCTTAGTCTTAATAGATCTTTCCACTCCGGTGGTTGGAGTAACTTTTAGAAAGACGTGTTCTCCTTCCTCAAACTCCAAAGGCTTCCGCCTTTGATCAGCATATATAGCTCTTCTGACGACTTTGAGCTATAAGCATTCGGCTACAGATCTTTTTTATCTGCTCCGTGGTCTCAGCTATCATCTCAGGCCCTAACAAGCTCCTTTCTCCAGCTTTATACCAGCACAGTGGAAATTGACATTTCCTACCATACAAAGCTTCATTCGGAGCCATTCCAATGCTCGCATGGTAGCTGTTGTTATAAGCAAACTCCACTAGGGGCATATACCGATCCCAGCTTGCCAGCTGGTCCAAAACATAAGTTCTCAGCATATCCTCCAAAGTTTGGATTGTTCTTTTTTACTGACCATCTGTTTGAGGGTGATATGCGATGCTTAGATTCAATTGAGTGCCAAATGCTCGCTGAAAGGCTCCCCAGAACCCTGATGTGAGTCGAGGATCCCTGTCGAATACAATGGTGGAAGGTACACCATGTAATCTCATAATTTCCTTAATGTATAACTGTGCTAACTCCTCCATCGTGCAACTAATTCGAATGGGAAGAAAGTGAGCTGATTTGGTTAGTGGATTCATAACTATCCAAATGGCATCACAACCCATTCGAGTTCTAGGTAAAACCCAACACGAAGTCCATTGCAATACTCTCCCATTTCCACTATGGAATCTCCAAAGGCTGAAGGATTCTTGATGGTCTCTGATGTTCAATTTTAACTTTCTGGCAAGTTGGGCACTTGAAAACGTGCGACGCTACATCATTTTTCATTCCTGGCCACCAGAACATCGTCTTCAGATCTTGATACATCTTGGTGCTTCCCAGATGGATTGAGAATCCGCTCTTATGAGCTTCCTTCAAGATGATTTGTCGCAAGTCTTTGACATTTGGCACAATAATATGGTCCTTAAACCTCCATAAACCATTCTTATCTTCTGACACTCTCCACCGTTTGCCTTGCTCAATCGCCGGCAAAATCTTATACAATTCTTTGTCATTCTGATGAGCCCTTAGGAGTTCAGCTTTGAAATCACTTGAAATCTCTAATTGACTTAAGCACAGAGTCCCAAACTCTTTTTTGACTCACAGTTTCAATCCTTGGAATGCTTTTAATAACTCTTCCTCTCGCAGCATCATCTAAGCAGCGCATAGAGACTTTTGACTCAAGGTATCTACCATAACATTCACCTTTCCAAGATGGTAGTTTAACTCGAAATCATAATCTTTCAAAAGCTCCATCCACCTCCTCTGACGCATATTTAACTATTTTTGCTCAAAGAGGTACTTTAAGCTCTTGTGATCTGAGAAAACTTGAAACTTAATGCCGTGGAGATAGTGTCTCCAAATCATCAAAGCAAATACTACAGTAGCAAGTTCTAAGTCGTGATTCAGATAGTTCATCTCATGCGGCCTTAACTGTCGTGAGGCATATGCCACGACCTTACGGTGCTGCATCAGCACGCACCCTAAACCCTTCAGTGATGCATCGCAGTACACTTTGAACAGTTCACTCGGCTCAGGCAACACTAACACGGGTGCGGTAGTCAATCTCTGCTTCAATGCAAGAAAACTCTCTTCACACTTAGGAGTCCAAAGTAAAGGTACCTCCTTCCTAGTCAGCTTGGTTAAAAGTAAGGCGAGCTGTGAAAATCCCTTAATGAATCTCCGATAATAACCCGCCAAACCTAGGAAACTCCTGATCTCCGTCACTGAAGTTGGTTGCTCCCAATTCATCACTGCTTCAACCTTAGCAGGATCAACTGCTATCCCCTACTTGCTCACCACGTGGCCAAGAAACTTCACTTCAGTTTTTCAGAACTCACACTTAGATAGCTTAGCATACAACTTCCTTCTTTCAAGATTTGCAGCACAGTCCGTAAGTGACCTGCATGCTCATCTTCTGTCTTAAAGTAAATAAGAATGTCATCGATGAACACGACAACAAACTTATCCAGATACGGATGGAAAATTCTATTCATGTAATCCATGAATATCTCCAGAGCATTAGTCAATCCAAAAGACATCACCGTGTATTCATAATGACCGTAGCACGTCCTAAAGGCAGTTTTGGGAATATCCTCATCTCTGACTCTTATCTGGTGGTATCCGGATCGCAGATCAATCTTAGAGAAAACACCGACTCCTTGTAACTGGTCCATTAGGCTGTCAATTCTTGGCAACGAATATTTATTCTTTACAGTAATCCTATTCAGCTGCCGATAATTAACACACAAGCACATACTTCCGTCTTTCTTCTTTACCAGTAGCACTGGCACTCCTCACAGAGAAACACTCGGCTGAATAAAGTCTTTACCCAACAAATCTTCTAGTTGAGCATTCAGCTCGGGTATTTCTAGAGGTGACATCCTATAAGGAGCACTCGAGATTGGAGCGGCCCCAAGTACCAACTCAAGAGCAAATTCAACCTCTCGGTTAGGTGGAAATTTGTCAAGATCGTCCGGAAACACCTTGGGAACTCACAAACAACCGGAATTTGTCCAAGCTTTGATCATCACCCGAAATTCCCATGGTTAGCAGCATAATACTCTGACATTCATCCCCAGAACAATTCACCATCATCAAGTTCAAATAATAGTGATTCATCACGACAGGCACTTCTGACCTTTTTGGCATAAAGCATATCGATTTCTCAGAACAATCAAGCAAGACATGGTTCTTAGACAACCAATCTAATCCCAAGATGAGATCAAGACCATTCATCGGCAGGCAAATCAGATCCTGCATAAATTCACATTGTTGTACTCGAAATGGAACTTGTGGACATCCTAACCTAGTCACCATAGCTTCATGGGTACCATTATACACCTTTAAATTATAACCCAAGACCACTATTTTCAATCCTAACTCATCAGCCTTTTCAAATGCAATGAATGAATGTGTCGCTCTAGAATCAAACAATGCACTTAAAACTTTACCGGCTATCTCACAGTTACCTCTGATCAGTGTCTCTGACCCCTCAGCGCCTGCTGCAGAAGTAGTATATACTCTCCCTGGCTACTGTACCCTGCCAGTCTCATATTTCTTCTTTTCTGGGCAGCTCCAAGCCAGGTGCCCAGGTTGCCCGCAGAAATAGCACACTCCCATACCCAATCTGTATGGAATTCCCGAATGATGCTTCCTGCACCTTTGACAATTCAAGTCATGCTGTGGTTGTTTCCCAAATCTTCTTCCTTGATTAGTATTGTGAGTCGGCCTCCTAAAGTTGTCTTGCCCCTGATTATTTTGAGGGACAAAGCCTCCACATTTGAAATCCCTGCCCCTCGGTGCGAAGTTTCTCCCTTGATTCATCTAAAAAGGCATTTTCATACTTCCTTTCTTTACTGCCGCCTTCCTCACACATTCTTCAGCCACCCTACTCTTGTTTACAAGTTCAGAGAACACTCTGATCTCCGTTGGTGCAACGGAGCTTAGAATATCACTTTGGAGACCTCCCTCATACTTGATGCACTTCCACTCAGCAAAATCCTCTGGAGTACCTTGACAGATGCGAGAGAATTGGCATAATTCCTCAAACTTATTGGTATACTCAATAATAGTCATCTACCCTTGCTTCAATTTCATCAATTCAAGTTCTTTGGCGTTTTTGACTGAATTGGGAAAATACTTCTTATAGAACTCTATTTGAAACAATTTCCAAGAAATTACAACCCCATCAGGCTGCAGAATATGCCGCGTGCCCTGCCACCAATGCTGAGCCTCACCTTGCAGCTGATAAGTTTCAAACTCAACCCACTGCTCTTCAGGAACCTGTTGAGCCTGTAGCGCCCGTTCCATAGCTTGGATCAAGTTATCGGCCTCAATGGGGTTTGAGGTTCCCCGGAAGGTCGGAGGGTGAACCTTCAGGAATGTGGGAAGCGTCATAAGGCCATCTTCATTGTTATTCCAATGGTTCCCATTGTTTATCTGATTTCCCAGAGCTTTAGCTGTCGCCTGCATAGCCGCAGCCATGTTCCCCAGGGCAGCCATAAAGTCTACAGGGATAGGATTATTCCCTATCGCTTCAGGAGTAGCATTTCCTAATCTGCCTCTACCTCGCCCGCGACTGCGTCTACGAGTCGACATCTGGTCCCTATACACACCAAACAAGTGATATCAAGTTGATCAGTCTCAATATTGCAAATCTAGTGCTTTAAGTTCCAAATGCATGCTCATGAACATTTATGCCACATATATCAGTTAGATATCCTAATAGCACATAGACACATACACAGAGAATGCACAGAAGCATAGTCAGTCCGTCCCTCAGGCTCTATAGGAATAAACTGCTCTGAAACCATAATGTAACACCATACCACACAGATCTTTACACCTAGGATGTAAAATAAAGGTGGCGAGGCACTATGGCCTCTAAAATAAAATACATACATATAATAGCATAAATAATATAATAAACTAGGAGCCTTGAAAAACATGTAAAACAAAATCACAAAATAAAAATCGAAACGCTCAGAAAATGAGATTACTTGCATGCTAAGAAACCTAGAGATTATAGGTGTAACAAGTAGAAAATGGGAATAGAGGGTCAAAAGTACAGAATAACAAGCTCCTAACTCAGCCTACAAAGCTAAGTCTGGTCAGAGAATATTTACATATATATACATATCCCAAAAACCCAAAATACATAACTGAAAACTTAACTCTCCTCAACCCTCTAGGAGGGACAAAATAAACAAGTTTCTTGGAGAAAAAGTTAAGTACATATATATAAAGTTGTATATCAAAATAAACCCAAAGATTACTCCGTTTCAGAAGTCCAGACGCCTAGCAAGGAGCCTCTCGATCTGCATCTGAAAATAACAACACAATATGGGGTGAGAACCAGAGGTTCTCAGCAAGGTAAATGTGCCACGCATATAATATATAAGGTCCTGAAAATGCTAGAGGCAATCCTAGAACGCCGATACTCATATTAAAAAGCCTTAAAGTATTAAACAGAAACCATAAAAGGGGTGGCTTTCTAGAGGTATCCAAGCCTAACATAACTTAACCTTAAACCTATTTTCTTTCACCTTTCCTCCGTACTTCCATCTCCAATGGTATACCACACACAGTTAAATAGATAAAATCAAACACAAGAAGGGTACAAGTACTGCAGATATCAATTATACAATTAGTATAGCATATACATTTAGGCATACTCATTTAATGCACAACAAGTAAATCAGATAATATGAATATGGTGCATGCCTGTCCTATGGCTGATGAGTCTCATCTGTCGGTTATTAAGCCAACCCGACAAGTCCGGTTTGCTAAACCTTTGGACTGTCCCCCGACGTGGATCCTCAAGAGTCTATGCATAGCTTTTTTTCATGTTATAAATTGCTCAATGGGGGTCAACCTTCCTGGAATTTAGAGTGCCCAGTCACATCTTACGTCGCAAGGTCAATAGAGTATCGGGTCTCAACCTGTAACACGTGGTGGCAAGCCATGGTACTTTACCCAGAAAAATCTGTATCTCAGATAATTTAAATGTGTAAGCCTCATACATTTCATAGTAATTATAGAAATCAATTATTCAAGCCTTAACATCTTCAATCATTCATGAATGTGTCTCCTTTTTACATGATTTCATCATTTTTAACGATTACTTCACCCTCAAGTTACCTTAATTTACTAACTCCACCTCATTACTAAGCTTCCTAACCAAGTTTAGAACTAACCATAGGAAAATAGAGGTTTAGAAGTTTAAAATTCATTTTAAAAACTCAAAATCTAGTTTTTGCAGAAAACAAAGCCACGCATGCGCGTGGGCAATGCGTACGCGTGGGTATGCGTTTAGGCCAAGACGCACATGCATCCCATGATTACGCGTACGCATTAGCGCCAGGCAGTAGCTACCATCCGCGAATGAGGGTTATGCATACGCGAAAGTGTCATGTCATGCGTACGCGTGGGCCACGCAAACGTGTGGGCATACATTTTTCCAAAAATTTTTACCAAGTTTGAAATCTGCAGCTTTGCCATTTTCTAATCCTAAACTTCTAACGTGCATAACTTTTTCGTTTTAAATCATTTTTCCTCCGTTCTTCAAATGGTATAAACTTCTCGAACCCAGTTTTCATACAAAATAAGTTTGAAATTATTTGGAGGTCTGGAAGCCAAGTTATGGGTTGCCAAAGTTTAGCCAAAAACCAAATTTTACAAAAAAACCTCAAAACCTCATTTTCTCTTTAAATCTCTTTCCAACCCAAATTATCAAACCTATAATCATCAATATAGCACACTTTTGACAATATCACAATAATCTCTATAATCCTACCATTTCTCAATTCAATAACATCTCACTTCAACCTAAATTTTATAAGTTTATCAACAAACATCAACATACCAACCTATATGTACATATTGCCAAAATCACAAGTCTTTCAACATCATCACATCATCATTCATCATTCCAATATCAAAAACATCAAGTGAACACCACACATGCTCAAAATATATCCTTATCACTAATCATTCAATACACATAATCATTATTCCAACTTATCCTTTGGTTCTCTAGCCTAAGATTTCACATAACATTATATATTATACACGCAAAACCTAAACCATACCTTAGCCGATTTCAACGTATTAACCAAGGCAATCAACAAGGCAAAAAGGGAAATGCTTCAATCACTGAGATTCAACTCTAACTCCACCAAACTCTCAAATTAAGCTTCCAATGATTCCAAGGCTCCATATCATGTATTCATACACCTAACACATATATATACATACATATGCCCAACAATTCAATAACAAACATAATCCAAACAAGAAATAACTAGGGTTTAGGACTCTCACCGTGCCCACGGACTAAACGAACTAAATCCGTCAAGCTCCACAAGCTAAATTGAACCTAGAGCACCAAATCAAGCAAAATTTCAACATGGGTTCCCTTTAGTTTCGAAAATTGAGGGATTGAGAGGCTGGGTGAGATTGAAGCTTACCTATGAAATTGATCATATAGAATCGTAGAGCTCGATGCGGTGGACGCGTGGCCACAAATCGTGCGGCGATCGGAGCTCGAATGAGGAAGTTATGGTGGATTAAGTTGGCGGTGAGGGTTTGGAAGCTCTCCACTCCCTTGGCTGTTTAGCGTGTTCCTTTGCTGAATGGGGAAGGGAATGGGCTTCTGCTCATTTAAGTAATGGATCCGGTTGGGCTCATGAGCCTAGTTTGGGCCCGGTTCAACTGGTTCGGTCCGTCCGACCCAATCTTGGGCCAAATTTTTTGAAATTAGTGTCAAAATTCTCATTTTAAAGAGCTCTATCCAATTTTAACATAAGATTTACAATTCTAAATTTTCTTATTAAAATTTAATTTATTGACTATTTATTTAATAATTTAGCGGGGTTTATATTTTTCGTATCACTGCTACACGTTCTTTTTCTTCTTCTTCTCTTTTGTTATCATCGTCAGCAACACCATCTCTTCATCCTCCTCCTTCTTTTTTTATTGAAATTTCTTCTCTTCCTTGCTTTTCTTCCTTCTTCTCCATCATCAGTTATCTCGTTGTTGAAGATAATGAATAATTCAAGTTCAGATTGTCAATTGAACTAGATCGAAATTGATTATTATTTTGAATCCAATCAAGTGGCTGAGGTGTGGTTCAATTCTAGTAATTTTTTTTAGTAATTTATGATTCTGTAGGTAAATAATGTTTCATTGTTGATGGTTTGAATTGAATGTAATGTAAAAATTTTGCATTAGAAGAAACATTTTTCTGTATTTGCAGTAAATTTAGGAGTAACACGAAGATATTTGGGTGTAACACGAAGATATTTGAGTGTATTGTTTAAGAAATTTTGGTGTATGTGTACTGATAAAATCTGCATAATTCAAAACTCTTCTTCTCCCTCCTCCTCATCTTCTGCTGCTGCTTCTTCTTCTTTTTCATCATAACCATCATCATCTTTTTTTTTCTTATTCATCTTTTTTTATCTTCTTAAGTTTCTTCTTATTTTACTCTTTTAACAAGAATAAAATAAAAAATTAAACAAAGAAGAAGAAGAAACACATAACGGTAAAATTACTTGAAAGAAGATGAACTTACATTCATTTAACTAAAAAAAAGAAAGAAATAAAAAAAGAAGAAAAATGCAACATTAAAGGAAATATTTTTCTGTATTTGCAGCAAATTTGGATGTAACACGAAGATATTTTGGTGTAACACAAAGATGTTGGAGTGTATTGTTTAAAAAATTTTCAGTGTACATGTGCTGATAAGTTTTGCATAATTCAAAACTCTTCTTTTTCCTCCTCCTTATTTTCTGCTGCTTCTTCTTTTTTTCATCATTATCATCACCATCTTCTTCTTCTTCTTTTTTCTTATTCATCTTTTTTTTATTTACCTTCTCAAGTTTCTTCTTGTTTTACTCTTTTAACAAGAATAAAAACAAAAAAAATAAATAAAGAAGAAGAAAAAACACATAATGCTACAAAATTACTTGGAAGAGGATTAACTTACATTCATTCAACTAAAAGAAAGAAAGAAATAAGAAAAAAAAGAAGAAAAAAATGCAGCATTAGAGAAAACATTTTTCTGTATTTATAGTAAATTTGGGTGTAACACGAAGATATTCGAGTGTATTATTTAAGAATTTTTTATGAATGTGTACTGATAAGTTCTGCATAATTCAAAACTCTTCCTCTTTGTCCTCCTCATCTTCTACTTCTTCTTCTTATTCATTTTCTTATTTCATATTCTCATAATTCTTCTTGGAAGAAAAACATCGAACAAAGAAGAAAAAAATACATAATGTTGCAAAATCAATAGAAATATGAGGAGGAAAAAAATGCAGCAACAACAACAGTAATAAAAAAACGATGATGAAGATGAAATACACGAAGAAAAAGGAGGAGAAACAGAAAGAAAAAAGAGAAGAAGAAGTTGGAGGAAGAGGAAGAGGAGGAGAAACGCGAGATACAAAGAGAAACAACGTGATTTTACGGTGTGCATTATGTAAGTGACTTGTATAATTTATATGCCAAAAAAACTTGTATATATAACAGTACTCATAAATAAATATAAAAAATAATGAATATAATAAACTTAAGAACAGAACATTAACTCAAAATATTAAAAATATACTGTTATATATAAAAGACCGAATTTTTCTCTACTAAATTGTAAAAGTAATAAAAATAAAAACAGAATTTAAGAAGATATACATCCTCTTTTAGTATCTTTTTTTTACAGAATAATTAAAACCGAAATAATATTGAATTAATTTAAAAATTGTAGATATAAATAAAACAAAAAATATTTGAAATAATATTAATATTTATCTAAATATTTGAAATAAAAATAATACTTTATCATAAATAAATAGAATACTTTAATAAATGGAAATTTAATTTAAATTTAAATTTTATCATATATTTTAATATTTTATAGTTATGTATGATATCATTAAATTATAAAATAATAAACTCACTTTTGTCAATTTAGTCATTCATTTTTATACTATACAATATTTAGTTGAAATATTTATAACCATTAATATAATCTTTAATATAATTCAATTTTTATTTAATTAATTTATTAATTAATTTAAATTAATTCTGTATAAATTTTTCTATTCATTAAATATATAATTAAAATATAAAAGTTTCTTTAGTTTTACATTAAAAATACGAAAATGTAGTGTGATCAAATTTATTATCTAACTAAATTCAACTAAACACCTTTAAAAGTTTTTAATTTTTGTCACATAAGTGCCCTGCATCTTTTTTCTTCTTCTTATTCTTGTTCACTTTTTGCTTTTTTGGTTCTTTTTTCTTTTCTTTTTTTCTCATTCTTCTTCCTCTGTATATATTTTTTTCCCTGTATTTTCTTTTTTTTTTCTTTCCTCTATTTTCTTTTTCTACTTTTCTTATTTCTCCTTCTCAAAAGAAAAGAACAAAAATAAAAAAAGCAAGGAAAAAAAATCAAATCAGCGCAACAAAGAAAAAGACAAATATAGCAGACAAACAAAAATAGAAGAAATATAGGGAAAATTTATATATTTTGTAGTTTAAAATTTTTGAATTTTTTACTTTATCTATAAAACTATTCTATATTGAGCTTCACAAATTTCTTTGTTCAGCTTTATACATATTTGTGTGTTTTTTAATATTGAAATTTCTGCATTTTTATTATTTTTAATTTTAGGTCAATTTTTTATAATAAACATTTAAAAAAATACGTAAATTTTTTAAGGAAACACCGAAAATTGTGAAAGAAAACACAGATAGATTTTATGTTGTTGTTTCATTTATTTTTGCTTCTCCTCTTTAACGATGAACACATAAATTTTAAAAGAAAAACAAAAAAAAAATTGTAAACGAAAATATAAAAATTCTGCGCTTTTCTTTTCTCCTCTTTCTTTTCGTTCTTTTTATTAGTTATTTTGTTTTCATATTTCTCCTCCTTCTCTTTTTGTTTAGATGCTTTTTTTTAAACAAAAAAAAAATAAAATTGAAGAAATAAAAAAAATAAATAAATAAATAAACGTAATTAGTAGCAGTTAGATAGAGAAAATAAAAATTTTATATAAAAGCGAAAAAAGTGAATTAAATACATAAAATATAAAATTATAAAAAAAATTTAAATTATAAAATTATCAATCCTAATATAAATTTTATAGAATTAATTAACTCATTTAAAATCATAATATCAAAAGAATTTAAGAGATAAATTAAAATTCTAACTATTATACTAATAGTGACAATAGTAGTTCAAGTGAAGAAGTGATTCATCACAAAAATATGTGATTCATGTGCATCTTTTGTGTGAGTAATTTTTGTATTCTTGTATTCTATTGGTAATAAATTAGAACAAATTATAAAAATCTAATTTATTCTCATTTTTTTTCATTCAAAAAATTTTGAGATAAAAAATATAATAATAAAAAAGTTTAATTATTCTATCAGTCATTATCAGTCGTTATATTTTTTTTCTTTTTGATTGAGTCTCTATACCAGATTTTGTAATTAGGTTTTTACTGTAATAAAAATATTAGAATTAACGGAATATTCCATTAAGTAAAATGAATATGCCTAACACTTGATTGAATATTCTATATAGTTTAACAGAATATTCCGTTAATTTCAATGTTTTTATCACGGTGGAAATTTAATTACAGAATATGATATAATATATAGGGACCTAATTGAAAAGGGAAAAAAAAGTATAGGAACCTAATTGAAAATTAGATAAAACTATAGGGACCGACAGAGTAATTAAACCTAATAAAAAATATAATTATGCAAAATTAACAAGAATAATAAAAGAAAAAATGAAAAATAAGTTGTGTTTTTTATTAGTATTTCAGTATTCTTTTTATCATGATGGATACACAATACATTAATTTAGTATTTCTAAACACATTGTTCCTTTCTATACCTCCTCTATCAAACACAATTTTGTGTCTCTATGTTCCTATCTTAATGTTCTATCTCTATAAACAATCACAACCTAAACGATTAATTTTACTATTAACCTAATCGACAATGTACCAAACACACTAACAAATCATGTGTAGAGTGATAACAAAAAGAATGCCTCCATGATAAATGATAAATTTTAACAAAAGCATTGGGCATGAAGCCATGAACACCGTTGAAATTATCAAAAGTTATTCACTAAATCACATAAAGTTGATAGAGTTTGTACTTTGTAGGCTTCCACTAGAGAACACTTTTCCTTTTTGAATACATCTTTAACTTTAAAATGATTTCGTGCTCGGTGGTTTAATTCTTCTCTCTTAATAATTAACTTCAAAAAATATTTTCCACAATTTACTTACGAATATGTGGTAAGTTTTCCACATCGTTTTCTTTTGGGTCACGAGTTTTCCACATCGTTAAAATTCTGTTGTTTCCATTTTGTTTTTGCATATCTAAATAAAATGCATTTTTCTTTCTTTCTTTTTTGGTATAGGATGTAATCTTGCATTATATTTTTGTATGAATTTATTAAAAAATTGATATTATCAAAATAAAAGTAGCATTATCATTTCCCTATATTAATTTATCACTTTAGTAAAGCAAACTATTTATTTCGGGTGAAAGAGACGGTCGTGAAAAGTTTTAATAAATAAATTAGACAACATAAATTTAACACAAATAATTAATTATGACATAAAAATTTTAAATTAATCAATAAAATAATTAAGGTCATTTCAAACAACCAAGATTAAGCAATTGAGAGAGAAATTAAATAGACATACGGGAGTGCTATAGGTCCCACCCTAATTTTTCATGTCTCAAGACTTACAGCCAGTAAACTAGATAATAAAGGAACAGAATCAAATTGACAATAAAAAGAAAACTAGAATTGAATTAAACCCTTGTGTGTTTCTCATCAAATTTTACCACCACTGACTTAATCTAACCTTTAGCCTCACCAAGTTCAACATCCTTCAAAGGAATGTTTTCTACTCCTTCCTTCAATAACCTAATTTCTTCTTCTGTTAGGCTGTTTTTCGAATGAGGGAGGTTCTTGGCACTTGATTGCTTTTCAACTTCCACAGCCCAACTGTAAATTACCATGCCCACAACTGCAATAATCATTCCCATGATATTCTTGAAAGTTAGCTCCGAATCAAATAGAAGCCACCCCAGCGTCAGAACACATACTGTTTTCATGTGGCCCAAAACCTGGAAGGAAACTGCTGAGAAGCGCCCAATGCAGAGGTACTGGCTCACATTGCAAAACACAGCTAGGGAGCATGAAAGAACAATGAATAACTGCAGAGATTGTGAGCCCCCCAAAAAGAGAAGTGTCACCATTGTATAATTAAGACATATATAGAGTTTAAATAAGCTATATACAACAGGATAATAGGACAAAAACTTACAGTGGCACCCGTGGATATGTTATATTCGGTTATCAATTTGTCACTGAGGTAGTAATCAATAAATGGACCAAGAATAAGGAGAGAGAGGGCTTGAATAGGAGCAGTCTTGCTCAGCAGTTCAAAAGATCCTATTGAATATTTCTTTTGGAGAGAACCAATTGACTGGCATGGAAAAAAAAAGAAGAGGAGGATCAGTTAAATAAATATAAATGATCCCACAAATTTCATAACTATCAGTAGATAACAGTGTCTTGTAACTGAAAGTACACTTTACAATACACATTTATAAGAACAAAAAATGATGCTTCTGGTTATGATACTACACCTAATTAAGTTCCATTAGAGTATTAGACACACTTTCGGTTATTGCAATTCATAATGTATAAAATGACATGAGAAATGATGGTACAAGTCCACAACTCAAATTTTTTTCCTTCTAAAAGAAGGGGCTATAGTGCCTGCATAGAGGGGGCAGAATCAGAACAGTATATGATACTTACAATTTGCTGCAAAGATGTTGATAAAACCGCCAGACAGGCACATACAAAACCTTTGAGGTTAACTTTAACATCAGTTACAGTGCAAACACCAACACCAATAACCACAACCATGACTGACATTTTCACTTCCCTTGAGTAGTGCTTGCTGTGAAGGATCCATTCCATCACACAAACCACTGGAATCATGCTTAGTTTTGATATCTGTTCACATATAGAATGAGAAAATCACTGCTTAAGAAACAAGAGGCAATCCAGATTCAAGTGAAACTTTGGGGGATAGGGATAAAACTGAATCATGGGGATGGAGTTAGAAAGTTAGATAACAATGTGAGAGTAATGCAGACCACAATATCAGGAAATATAGATATTAGTTATAATGAAGCACATGTGTCTCCACAGATGAAGTGTTAGGACAATCTGAAAGTACTATAATGATGTATGTGATCATGCTAACTGCTTGCATAAGTATTTTTGAAAGCTCGCACAAAAAATGCCTCAGTTATAGTGCAAAGCCTGCATAGGCTGTCTTATGAAAGAGGGCTCCTCAAGGTGTAAACTTAACTCCAGAATTAATTGTTAAGTCTTAAAAACTTGCATTTGTGTTCCTCACATAACAATATCTTTCCAGGTACTAATTCTGCAATCAATTTCAAAGGTTAATCAATTCTTCAGGTAGAATTTGAAGAATGGATTCATACAACAGCTACAAGCTGCAGGTGGAAGTGGATGCATCAATCTAAGGACACCATCAAGCTTTACCAGAAACAGGCTTCTTGGTTTGCAAAGTATCATTTGACCAATCTTTCTCGTTACATTCTTGCTTGTTCTAATAATCACATGCATCTTCTTCTCAATAAGTAATAAGCGTATTTCATCTTTTTCCTATATACTTAAATTCATACTCTTCTCTTATAATATCTACTTCCATTTCAAAATTCTCATCCATTAAAAGTAGACCCATAAACCAAATATATATATATATATATATATATATATATATATATATATATATATATATATATATAAGCGGTCCTCAATTCTTAGCTTTCACTAAACAATGCATTACACACATACAAATCATTGTGATGCAACCAACTTAAGTGTATATTAGTTTGCACATAAATTACCCAGGTTTGAATTTCCAGAAAGATGATATTTAATTACATGCACCAATCACTCATGTTAGAAAAGGGAGGCGAAGATACTTGGTAGAATCCAACAGAGTTGAGCATCAGGCTAAAATTCATCCCTGTGATAGACATATTGGCAACCACTGAAAACCAAAGAAGCTCCCACAAGGGGACATGCTTTGCTGCAGAATAACCAGTAGCATTCGACACCAGACCCACAATAGCAGTTACAGCAAAGTGGAACCCAGTTAACGTGGTGGCTGCAAGGGGAAACCAAAAAGAGCAGATGCAAAGACAAGAAATCATTAACGGAAAAGTTCGCATATAATACCAACATAAATTTACACCATAATACTGGCAAATAAGTTTGTACCCGAAACAAAATAGTATAACGAAATTGATAAACATAGATGCGCCGTTTAAAATGAGAGAGAGAGAGAGAGAGAGAGAGAGAGAGAGAGAGAGAGAAGGGGAAATGTCGATCGGGGCTCAAGTGCAGACGAGATCCAGAACGAAATAAATGGCTACATGTTATGGTAAAAGGAGAGATCTGAGAGAATATAACTAGCATTGGAGAAGATAGATAGATAACTGCTACTCCAGGATTCAATTAAAGCATATGAGAATAACAGCTGCATTTGGATTAGGAAGAGGACTGACCGAAGCTGAAAGCATAGCCATGATTGGACATGAGCTGTTTGTTGGCCATGATAATTCCAACGGAGCTGACAACGTTCATGGCCCATGCCCCCACATCTGATATTGCCGACGCTTTCTTCTCGTTCTCCATCTGCTATTTTGGAGAGTTCCAAATACTTGAACGTATAATACCAGAACCAGAAAGAACAATATCGATTATCAAATTGGTAACCGGAGACCAGATCTGATTAATAATGTTGATCTCCCGTTGCGATAGATCTGTATAGCGCGAATCTACTTTTACCTTACCGAATTCAAATTGAAGTTTAGCTTCAATTCGGACTCGGGAGGAATATATATGTACTTTGGAAACAAAATGGAAACCGAGGACTCAAATTATTTGAGAAAGGAAAGTGGGGGAGAGAAGCTTTTCCCGATTCCACCCTTTAGTTCGCTGATGCCACTTGTGTCTTTCTGTCTGTCTCCTCCCACAATACTTCCCCGTTGTTTCCCTCGCCTTCACATTATTGTCTCCATCTGCATTCAACCCTCACTAGATCTGTAAATCTTTCTTTTATTGTACTCTTGAAGATCTGTGGTTATTAAATAATTTTGAGAAGACTCATTTTTATCACCTTCGAGTTTATCACCCTAGCGGAGAGAGCATTGGAGTGAATTATAAATTATTAGCTTTTTTATTTTCCTACAACCTGAAGTCCTGAATCCAAACTTTTGTATCAAGAGGTTGTAAAGTGACGAGATTAGTAAGGTGGGAAGGTAAATATTTAATTATTATGGGTAAATACCTTTTCTGCTCCCTAACATTTTATTTGTGAGAAATAATGTATTTTAATCATCTTCAAATCTTATCAGTATTTAAATTCAAATTGATTTAAATTAAACTGTTTATTCAATTTAATCTAAACCAAAAATTAATTAAAATCGTATTAATTCGAATTTGATTAGATTCTATTTTTTGCAAACCGCTAGATTGAATTGGATTTCAGATATATTTTTCATAACCGATCTAATTCAATTCAAACAGCACAATGTGCTATAATATTATTATTTTATTATTATATTTACATTTATACTTATAACATATTCAATTTATTATACATTTTTTTATTATTCATGTATTATTATTATTTAATAAATATTTTATATTCAAAATATTATTTATTTTAACTAACCTATAATTTTATTTCTATTGTTATCTTATCGTTGACTTTTTAAAATATTGTTAAGACTTGTTATGTCATTGTTGGTTATTTAAAATTTGATGTTGAAACTTGCTATATGTATTTAATTTTTTTATTTAAAAAATTACAAATCCAAACCGATCCAAACCGCTTGTAATCGAATCGGATCGGATTGAATTTCCAAAAAAAGTTCGTCCAATCCAAACTGCACCGCACATAAATTAAGCGTTCGGATCGGATGACTTTTTTTCTTAAAACCGAACCAAACCGCACCGCAAACACCCTTAGCTTAGCTACTAAAAAAATAGATAAAATAATTTTTACAACCGGATAACAAACGGTTACCAGTAGTCAGTTCTTTAGATTGGAGGGACTAAAAATCCCTCCTCTTAACATTTTCTTCCTCTTCTTCATTTTCTCTCTCCTCTTCCTCGTCTCTTCTATTTTTTTTCTCTTCACTTCTTCTATTTCATTTTCTTTCTCTTCTTATGTACGTTGAACAATCCTCTTCTAGTTCTCCAGATTCTAACAGTATATAGATAACTGCTATATAGATTCACCAAAAAAGTTACTGCTTATAGGATTTCAAATGGTGCAAAACTTAAACACCAAAATTTTCAATCAAACTGCATCAATAGACAACATCAAGAAAAAAAAGGAAGGCACAAACTCCAGAGGCCAAGTTTTAATTCGAACTCAACTCATGCTCTAAATCTAAAGACCTAAGCGCTACCATCTCCGTATACGATGATGCCGTTTAGACCAACACTCGCATCAATCAGGACCACCTCAATGCCTTACTCTATTTCTATTCCAATTCTGTCAACGACCCCTCGCTCAAAGACAACGCGTTGCACCACAAATTCTGCGTTTTTGATTACATGACTAGCTTCGAAATAAATTCCAATGAAGCCACCCTCATCACGGTTGCGAGGCTTCTCGCCGCGAAAGGCAATGCCAACCGTGCATTTGAGTTCAAGAAGGCCATTCAGAATTATAGCTCTATCCTAGGCTGAGGACTTTTGACCATGCATTGTTCAGATTCTGCGAGCTTATAAATTCCGATAAGACTTATGAGGTGGAGGAGCATGTGAATGGGTCTGGTGTGACGCTCGAGGAATCACAACTCACGACGCCGTTGAAGGTGAGTGCAAAAAACGGGAATGCAAATAAAGTGTATGAGTATTTGCACAAGTTATGAAGCTCAGTGAGATGCGTTAGTGAAACAACAATATCTGTGATTAAAGAGTAGTTTCATAGCGGAAAGGATTTTGACGTTGGTCTGGTGGACTTGGGGCATATGAAAGAAGGGATTTTGCAAAATGGAGGAGGGTGGCATGGTCAAGGGTGGGTTAGAAAAGGGGACTGGCATGGTCAATGGTGTGCACATAGTTGTTATCGGGAATGTTCGTAGCAGTTTCGGGGCTAATCCAATGGAAGGTGGTTTACGGAGGTGGCGGTGGTGGTTTAGAGTAAGAAAGAGAAGAGGAGGAAGAACAGGGAATTACAGTAGTAGTGGTGAAGGTGAAACTCGATGATGGTGGTGATGGAGGTGGAAATGCAAAGAGAAAGGAGAAGAAGAGGAAGAAAATGAAGGAGAAGAGGAGGACGATGAAGATGAGGAAAATATTAAGAGGGGGTTTTTAATCCCTCCAACCAAAGAAACTGACACCTGCCATTGATAATCGTTTGCTATCCAGTTGCAAGGGTCGTTTTGTCTTTTTTTGGTGGATGGAAATAGATGAAGTTTAAGAATGATTAGAATACGTGATGTCTCACAAAAAACGTCAATAATAAAAAAAGTATTTATCCAATTATTATTAAGTTAAAACAACGAAATTTATATATAATATAAGGTGAAAACTCAGGTGAAGTCGACTTCATGTAAAGTTGATATCTGAGAGTCGTTACATGAAAATTTAGTTAAATCAGGCAAATCATGTAACGGCTCTCAGGTATCAACTTTACGTGAAGTCGACTGCAACTGAGTTTTCACCATAATATAAATGATAAGTTTTATAATGATTAATTTTTATTTTATCAGTTTATTTTTTTATTTTAGAAAATTCAAATTTAAACTTTTTAAGATGAAGAATTTTCATTTTTCACTCATTTTTTGTGTATCTACTCGTTTTACTTTTATTATTTTTAGGAAAATGTTAGGATTAATAAGTAAAAAAAATAGAGAATTTATTAGTATTGATTTAAATAAAAAATAATTTAATCATATAATATTTTGTTTTTTTATATACATTTAATGAATAAAATAGTAAAAATGTTTAATAATTTATAAGTCATTTACAATGGATAGTTTAAAAGAAAACTTATTTAAATTAATAAAAGGTTAGACAAAAAGTTAAATTAAATTAAATATATATATTTTTTTGAATTAAATATATTAAAAGAATAAGAACTTTATTTTATTAATCAATATCCTTAAGCACTCTTTAGGCTAAATCTATACATAATTTAAATATTGATTTTTCTAAACTTATATGGATTACTTGACATGCTATAAATGCATTGAAAAAATGTGTCTATGTCTTATGTAAAGATGACGATGATATAAGTACTTTTTTTTATTTTTCACCGTATTCTCCAACTCAATAGATCAAGGACTAATCCGTCGCGGTACTGAGCTTCATTTAAGAGTTTGTCATAAAGTGAGATTCGAACCCGCAATACTTACTTAAGCGAACTAGTGAGTTAACTATTAGACCAACCCAACTTAGTTATATAAGTACTCTTTTAATTCTTATGATTTAGGGTCAAAATTATAGTTATTATTTATAAAAAAAAATTTCCCTCGAAACCGGCTCTAAGATTTGATTTACTTTTAAAATCATCCTTGCCATACGAAAACACTTCTTTGAAACAAAATTTCCCTTCACGTTTGGTACTCATTAACCAGTTCCTGCAAAAGCCCTAACCTCATTCATCTTCATCAAGTTACGACAATAAAAATACTCTCACAGTCTCACCACAATGGTCGCTCAAATCCCTGATCCAGCTTGAATGTGACTGAAGTTGCGACGGTGGAGTGGATTCTGCATCGGGAAGTGTTAGGTAAACAATGACCATTTTGAACAACATAAACAACCACCAATCAAATAAAAACACACTACACCTCTAAATTAATCATCTAAATCTTAATATTAAAATAACCATCCATACACATAGTGAGATGAATGTCTAATATATCTATTATTCATATTGTTTAGTATTTTCATTGTCTACCTATACTTTTCCTTCTGCATTTCAATTTCTGAGAAGGCTTTTATCGCTTATTGAAGAGGATCATAGGTCGCGATTGCTTCAAGTATTGTAGCAACCTATATTGACTCTTACTTTGACTTCGGTTCAGCTATGTGACAATCACGATAAGGCAAGGAGTTCTGTTTTTTTGGTTGCATGTCACTGACTAATGAGTCAATGTAAGGTTAAGTGATGGATAGTAATATCAGGGTTAGGATCCTCTGTTTCTATTTTTGTTTGGTGATACTTTGTCGTTAATGTTGACTTATAGGGTTTTTGAAGCAGAAAATGGGATACTTTAAATCAGAGGGGTAAATTTGGTTATGATACTAGCGACTACAATATGTTGATGGAAAAGAAAACAGTTATTGAAGATGTTAACGGTGATAATTGGTCTTTTTTTTTTTGGTAGATGTGATAATTGGTCTTTATTTGAAGCATATGCAAAGTTAGAGCACTTTGGTTATATATAATTATATATCGAGTCCAATATCTCGGCGTTCTGGTACAAGTATCCTACAGTTGATGACTGTGGGGGAGAGATGAGGTTGTTTAGCGGTGTATAGATACACTTGAAATGGTAAGACTAGCTGAAAACATGGGTCATGTTGAGTTGGTTGTAGTGCATGGGGTTGAGGATGATAAAGGCTTTCCTGAGGTGGGTTGTATTCATGTTCAGAATCAGGGGGTGGTGATGAGTTATACGACACTCATCCGAAACTAGTCTAATATGCATAATATTTTTTTTATCCAATTGTCTTAATAAAAAATAAAAAACACTTCATTAAAATAGTAAAATAACGTATCTAATTTTATTTTTAACAAGTATTTTTAAAATAAATTTAAAAATAATATATTATTATTTATTAAAATATTATTTTAAATACTTTATATAATTAAAAAAATTAAAATAATTAAAAATTAATTTATATTTTAATATTAATAAAATATTAAAATATCAAATTTATATTTTATATTGTGTATCTATATCTCGTATCTCGTATCCATGCATCATAGTACACAATAATATAATATTACAATGCGCCTATAACAAATTAACGTAAATAAGCTAAATAAGGAAAGCTAACACAAAATAGTGGTAATAAACACAAGACATAACAGATCGTAATTCGTAACAGAACGATCCAAGTCGTTTACTGTTACTCACTACGTGTCAGACTCACAGTAACATCTCATAATTTCAAACATAGAAGGGTAGATAAAAAGGCATCGCAATGGTTTCCTTTATATACTGAGAGTAACTCCTTTAAGCGGAATGCCACAAAAATCATAAAATAGATCTAGTATATGCAACTAGATTTATTTCCCCATGAAAATGCGGAATTCCCCGTGGCTAACTGGCTATCCCCACTTTGATCTAAATTCCCTTTCCCTCGCAAATAATAAAATAGATTAATAGAAGAAAATTAAAATTATTTTTTAATATATATATTTTTTTAATTGAGTATTTTCACTAAGCTTAGTGAAGCAATCAAGTTATTATGGAAAGGATCAGAGATGTGGTCAAGAAAGTTCTGCACAGGACCTTTACCCGTCAGAGCTGCTTGCACGTAAAAGCCTAACCAGGCAACCATTGCTAGGCGTCCATTTTTAATTTCTTTCACCTTCAACTCCTCAAAAGCTTCAGGATCTTTGGACAAATTTAAGGGATCAAACAATGCTCCACCAGGATAATTTATATCACCAGGCAGAAATATTCCTAGAGGCTCCAATGCCTCAGTCCCACAATATCTAGCATATTCTGGTCCAACCTGTTTAAATATATGTTAAACAGCGAGTCTTGTAGCCAAGTAGCTCGAATGGTTCATAGATTTTACTTTTGCATATATAAATTTGGTTGTGTTAACATTGATATAGCTACTTTAATTAGAATGACTATATTACGTGTATACCAAAATCAGCCACCAGTATAAAATGTATGTTGGAATATAAAAATACACATCAAAAATAAATTAAACCACACATGTATCTATACACAAATATATTGATGACTGATTTTAGTGGCTGATTTTGGTATACGAATAGCATTTTTGTAATTCCAAATACGACAGTGATTTAACTTTCAAAATATCATGGAAACACCTATGAATGATTCCAGGCAAGGTGAATTCCTGGAGGGTGCTTTGTTTCTTTTTTCTTTTTTGTTTATAGTAGAATGATATAGAATCTTTCATTCAAAACAACCCACTAGAAACCCTGAAACCGCTCACATCGACATGGGTAAAAAAAAAAAAAATACTCAAATATTGGAAATGGAAGTCAGAAGAAATAAATTATCCCAACAGAGCTCAAGAAGAAAGTGAAGTGTAAAGTCATTCAGGTTTTACCATAAGGAGGGCTTGGCAAATAGCAATCACAAGCACTCCTTGGCTACCAGCTAAGTGAAGACCTTGGATGCCCAGGTAATCTAGAGTATCTCCCTGATCAAAATCGAAGAATGACACATCAGCAATGAATGCCATTGTTACAATTATCTTTACCACTTTGCTTAATATACAAGTGATGAAGTGAATGTTATCTGAAGTCAGCTCCGTAGGGTATGATATGCAACTAGATGTATTTCCATGCAACAGACAAGTAAACACCGATCAATTGGTTTCAATGAACAAAATAATTGCGAGTTTGGACATAAAAAATGTAAGACTGCCCATATGGTCAATGAGATTAGGGAGAAGAACAAGAATATGATTAAAGATACTACTACAAAATAAAAAATAGACGACAAAAGCTATGATTAATTCTTTCTAACCTCTGAAAATTAAATCAGTAGTTTCAAGTGGGTTTTTGGAGAATAATCATACATTTAATTGGTAAAACTTTTGTATGATATCGAAGATGATTAAAAAGGCAAGAATGCTAACCTTGAGCTTTGAATAACCAACACGCCACCACACAGGTTCGACAAAGTGAACAGCTCCCAATAGGTCCAATATTTCAGGAATAAGAGCACCAATAGATGCAAGCATTGCCCACCGAGCATGCAATATCTCAAAGCTTAATGATAAAAGGATAAAAAAATCATTTAACAGCTAAATTCAACAGAGCTTCACCCAAGATAGAGATATCATTATAAAGAAATTATTATTTGTTAAAAGATTTCCCTTTTATGCAATAGGCTTCTTTAACATTTTTTTAAAATAGCTCAGATGGTGGATCAACTATTATGAGATATTATTCAAAAACCTGCCCATATCATATTAAATATAATATAACATAACAGCCAACACATTATATTTGGCACCAATGCACTGCTGAAGAAAAATAAGGAACAAAGTAAATAAAATAAACCATCTCATCTATGAGAAAATCATTTGCGACAAATTGACAAGCACACTCTTACGGACTTTCAATGAAAAATCTCAATCTAACATACTTGAAGTATTTCTGCAGTGTGTCAGGATCCTTGCCGAGCCCGGCAATGTCAAAGCCATAATCTCCAGGAAGTTCCCCAGTAAGATATGATGGATATTCATATGAAATAGGACCAAGCCAACCAGGCCGACCTTCTCCATACCAAAAGCTGAAAATATTGTGAATTAATAATAGACTTAACACAAGCCAGTTGGAGCAATCTAGTGGTGAGGAGTTTGAGTAGTATATATGTGGCCCTACTAGGTTCAAACCTCATTGCCATCAATGCAACCAATAATAATAACAAAGTAGAGTATATTTTTTGTATTTGAAATTTGCTAAAAATTTCAAAAATATTCTTAAATTTTATTTTGTTTCAATTTTGGATCAGGTTAAGTGCATAAAAGATAAGGATGGAGAGGTGTTGGCTCAAGAGGAGAAGATTAATGAAAGGTGGAAGAGCTACTTCTACGAGTTATTTAATGAGGGACAGAAGACTCTTCCGAGCCTTGGTCGATTATGCACAAGGGAAGAAGATCAAAACTTGGACTACTATCGAAGGATTCGAGACTTCGAGGTAAAAGAGGCTCTAAAGTAGATGAAAAATGGCAGGGCAGTAGGACCTGATAATATCTAATGAGATTTTAAGGTCAAAGAAGATGCCTGATGAGTGGAGAAAGAGCACCTTGGTACCTATCTACAAGAATAAGGGGGATATACAAAGTTACGGAAATTATAGAGGGATTAAGCTTATGAGTCATACTATGAAGTTATGGGAAAGGGTGATAGAACGGAGGTTGAGAAAAGAGACACAAGTAACAGAGAACCAATTTGGATTTATGCCAGGCAGATCTACCACTGAAGCGATATACCTATTAAGAAGGATGATGGAGAGGTATCGTAGTAATAAAAGGGATCTACACATGGTGTTTATTGATTTGAAAAAAGCGTATGATAGGGTACCAGAGGTCTTATGGAAGGTTTTAGAAAAGAGGAGAGTAAGGATCGCATATATTCGGGCAATTAAAGACATGTATGATGGGGCCACAACTAGTGTGAAGACTCAAGGTGGTGTGACAGAGGAATTCCCTATTGGTATAGGATTACACCAGGGATCATCCTTAAGTCCATACCTTTTCACATTAGTCTTGGAAGTACTCACAGAGCACATCCAAGAGCCTGTGCCATGGTGCATGCTTTTTGCCGATGATATCGTCCTTATGGGAGAGTCAAGGGAAGACCTAAATAAGAAGTTGGAGTTATGGAGAGAAGCTCTAGAAGTGTATGGTCTGTGCATAAGCCGTAGCAAGACGGAATATATAGAATGTAAGTTCAGTCTGAGAAGGGAAAACTTCAATATAGAGGTGAAAATTGGAGAGAACACCTTACGAAAAGTTAAAAGTTTTAAGTATCTTGGGTGCATCATACAGGATAATGGAGAGATTGAACATGATGTAAATCATAGGATCCAAGCAGGTTGGTCAAAATGGCGGAGTGCAACTGGTTTTATATGCGACAAAAAAGTGCCTTTAAAACTTAAAGGTAAATTCTATCGCACCGCTATAAGACCGGCTATGTTGTATGGTACGGAGTGTTGGGCGGCTAAAGGAGAGCACGAACATAAGCTGAGTGTGGCAGAGATGAAGATGTTGAGATGGATGAGTGGTCACACGCGATTGGATAAAATAAGGAATGAAGATATAAGGGAGAGAGTTGGAGTAGCACCCATTGTGGAAAAGATGGTTGAATCGCGTCTTAGGTGGTTTGGACATGTGAGAAGAAGACCGATAGAACATCCAGTCAGGAGGGTGAATGAGATGGAAGATGGACAAAGGGCGAAAGGCAGAGGAAGACCTAAGAAGACCATCCATGAGGTGGTCAAACGAGATTTACATGTAAACGGTCTCTCTGTAGACATGATACATGACAGAGCACAATGGCGTCGTTTGATTCATGTAGCCGACCCCACTTAGTGGGATAAGGTTTTGTTGTTGTTGTTGTTGTTGTTGTCCCAAAAGTTTTCAATTTGCATCAAATATACCCATGATAGATAAATTTTAAAAAATTTAGGAATAATTACACGTCTGGCTGAGATATATTTGATGCAAATAAAAAAATTTGAAACACAAAATATACTCTACTCTAATAATAATAGAAATAATAGAATGTGCACAAGTAACCTAACTAGCCAGGAAACAATGAGAATATTAGTCAATAAACCAAGCTTTCTAATTATTTTTTCATATCACATAAATAATTTATTTTTAGATCTCATAAATACAACAAACTCGTACCCCGATTATTGTCACAGATGTAACACGAAGGATTTGCTTACCGGGAATTACCTCCGGTTTCGGGCCGCCTGGGCCAAGGCCATGAATTTGGAAGAGTTTTCAACAGCGAATTTCTTTCTCTTCTCCAGTTTCCTCTGAAGTGATTCCCCTAGAGGACTATTAGCTATAGCTTTCACGGCGGCGAAAGGAAACGCCGAGAACAGTAAAACTCCAGCGAGCTTCAATCAGAAATAATTTAATTATGAGTAAGAAAAGGAACAGTAAAGAGAAGGGAACATAACGGAATAGAAACCTCTTTCCATGAAGAATTGCAGAAGAAACAAGGATGTTCCCTGGCGCTGATTCTAGGTGGGGTTAAACTTGCAGAGAGAGAACGACGAAACTGGAGTGAGCCGTTAACAAAAGAGGAGGAAGAAAACGAAGACAAGACGAAGAAAGGACTGGCTTGTGGATGAACCAAAACCATAGTCCCGCCACTCATACGCGCTTATGCTTATGCTTGTGGTTGTGCTAGTGGCTAATGCTTCGTATCCGGCCTGAACTGGATCAGGCTCTTTTAAATTAGTTGGCTTACTTAGGTTTTGTTTAGTTGGATGGAAAGAAATAGAAAGAAAAAAAATAAAAAAAAAATTGAGTGAAATTTTATTTTTTTTAAATATGTTTGGATGAAAGGAAAATAAGAAAGAAAAAAATAGTATATAATATTATGAAAAGACAATTTTATTTTTAGGTATTTTAAAATATATTAAAAAATAAAAAATAATATTAAAATATTAATACAAAATATATTTTCTTTTTATTTTCTATTTATTATTAGAAGAAAAAAATTTTTAACGGATCTCATTCATTTTTTTATACTATTCATTTTTTTAATTTTTTATTCAACCAAATAAAAAAAATTATTATTTTTTTTTTAATTTCTTTTTTTTCTATTTTTTTCCTTCTATTTTTTTCTTAGACAAACACACCCTTAAAACCTTAGAGGTTAAAGTGATTTAATCAACACCAAAATGAATTTTGTTAATTTTTTTAACAGTTAAAAAAATAAAGTGTAATCTAACCGTTAATTTTATAAATTAGCCTAAAAATAAATATAAAAAAATAATAATAAATAATTAAAAATCACATTTTACATTGTTAATTTTTTTAATAATGAAAAGAATTTATTTCCAATCAATACCATTGAACATTAAGTATTGATTTGCACAGTCACCAAAAAGTATTGGTTTGCAGTTTGCACAGACTTTCTTAAATTAAAAATGTACTTTTTTTAAATAAAATATTTTTATACAATTTTAAAAAATATTTGGACGGACTTTTTCTAAATCTTTATTTGGATATATTTTTAACAAATATTTTGATTAAAAAATAAATTATTTATTTTTTTATAAAATTAATAATATTTTATTTTAAAAAAATAAAAATAAAGATATTTTAAATAATTAATTTTTTAATTTTTTTAAATATAAAATAGATTTTGTCTATTAATTTTTTTAAAAAAAATAAAACATAAATATTTTTTAAGAAAATTAATTCAAAATTATTTTAAAAATTTTATTAAACAAAAATAATTTATTAAAAATAATTTAAAAAAAAAAAGCAAAAGAATAATTTCTATCTTTCTCTTTTGTTGCAATCTATTTAATGTCTTCGTTTCATATACTACGTTTTGTTGGTATCCTTATACATTAGACAGCGTTTGGTTTCAAAAATACACACAGAGGCATAGACACGTTAGAATATGTCCTATGTTTATTTGTTGAGACACAAATCTTTGATGGACACGTTAATACACAAGTATACACAAAATACATGTGTTCAGTATACTTTGAAAATAATGAGACACAGAGGCACAATTAATTAGACACAATTTTTTACTCATTTATCTTTTATTAATTTCTTAATCCTAATTTTTTTTCTCTTTCTCCTTCTCCATCCACCGTGACCGTTCTCCTTTGTAACGACCCAACTTCTAGCCTGTCATGACCAAGGCTAGTAGCTAGACGCTACTATTTAGCTGACTTTAAATACTTTAGACCATACATTAAGTGTATACATATGAGCCTGTAACGTTAGTCGAGGATCGTGTATCTAGTCGCGAATATTGGAATAATTGAAAATTAAGCAGTTAATACAAGAAACGGAAAAATATAATATATCATACTCATATCATACATGAAATGCCTGGAGGCTTAATTTATCACAAAGCACAAGGTCATACTTAATTACTTACTATATTATGTACATACTCCATCTTTAATGCTTACAGGCCCCGACTCATAAGAGTCACCCTAGACTGGGATCCGATCTATATTATTTAATACATAAAAAGAGTTAGCCCTCTAAAAAGACTATTCAAGAACGAGGGCAAGGACCACTATCATTAAGACTACTATCATTACTACTACTACTGCTGCCACTGATACTGGGTCATCAGAAACTGCTATCACAATACGCTGAAGCGAGAGAATCACTCTGATGCGCCAGTGATGTTGCTGCTGCTTGCATCCTCTGTGGAGTCCTCTTCCTCGGTCTTAAAAGAGCTAGAGTAAAAATCCGCCATCATTTAATCAATCCACGCCTCTGAGTTAAACTCGGTTGAAGGTGTAGAACCAGAGCTTTCAGGAACCCCTGGGTCGTCGAATCCTTGCTCAGCTACAGGGGATTGTGGTGGAGTGTCGGGCATAGGTACGTCAGGAATACTTGATCCTCTTCGGGGTTGAACCATGGTGGATACTCAGGTATGTCAATAATCGAAGACTCCGGTATTGGCTCTGCCATATTCAAAGGGTAAAGTGGAAAAGGATACTGGCCTCTGCCGGGTGAAGCTCGGATAGCAGTGTATCATAAGGCATGTCAGGGTCAAACTCCTGGCTAAATAGAGAGTGAGAGAAAGGATAGTCGGGAAGATAATAGGTGCGTATACGCGGACTACCCCAAAACACCGCGCTCCCCGTCGTAGGGTCCACGTATCTGCCGAACGCTGGGTACTCAAAGAAGATCACGTCAATCCCCATCTGCGGACATGGGAAAAAGGGGGTGAGAACCCAAGGTTCCCAGTAGGGTACTATACGAAAAACCTAAGGGGATATGCAGCCTAAGTCTAATCGTTTATAAGGTCACAACAATAATCAATCATACAAACAGATATAATCACAAGTATAAAATAGTATAACAGTCACATATACAAGTAAGCAGACACAAGCAAGGAAATGCAACAACCAAGTATGATACATGTTTGGTCCTACGCAGGTCATGAGCTCATGCGTCGGTTGACTACCCACAGTCCGACGTTACCCGGCCCAAGTCCAGATATGGCTACTCCATTGGGTCGGTCGCGCACCGCTGCTAGTAATACAATCGCGGCACTAATAAAGAATGGCCCAAAAATATAAGGTGCTCCCAGTGAGTAGCAGTCCATATGGTGGGCGTCCCCACGTTCATATAGTCTCTAGCCAGGCGGGATGGAAGTCCGCTCTGCCAGGTACTTCTCAGCACCTTGGGGTTTACAGTTTCTTCTTCTACGGCACATCTCATCAGAATTTCTTTCTAAGGAACTTCTCCTCCCTTCTTTTATAAAAACTTGTGCCTGGATCTTTCTTAAAATATCTCAGTCTTGTCACATTTTACCATTTTACCTTTTTTTATTTAACTTTTCTTTTTACCGTTTTCATTAAGTTTTTAATGATGCTTTCACCCCTAATGTTATTATTTTACCATTGTATCTTCATATTTTTTATAATATACCTTTTCCCCTTGATTAACTTAATTATTCATTTTTAATTTGACTTTATGCCTGAAATTACTAATATGCCCCTAAGTACTCTAGTTTTACCGTTTAACCTTATTTAGCATCAAAATTTCGCCGGATTAATCTTAATAGTTGCCTATGATTAAAATTATTTCTAATATTTTTATTAAATACCAATTTTCACTATAAAGGACCTAAAACCAAATTTATCCTTTATTAATTTATTTACTTATTCTAGTTACTGCTTTTTACCGTTTTACTTCTAACTTTTACTACAGCTTTTATTTAGACCCGAAACTTTTTTATAATTATAATTTCGACTCAAATAATTTATATAATTACTATTTTACTCCTAATAACACTAAATTCAAAATTTTACTTATTTTTTATTTAAATTATATTTTTAATTCTCTTTTTATCCAAAAATGACCATAACACCCTTTTTACCTTTCTTTGTTCCATAGGATTAAAAATATTTTTGTAACTACTTTTTAATGCTTTTCTATGTGACTGAAATTTCAGAGGTGTAATTTTTATGTTTTTTTTCACTTTTTGTGACGTTTAAAGCTTGAAACTTAAACCCCAAGTGTTTCCATGTTTCTGGCTGTTTTCACACAAAATCCAGAGGCAATATAACAGTATTTTGCACATATTTATCAAGCCAAAATAGTGGTAACTCACAAAATTTTTAGAAATTCAAAACAAGCACAAATTCACCGCAAAGTGGCTTATATAAGCACTGGAAATAAGCACAATCATACTCTAACTAATCCTAACCCTTACCTCTTAGTTGGTAAACCTTTCTCACACTAGAAAACGTGTATATAAGGGCAGAAACACAGCTGGTGGTGGTGAGTTTCGTTTTTGGGTCTAAAGTGTCGCAAGACGTCAAAATTCAACCACTGTGAGCTCAAAACTCCTTAACTCCTTAGGCGTGCTCCATAGGTGCTTCAAGAGGAGGTTCTGTAGAGGAGAGTAAAGATTCATCATGGTTATTATTTCTTTTTTTAAGAAAAAAAAAAGAAGAAAGAACAAGAGTTTACCTAGCCGAATTTGGTATAAACACGAAGATTGGCAAAACGGACAAGAGTTTGTGCTTGTATGGTTTGAATCCTCGAAAAACACTTGAAGAATAGTATGTGAATGGTAATATAAGGGGCTGAAAACTCAGGTAGTATGTGCAAAATTTTCTCTGTTCCTGCTCTCTCACTTATAGTTCTTATCTCTCTCTTTATGGTAAAATGTTATTAAATTTTTGCTTGGTAATTTTCTTAAATAAAAAGTCTGAAGTCTAACCTAATTAAATGTGGTAAAATAAGACTAGAAAAATTAGAGAGAAATGGGCTGATAGCAAGAGAAAAGGGGCGTGATTTTGAGGAAATACAGTCAGCGTCATAATGACATGTTTATATGCAGTTAACCGCGGTTAATTACTTGTGGTTAAAAATACAGCAGAGAGAGATGAGGAGCTGAGATAATCTCGACCCAGAGGCTAAGAGAGTGGAATCAAGTTACTAGGGTAGCAAGCAAGAAGATTCGGGACCTCTAAGAGTCATTTGTGGAATACTAGGCAGAAATTTGTTTCGGATAACTTTTACTGGCAGTAAAAGAATTAGTGGCTAATAACTATTCTTAAAGAAGTAAATCATGAAGAGATAGCTAATATAAATCTAGAAATACATTTACTTGAATAGAAATTATTTTTACCACTGATTTTGAGATTTTCGGTTACTAGAATTTTTCTCGATACACGCACAATCGTCACTAAAAACGTTTTTGCGGCTCAAAAATTTCTCGTGTAGTAACTAAGTCAATGGTAAAATAGTATATAATATCCATTAATCAAATTTGACTTAGAGGGATTAATTACCCTCATAAAGCCAAATTTGACCTTGTAACTCTCTTTTTCTTTCTAATTTTTTTAACCAGAAAAGTCTATTTACTAAAAATCTGGTTCTTACATCCTTTCTCCTTCCTCCCTCCTTCTGCCGTCGCATCCCGTCGTCTAGATTCGCCATCAGCATCGCATCTTTTCGTCTAGATCCACCGTCGTCGTCGCTGCATCTCCCCCTTTGCCCAGATCCGCATGCCGCCGCCGCTGCGTCTCCCACTTCATCTAGATTCGAGCACTGCCCTGTGTCTCTTCCTCTGTCCAGATCCGCGCACCGCCACTCGTCTCCTCCTTGGTTTAGATTCGTCGTCGCCGCTACGTCTCCTTCTTCATCCAGATTTGCGGCTGTTGCCTCTCCTCCGTCTTCGCGATACTCATGGCCGCCTCTCCCTCTTTCTCTTCGAGTTTGCCATTGCCGCCTCTTCCTTTACCCTAGTTCTTCTCTTTTCACAGTTTACTCTTCAGTTACCTTCTCCTCCCTTTTTGTTTTTCTGTTGAAAAATAAAATTTCTTGTTGATTCTTATAAAATTTTTTCTGATTGATTTGTGGTGAATTGTGTGTGATGTTGAATCTGTAGTGGCGGAGATGATGGATGATAGTGGTAGCAATGGTGGCTGATATTTTTTGTTTTGTTTTATAAGGATAATATAGACTTTTTCTAATTTTATTGTGTATTGTTCAATGTTTATCAAACACATTACATAGACACTAATAATTTATGTCTATGTCTTTAATGTCTATGTTTCTGTGTCTCTGTCCCAAGAGATACATAACCAAACGCTGCACACAATACATGTATATTGTTTATTTTATGAGACATAAATTTAAAAGAGACACAATTACACATAATTATCCACAGAGAATATGTATTTTGTGTCTTGTCAAAATAACAAGATATAAAAATTTAGTTTAAAACACAAATTAAAATATGAAAAAATCTAAAAAGCCAGCATTTTTATTAAAATTTAGCAAGTATTTAATCAGTAAGAAAAAAGTGTGTAATTTTATACCATTTACCGTTAAAATATTAATGATGGCTAATTAATGACTACAAATCACAAAATGTACTGGCCCAAACACTACCATTAAATATATTTTTGAACATTTTAATCCTTACTAATTTTCAAAATTTTAAAATTACCTAACTTCCATCATCATTCTTTTTTTACTATAAGAAAAAGCAATATTTGTAATAAAAAAATTATTACAAAAAATCAGAATTTTGAAACAAAAAAAAAGGCCGTTGTAGTATGTCCCATTACAAAAAGTTTTTGTAACAAAAAAAGAACTGTTACAATTCAAAATAATATTTTATAACAAATTTTTCTGATACAAAAAATCAAAAGTCGTTACAAAAATGATAACAATATTTGACCTTTAAAATGTTTTTCGTAACAATTTAAATTTTTCTGTTATAATATTTTGTTACAAAATACTACTTACTTTTGTAATATTTTTTATTCTTAGTTACAAAAATAAAAAATTTATTTTAAAACATTTAATTAAATAATTGATATATCAATTAATTTTTTAAACACGCTAACTTAACATTTATATAATATATAATAATATAGATAATTAGAATATCTTACATGTCATTAAAATTCTTTTACAATAAAATAAATTCTAGAAATTCAACTAAATACAACTTTTTTCACATAAAATTGTATCATATTGGATTTATTGGGATTGATTTTAGAAAATAATAATCCTTAAATTTATAAAATTAATTTTTCATAATTAAATTTTTAAAAAGGTCAGAGATTTATAATGCATAAGGCAGGTTATAGTATTTTTTAGTTTTTAATTTTTTAATATTTTATTATTAAATATTTTTTATTTGAGAAATTAATTTCTAATGAGAATTTAGAGTTAATTCCTAATAGATATTAGATATATTAATTTTTAAAAATTTGATTATTAATAAAGATAGATATACTAATTTTTTTAAAAGATTAAAAAAATAATTTTTACAATTTTTTTAAATTAATAATTTAATTTTTAATATTTTATAAAAAATACTTAATTATCAAAACCAATATTTTAGAAAAAAATAAACTTTTGAAAAAAATTACCATGCAAAAAAATTTTAACATTATAAAATTTTTAACACTAAAAAGTTTAACATCTCAAAACAAAATTTTTTTTAGTTACAAAAAATTTTTTATTACTGAATTTTGTGATAAATTAATTTTTTGTTACAAAATATTTTGAACTTTTGCACTAATTTAATTTTTTGTTACAAAACATTATAAATTTTTACAATAAAATACTATTTTGTTACAAAAACTAACACAATTTGTAACAAAAGAAATTATATGTTACAAGATATTAAAACATTTTGTAACAAATTATTATGTTGTTACAAAACATTCTTATTTTGTAACCATAACTAATCTTTGTTACAAAAAAACAACAATTTGTAACAATTTGAAAATTGATACAAATTTTTTTTTACAAATACTTCATTTTCTTGTAGTGCTTTTTCTTCTCTTCTTTCTCTTCTCTAACCTCCATTGCTAGTTTGCTACTGCATCTCAACTTTTTCTTTTCAAATTTGTTTCATTCTCATCTTCTATCATCCCAAATCCATCAAATAACTACAGTTTTAAAGCAATTTGTGTTTATCCTCCCTAAGATCGATGTCTCTTTCTATTTAGATCTCTCTTTCTCATTCTCTCCTCTTTGCACCATTATCTCCGATGATGTCGCTTTCGCTTCCTCTATCTCCTTCATCTCTATCTTGGTCTAGTGATGAAAAATAATATTAGTGGCTGTAATGATCGACTATCATGGTAGATCTGATGCCGCTATAATCACAAACACGAAGAAGGTTACTTCTGCCGAACGCTGACTGCAGACACAAAGAAGGTCATCCAACGCTATTGTTTTTTCCCGCGTCATCCTTTGCTATCACTATTATTTTTCCCATCAATGCCTTACTTCTAATGCGTCAACAAACCCTCATCCTCTCTTATCTTATATTTGTTTCTGTCTTTTTTTTAATTTTTTTTGTTTTTTAATTTGAATTGTTTTAATGATATTTTAAATTGGAGTTGATAATTTTACTTATTTAAAATAAGATTGAATAATCAGTAGTGATGATAGTGATGGTAAAAATTAGTGATAATGGTGGTGGTAATAATAGTGATAATATTGAGGTTGTTTTAAAATTAACTTTTAAATTAAATGGATGTGTCTTGTGTATTATGACTATTATCACCAAATATGTTGTAAAATTTATGTATATCATTGTTCATGGTATTTCTGTCTTTTTGTGTTTATGTCTCTATTCTTTTGAGACAATAACCAAACACAACCATAATGTTAAAAACAAAGTTTATGAAAAATAACGTGAAGAATAAAAATGATAGAAAAATATTAGAGAGTCATCAGAATTTATTATTTTTTGCTATCATTTATTAATCAATATTTAAAAGTATGAGATAAAATATGTTGTTGGATTACTAGATTAAAAAAACTATTAAAAAAATTGAATTGATGGTAGTGATGTCAAAAATAATAATTTTTATAATTTCTTAATATTCTTTAAAATAATATTATTAAAAAATAAAAGTAATAATATTCACAATTTTATTTAAATAAAAAATGTACTCCCAATATTTAAAAAACATTTTAATTTATTCTCTAAAATTCAATACGTTTTAATTTTAGTCATAATAGTTATAAACAATTTTGTTTTTTTACTAAAGTTTATAACAATTAATAACTAATCCATTTCTCTTTTTATTTTACCTCTTTATGGATTTACCCCTTATCCATCTCTTTTTATGAATATGTTTATTTATTGTCTTCAACAATGAAAAAACAAATACAAAGATATATTATATGCAGCTGACAAAAATACACATGTAGTCTATTTGATTTTTAATATGTTAATTTGGAGATATAAATATATTTTTCATTAACAACCAATTTTACATCTAATAAGAAAGATGTTGGTACTATCAAAAGAAAAAAGAAAGCTCTTGATTATGATAAATGTAAAAAATAAAATTTTAAAATTTTTGAAGAAACAAAATCTATTCTATTATATAAAAATTGAGTTTTTATACTTAATGATAGAGCTAACGTGACATATTTTTGAGAGTGTTTCTCAATTTATTTCTTTTAATTCATTAAATACAAGATATTACACTAAACTAACTATATCAACTAATTGATTTAATTAGATATTTAAATATCATATAATTTATTATAATTTATATCAATTTAATTTTGTAGTATTTTTTAATTTATTTATTTTAATATTCTATTAGTATTTTTTAATTTATTTCTTTTAATTTATTAAACCAAATTTATTGTGTGTACTAATTAATTTGATTAATTTATTAGTTATTAAAATAATAAATTTATGAATAAAATAGACAATTGAGATATTTTTAACTAATAACTAAATCAAACCAAATCAAATCATATATATTGAGTTAAATTCAAATAATGTGAATTAAGTACTAAATTAAAATAAGATAATGTCTTAATTATTCAAGTTGAGTGCAATAAATACAAATTAATTTTGTTAGATAATCATAGTTGTCTGATCTACTATATATAGATGGCCACACAAAATTATAAGAATCGTTATTTTTATCGCTCTTACTATTTCAATTCTTCTTTTTTTTTTCTTTATGTATAATTTCTTTTATATATAAATGTATCCAAAATGATAAAGTATGGATGGGTGTTTTATTGATTGTTTGTTTGATGAATATATCTCAATTTAGGCATTCTAATACTGTGGATACAAGTTGACCTATAGTAATTCAAAGTAGCCAATGTATTTTTTTATAGTATTATATAGAAGAATATTTGTTAAAATGAATATATCCATTGTAATGATTTTTTTTCAATTGTTATATTTTTATGTCAGTCGTGTAAATTCTTTGAAGGCACAAAATAATAAAATAGGTTGGCTTTAATATCATTAGAAGTTAAATTTAATGGTTCAAATAAGCACCACTAATTATGTTAAACAAAGTAATTTTGTAATAATAATATGATTTATATATTAATTTTTTCATATAAATTCATTTCAAAATGTAGAAATTAGACTCAATTACGCTAAAATTTTGAAGGTAATATAAAATTTGACAACAAAATTAACATTCATTAAGAAAATAAATTTATTTATGGCTATTTCATAATTACTAATAATAACAAGACTTATGAAAATATATTAATATCATCATTTTTATTAATTAAATCATAATATTAGTTCATTGATAGTTTCATAAGTGAAAATTATTAAGTAATTACGTAAAAATTAGCAACAAACAAGCAATAAGAATTCAGA
This sequence comes from Arachis hypogaea, assembly GCF_003086295.3. Lineage (NCBI taxonomy): Eukaryota > Viridiplantae > Streptophyta > Magnoliopsida > Fabales > Fabaceae > Arachis > Arachis hypogaea. The sequence continues at coordinate 20,423,159 of NC_092041.1, read as the reverse complement.
ACAAATCTATTATATAATACTAATTTCATAATTAAAATATGTCACATATTATATTCTCATATATTCTATTTATTATTTATTCTATTAAATAAAAATCAGGTTTCTACACTTAATGATTGAATTCACGTGACATGCTTATGAGAGTGTTTAGTAATTTATTTTTTTAAACTCATTAAATATAATTTATTATGATAAATTAATTATATCAACTAATTAATTTGACTAAATATTTAAATATCACATAATTTATTATAATTTATATCAATTTGATTTGGTAGTATTTTTTAATTTATTTTTTTAATTTATTAAATCAAATTAATTATACTAATTATCTGTATTAATTAGTTAGATTAGATTAATTAATTAATCATTAAAATTATAAATCTATGAGTAACATAGGTTCTCGAGATATTTTTCACTAATAATTAAATCAAATCAAATAATATTTATTGAGCTAAATTTAAATCATGTGAATTAAGGACTAAACTAAAATAAGATGATTTTTTAATTATTTAAATTGAATACAATAAATAAAATTAATTTTGTTAGATAATCATGATCTTTTGGTCTTCTATATATAAATAGCCATACAAAATTATAAAAAATTATCATTTTTATCGCTTTTGCTATTTCAACTTTTTTTTATGTATAAATGCACTCAAAATGAGAAGGTATGGATGAGTGTTTCATTAATTGTTTGTTTGATAAATATTATAGTTTGAAAATGTCTCAATTTAAGTATTCTACCGCTATCAATGGGAGTTGAACATCTAATAATTCAGGGTGACCATGATATTATTTATAGTATTACATAGAAAAATTTGGTTTATAATTTTATTTATTACATATTTATAATTATAAAGACTTTAATGTGTGTGAATTTAAAAATTATAATTTTTTTATGTTTTTAGAAATTATAAATTTATTAAAATAGTTATGAAATTATATATAGTTTAATATTTAATAGTTTATAAAAAAAGAAGAACCCGCCAGCGTACTATTAGGCGGAACGGGGGAGAAATTCAAGACCACCTTATTACTAGGTGGGGCGGGGCAGGCTAGAATACCATATGGCAGGCTTTTGACAAGACAGGGCGGGCTTTTCCATTTGTCACCCCTAATGGGGATATGAATATAAGTACCCGCCCCCACAGAACCTATTATATATACGCGAATATAAAATTATTAATTTATCCTAATTTATATATACATAAATCCATTTCTTAAATTTAGTAACCCTAATTTCTGCCTCCAATTCAAATTCTTCCTTTTTCTTCTAGACTCATTCTCAGCCTCAATCCTCTCTCTCTAACTCACTTTCTTTGCCTCTCAAGTCCGTCACTACGTCGCTCACTATCGTTCCAAAAAATTATATTATGTTATTATATTGGAATATGTTTTTATGTTTTCTCCTTTTGAAATGTTATTTCTTATAACGAATATGTTATAAATTGTGTTGACTTATATTGAATTGATTATTTTATGATTATTATATTATGTCTTTTTTGTGTTAATTTTTTTAAAAAGTTTTCAAAGAATATTCGTAGATATCCGAGGAGATCTACGTTTCTTAAGGGGTAATTAAACAGGAACTTGCAATGATAGAGAAGGAACTGTGGCATTTTTTTTAAATAGGAGTGAGGGATGAGAATAGGGGTGGCAATGGGTAGGGTAGGGTAGGGTTTGAACCCAACCCTAACCCTACCCGCGGGTTGAGTTTTTAACTAACACTCAACCCTATCCTACCCGCGGGTTGAGAAATACCCAACCCTAACCCTACCCGCGCTTAACCCGTGTGTATCCGACCCTACCCGCGGGTTGATAAAAAGAAACATTATAATGACACAAATATCTCATAAATAACACAAGTAACCTTGGTTTAGTGGCTAGGAACTTTTTGCACATGCTTAATGCTTAAGGTCCTTGGTTCAACTCCCATATTTAACATTTTTAAGGGGGGTGCGGGTAGGGCGGATAGGGTCATTTTTAAGGGGGGTGCGGGTAGGGCGGATAGGGTTGAGGCTTAACCCGCACCCTACCGGCTCCGCAGGCCAACCCGCTCCGTGCCCAACCCTACCCGCAGCGGATCGGATTGGCAACCCTACCCGACTGGATTGGGTCAGGTTGGGTACCAGCAGATAGGGTCCATACTGCCAGGCCTAGATGGGAAAGGGGCTTCTCATGCTCTCCTGAGTACTCATTACCATATATCTAACTAGTAACGGGATCCAATCTGAGCCGATTTAAGAGGGGATACATGAACTTCATCTGCATTGGGTATTTAAGGTAATGAACCTACTAAGTTGGATTTCTAATCCTAACAATGGATTTTAGTTGATCTTGCTTGCATTGAGGTCTTACTAGGCCCAAATATATCTTGGATTAATATTTTGAGTCATTGTTATAGCAAATACTATACTATTTAATATTATAACACTTAGTATATGTAAAAGTTGGATATATTTACAAGACATTTTTTAATTCAAATTAAAAAAATTAATTATTTCTTTTTTAGTTTTAAATATTATTTTATAATATAACAAAAAAGTAAAAATAATAATAATCACTCACATAATTAAAATAGATAATCTTAATATATACATGACACTATATATTAAGGATTATTATATATGATATATAATTTTTTTCTTTTCTGTAATGACTATTTATATAATTTATTGAATAATTTTTTTATCTTAATATTTGATAAATTTAACATACAAAACAAGTAATTTAAGTCATCATCTAAGACAATAAGTATAATAGTGCAAATACTTATTTATTTATTAGTAGTGAAAAAATATGTAAATAGTATAAATTGATATTTTTTTAGTATAAAAGTAATAATAAAGATTATTAATTAAGTTAATTACATAATTAAATATGATGAAAAATTTATTAAATAATAATAAAAAATAAGATCACATTTTCACATATTATAAAGTTTATGAAAAAATTTTGATAATAAATCAATTCTCAATAAATTATAATTAATTCTGTCAAAAAAATAAATAATCAATACATTGAATATTATTATTTATGTATTAATATATATATATATATATATATATTATAGATTATTAAGTTTATAATTAATTTTTAATCTAATTTTTAGTAACTAAAATTTAAATGATTGAAATTATTAAATGTTGAATATTTTGTATCTAACTAATTTATTTTTTATTGAAATAAAAAAAATGAGTTGTTAATCCATTATAAATTTAAATTTAAATTTGAGTAAGAAAATAAAAAAATATTTTAAATTTTATTTCACTAACCAAAATTAATTTTAAGATAAGAAATCACTTTGTACATCATATATATTGTAAAATAGTATGGTCATTTGTTATTTTTTAATGGTAAATATTGTCAAATAAAATAGTGTAAGAAATTAGAAAAAAATATATTTATAAGTTTAAAAAATATTAATTTATTTTTCAATAGAATAAATTATATATTGAATAACAAAAGTTGTTATTGGTTTCTCTTCACACTAATTAATACTCAACGATGGTGTTTCGGTACACTATGTTACTGTTCGTTACCTTGAGACCTCGGGTGCTCTACGGGTCGGGTGGTAATGGAAGAGTGAGTGGGCGAGACCCCGAGTAGACCTGGAATGGGAATCGCGATGCGCACAGAGAGTTGTCGATGCCGGAGGTGAAGAGGACGAGGGGGGTGGCCACATGCAAGGACACTCCGACGATCAAGTCAGTGTCCGTACGAGGTGATAGCCAAATTAGGTAAGATGCGGCGTACCTTGGGGGGAGAGCTGGCCTCTCCCCTTATATACTGTTGCGGGACGGGCCCATAAGTGACCTAGCCCACTGGCTAGGAAGCTTCTATGAGCTGTCCTAGTCCACATGAGAGGTGCAGGTCGTTCCGGTTCCCGGGTCGGGGGTTCAGGTGTTGCCCCGAGGATACCGACCCGATCGTTTTGCTGGGCGTGGTGACTCAAGCCGTGGTGGCAAGTCGCGTGGACTTCAGGTCGGACGCCGGGGACCGACCCGTCGGGTTTTCCTATCATGATGGTTAGGGTTTGGACCAGGGTGGGGTTCCCGACCCGCCGGGTCGTTGGGTCTAGACCATGCGAGTCCATAACAGTGCCCCCAACGCGCTAGTCTCGAGGTTTGAAGCTCGTGACTGGACATGTTTGACTTACTCACCGAGCCGGGATGTACTCCTCTTTTCGGGAGCTTGCTGATACCATTCGTGTTCCCCACGCGTGATCATTTCGTCTCTCCTGTGACGCTGCCTCCTTGGCTTCTGTGCTGGGCATTAAATGCCCATCATTTCATGATTTGAAATTTACGTGAAATGACGAATATGCCCATGTTTTTTGGCGATCCTCCTCGACGGTTACGCCCTTTGCCTTCTTTTTACTTTCATAATCCCCTCATTACTCCATTCTTCCATAGTTGTAAGAACCGGACCGGACCGGCCGGTTCGATCGGAAAACCGGTGAACCGGATCCAGGACTGGTCCGGTTGAGTGATGTAACCGGATAAGGAATAGAACCGTTTTGAACCGGGTTGAACCGGCCGATTTTGATAAAAACCGAAAAACCGGCGGTTTCTGGTTAACCGACAGGTTTAGGAAATTTTTTTTTTTTACTCTTTTTCCAAAACGACGTCGTTTTGGTTTATTTAAAAAAAATAAGAAAAGCCCTATGGGCTACCACCCCCACGCCCCACCCTATCCCAGTTTGCAGTTCCAATTTCCCTCCCCTTTTGGCTATTCCCCCCAACCCTAACGGCGAAACCCTACCACTACCAGCCCTCCGCCAGTCCGCTGCCCTCACCTCACTCACCCAGCCCCCAGCCCGTCATCCTCTTCGTCTCACCGGCGGTCTGAGCTCTGAAGAAACCAACTCAACCAACTCAGCTCGTCATCCTCTCCGAACAGCAGACCCGCCACCCGCGAACTCGCCGGTCAGCCGTTGCGCGCAGTCGAACTCGCCATTCCAGCGTCGTCGCCCTTCTGCTCTAGTGCTACTGCTCTGTGACTCTGTCAACAGGTAAGCTCCACTGCTCCAGTTCTGTAATCTGCTTCTGCTCTGTTCTGCACTTGAAGTTTAATGATTGTTGTGTGAAATACATTACACTCTGCTATGTTCTGTTACTGTAAGTTCTGTTAAGCTGAATTTCCTTGTTGAATATGCTTGTTGAAATTTGAAACTGTTGAATACATTACACTTGAATAGTTGAATATGCTTGTTGAATATGCTTGTTGAATTTCCTTGTAAATTTACTGTTGGATTAGGACATGAAATATGAAACTGTTGGCTGTTGCATTTTTCATGTTATGTAAATCAAATTTTTCATGTAAATCAATTTATGTTTTGTTGATTTGTACTGGAAATATGAAACTGTTGGATTATATGCTTGATTTGAATCTATGAAATATGAATTTGCTTGTCTTGCTGAATAGGAAATTTAACTATTTAAGAATTTAAGGTTGCTGTCTTGCTGAATAGGGAATAGGAACTAGGAAATTTTGCGGTTTTGCTACTCCATATTCTTTTAGAATGGCTTCTGCGAATACACCATCAGAAACACCATCTTCGCAAGAACAAGGATAAACTCCTGATGCATCAATCGGAACCCAAAAAAACAATAATAGAGCAAAAACCGATCCTGCATGGGGTCATTGTAAACAAGTTGTGGAGTCTGGAAAAACAATTCTGCTATGCATATATTGTGAGAAGCTTATTAGGGGTGGAGGAATTCATCGGTTTAAACTTCATTTGGCTGGAAAAGGAGGAGATATTGAGTCTTGTCGAAAGGTGCCAGCTGTAGTGAGACACCAATTCCATGAAAGTATTGAAGAGCTTCGAAGCAAGAAAAGAAAAACTCAAGAACAATATGCCGAAAGTTATAATGCTTGTGATGATGTTGAAAGAGAATTTGATGAGATCGAACGTAATGAGATGCAACAACAACAAAAATCCAGGGTTCCAACACCTATCTCTAGAAAAGGAAAACAAGTCAAAGGTTTACAATCCTATTTTCCATCGGCAACAACACCCGGAGCTCAACCAACTATCAAAAGCGTTCTTCAAAGCAAAGAAATTATGGAGAAGTGTGATATTGCTATTGCAAAATGGATGGTGGATGCCTCTGTTCCATTTAATGCGGTTAATTCAGCTTACTATCAGCCAATGATTGATGCTATTGCAAGCATGGGTGCAGGGTATAAAGGGCCAAGTTATCCAAGAGTCCGTGGGTATTTGTTGAGTAAATTAGTTGAGGATGTGAGGAAGATGATTGATGGTTATCGTGAGATTTGGAAGCAAACTGGATGCACTATTATGGCCGATGGATGGACTGATCGTTGTAGGCGTACTTTGATTAATTTTTTAGTTTATTGTCCTAAAGGAACTGTTTTTCTAAAGTCAGTTGATGCTTCTAATATCTCAAAAACTGCTGAAAATTTGTTTAAGTTGTTTAGGGATGTTGTATTGTTTGTTGGTCCTGAGAATGTTGTGCATATTGTAACAGACAATGCTGCAAACTATGTTGCTGCGGGAAGATTGTTGGAGGCTGAGTTTCCTAAATTGTATTGGTCCTCTTGTGTAGCTCATTGTGTTAATCTGATGTTTCAAGATATTGGGAAGTTGCAAGAAGTGAGTCAAACTGTGTCACAAGCTTCACTGATCACTAAGTATATCTATAATCATTACTATCCACTGTTCTTGATGAGAAAGTTTACAGGTGGGCGGGAAATACTTCGTCCAGCTCCAACTCGGTTTGTTACTAATTTCATTGCTTTGCAAAGTATTTTAGCTCAAAAGGATCCTCTGAGAGCTATGGTGACTTCTAAAGAATTTACAAGCTCAGCTTACTCCAAAGAAGCCAAAGCTAAAAAATTTGTGGATCAAGTCTTGGATTCTAAATTTTGGAGTCAATGCACTGATATTGTTAAGCTTACTTCGCCACTTGTTCATGTTTTACGTATTGTGGATAGTGAAGACAGACCTGCCATGGGTTATCTTTATCAAGCTATTTATAAGGCTAGAGAAGAAATGGTGAGGAGGTTTCAGAAAAGAAAGAAGGTTGTTGATCCTTATCTGAAGATTTTGGATACCCGTTGGGATGCACAACTTAAGAGAAATCTTCATGCCGCTGGTTATTGGTTAAATCCAGCTTTTTGATTTAATGCTGGAGAATTTGAAAATCACAAAGAAACAATTTCTGGCTTGTTGGATGTCATTGAGAAATATGCTTATGATGATCCTGTATTGAATTCTAAGCTGACAAGTGAGAAGAGGATCTTTAAGAATGCTGAGAAAGATTTTGGAAGACCCTCTGCAATACGTGAACGAACCACTGTTATGCCAGGTGAAATTTCTTCATAAATTTGGTCTTTTACTATTGTGATGAATTTATTATGTGATATTTATGATTGTGATAAATTATTTATCTGTTTTTTATGTTAAGATCAATGGTGGGAATCTTATGGTTGTGGAGCACCAAATTTGCAAAAGTTGGCTATTCGTGTTTTAAGCCAGACTTGTAGCTCTTCAGGTTGTGAGCGTAACTGGAGTATTTTTGAACACATTCACTCAAAGAAGAGGAATCAGCTAGAGCATCAAAAACTTAATGATCTTGTTTATGTTCATTACAACTTAAGGTTACAACAAAGGTACTTTCTTGATTGTTTTAAGTTGAAACTTGAAAGAATTATTTTAAAATCTTAATCATCACATGAGTAACGAAATATATTGATAACATAGGAACCAAATGAGAAACCAAGTTTATGATCCAATTTGTCTTGATGCATTTGAGGATCATTTGGAATGGAAACTGGAAGATTCACCACCATTTTTAACTCCTGAAGAAATTGATGCTTTACGAAATGATCTTGCAAATATGTCTCTTCAATCACCTTTAGATGATTTAGGTATACTTTTATTTATTTATGAATTTTGATCAACTATGATTTTCGTATGCCTTATAACATGTTTTATATTATTTTTTATCTTGATTTGTGAAACATTATCTATAATGCTAGATCAATTGGATTTGGAAGATGATCGGGAAGATGATGGAGCTAATAATTCTGTGGAAAATGCAAATCAAAATGAAACCAATCAGGATGTAGCTCCACATTTGTCAGATGAAGAGCAACTTGCCGACTTCGAAATCACTCCTTGGATTTAGTTTATGAATTGTTATCCATATTGTGTTTAACTAAGATACTAATGTACTAGTACTAAGTACTAACTACTTTCATGTTTATCTTTGTATTAGTTATATTTAGACTTTGAAACTTGGTTGTCTTTAAAATGTTGGTGAAGAACTAACAATATGTATTTTGAATTTATTGTTTATGACTATTTTTAGTATTTTATATTTTTTATTCATGTGAAACCGGTTTTACCAGTTCAACCAACGGTTTATCGGTTAAACCAATAAACCAGTGAACCAGTAACCTGACCGGTTCGATCACCGGTCCGGTTCTTACAACTATGCATTCTTCTTTTCTTCTTCTCCTGTTTTCCCATTCTACCGCTGCTTCTACTCTCTTCTTTCGCTGCTGCTTCGATCCCGTTCGTGCTTTCAGTGTCCCTTCTCTCTTTTGGGTTCTTCCCTCAACTTTTGTAGATTCTGTATTTTTCTGGTACGTTGTTTATTATTTTTCTTGCTTTCTGGTTTCCTTTTGGTATTTCTTTTGTGCTTTTTGCTATGCGATTTTTCCTATGCATGCCTGGATTTTTGCTTGCTTTTGATGTTTCTTCTTTTAGAGGGGGCGCCACTGGGTTTTTCTGGGTTTAGTTTAAATTCTGGGTTAGCGTAGGGGTGTCTAGGAGGTGGTTTCAGCGAGTTGTGGCTTGTTTTTATTGCTTTAGGGTTTCCGACCTCCTATTCTGACTAAGTGGTGCCCCCGCTGTAGGTATGGCTGATCACCCTGTACTTCTGGTGGACGAAATTGTGATCACTACAACTTCGCACAACTAACCAGCAAGTGTACTGGGTCGTCCAAGTAATAAACCTTACGCGAGTAAGGGTTGATCCCACAGAGATTGTTGGTATGAAGCAAGCTATGGTCACCTTGTAAATCTTAGTCAGGCAAACTCAAATGGGTATGGTGATATACGAATAAAACATAAAGATAAGGATAGAGATACTTATGCAATTCATTGGTGGGAATTTCAGATAAGCGTATGAAGGTGCTGTGTCCCTTCCGTCTCTCTGCTTTCCTACTGTCTTCATCCAATCCTTCTTACTCCTTTGCATGGCAAGCTGTATGAAAGGGTTTCACCGTTGTCAGTGGCTACCTCCCATCCTCTCAGTGGAAATGTTCAACGCACTCTGTCACGGCACGGCTATCCATTTGTCGGTTCTCAATCAGGCCGGAATAGAATCCAGTGATTCTTTTGCGTCTGTCACTAACGCCCCGCCTTCAGGAGTTTGAAGCTCGTCACAGTCATTCAATCATTGAATCCTACTCAGAATACCACAGACAAGGTTTAGACCTTCCGGATTCTCTTGAATGCCGCCATCAGTTCTAGCTTATACCACGAAGATTCCGGTTAAAGAATCCAAGAGATATCCACCCAATCTAAGGTAGAACGGAGGTGGTTGTCAGGCACACGTTCATAGGTGAGAATGATGATGAGTGTCACGGATCATCACATTCATCAAGTTGAAGAACAAGTGATATCTTAGAACAAGAACAAGCGGAATTGAATAGAAGAACAATAGTAATTGCATTAATACTCGAGGTACAGCAGAGCTCCACACCTTAATCTATGGTGTGTAGAAACTCCACCGTTGAAAATACATAAGAACAAGGTCTAGGCATGGCCGTGAGGCCAGCCTCCCAATGATCAAAAGATCTAAAGAAAAAGATTCCAAAGATCCGAAGATTCTAATACAATAGTAAAATGTCCTATATATAGAGAACTAGTAGCCTAGGGTTTACAGAGATGAGTAAATGACATAAAAATCCACTTCCGGGCCCACTTGGTGTGTGCTTGGGCTGAGCATTGAAGAATTTTCGTGTAGAGACTCTTCTTGGAGTTAAACGCCAGCTTTGGTGCCAGTTTGGGCGTTTAACTCCCATCCTTGTGCCAGTTCCGGCGTTTAACGCTGGGAATTCTAAAGGTGACTTTGAACGCCGGTTTGGGCCATCAAATCTTGGGCAAAGTATGAACTATCATATATTGCTGGAAAGCCCAGGATGTATACTTTCCAACGCCGTTGAGAGCGCGCCAATTGGGCTTCTATAGCTCTAGAAAATCCACTTCGAGTGCAGGGAGGTCAGAATCCAACAGCATCTGCAGTCCTTTTCAGCCTCTGAATCAGATTTTTGCTCAGGTCCCTCAATTTCAGCCAGAAAATACCTGAAATCACAGAAAAACACACAAACTCATAGTAAAGTCCAGAAAAGTGAATTTTAACTAAAAACTAATAAAAATATACTAAAAACTAACTAGATCATACTAAAAACATACTAAAAACAATGCCAAAAAGCGTATAAATTATCCGCTCATCACAACACCAAACTTAAATTGTTGCTTGTCCTCAAGCAACTGAAAATCAAATAAGATAAAAAGAAGAGAATATGCAATGAATTCCAAAAACATCTATGAAGATCAGTATTAATTAGATGAGCGGGGCTTTTAGCTTTTTGCCTCTGAACAGTTTTGGCATCTCACTCTATCCTTTGAAATTCAGAATGATTGGCTTCTATAGGAACTCAGAATCCAGATAGTGTCATTGATTCTCTTAGTTAAGTATGATGATTCTTGAACACAGCTACTTATTGAGTCTTGGCCGTGGCCCAAAGCACTCTGTCTTCCAGTATTACCACTGGATACATACATGCCACAGACACATAATTGGGTGAACCTTTTCAGATTGTGACTCAGCTTTGCTAGAGTCCCCAATTAGAGGTGTCCAGGATTCTTAAGAACACTCTTTTTGCCTTGGATCACAACTTTATTTTTTATTTTTCTCTCTTTTTTTCTTTTTCTCTTTCTTTTTCTTTCTTCCTTTTTTTCGTTTTTCTCTTTCTCTTTTTTTTTGTATTCACTGCTTTTTCTTGCTTCAAGAATCATTTTTATGATTTTTCAGATCCTCAGTAACATGTCTCCTTTTTCATCATTCTTTCAAGAGCCAACATTCATGAACCACAAATTCAAAAGACATATGCACTGTTTAAGCATACATTCAGAAGACAAAAGTATTGCCACCACATCAAAATAATTAAACTGTTATAAAATTCAAAATTCATGCAATTCTTTTCCTTTTCAATTAAGAACATTTTTCATTTAAGAAAGGTGATGGATTCATAGGACATTCATAACTTTAAGGCATAGACACTAAGACACTAATGATCACAAGACACAAACATAGATAAACATAAGCACTAAAATTCGAAAAACAGGAAAGTAAAGAACAAGGAAATTAAAGAACGGGTCCACCTTAGTGATGGCGGCTTGTTCTTCCTCTTGAAGGTCCTATGGAGTGCTTGAGCTCCTCAATGTCTCTTCCTTGTCTTTGTTGCTCCTCTCTCATGATTCTTTGATCTTCTCTAATTTCATGGAGGAGAATGGAATGTTCTTGGTGCTCCACCCTTAGTTGTCCCATGTTGGAACTCAATTCTCCTAGGGAGGTGTTTAGTTGCTCCCAGTAGTTTTGTGGAGGAAAGTGCATCCCTTGAGGCATCTCAGGGATTTCATGATGAGTGGGATCTCTTGTGTGCTCCATCCTCTTCTTAGTGATGGGCTTGTCCTCATCAATGGGGATGTCTCCCTCTATGTCAACTCCAACCGAATAACAGAGGTGACAAATGAGATGAGGAAAGGCTAACCTTGCCAAGGTAGAGGACTTGTCCGCCACTTTATAAAATTCTTGGGATATCACCTCATGAACTTCTATTTCTTCTCCAATCATGATGCTATGAATCATGATAGCCCGGTCTATAGTAACTTCGGACCGGTTGCTAGTGGGAATGATTGAGCGTTGGATAAACTCTAACCATCCTCTAGCCACGGGTTTGAGGTCATGCCTTCTCAGTTGAACCGGCTTCCCTCTTGAATCTCTCTTTCATTGGGCGCCCTCTTCACAAATGATTGTGAGGACTTGGTCCAACCTTTGATCAAAGTTGACCCTTCTAGTGTAAGGATGTTCATCTCCTTGCATCATGGGCAAGTTGAATGCCAACCTCACATTTTCCGGACTAAAATCCAAGTATTTCCCCCGAACCATAGTAAGCCAATTCTTTGGATCTGGGTTCACACTTTGATCATGGTTCTTGGTGATCCATGCATTGGCATAGAACTCTTGAACCATTAAGATTCCGACTTGTTGAATGGGGTTGGTGAGAACTTCCCAACCTCTTCTTAGGATCTCATGTCGGATCTCCGGATATTCACTCTTTTTGAGTTTGAAAGGGACCTCGGGAATCACCTTCTTCAAGGCCACAACTTCATAGAAGTGGTCTTGATGCACCCTTGAGATAAATCTCTCCATCTCCCATGACTCGGAGGTGGAAGCTTTTGCCTTCCCTTTCCTCTTTCTAGAGGTTTTTCCGGCCTTGGATGCCATAAATGGTTATGGAAAAACAAAAAGCAATGCTTTTACCACACCAAACTTAAAAGGTTTGCTCGTCCTCGAGCAAAAGAAGAAAGAAGAGAGTAAAAGAAGAAGAAATAAGGGGAGAAGGGAATGGCTTTGTGTTCGGCCAAAGGGGGGAGAAGTAGTGTTTAGGTTGTGTGAAAATGAAGGAGTGAAGATGGGTTTATATAGGGGTGGGGGAGGGTTATGGGAGGGTGAGTTTGGGAGGGAAGGTTGTTTGGATTTGAATGGTGGGGTAGGTGGGGTTTTATGAAGGATGGATGTGAGTGGTGAAGAGAAAGATGGGATTTGATAGGTGAAGGGTTTTTGGGGAAGAGGTGTTGAGGTGATTGGTGAATGGGTAAAGAAGAGAGAGAGTGGTAGGGTAGGTGGGGATCCTGTGGGGTCCACAGATCCTGAGGTGTCAAGGAAAAGTCATCCCTGCACCAAGTGGCGAGCAAAATTGCTCTTTGTGCCAATTCTGGCGTTAAACACCGGGCTGGTGCCCATTTCTGGCGTTTAACGCCGAGTTCTTGCCATTCTCTGGCGTTTAACGCCAGTCTGGTGCCCCTTTCTGGCGTTAAACACCCAGAATGGTGCCAGACTGGGCGTTAAACGCCCATCTGCTAGCCTTACTGGCGTTTAAACGCCAGCAGGTTCTCCTCCAGGGTGTGCTATTTTTCTTTCTGTTTTTCATTCTGTTTTTGCTTTTTCAATTGATTTTGTGACTTCTCATGATCATCAACCTACAGAAAACATAAAATAACAAAGGAAAATAGATAAAAACATAACATTGGGTTGCCTCCCAACAAGCGCTTCTTTAATGTCAGTAGCTTGACAGAGGGCTCTCATGGAGCCTCACAGATGCTCAGAGCAATGTTGGAACCTCCCAACACCAAACTTAGAGTTTGAATGTGGGGGTTCAACACCAAACTTAGAAGTTGGTTGTGGCCTCCCAACACCAAACTTAGAGTTTGACTGTGGGGGCTCTGTTTGGCTCTGTTTTGAGAGAAGCTCTTCATGCTTCCTCTCCATGGTGACAGAGGGATATCCTTGAGCCTTAAACACCAAGGATTTTTCATTCACTTGAATGATCAATTCTCCTCTATCAACATCAATCACAGCCTTTGCTGTGGCTAGGAAGGGTCTGCCAAGGATGATGGATTCATCCATGCACTTCCCAGTCTCTAGGACTATGAAATCAGCAGGGATGTAATGGTCTTCAACTTTTACCAGAACGTCCTCTACCAGTCCATAAGCTTGTTTTCTTGAGTTGTCTGCCATCTCTAGTGAGATTTTTGCAGCTTGCACCTCAAAGATCCCTAGCTTCTCCATTACAGAGAGAGGCATGAGGTTTACACTTGACCCTAGGTCACACAAGGCCTTCTTGAAGGTCATGGTGCCTATGGTACAAGGTATTGAAAACTTCCCAGGATCCTGTCTCTTTTGAGGTAATTTCTGCCTAGACAAGTCATCCAGTTCTTTGGTGAGCAAAGGGGGTTCATCCTCCCAAGTCTCATTTCTAAATAACTTGTCATTTAGCTTCATGATTGCTCCAAGGTATTTAGCAACTTGCTCTTCAGTGACATACTCATCCCCTTCAGAGGAAGAATACTCATCAGAGCTCATGAATGGCAGAAGTAAGTTCAATGGAATCTCTATGGTCTCATTTTGAGCCTCAGATTCCCATGGTTCCTCACTGGGGAACTCATTGGAGGCCAGTGGACGTCCATTGAGGTCTTCCTCAGTGGCGTTCACTGCCTCTTCCTCCTCTCCAAATTCGGCCATGTTGATGGCTTTACACTCTCCTTTTGGATTTTCTTCTGTATTGCTTGGAAGAGTACTAGGAGGGAGTTCAGTAATTTTCTTGCTCAGCTGTCCCACTTGTGCCTCCAAATTTCTAATGGAGGACCTTGTTTCAGTCATGAAACTTTAAGTGGTTTTGATTAGATCAGAGACCATGGTTGCTAAGTCAGAGTGGTTCTGCTTAGAACTCTCTGTCTGTTGCTGAGAAGATGATGGAAAAGGCTTGCTATTGCTAAACCTGTTTCTTCCACCATTATTATTGTTGAAACCTTGTTGAGGTCTCTGTTGATCCTTCTATGAGAGATTTGGATGATTTCTCCATGAAGGATTATAGGTGTTTCCATAGGGTTCTCCCATGTAATTCACCTCTTCCATTGAAGGGTTCTCAGGATCATAAGCTTCTTCTTCTGATGAAGCCTCCTTAGTACTGCTTGGTGCATTTTGCATTCCAGACAGACTTTGAGAAATCATATTGACTTGCTGAGTCAATATTTTGTTCTGAGCCAATATGGCATTCAGAGTGTCAATCTCAAGAACTCCTTTCTTCTGATTAGTCCCAGTGTTCACAGGATTCCTTTCAGAAGTGTACATGAATTGGTTATTTGCAACCATTTCAATCAGCTCTTGAGCTTCTGTAGGCGTCTTCTTCAGATGAAGAGATCCTCCAGCAGAGCTATCCAAAGACATCTTGGACAGTTCAGAGAGACCATCATAGAAAATACCTATGATGCTCCATTCAGAAAGCATATCAGAGGGACACTTTCTGATTAATTGTTTGAATCTTTCCCAAGCTTCATAGAGGGATTCTCCTTCCTTCTGTCTGAAGGTTTGGACTTCCACTCTAAGCTTACTCAATTTTTGAGGTGGAAAGAACTTTGCCAAGAAGGCATTGACTAGCTTTTCCCAAGAGTTTAGGCTTTCTTTAGGTTGTGCGTCGAACCATATTCTAGCTCTGTCTCTTACAGCAAAAGGGAATAGCATAAGTCTGTAGACCTCAGGGTCAACCCCATTAGTCTTGACAGTGTCACAGATTTGCAAGAATTCAGCTAAAAACTGATGAGGATCTTCCAATGGAAGTCCATGGAACTTGCAATTCTGTTGCATTAGAGAAACTAATTGAGGCTTAAGCTCAAAGTTGTTTGCTCCAATGGCAGGGATAGAGATGCTTCTCCCATAAAAGTCGGGAGTAGGTGCAGTAAAGTCACCCAGCACCTTCCTTGCATTGTTGGCATTGTTGTTGTTTTCGGCTGCCATGGGGTCTTCTTCTTTGAAGATTTCTGTTAGGTCCTCTACAGAGAATTGTGCCTTAGCTTCTCTTAGCTTTCGCTTCAAGGTCCTTTCAGGTTCAGGGTCAGCCTCAACAAGAATGCTTTTGTCTTTGTTCCTGCTCATAAGAAAGAGAAGAGAACAAGAAAATGTGGAATCCTCTATGTCACAGTATAGAGATTCCTTCAGGTGTCAGAGGAAAAGAAAAATAGAAGGCAGAGGTAGAAGAATTCGAACTTATCAAGAAAGATGGAGTTCGAATTGTGCATTAAGGAATAGTGTTAGTCCATGAATAGAAGGATGTGAGAAGAGGGGAAGTAATTTTCGAAAATTAAGTAAAAGATTTTGAAAACATTTTGAAAAACACTAATTGATTTTCGAAAATAAAAGTAGGAAAGAAATCAAGTGATTTTTGAAAAAGATTTTGAAATTAGAAATAAAAAAGATTTGATTGAAAACTATTTTGAAAAAGATGTGGTTAAGAAGATATGATTTGAAAAACATTTTAAAAAGATTTGATTTTGAAAATTAATGACTTGGCTAACAAGAAAGGATATGATTCAAACATTAAACCTTTCTCAACAGAAAAGGCAACATACTTGAAATGTTGAATCAAATCATTAATTGATAGCAAGTATCTTTGAAAGTAGAAAGAAATTGATTTTGAAAAAGATTTGATTGAAAAGATTTGATTTGAAAAAGATTTGATTTTAAAAAGATTTCGAAAACTTAAAAAAAATTGATTTGAAAACAAAATCTTCCCTCTTGTACCATCCTGGCGTTAAACGCCCAGAATGGTGCACATTCTGGCGCTTAACGCCCAAATCACTACCCTTTTGGGCGTTAAACGCCCAGCCAGGCACCCTGGCTGGTGTTTAAACGCCAGTCTGTCTTCTTCACTGGGCATTTTGAACGGCCAGCGTTTTCTGTGTAGTTCCTCTGCTGTATGTTCTGAATCTTCAATCCTCTGTATTATTGACTTGAAAAGACACAAATTAAAAATATTTTTGGATTTTTAATAATAAGGAATAATCAAAATGCAACTAAAATCAAATAACAATGCATGCAAGACACCAAACTTAGCAGTTTGTATACTACTGACACTAACAAAATGAGAATGCATATGAGACACATAAAACACTCAAGTCAAGAGAATTTAAAGATCAGAGCAATGAAATCATCAAGAACATCTTGAAGATCACGTAAGACACATGAATGAATGCAAGAAGAGCAGAAACATGCAATTGACACCAAACTTAAAATGAGACTCTAGACTCAAACAAGAAATATATTTTTGGATTTTTCGAAAATTAAGTGAAAAAAATAAAGGTATCAAAATTCTTAATGAGAATTCCAGGAATCATGCAATGTTAGTTTAAAGCTTCAGTCTAAAGAAATTAGACATGGCTGAACAAGCTTCAGCAGGACATTGCATTCAAGAGCTAAATTGATGAAAATCAATCAGCTTTGGTGATGATAAGAACATCACCTTGAAACACTAGAATTCATTCTTAAGAACTCTGAAGAAAAATACCTAATCTAAGCAACAAGATGAATCGTCAGTTGTCCAAACTCAACAATCCCCGGCAACGGTGCCAAAAACTTGGTGGACGAAATTGTGATCACTACAACTTCGCACAACTAACCAGCAAGTGTACTGGGTCGTCCAAGTAATAAACCTTACGCGAGTAAGGGTCGATCCCACAGAGATTGTTGGTATGAAGCAAGCTATGGTCACCTTGTAAATCTTAGTCAGGCAAACTCAAATGGGTATGGTGATATACGAATAAAACATAAAGATAAGGATAGAGATACTTATGCAATTCATTGGTGGGAATTTCAGATAAGCGTATGAAGGTGCTGTGTCCCTTCCGTCTCTCTGCTTTCCTACTGTCTTCATCCAATCCTTCTTACTCCTTTGCATGGCAAGCTGTATGAAAGGGTTTCACCGTTGTCAGTGGCTACCTCCCATCCTCTCAGTGGAAATGTTCAACGCACCCTGTCACGGCACGACTATCCATCTGTCGGTTCTCAATCAGGTCGGAATAGAATCCAGTGATTCTTTTGCGTCTGTCACTAACGCCCCGCCTTCAGGAGTTTGAAGCTCGTCACAGTCATTCAATCATTGAATCCTACTCAGAATACCACAGACAAGGTTTAGACCTTCCGGATTCTCTTGAATGCCGCCATCAGTTCTAGCTTATACCACGAAGATTCCGGTTAAAGAATCCAAGAGATATCCACCCAATCTAAGGTAGAACGGAGGTGGTTGTCAGGCACACGTTCATAGGTGAGAATGATGATGAGTGTCACGGATCATCACATTCATCAAGTTGAAGAACAAGTGATATCTTAGAACAAGAACAAGCGGAATTGAATAGAAGAACAATAGTAATTGCATTAATACTCGAGGTACAGCAGAGCTCCACACCTTAATCTATGGTGTGTAGAAACTCCACCGTTGAAAATACATAAGAACAAGGTCTAGGCATGGCCGTGAGGCCAGCCTCCCAATGATCAAAAGATCTAAAGAAAAAGATTCCAAAGATCCGAAGATTCTAATACAATAGTAAAAGGTCCTATATATAGAGAACTAGTAGCCTAGGGTTTACAGAGATGAGTAAATGACATAAAAATCCACTTTCGGGCCTACTTGGTGTGTGGTTGGACTGAGCATTGAAGCATTTTCGTGTAGAGACTCTTCTTGGAGTTAAACGCCAGCTTTGGTGCCAGTTTGGGCGTTTAACTCCCATCCTTGTGCCAGTTCCGGCGTTTAACACTAGGAATTCTGAAGGTGACTTTGAACGCCGGTTTTGGCCATCAAATCTTGAGCAAAGTATGGACTATCATATATTTCTGGAAAGCCCAGGATGTCTACTTTCCAACGCCGTTGAGATCGCGCCAATTGGGCTTCTGTAGCTCCAGAAAATCCACTTTGAGTGCAGGGAGGTCAGAATCCAACAGCATCTGCAGTCCTTTTCAGCCTCTGAATCAGATTTTTGCTCAGGTCCCTCAATTTCAGCCAGAAAATACCTGAAATCACAGAAAAACACACAAACTCATAGTAAAGTCCAGAAAAGTGAATTTTAACTAAAAACTAATAAAAATATACTAAAAACTAACTAGATCAAATTAAAAACATACTAAAAATAATGCCAAAAAGCGTATAAATTATCCGCTCATCAACTTCCGAACCTAGCTCAGCGGCCACTAGCTGATTTTGTTGACCACTACGCCTGGGTTACTTCCGACATGAGGGACACCCCGTCCATGGTTACCCGAGAGAGCCTTCAAGAGCTCCGACAAGCTGGGCTTTTGTGTGGTGGTGGTCCCGAAGAGGCGCTCTACCAAGCTTACGTTCCTATTGACCGGGAACGTGTTTGTCAAAAGATCTTGGCATCCCCATGAGTGGTTGATTGGTTGTGGGTTTATAAGCCCATGTTCACCACCTTAGGAGTTCGCTTGCCCTTCTCTCCCTTTGTTATGGGCTTGCTGAACCGGTGTAACGTTGCTCCGTCGCAACTGCACCTGAATAGCTGGGTTGTGATTCGTTGCTTTAAAATAGTTTGCGAGTATTTGGAGATCCCGATATCTGTGAGTATTTTCCTCTACCTTTTCCTCCTTACCAACCCTTCTCGGGAGGGGAAGACAAAGAAAGGGTATATGTCTTTTAGGGCTCAACAGGGGCGAAGGATTTTTGGTCTTTTTGAGGATTTCTTCCATGGTTTTAAATCAACTTTTTTCAAGGTGAGACCGATTGAGGGCCATCAACCTTTTTGGTTTACTGCAGAAGGGGAAAGGCGGATCCTGACCTATTGGAGTTTTGGGGCGGAGTCCGATTATTTGATAAAAGTTTCTTATGATTGGTTGAGCTCGGAAGAGAGTAATATCGCCGACATTTTGTTGGCCATTTTTGACGAGAAAAATCTTAATCCCCATATGGTTAAGGGGGATCGGGAGACCGGTCGGTCGTATGTTGGTGAGTTCTTCATTTTTCTTGTATTTTTGTTGTGTTTCACTTTTCTATTGCTCACACTTTTGCTTTTTTGCTTGCAGTTTCCATGGCTGGCGGAAAAACCATGGCTGAGTTGATGAACCTCATTCGTGATGGCGATGAGGGTGATGAGGACTCCTCGGCGACTCCTTCGGCTAGTCATGGCCAGGGGAAAGTCAGAAAAAGTAGTGGTCAAGTTGATGGGGTTAGCCAGGGTCAAGGGGCGGCAACTGTGGTCCCTCTTGAGAACGCCCCGACTAACCCAAGTGTGGAGGAGGAGGTTCCTTTTGGAGAGGAGGATTTGGGGCTCGGGGATGACGACCTGCAGGTCATTGGCAACCCGAAGAAGAGGAAGTGGAACTCGGGAAAGGCTCTTTCTGTTATGGAAAAGATCTTCGATGCTGGGGGTTTCATCGAGTCTCAATTGCTTCCTGGTACTTAAGAGTTCTTCTGGGATGCCGACCTTGTGGGTCAGACGAGGTGGATCTATCGCAGTCTTCTCCGGG
Source organism: Arachis hypogaea (assembly GCF_003086295.3). Lineage (NCBI taxonomy): Eukaryota > Viridiplantae > Streptophyta > Magnoliopsida > Fabales > Fabaceae > Arachis > Arachis hypogaea. The sequence goes on along the minus strand of NC_092041.1, from coordinate 20,403,021 downwards.
CTGCTGCTATCGCTAAGAAGGTGAAAACTGTCTTGGGAAATATTAATGTTATGGAAGAAAAACTTCAGAACTCCCAGAAAGATCTGATGGATTTGAGATCTCGGGAGGAGTCTCTGAAGACAATGTTGCTTGAGCAGGAGGGGAAGGCTAAGGAGGATGCCAAAGAGATCAATAGGCTGTTGGAGCGGGACCTCTCCTTGATGAAGGATTTAAATGCTTCCCGTGTTGAAACCGTTGCTGCCAAGAAGAAGGTCAAGGAATTGGAGGAAAGGCTGAAGTTGGCTGAGAGCTCGGCAATGGCTGCTCGTCAAGAGGTGGCCACCTTGAAGAAGAAAAATAAGGAGATTGCCAAGGGGGCCCGGGAGGCCGTGAAGCTGACCAAGGACTGGATTAAGCTTCAGGTGGCTGTGTTGGCTCCTGACCTCGACCTTTCTCAGGTGGGCGCTCTTAAGATGGTTGAGGGCGGAAAAATCGTTGACATCCTCAAGCCTTGAGATGGGTTCCTCTCCTCAGCTTTTGTATTCCTTGCCTCGTTCTTGTAATTTTTGCTTTTGCTTTCGGGCCTGATTAAGACGCCTTCGGTTGTAATGAATACTTTGGTACTTTATTTTGATTAAACCATTTTATGGTTGTTTATTGTTTACTTTCTTGGGCCGTCGTAGCTTATGTTTACTTTGTCGCTTCGCTTATTCGGCCGTCGTGGCCTTCTTTGATGTTTGGTTTACCGTTTTTATGGTATTTGCCGTTTTCGTCGCTTGTTGCTTTTTGAGTTTTGCTTTAGCTTTGGGTCCCTTTGGTTTCTGGGGTGATTAGTCTTGGAATTCTGTTAGGTCGACCACTTGTTGTTTTTTGTCGTTTTGTCGTATTTGGCGTGTATCTAGCAAAAGATAAAATTATTATGTGTGCATATGTAGGACTTAAAACAAAGGAGTGATGTAATACATAGTTAAAGGAAATAGAAATGAAAGGAAATGGAAAGAAAATAAAAGTGGAGGTGGCGGGGTCGTCAAGCCGTCAGGTCGCTTTCTCTTATGAGTAAAATCTTTTCAGGTTTGTCATGTTCCATGTCCTTGGCACCTCGCTTCCATCCAAATTTTCCAGTTTGTACGCACCCTTACCGAGGACTTCTCTTACCTTGTACGATCCTTCCCAGTTTGTGGCCAGCTTGCCTTCTCCCGGGGTTGGTAGCCCTATGTCGTTGCGTCGTAAGACCAGGTCGCCTTCCCCGAGACTTCTTTTTAGCACTTTGCCGTTGTACCTTAGGGCTATCATTTGTTTGATTACTGTCTATGTCAAGTGTGCCATCTGTCTTGTTTTGTCAACTAGGTCTTTCTCGATTGCCTCGCCTCTTCCTCCCAGAAGTAATCTTAGACTCGGCTCCCCTCTTTCGACTGGGATGACTGCGTCGACCCCGTATGTGAGTCGGAAGGGGGTTTCACCGGTAGATGATTGGGGAGAGGTTCTATAAGACCATAAGACTGAGGCTAGCTCGTCTGCCCATGAGCCCTTCTTCCCTTCAAGTCATTTCTTTAGCTCTTTTAAGATGACTTTGTGGGCTGTTTCTACTTGTCCATTGCTTTGGGGGTGTTCGACTGACGAGAACTTTTGCTTGATTCTTAGTCCTGAGAGGAATTCTTTAAACTTTTTGTTAGTGAATTATGTCCCATTATCTGATATGACGGATTCTGGGATTCCGAATCTGGTGACTACTTGCCTCCACATGAATTTTTGACAGTTTGCTAAAGATATACTGACTAGTGGTTCGACTTCTATCCATTTGATGTAGTAGTCTATGGCTACTATCAAGTATTTTACTTGCCCCAGCCCGGATGGAATGGCCCCAAGAGGTCGACTCCCCATTGGGCGAAAGGTCAAGGTGCCATTATCAAGCTAAGTTCCTCAGGTAGAGCTTTATGGATGTTGGTGTTTTCTTGACATTTTTTGCATTTTCTGATGAACTCCTGAGCGTCCGACATCATTGTGGACCAGTAATATTCTGCTCGGATGATCTTCTTCGCCAACGACCTTCCTCCAATATGGTGACCACAACACCCTTCATGGACTTCGCTTAGAACGTAGTCCGTCTGGTCAGGGCGTAGGCATTTGAGCAGGGGTTGGTAGAGCCCTTGCTTGTACAAATGCCCTTGTATGATCACAATTTTGGGGCTTCCTTCCTGGTGGCTTGTGCTTCCTTCTCGTCTTGGGGTGTTTTGCCGTGCTCCAGGTATCGGAAGATAGGGTCCATCCATGAGGGGGGCTTAGAGTCTTTGTTGCGCATAAGATGATTGCTAGTTCAATTGCCAGCCCTTAGATTAGAGACCTGTTCCCCGTCCCAGGCTTGGTGCTCGCTAGCTTGGAGAGGAGGTCTGCTCAGGCGTTCCTTTCCCTAGGAACATGCTGGATTGCGACTTCCTCGAAGCTTTTGCATACCTCTCTTACCTTCTCCAGGTATTTTTGTAGTAGTGTGTCCCTGGCCTGGTAGCTGCCATTTATCTGGGATGTGATGATCTAGGAGCCACTACTAACTTCAATCCTTGACGCTCTGACCTCTTTAGCTAGGATTAGCCCTCCTATCAATGCTTCGTACTCCTCCTAGTTGTTGGAGACTGGAAAATCGAACTTGATCGACTGCTCGTAAGCTACCCCTGCCAAATTCTCGAGAATGATCCCAGCCCCTCCGAACGCTTGGTTGGAAGCTCCGTCGACATGGAGTTTCCACCATGTGTTCAGTATGTCGGGTGTTTCTCCTGTGACCTCTACTAGGAAATCTGCCATTGCCTGGGCTTTGATTGCCTGCCTAGGCTCGTATTACAAGTCATATTGGGATAGCTCCACTGCCCATGCCATCATTCTCCCTACGAGGTCGGATTTCTGGAGGACTTGTCGAATGGCCTGGTCGGTTCTTAGGATGATCACATGCCCTTGGAAGTGTTGTTTGAGTCTTCTCGATGAGGTTAGTAGGGCATAGGCCAAATTTTCCAGCTTGGTGTATTTCAACTCCGCCCCTTGGAGTACTTTGCTGATGAAGTATATTGAGTGTTGAGTCTTATCTTCTTCTCGGACAAGAACTGCCACCATGGCCTGTGTGGTCACCGCCAGGTATAGGTACAGAGGTTCTCCTTCTCTGGGTTTGCTGAGCACAGGTGGTTCTAAAAGTATCTTTTTGAAATGGTTGAACACTTCTTTACATGCCGGGGTCCACTCGAAGGCGATTCCTTTCTTCATTAGGTTGAAGAACGGGAGAGCCTTTTCTGTCGAGGCTCCGAGAAACTGAGATAGAGCCGTGAGCTTCCCAGTGAGTCACTGCACGTCTTTGACGCACCCTGGGCTTGTCATCTTGAGGATGGCTTCGCACTTGTCTGGGTCTCTACCCCCCGTTGCGTTATCATGAAGCCTAGGAACTTTCCAGCCTCCATGGCAAACGCACACTTGAATGGATTGAGCCTCATCTTGAATTTTCTTAGTGCTTTGAAGACAGCTTAGAGGTCGCCTATAAGGCTGTTTGGTTCTGCTATTTTTACCAAAATGTCGTCGACGTAAACCTCTACTGTCTTGCCGATGAGGTCATAGAAGACTTTGCTCATTAGTCTTTGGTAGGTGGCCCCTGCGTTCTTCAATCCAAAGGGCATTACCTTGTAGCAATAAGTGCCTCCTGGTGTTATGAACGCCATTTTGTTCTCATTTGGGTCAGTGCATTGGGATCTGGTTATAGCCGGAGTACGCATCCATGAAGATGAGGAAACGATACCCTGCCGCCGAGTCTACCAAGGTGTCGATGTTGGGGAGGGGAAAAGAGTCTTTAGGACATGCTTTGTTTAGGTCGGAATAGTCGACACACATCCTCCATCTTCCGCTGGCTTTTTTGACCAGGACGACGTTGGATAGCCACGTTGAGTACTCGAGCTCTTTGATGAACCTGGCTTCAAGTAGCCCGACTGTTTGTTTGGCGACCTCATTGGCCCTTTCTTGGGACATCTTTCTCCGCCGTTGTGCTACTGGCGTTGTGTTTGGTTTGACGGCTAGTCAGTGAGACATGACTTCGGGATCCAATCCCGGCATGTCTGATGGCGTCCATGCGAAGAGGTCGCCGTTTGCCCTTACGACCTCCATAAGGGGACCCTTGAGTTCATGGAGCAAATTTTTGTTTATGAAGGTGAACTACTCTACCGACTTCTCTATCTGGAACTTCTCCATGTCCCCTTTTGGTTCTGGTCTTGGCTTGTCTTCCATCCTTACATCTAGGTCTGTCAAGAACATGCCGACTGCCTTCTTAGACTCTTTCTTTAGGGAGAGACTAGCGTTGTCGCAGGCGATCGCCGCTTCTAGGTCTCCCTTAATGGAGCCAACAGTTTCTCTGTCCATCACGAACTTCATTATTAGGAATTTGGTACATATCACGGCTGAAAATTCGTTGATGGATTTTCTTCCAAGAATGATGTTGTAGGCTGTGGAGTCTCTGAGGACTACGAAATCCGCCATAATCGACCTCCTAGCGTCACCGGCTCCAAGGCAGATTGGGAGAGAGATCGTCCCGTCGGGCTTTATATAGTTATCGCCTAGCCCCATGACCCCGTGTTGGTGGCTCTTTAGGTTAGACTCCCTGAGTCCCATGGCGTCGAACACGTTCTTGAATAGGATGTTGGAGTCAACCCCATTATCGACGATGATTCGCCTGACCAACCCGGTCCCAACCATTGCCGTGATTACCATGGGGGGTTCAGGGAGGTCATAAAACCACTGATCTTCTAGACCGAAGGATATCATGGGGGGGGTCTTCTGCTTGAGGCGGTGGGACCTCCTATCGAGATAGAGAGGATCCAGATATCCTTCTTTGCTACTGACTTGGATTTTGGGGGGAGGGGTATCGCGCCCGACCACAACAATAACCACAAAAGTTGGGGGGTTGTCGGTATTCTCTGTGGGCTCTTGTCTTGCCTTGACAGCCCAGTTACGATCTTCTTCTGAGCGCTCCCGTTCCCTTCTCCTTGGTTCTCAGATAAGTCGGGAGAACTTACTCAACTTTCCTTCCCGGATGGCCTGTTCTAAAGCATCTTTGAGGTCGAAACAGTCTTGGGTCTTGTGACCGAAACCCTTGTGATAATCACAGTAGAGGCTTTTGTTGCCTCCCATTCTCTCTTTCAATGGTTTGGGTCTGGACAGGATTCCCTTGTCCGCAATTTGCTGATAGACTTCCACTATGGGCGCCGTGAATGGCGTGTACTTTGTGAACCTCCCCACCCGTGGGGGTTGTTTGTGTTGCTTGGCTGGGGTTCCGTCCCTGCAAGCTTCCTTATATTTGTTGACCTGGGGGGTCTGCCAAGCTGGTGGGTTCGGGAGCTGCCATTTATTGGCTACTACAACCTGACTGACTTCCTTATCATTGATGTATTCTTTGGCCACGCTTTGAATTTTCTGCATGGTCCATACAGGCTTAATTGTGAGGTGCTTTCTAAAGTTCTCGTTTAGTAGGTTGTTTGTTAGGCAAAGACTAGCAACCGAGTCCGTGAGGCCGTCAATTTTCAAGCATTCGTCGTTGAACCTGTCCTGAAACTTCCTGGTCAGTTCCCCAGGATTTTGGGTAACCCCTAGCAAGTTAATCGGATGTTTGGCCTTGGCTATGCGCATTGTGAATCGGGCTAGGAAGCTTTGGGAAATGTCTATGAAGGTCGTGATAGACCCTTATGGGAATGCGTTAAATCATCGGATTGCTGGACCGGCCAGCGTTACGGGAAATGCTTGGCACCTAATCGTGTTCCAAATTCATTCGTGCCTCAAAGGATGTGAGGTGCTCTTGGAGGTCCTTAGTCTAATCGTACCTCATGTCCGTTGGCTTGTCAAAATTTCTCGGAAGTCGAACCTTGAGGATTGAGGGGGTGGAAAGGGGTTGCTCCCATGATGACGGGTTCCAGCCGTTTCTTGGCCTTCCCTTTTCAGGACTTCTCGTGGGTCTCGGACCCACCTTGGGTAGGTCGGGAGGTCGCTTGTGTGTGTGCTTCATCTTTGCCTCTTGTTGGGCTCCTTTATCGGCTCTCATGTCTTCGGGAGGGGGAGCGAGTGCGGGTGCGGGATCGGCTAGCGTCGCCTCGGGATTAACTGACGTCTCCGGGGGAGCGGCTCCTCGCTGCCAACTCCCTTTCGAGGTTTTGCACTTTGTGCCTGAGTTCCTGCATGATCTTGGTGCTATCGGCTCCCGTCCCTCCAAAGGGATGTCTCTCGGGGGTCTTGGTGTAGATTGGTTGGTCTGGCTGAGCAGAGGATCGCGGGTGTTCAGCAACACGGGCCGTCGAACTTGCCCTACTCAGGTGGGCCCTTCCTCCTTCGCGAAGCTCCTTCGACGTGCGGAGTCACTCCATGTCTGCTCCAGGGTCCCCACAGACGGCGCCAATGTTCGTTACCTTGAGACCTCGGGTGCTCTACGGGTCGGGTGGTGATGGAAGGGTGAGTGGGCGAGACCCCGGGTAGACCTGGAATCGAAATCGCGATGCGCACGGAGATTTGTCGATGTCGGAGGTGAAGAGGACGAGGGGGTGGCCATCTGTAAGGACACTCCGACGATCAAGTCAGTGTCTGTACGAGGTAATAGCCAAATTAGGTAAGATGCGGCATACCTTGGGGGGAGAGCTGGCCTCTCCCCTTATATACTGTTGCGAGGCGGGCCCATAAGTGACCTAGCCTACTGGCTAGGAAGCTTCTATGAGCTGTCCTAGTCCACGTGGGAGGTGCAGGTCGTTCCGGTTCCCGGGTCGGGGGTTCGGGTGTTGCCCCGAGGATACCGACCCAACCGATTTGCTGGGCATAGTGACTCAAGCCGTGGTGGCAAGTTGCGTGGACTTCGGGTCGGGCGCGGGGGACCGACCTGTCGGGTTTTCCTATCATGATGGTTCAGGTTTGGACCGGGGGTGCGGTTCCCGACTCGCCGGGTCGTTGGGTCTGGACCATGTGTGTCCGTAACAGTTACCAAGAAATATTAATCAATCTAATAACTTTTGTAACGAAATAAGTTTATGAATTTGAAAATTTAGAAATCATTTCATAAAGTATGAAGTTTTAACAAGTAACAATGTTGATCATATTGTTTTGATTTCAAGAATAAATATGATACCAACAAATAAAATTATTCCTAGTAAATTTCAACAAAGACAAAGGTCCATAAGTATTGCTATTAATGAAAAATACAATTTTTTTTACAGATTTCCTAACTCAGCAAGTCGACGACTAATCCACCACGTATTTGATACTCTATTTATTAAGAGTTCGTTGCTAACTAATGGATTGTTATACACACAAGGCGAGATTCGAATTCCAAATACTTGCTTAAACGGATAAATAAGATGACCATTCAATCAATCCAAATTAATTAAAACAAATATTAATTATTTTTAATATTTTTAAATTATAAAATATTTATAATAATTATTATTATAAATATTTTTCATTTAAATTTTAATAAAAACTTTTTATTTAATTTTATGTATTATCCCATGCAAGACATGGAAACATATATTAGATATAATAAAAATGGTCTAATATATATATCTTTGACAACATATTAAATAAATATTTTTTATATACCGTAATATGTTAATGTATTTTTCTAAAATTTGTATCTTACTAAACAATGAATGTTGGATGTATTTTATCAAAGACATAAATACATGGGCAATCTATCTAATTAAATAAATTGAGTGAATCCTTTACCTAAATACACAAAATAGAATCTTGTTACGTGCATGTGCATTTCTACTATTATGTAAACCGTGGTTGCCAACCACGGTTTCTAATTTCTACGTAAACCGTGGCGGATTGAAACGGATTAGGAAGGGAAAAAAGCTAGGCATAAACCGTGGTAGCCTCCCACGGTTTATGAAGAAGATGCTTTGAACATAAACCCCCTAACTTCCCACGGTTTATGAAGAGAATGTCTTGAACGTAAATCCCCCTAGCTTCCCACGGTTTACATGTTAGGTAGTATAAATACATAAACAAACATATAAAAGTGATTCAATTAAACATATAAAATAAACGGACTTATTCAGATGAATTTAGTACACTAAACAAACATGTCGACATTCATTGACTTAACCAACCTTACATTACTCAAATTAAGAGTGCCTAATACAACTTAAACAACAACGACGACCCAATAAACGTAATGAGATCTAAGCATCCCCTCCAGCAGCATGTCTTCGCTGGTCACAGTTCCTCCACGTATGGCCAGGCTGACAGCATAGCCCACAGCGCTTCGGCCGGTTCTCCACAGACTGATCCATACTACCACAAATCCTGGTTGCCTTCGGACGACCTTCCTTTGCACGTCTCATGTTAGGATCAGGAATGATAGTTGGCCCAGCATACGGGGGCCATAGGCCTTCTGGGATAGGCGAAACAAAACCCTGCTTGTAAACGTTGAACACTTCACTCATACGATACACCTCGTGAACATATGACGCCCAATTAAGGCGCGAGTAGACGCAACATGCAATGGCGTGGCAACAAGGATAATGGAGCGCCTGAAAGTGGCCACAGTCGCAGGTGTGATCCTTAAGGGAAACTCTGTAGCTACCCAGCGAGAAGTTCCTGGTCGGTGTTGTCTCGGCCACGGTGTACTCCGATTGGTGCCTGTCGTATAACATCACGGTGAAGAACCTTGAGTCTCTTATGTTCTGATCAATAGCCTTGACCAATGCCTGACAAAATTCATGCCCAGATCCGAGTTGTGCCTCTGCTGTCTGTCCGCGGACCACAAATAGCTCAGCAAGCCTCCCGTAAGTTGACTTAACCAACGATGTGACCGGGAGGTTGCGAGTTCCCTTTAACACAGAGTTCACACATTCACTAATGTTGGTTGTCATGTGCCCAAACCGTCTACCACTATCCTCGTGTTGGGTCTATTTCTCGTATTCCATTCGGTTGGCCCAGTCACACATTGCCGGATTCTCAGTCCGCATGATGTCAAACCAGTAATAAAACTCTGCTTCAGTTTTTGCGTAGGTAGCATTCACCAACATCCTCCTTACATCCTTACCTTGGAAGGTAAGGGCAAAATTCGCAGCCGCATGACGAATACAGTACGCTCAAAAAGCACGTGGAGGCAGCCATCCAGTCTTAGGGGCCTCAAGTGCTGCCTTGATGCCATTATGTCTGTCAGAGATAACAAGGATACCCTCCCGTGGCGTCACATGCGCTCGTAGGTTGGACAAGAAGAATGACCATGACTCTGCGTTTTCTCCCTCCACAAGGGCGAAGGCTATCGGGAGGATGTTGGAGTTCCCATCCTGCGCTATCGCCAGTAGCAGCGTCCCTCCATACTTGCCATACAAGTGGGTACCATCAATACTCAAGAGGGGCTTGGAATGCCGGAATGCCTCGATACAGGGTGGAAATATCTAGAAAAGTCGATGAAAATACACCGTGGACTCATCAACCTCACCCCCAATGCGAACAGGAGAGGTCTTCAACACAAAAACTGTCCCAGGCATGGTTGACTGTACCCCTAGCATCCAACGTGGTAACTCCGCATACGACTCTTCCCAATCTCCATATATTTGTGCCACTGCCTTCTGCTTCACTATCCAAACCTTCCTGTAACTAGGCCTGAAATCGTAATCGGCTTCTGTAGCTTGTTACAATACCTTTACCATGACCGTAGCATCTTCCCTAACCAACGGAAGAATCCTCGCACAGATAACGTGGTAATCCAGCTGACGGTGATCACTGGAAATAGAGGTTGCCAAGTAAGTGAGTGGCCCGTTGTACCTCCTAACCTCCCAAGTGCCTTTTCGTGCACGCAGCGCTACGCGAATCAACCAAGTACAACCCTTGCCGAACTCCTTGCATTTTCTATGATACTTAAGATGATATGATTCGATGACTTTGTACTCAACACCTCGGCGGATGCTATAGTCCTTCACACTCAGCACAGCCTCATCTTTATTCTGAAATGATTGCCCAATCTGAAATTCTGTAGAAGAGCCCCCAACTGTAGGACCACCGTCCGCCTGTGGACCCAGAGCCTCCAAGTTTAGTATGGAGAAGTGTGGAAGGTACTGTTGAGTGCCAGAACTTGAAAGCCCATGCTGTGTATGTGGATTGGCACCTGTGTCATCATCGCTGTCCCCAATGATATCTACATGCTCCTGGTCAGAGTCATCATCACACATTGCATTCTCTACTCGATCAAGTTCTCCAAAGCTTTGCATATCAGGTAGCAAGCCACCATCGGTGCCCACCTCATACGCCTGCTCAAAGACCCCTGCATTCTCCAAAGGTACAGAACCAACAACCTCCGTTCGATCTAAATCAACCGCGAATGAAGGGGATGCTACCAGCGGAACGGATGATCTCACCGCAGGCATCAAACTAGACGCACCGCCCACGGCAGTCGAGTTATGAATTGGAGCTAATGCTCCAGAACTATCGACACCAACCTCCAACTTCGCGAACAACTCGTGTATTCTGACCTCTAGAAAACTCCTAACACAATGGAACAGAACCCTAATATCTTCATCAGCCGCTAGCACAAAGGTATCATACTTAACACCGGTCGAGACAACTGCGATGGGAATCTTGTAGAATAGCTTCTTCACCCACTTACTACCAAACACCCCAACCTTCTGCAAGATGTTGTTCTTCAAATCTGACAAAGTGCTTGATGAACTGATGAAAACACTTAGTGGTTCTCTGTCAGTGAACTTTACACCATATCTTTTGCTTTTTTGGATTTTCCCAAAGCAATGCACTAAGGCAAGAAAACTCTCTTCCTCACTTGCCATTGTGACAATGATCTCTTATGCAGCTTGAATCTCTCACACACATATATAGAATTTCACTCCTCATAAACCGTTGCAACTAACCAAGGTTTATGGCCATACGAACTCCTTCATAAACCATTGTTGGTCACAACGTTTTATGTACATTTTGCTGCCTTCATAAACTGTGGGAGGCTACTGGTGGACGAAATTGTGATCACTACAACTTCGCACAACTAACCAGCAAGTGTACTGCGTCGTCCAAGTAATAAACCTTACGCGAGTAAGGGTCGATCCCACAGAGATTGTTGGTATGAAGCAAGCTATGGTCACCTTGTAAATCTTAGTCAGGCAAACTCAAATGGGTATGGTGATATACGAATAAAACATAAAGATAAGGATAGAGATACTTATGCAATTCATTGGTGGGAATTTCAGATAAGCGTATGAAGGTGTTGTGTCCCTTCCGTCTCTCTGCTTTCCTAGTGTCTTCATCTAATCCTTCTTACTCCTTTCCATGGCAAGCTGTATGCAAGGGTTTCACCGTTGTCAGTGGCTACCTCCCATCCTCTCAGTGGAAATGTTCAACGCACCCTGTCACGGCACGGCTATCCATCTGTCGGTTCTCAATCAGGCCGGAATAGAATCCAGTGATTCTTTTGCGTCTGTCACTAACGCCCCGCCTTCAGGAGTTTGAAGCTCGTCACAGTCATTCAATCATTGAATCCTACTCAGAATACCACAGACAAGGTTTAGACCTTCCGGATTCTCTTGAATGCCGCCATCAGTTCTAGCTTATGCCACGAAGATTCCGGTTAAAGAATCCAAGAGATATCCACCCAATCTAAGGTAGAACGGAGGTGGTTGTCAGGCACACGTTCATAGGTGAGAATGATGATGAGTGTCACGGATCATCACATTCATCAAGTTGAAGAACAAGTGATATCTTAGAACAAGAACAAGCGGAATTGAATAGAAGAACAATAGTAATTGCATTAATACTCGAGGTACAGCAGAGCTCCACACCTTAATCTATGGTGTGTAGAAACTCCACCGTTGAAAATACATAAGAACAAGGTCTAGGCATAGCCGTGAGGCCAGCCTCCCAATGATCAAAAGATCTAAAGAAAAAGGTTCCAAAGATCCGAAGATTGAAATACAATAGTAAAAGGTCCTATATATAGAGAACTAGTAGCCTAGGGTTTACAGAGATGAGTGAATGACATAAAAATCCACTTCCGGGCCCACTTGGTGTGTGCTTGGGCTGAGCATTGATGCATTTTCGTGTAGAGACTCTTCTTGGAGTTAAACGCCTGCTTTTATGCCAGTTTGGGCGTTTAACTCCCATCCTTGTGCCAGTTCCGGTGTTTAACGCTGGGAATTCTGAGGGTGACTTTGAACGCCGGTTTGGGCCATCAAATCTTGGGCAAAGTATGGACTATCATATATTGCTGGAAAGCCCGGGATGTCTACTTTCCAACGCCGTTGAGAGCGCGCCAATTGGGCTTCTGTAGCTCCAGAAAATTTACTTCGAGTGCAGGGAGGTCAGAATCCAACAGCATCTGCAGTCCTTTTCAGCCTCTGAATCAGATTTTTGCTTAGGTCCCTCAATTTCAGCCAGAAAATACCTGAAATCACAGAAAAACACACAAACTCATAGTAAAGTCCAGAAAAGTGAATTTTAACTAAAAACTAATAAAAATATACTAAAGCCTAACTAGATCATACTAAAAACATACTAAAAACAGTGCCAAAAAGCGTACAAATTATCCGCTCATCACAACACCAAACTTAAATTGTTGCTTGTCCTCAAGCAACTAAAAATCAAATAAGATAAAAAGAAGAGAATATGCAATGAATTCCAAAAACATCTATGAAGATCAGTATTAATTAGATGAGCGGGGCTTTTAGCTTTTTGCCTCTGAACAGTTTTGGCATCTCACTCTATCCTTTGAAATTCAGAATGATTGGCTTCTATAGGAACTCAGAATCCAGATAGTGTCATTGATTCTCTTAGTTAAGTATGATGATTCTTGAACACAACTACTTATTGAGTCTTGGCCGTGGCCCAAAGCACTCTGTCTTCCAGTATTACCACCGGATACATACATGCCACAGACACATAATTGAGTGAACCTTTTCAGATTGTGACTCAGCTTTGCTAGGGTCCCCAATTAGAGGTGTCCAGGGTTCTTAAGCACACTCTTTTTGCCTTGGATCACAACTTTATTTCTTTCTTTTTCTTTCTTTTTCTCTTTCTTTTTCTTTCTCTTTTTTTTTCGAAATTTTTTTTGTATTCACTGCTTTTTCTTGCTTCAAGAATCATTTTTATGATTTTTTTCAGATCCTCAGTAACATGTCTCCTTTTTCATCATTCTTTCAAGAGCCAACATTCATGAACCACAAATTCAAAAGACATATGCACTGTTTAAGCATACATTCAGAAAACAAAAGTATTGCCACCACATCAAAATAATTAAACTGTTATAAAATTCAAAATTCATGCAATTCTTCTCTTTTTTAATTAAGAACATTTATCATTTAAGAAAGGTGACGGATTCATAGGACATTCATAACTTTAAGGCATAGACACTAAGACACTAATGATCACAAGACACAAACATAGCTAAACATAAGCATAATTTTCAAAAAACAGAAAAATAAAGAACAAGGAAATTAAAGAACGGGTCCACCTTAGTGATGGCGGCTTGTTCTTCCTCTTGAAGATCCTATGGAGTGCTTGAGCTCCTCAATGTCTCTTCCTTGTCTTTATTGCTCCTCTCTCATGATTCTTTGATCTTCTCTAATTTCATGGAGGAGGATGGAATGTTCTTGGTGCTCCACCCTTAGTTGTCCCATATTGGAACTCAATTCTCCTAGGGAGGTGTTTAGTTGCTCCCAATAGTTTTGTGGAGAAAAGTGCATCCCTTGAGGTATCTCGGGGATTTGATGATGAGAGGGATCTCTTGTTTGCTCCATCCTCTTCTTAGTGATGGGCTTGTCCTCATCAATGGGGATGTCTCCCTCTATGTCAACTCCAACTGAATAATAGAGGTGACAAATGAGATGAGGAAAGGCTAACCTTGCCAAGGTAGAAGACTTGTCCGCCACCTTATAAAGTTCTTGGGATATCACCTCATGAACTTCTATTTCTTCTCCAATCATGATGCTATGAATCATGATAGCCCAGTCTATAGTAACTTCAGACCGGTTGCTAGTTGGAATGATTGAGCGTTAGATAAACTCCAACCATCCTCTAGCCACGGGTTTGAGGTCATGCCTTTTCAATTGAACCGGCTTTCCTCTTGAATCTCTCTTCCATTGGGCGCCCTCTTCACAAATTCATGTGAGGACTTGGTCCAACCTTTGATCAAAGTTGACCCTTCTAGTGTAAGGATGTTCATCTCCTTGCATCATGGGCAAGTTGAATGCCAACCTTACATTTTCCGGACTAAAATCCAAGTATTTCCCCCGAACCATTGTAAGCCAATTCTTTGGGTCCGGGTTCACACTTTGATCATGGTTCTTGGTGATCCATGCATTGGCATAGAACTCTTGAACCATTAAGATTCCGACTTGTTGAATGGGGTTGGTAAGAACTTCCCAACCTCTTCTTTGAATCTCATGTCGGATCTCCGGATATTCACTCTTTTTGAGTTTGAAAGGGACCTCGGGGATCACCTTCTTCAAGGCCACAACTTCATAGAAGTGGTCTTGATGCACCCTTGAGATGAATCTCTCCATCTCCCATGACTCGGAGGTGGAAGCTTTTGCCTTCCCTTTCCTCTTTCTAGAGGTTTCTCCGGCCTTGGATGCCATAAATGGTTATGGAAAAATAAAAAGCAATGCTTTTACCACACCAAACTTAAAAGGTTTGCTCGTCCTCGAGCAAAAGAAGAAAGAAGAGAGTAGAAGAAGAAGAAATAAAGGAGAGGGAGATGGCTTTGTGATTCGGCCAAAGGGGGAGAAGTAGTGTTTAGGTTGTGTGAAAATGAGGGAGTGAAGATGGGTTTATATAGGGGTGGGGGTGTGTATGGTTCGGCTATGGGAGGGTGGGTTTTGGGAGGTAAAGTTGTTTGAATTTGAATGGTGAGGTAGATGGGGTTTTATGAAGGATGGATGTGAGTGGTGAAGAGAAAGATGGGATTTGATAGGTGAAGGGTTTTTGGGGAAGAGGAGTTGAGGTGATTGGTGAATGGGTGAAGAAGAGAGAGAGTGGTGGGGAAGGTGGGGATCCTGTGGGGTCCACAGATCCTGAGGTGTCAAGGAAAAGTCATCCCTGCACTAAGTGGCGAGCAAAATTGCTCTTTGTGCCAATTCTGGCGTTAAACGCCGGGCTGGTGCCCATTTCTGGCATTTAACGCCGACTTCTTGCCCTTTTCTGGCGTTTAACGCCAGTCTGGTGCCCCTTTCTGGCGTTAAACGCCCAGAATGGTGCCAGACTGGGCGTTAAACGCCCATCTGCTAGCCTTACTGGCGTTTAAACGCCAGCTAAGTCTCCTCCAGGGTGTGCTGTTTTTCTTTCTGTTTTTCTTTCTGTTTTTGCTTTTTCAATTGATTTTGTGGCTTCTCATGATCATCAACCTACAGAAAACATAAAATAACAAAGGAAAAATAGATAAAATATAACATTGGGTTGCCTCCCAACAAGCGCTTCTTTAATGTCAGTAGCTTGACAGTGGGCTCTCATGGAGCCTCACAGATGCTCAGAGCAATGTTGGAACCTCCCAACACCAAACTTAGAGTTTGAATGTGGGGGTTCAACACCAAACTTAGAAGTTGGTTGTGGCCTCCCAACACCAAACTTAGAGTTTGACTGTGGGGGCTCTGTTTGGCTCTGTTTTGAGAGAAGCTCTTCGTGCTTCCTCTCCATGGTGATAGAGGGATATCCTTGAGCCTTAAACACAAAGGATTCTTCATTCACTTGAATGATCAATTCTCCTCTATCAACATCAATCACAGCCTTTGCTGTGGCTAGGAAGGGTCTGCCAAGGATGATGGATTCATCCATGCACTTCCCAGTCTCTAGGACTATGAAATCAGCAGGGATGTAATGGTCTTCAACTTTTACCAGAACATCCTCTACAAGTCCATAAGCTTGTTTTCTTGAGTTGTCTACCATCTCTAGTGAGATTTTTACAGCTTTCACCTCAAAGATCCCTAGCTTCTCCATTACAGAGAGAGGCATGAGGTTTACACTTGACCCTAAGTCACACAAGGCCTTCTTGAAGGTCATGGTGCCTATGGTACAAGGTATTGAAAACTTCCCAGGATCTTGTCTCTTTTGAGGTAATTTCTGCCTAGACAAGTCATCCAGTTCTTTGGTGAGCAAAGGGGGTTCATCCTCCCAAGTCTCATTACCAAATAACTTGTCATTTAGCTTCATGATTGCTCCAAGGTATTTGGCAACTTGCTCTTCAGTGACATACTCATCCTCTTCAGAGGAAGAATACTCATCAGAGCTCATGAATGGCAGAAGTAAGTCCAATGGAATCTCTATGGTCTCATTTTGAGCCTCAAATTCCTAGGGTTCCTCATTGGGGAACTCATTGGAAGTCAGTGGACGTCCATTGAGGTCTTCCTCAGTGGTGTTCATTGCCTCTTCCTCCTCTCCTAATTCGGCCATGTTGATGGCTTTGCACTCTCCCTTTGGATTTTCTTCTGTATTGCTTGGAAGAGTACTAGGAGGGAGTTCAGTAATTTTCTTACTCAGCTGACCCACTTGTGCCTCCAAATTTCTAATGGAGGACCTTGTTTCAGTCAAGAAATTTTGAGTGGTTTTGATTAGATCAGAGACCATGGTTGCTAAGTCAGAGGTATTCTGCTTAGAACTCTCTGTCTGTTGCTGAGAAGATGATGGAAAAGGATTGCCATTGCTAAACCTGTTTCTTCCACCATTATTGTTGTTGAAACCTTGTTGAGGTCTCTGTTGATCCTTCCATGAGAGATTTGGATGATTTCTCCATGAAGGATTATAGGTGTTTCCATAGGGTTCTCCCATGTAATTCACCTCTTCCATTGAAGGGTTCTCAGGATCATAAGCTTCTTCTTCAGATGAAGCTTCCTTAGTACTGCTTGGTGCACTTTGCATTCCAGACCGACTTTGAGAAATCATATTGACTTGTTGAGTCAATATTTTGTTCTGAGCCAATATGGCATTCAGAGTATCAATCTCAAGAACTTCTTTCTTCTGATTAGTCCCATTGTTCACAGGATTCCTTTCAGAAGTGTACATGAATTGGTTATTTGCAACCTTTTAAATCAGCTCTTGAGCTTCTGTAGGCGTCTTCTTCAGATGAAGAGATCCTCCAGCAGAGCTATCCAATGACATCTTGGACAGTTCAGACAGACCATCATAGAAAATACCTATGATGCTCCATTCAGAAAGCATATCAGAGGGACACTTTCTGATTAATTGTTTGTATCTTTCTCAAGCTTCATAGAGGGATTCTCCTTCCTTCTGTCTGAAGGTTTGGACTTCCACTCTAAGCTTACTCAATTTTTGAGGTGGAAAGAACTTTGCCAAGAAGGCATTGACTAGCTTTTCCCAAGAGTTCAGGCTTTCTTTAGGTTGTGAGTCCAACCATATCCTAGCTCTGTCTCTTACAGCAAAAGGGAATAGCATAAGTCTGTAGACCTCAGGGTCAACCCCATTAGTCTTGACAGTGTCACAGATTTGCAAGAACTCAGCTAAGAACTGATAAGATCTTCCAATGGAAGTCCATGGAACTTGCAATTCTGTTGCATTAGAGAAACTAATTGAGGCTTAAGCTCAAAGTTGTTTGCTCCAATGGCAGGGATAGAGATGCTTCTCCCATAGAAGTCGGGAGTAGGTGCAGTAAAGTCACCCAGCACCTTCCTTGCATTGTTGGCATTGTTGTTGTTCTCGGCTGCCATGGGTTCTTCTTCTTTGAAGATTTCTGTTAGGTCCTCTACAGAGAATTGTGCCTTAGCTTCTCTTAGCTTTCACTTCAAGGTCCTTTCAGGTTCAGCATCAGCCTCAACAAGAATGCTTTTGTCTTTGCTCCTGCTCATATGAAAGAGAAGAAAACAAGGAAATATGGAATCCTCTATGTCACAGTATAGAGATTCCTTGAGGTGTCAGATGAGAAGAAAAATAGAAGGCAGAAGTAGAAAATTCGAACTTATCAAAGAAGATGGAGTTCGAATTGTGCATAGTGTTAGTCCATAAATAGAAGGATGTGAGAAGAGGGGAAGAAATTTTCGAAAATTAAGTAAAAGATTTTGAAAACATTTTGAAAAACACTAATTGATTTTCGAAAAATAAAAGTGGGAAAGAAATCAAGTGATTTTTGAAAAAGATTTTGAAATTAGAAATAAAAAAGATTTGATTTTGAAAATTAATGACTTGGCTAACAAGAAAAGATATGATTCAAACATTAAACATTTCTCAACAGAAAAGGCAACATACTTGAAATGTTAAATCAAATCATTAATTGATAGGAAGTATTTTTGAAAATAGAAAGAAATTGATTTTGAAAAAGATTTGATTGAAAAGATTTGATTTGAAAAAGATTTGATTTTGAAAAGATTTTGAAAACTAAAAAAAATTTGATTTGAAAACAAAATCTTCCCTCTTGTGCCATCCTGGCGTTAAACGCCCAGAATGATGCACATTCTGGCGTTTAACGCCCAAACCACTACCCTTTTGGGCGTTAAACACCCAGCCAGGCACCCTGGCTGGCGTTTAAACGCCAGTTTGCCTTCCTTACTGGGCGTTTTGAATGCCCAGCTTTTTCTGTGTAATTCCTCTGCTGTATGTTCTGAATCTTCAGTCCTCTGTATTATTGACTTGAAAAGACACAAATTAAAAATATTTTTGGATTTTTAATAATAAGGAATAATCAAAATGTAACTAAAATCAAATAACAATACATGCAAGACACCAAACTTAGCAGTTTGTATACTACTGACACTAACAAAATGAGAATGCATATGAGACACTTAAACACTCAAGTCAAGAGAATTTAAAAATTAGAGCAATGAAATCATCAAGAACAACTTGAAGATTAATGAAAACACATGCATGAATGCAAGAAGAACAGAAACATGCAATTGACACCAAACTTAACATGAGACTCTAGACTCAAACGACAAATATATTTTTGGATTTTATGATTTTGTAATTTTTTTTGTGCTTTTTCGAAAATTAAGTGAAAAAAGAAAATAAAGGTATCAAAATTCTTAATGAGAATTCCGGGAATCATGCAATGTTAGTCTAAAACTTTAGTCTAAGGAAATTAGACATGGCTGAACAAGCTTCAGCAGGACATTGCATTCAAGAGCTAAATTGATGAAAATCAATCAGCTTTGGTGATGATAAGAACATCACCTTGAAACACTAGAATTCATTCTTAAGAACTCTGAAGAAAAATACCTAATCTAAGCAACAAGATGAACCGTTAGTTGTCCATACTCGAACAATCCCTAGCAACGGCGCCAAAAACTTGGTGGACGAAATTGTGATCACTACAACTTCACACAACTAACCAGCAAGTGTACTGCGTCGTCCAAGTAATAAACCTTACGCGAGTAAGGGTCGATCCCACAGAGATTGTTGGTATGAAGCAAGCTATGGTCACCTTGTAAATCTTAGTCAGGCAAACTCAAATGGGTATGGTGATATACGAATAAAACATAAAGATAAGGATAGAGATACTTATGCAATTCATTGGTGGGAATTTCAGATAAGCGTATGAAGGTGCTGTGTCCCTTCCGTCTCTCTGCTTTCCTACTGTCTTCATCTAATCCTTCTTACTCCTTTCCATGGCAAGCTGTATGCAAGGGTTTCACCGTTGTCAATGGCTACCTCCCATCTTCTTAGTGGAAATGTTCAACGCACCCTGTCACGGCACGGCTATCCATCTGTCGGTTCTCAATCAGGCCGGAATAGAATCCAGTGATTCTTTTGCGTCTGTCACTAACGCCCCGCCTTCAGGAGTTTGAAGCTCATCACAGTCATTCAATCATTGAATCCTACTCAGAATACCACAGACAAGGTTTAGACCTTCCGGATTCTCTTGAATGCCGCCATCAGTTCTAGCTTATGCCATGAAGATTCCGGTTAAAGAATCCAAGAGATATCCACCCAATCTAAGGTAGAACGGAGGTGGTTGTCAGGCACACATTCATAGGTGAGAATGATGATGAGTGTCACGGATCATCACATTCATCAAGTTGAAGAACAAGTGATATCTTAGAACAAGAACAAGCGGAATTGAATAGAAGAACAATAGTAATTGCATTAATACTCGAGGTACAGCAGAGCTCCACACCTTAATCTATAGTGTGTAGAAACTCCACCGTTGAAAATACATAAGAACAAGGTCTAGGCATGGCCGTGAGGCCAGCCTCCCAATGATCAAAAGATCTAAAGAAAAAGGTTCCAAAGATCCGAAGATTGAAATACAATAGTAAAAGGTCCTATATATAGAGAACTAGTAGCCTAGGGTTTACAGAGATGAGTGAATGACATAAAAATCCACTTCCGGGCCCACTTGGTGTGTGCTTGGGCTGAGCATTGATGCATTTTCGTGTAGAGACTCTTCTTGGAGTTAAACGCCAACTTTTATGCCAGTTTGGGCGTTTAACTCCCATCCTTGTGCCAGTTCCGGCGTTTAACGCTGGGAATTCTGAGGGTGATTTTGAACGCCGGTTTGGGCCATCAAATCTTTGGCAAAGTATGGACTATCATATATTGCTGGAAAGCCCAGGATGTCTACTTTCCAACGCTGTTGAGAGCGCGCCAATTGGGCTTCTGTAGCTCCAGAAAATCCACTTTGAGTGCAGGGAGGTCAGAATCCAACAACATCTGCAGTCCTTTTCAGCCTCTGAATCAGATTTTTGCTCAGGTCCCTCAATTTCAGCCAGAAAATACCTGAAATCACAGAAAAACACACAAACTCATAGTAAAGTCCAGAAAAGTGAATTTTAACTAAAAACTAATACAAATATACTAAAAACTAACTAGATCATACTAAAAACATACTAAAAACAGTGCCAAAAAGCGTACAAATTATCCGCTCATCAGCTACCACGGTTTATGCCTAGCTTTTTTTCCTTCCTAATCCGTTGTAATCAGCCACGATTTATGCTTAATGTGTTCCAACCATAATCCGTCCCTGGTAGCCACGGTTTATGTAGAAATTAGAAACCGTGGTTGGCTACCATGGTTTACATAACAATAAAAATGCACATGCACGTAACAAGTTTCTATTTTGTGTATTTAGGTAAAGGATTCACTCAATTTATTTAATTAGGTACATTGCCCTAAATACATTGACAAGTTTCTAGTGGTCTTTTAGACAAAAAACTAACATAATTACAGGCAAATATATTGAGTCACATTGAATACGAATATTATGTATTTCTAAAAATTGATGAGACACAAATATTTTAAATTATATTTTAAAACGATTTTACTGTTAATATTTTTTTCAAAATTCCAAACCCGTCTTAAAAATTACCTTTTTTTTTTCGTTCTCCATTTTCTTTTTACCTTATTGTCTTAGTTTTCCCTTTCTCTCACAAATATTTTTTGAGTAAATGTCCAAAATGGTCCCTAAATTTCAAATTGCTATTCAATTTAGTCCTCGACTTTTTAAAATGACCAATTAAATCCCTAAAATTCGAAAAAGTGCATCTCCGTTAGTTCCTTGTAGAAGTGTCGTCTAAACGTTGATGATGTGGCATTCCAGCTGTATGCTGAGGTGTACCAAACTTGAATTTGATTCAAATTGGTACTTAAAATTGCTTAATAATATCCAAATTAGTCCATTTTCAATTATAAAATCCTACTCTCCAAATTATTGTCTTCTCTTCTTCGATCTCTCTGCTGTCTTTTTCTCTTCTTCGACCTCTCCACTATCTTCCAGTTCATCTTATTTTCTCGTCTGCATGAGTGATGATGGTGGTGGGGAGAGAAGTCAAAGTAGCTCAAGTAGAAACAACTCTATAGGGAGACCTTATGACAGCAAAAGAATGTTCAACAGGGGAGGTAAGAACGCCATTTTCTGTAATTGCAGACTTCGGATGGTGATGAAGTACACAACGAGGACAGAGAATCCTGGTAGACTATTTTATGGTTGTCCAAACTATGAGGTAAGGTTATGCCTCTAAAGAATTTGTTAAGATAGTTTCACTTTGAGTTTGAATTCACCTGCGTTTTTTACTTTGCAGTATGGAATAGATTGTAATTTTTTCTGTTGGGTTAATGTAGGTAAAGAACCAGTTTGTGTAACACCTATTTCACAAAAAAATTTGCATGAGTTTAATTGGAAGATGACAAACTTAGAAAGTGATGTTAAGACCTTGAAGATGATGACAATGGTTACCTTCTTAAAAGTGGAAAATATATTTTAACTTAATGGACGAACCTGCAAGGATACATATAATTTAAATCTGTATCGAACTTAAAATTAACCCAACCACATTAACTTACAATTAAAATAGTTTTTAGGTAAGTGTACTGATGTTGTAGTCCAGGATGAATGTGAACTGGAAGTTAGTGGAGAGGACGAAAAAGAGAATAAGACAGTAGACAGATCGAAGAAGAGAAGACAATAATTTAGGGATTATGGTTTTATAATTGAAAATGGACTAATTTGGACATTATTAAGCAATTTTAGGTACCAATTTGAATCAAATTCAAGTTTAGCACACATCAGCCATAGTTGTAAAAACCGGACCGAACCGGCTGGTTCGACCAAAAAATCGGCGAACCGGACCTTGTACTGGTCCGATTTGGTATATTGACCGCTTAAGGAAAGGGACCGGTGCAGTCAACCGGTACAAACCGATCAAAACCGACACGGATCAGAACCGAACCGGTGCAGTCAACGGTCAACCTGCGTGCCGATGACGTCATACTGACGTCAGCATGCGGGTTGAGAAATTTGGAAAAATGTATTGCAGTGAGTAGGAGTCGAACTTGGGTCTTTTGAATTGAAGACCAAGTTGACAACCACTGCATTAAACCGTTTCTTTAGTATTGCTAATGCTTTTTATAATATATATTTTAATTTTTTATAACTAATACATATATATATATACATGAAAATACTTAACTCAATATTTTTTAAATTAATTTTTTTTAATTGAAGTACAAATTAATTAATTTTAAAATAAAAAATAATAATAAATATAAAAATAAAATAAAAATTATTTATTCTTAGAAAAAAATAATATATATAATTATTTAATTATATAAAAATATTTAGATCTTGAAATTATTCTTTGGATATAATTCATAGATTATTATTCTTATTGTGTCTAATAAAGATACTATATAGTAGTATAAACTAATTATATGTCTATTTTTGTATTAGTTATTTATAGAATTCAACTTAATTATTCTTAAAATGTTAGTAAAAATATGTATTTTTCAAAACTTAATTTTAGGTTTTTGACTATTTTTATTTTTTATTTGCATAGTACCGAGTCAACCGGTTCAACCAGTGACCCACCGGTTGAACCAATGACCCAGTGACCCAGTGACTTGATCGGTTCGATTACCGGTTCGGTTCTGACAACTATGACATCAGCATACAGCTGGAATGTCACATCATCAACGTTTAAACGACACTTTTGTAACGGACTAACGGGGATGCACTTTTTCGAATTTTAGGGATTTAATTGGTCATTTTAAAAAGTCAAGGAATAAATTGAATAACAATTTGAAATTCAAGGACCATTTTAAACATTTACTCAATCTTTTTTATATAATAAATTCTATCCAATTATCTCTATTTTAAAAGATAAATTATCTCTTATTACATATTACAATATCATTAATTAAAATAAATTAATTTATCATAGTTAAATTTAACCTTTTATTTAATCTAAATTTTAATAACCCAATTAATTAACTATAGTATAATTTTCTTTGTAATTTATAAAAATCATACAAAATCTCATTTTGTAATTTATTTTTTTTTAAATAACATATTTATTAACTATTTCTAACAAAAATAATTCAAAAGATAAAAGAACAAATATAAAAAAAAAATCAAAAGACATTAAAAATTCCTAAAACACTATATCTTGATAATTCTCTCTTGTTTCTTTCATATTTTTCAAAAACCTTTTTTATATATAATATATTTGGTAGTTACTAAAAAAATTTTCATTACACTAAAATTTATTTTCAATTTATAGTTCAATTAAAATCGTGCATGTTGATAAATTTATTGAATAAATAAACTGAGATATATATAAACATGTAAAATAAAAAAATTTGAAATAACACATTTTATAAAATAAATCCCCTTAATTTCATCCACTTGAATTTAAATTTCAAATTGTGTGTAAATTACATATTTTTTATCTCCTAATTTGTTTTCTTGTTGTCAACAACCCGAATTTAACGTTTTTCCTCCCAAATTATCTTCATCTTTGTACGAAAAAATTCTTGTAGGACGAATGAAATTTTTTAAGAAGTAACATAGAATTATCAAGCGAAAGTGTTATAAATTTTTTTTTATGTCTTGATTTTTTTTATCTATTTATTTTATTTTTAAGTTTTTTTGGTTGAAATAATTAATAAAATTGTAGTTTAAAAAGAATATAAAATAAAATAAAACTTCTTTAATGATTTTTATAAATTCAAAAAAGAATTATATTATAGTTTATTGGTTAAGTTATCAAAATTTAAATTAGGTAAATGGTTAACTTTAATTATGATATGTCAACCTATTTTAACCAATAATACTATGACATGTAACAAGAAATGTAATTATGAACATAATAATTACGATTGGAATGAATAGAAGAAGAAAATAGAAAAAAGAGAATAAAATAAGACAACATAGTAATAATAATGATAAGAGAAAGGATATTGTATAATATGATGAGATAATATAATTAAAATAAAAATTAATAATTTTAAAAAATAATAAAATTAAAGATAATTAAAGAGGTTTAAAATAAGATTAAAAAATATATTTTTTTATTTATTAGAATATAGATGAAGATAAAGAATGTTTTGGATATAAATTTTTAAATTTGTTTCTAATTAAATAAGATTGAAAAATAAATAAATTTAATAATATTTATAAATAATTAATCTTTAAATAATATTAATAAATTTTTATATTAATTTGGTTACATATAATAACAAATTAATATTTTTTTAATCTTATTTTTTAATTTAAATTTATTTATTTTAATATTTTATATGTTAAATAATTTAAAATATTTTATTTTCTTATAATTTATTTTTAATTATTATTAAAATTATAATTTTAAAATAAAAATAGAAAATTAATTTTTAAATTCAATAAAAAAACGGTTCAACAGCCACTATAGTTCAACAGCCACTATAGTACCTCATGAGCCGTTAGTTTGTGATAAGTTCGAAAACAATTTTTTTCTTCGTTATTATTAATCAAGTTTTAAAGGAAGAGACAATGAAGGAGTTTTGAAGTTTCCCTATTTATAATTTTACGATAGTTTTTATAGATGTTTCGTCTCTGGTTTTTTTCCTTTTTATTTTGGTCAAGATAATTTCATAAATAAAGACAATAGATAAGATTTAAAGATATAAATTCTATTCACAGTTTTCAGTACCAGAGACGGATCCAAAATGAGCATACGTCTTCTCCCTTAGCCTTTTTGAATAAAATAATAACAATTTTAAGTATATACAGTTATTATATATTAACCAATATGGGTTGAATTCCGCTTTATCCAATAAAGGTTTTTGGACTCGCTCACAGAAAAATATAAACTAATTAAAAAAATAGTTAACTTTTATATTTTATTGAATCCAAAACAAAAAAAAAAGTTGTAAGAACTAAGATAATATTTTTATACGACAAATATTTATTAAAAAATATTAATCATAATTGTATATATTACTAAATATATAATATTATATTTTATTATACAATATTTTAATTTTTTATTTTTCTTTTACTAAATTCTTGGATCCGTCTCTAGTTTCATTTATATTAAAATTTAAAAGTTGTCAAAATTCTTAAAACAATCTAAATTTAAAAGAAGATTGAGATTACTGTAAAAAAATTTTTCAATGTTTCTTATAGAAACTAAATATTAAAATAATTTTTTTTTAAAGTATTGTATTTTTGCTTTGGCAAGTTGAACTAAATTAATTTGGGCAGCTAAGGAGGAACGGCGCGCAAGGGAACTGATGGAAATGATCTCCGGGTCGGGTGGGTCATGGGTGATTCGTATGTTTGTTGTGCTTTGGGCCTTGTAGGCCTGGCACCGTCCAAAGAAAAAAATAAATTAAATTAACTAATTGCTTCAATAGTTGACTACTGACTAGTGAGATAAGGAAAGAGGAGCGGAGTTTGAATTTCAAAAGAAAAGTATCCGTTGGGCAACGACTCAATCAATAACAATCTCATTTGAAATTGAAATTGAAGGTTGCACGGGTTATATATTAATATTAACAAACTGGATTGAGATTTGAATACAATCACCATCACCATTCCCCGAGCGAAGAGAGAGAGAGACAGAGGTAATGGAGAAAATGACAGGAGCAGGAGGCGGAGGAGGGGCAACAGTAGTGTTGTCGGCGAAGGAGGCGTTCGAGAAACTGGAGAAGGTTGGAGAAGGGACGTACGGGAAGGTGTACAGAGCGAGGGACAAGGCCACCGGCAAGATCGTGGCCCTCAAGAAGACTCGTCTCCACGAGGACGAAGAGGGCGTCCCTCCCACCACTCTCCGCGAGGTCTCCATCCTACGCATGCTCTCCCGCGATCCCCATGTTGTCAGGTATACCGTTCACATTCCTTTCGATTTGAACAAGATTAGATTAGGGTTTTAAATTTCATCCCATTTCCCTTCCCCCTGTATCACACAGGTTAATGGATGTCAAACAAGGTCAGAACAAGGAAGGCAAGACCGTGCTCTACCTGGTATTCGAGTACATGGACACCGATCTCAAGAAATTCATTCGCTCTTTCCGTCAGACTGGTCAATTCATCCCACCCAAAACCGTCAAAGTAATTCTCTCTCCTTCGATTTTCAAATCAAGATTAGGAAAGGTTCCTTGTTCTTAGGGTTTGTTTAAATTGACACTCTGCTTTGCATTTTTTTGTTCTAGAGCTTGATGTACCAACTCTGTAAGGGCGTTGCTTTCTGCCACGGACATGGAATCTTGCACAGGTATTCATTCCATCGCTTTCTCTCACATCACATGTAGTCATAGTTTCATAGTTACTCACGCACTTTACTTATCTCCTCAAAATTGGATCTTTATTTTTATCAAGGGACTTGAAGCCTCACAATCTCTTGATGGACCGAACAACAATGATGCTCAAAATAGCTGATCTTGGACTCGCTCGTGCTTTTACTGTGCCAATTAAGAAATACACCCACGAGGTTAGACCATAGATAGATTTTGTGTTAATTCGCGTTCTTTTTTCTCTCCTTTCTAGCATCGGCATTACTTGTGTGTCATTTCTCTATTTTCAGATACTAACCTTGTGGTATAGAGCTCCCGAAGTCCTTCTGGGTGCTACCCATTACTCAATGGCGGTGGATATGTGGTCCGTTGGCTGCATATTTGGTAAGGACCTTGTTTCTTCAACCAAGTTCTATTGCCTTGTTCATGTTGGCTAGTACATCTAAATTCATGTTTTATCTCATCTCCTTCGATGTAGCTGAACTTGTCGCTAAGCAAGCCCTTTTCCCTGGTGATTCGGAACTGCAACAACTCCTCCACATATTCAGGTGATTCATTTAGCAAGAATATCTCATATGCTTCGTTGATTCAATATGCACTTTGTATATCAATAAGTGGGTAACTTGGTGTTCTTTCTCCAGGCTATTGGGTACCCCTAATGAAGAGGTGTGGCCAGGCGTTAGTAAACTAATGAACTGGCATGAGTACCCTCAGTGGACCCCTCAAGAGCTGTACATGGCTGTTCCAACCTTGGATGATCAAGGAGTCGATCTACTATCTGTAAGAAATACCTTGCCCTGATCAATTCTATTGTTGACATGACTTTATTGTTCATAATTTCTCTGGGCATTTTCAGCAAATGCTGCAATACGAGCCTTCCAAGCGGATTTCTGCAAAGAAAGCTATGGAACACCCTTACTTCCAGGACCTGGATAAGACCAATCTCTAGGAAATAACGTCATCGACTCTTTTGGATGTAGCGAGTACTTTGCTTCCCTCGAGCGCATGATAAAAAACAGTTTCGGGTGCTTTTGCTCTGTTGTTATATTCGATGAACAAACGCAACTCTTTGGATGTGAGAATTCATCGTTACCGTGCTTTGCTTCCCTCGAGCGCATATAATATTCTGTTTTAGGACGATTTGCTTTTTTGCCTTTTTTTTTCAAATTCGAGAATTATGAATGTTTGTAATTTTTATTTTTCAAGGATTAAATTCGGACATACTTTATGATTATCGTCGTTGGCTACTTTTGACAAACAAAAATATAGCCTCCATTTAATCATTAATACTGTGTGGGATGCGTTCGTTAGAGCTACGCTAATAATCACAGACATAATAATCTATTTGCCTATTCGTTGTTGAACACTAAAAATTATTAATGCGCATACATGTACTTACAGTTACAGGGTGTATCATATTTTTGTTTTTAGTATTTTTTAATTACGAAAAGATAATAATATCATATTATTTGTTAGTTTGAACGAAGTGTGTGAGAGAAGTGTTCAAAGAAGTGAGGTGAAATATCTTTAGAGGAGTCTCATGCTAGTGGTCCTGAGAACTTGTGGGGGATCCCTTCAAAGTGTAAAGGAGGTTGATTACATAATCAAGAGTACAGTTTCGTTTTTATCCCTTTAAAGTTGTTTCTAACGTTTTAATCGTCAATAAGACTCTAACGTTGCGAAATTGACTCAATGTTGTCATGCCATTAAGAATCACAGAATTAACGGCGGGACAAAATTGAGATAATTTTGAAATGTTTAGTTTTATCCTTTAATAATATCAATTTTTTTACTGTACATAATACTCAATTATTTTTTAATCACATTTAAATAAATTACACTTAATTATTACTTTCATTCTAAATAAATTGTCCTTCATAGGACTTACCCCAAATGTTGGGGACAAAAATGATACTTTACTCCATAATAAAAAAGGATATCAGACCAAATCTTGCCCTTCTCAGGTCCGAAAGGCTTTCTCCACTATGGGACCTTAGCGTTGGGCCGGTTTAGTAAGTCATGGTAAAAGGCCCTGAGTCATGATCCAAAACAGTGCCCCCAAACACGGGATAACTAATTTGCGAGGTCTCATATTTTCGTATTGATTGCCATCATTCTCAAATCTATACTGTCATTGGGTATTTAGATTCTAAACTGATCTGACGTTTGCATTGTCCGAGGCATTGTAACTGTCGAGGAAATAGTGGGTTTTAAATTCCAATAGAAAAAATCTCTTTTGTCCCCACCTAGTTTCTTTTAATTTTTGAACGGTTATTTTTGCTCTTCTTCTTCGTTCTTTTTGCAACTTCCTCTCTCATTTTCATCCCTTCGCTTGCCTCTCTAATCATCCACTTGCTTTGCCATTTAGTAGTGGTTTTCGTCATCACCTATATTTGTTATTGCTGCATTTTATTTCTAGTACGCTTTCTTTTCCATTTCTTATTTTATTTCTGCATTTTTCTTTGCTTTTAGTTTTGTTGGCATGCCTTCTAGATTTTGCTGTGCCTAATGTTGTTAGATTAGTAGGAGGTGTAGGGGGGAAGAGAGTGGCACTACATTTGTATGCATGATTTCAACTTCTAGTATTGTTAGCCCACTTCTAGCGTTAGCTTTTACTGTTGTGAGAGCAATACTAATAGTGGTGGTACCCCTTGTTGTAGGTATGACAAGATGTAGGCCAAAACTGCATCCCTGGGGCTTAGTGTTTCCTAATTGCGAGGTCTCTGGCCCGGTACCAATGATATACTGTGAATGTCCTGGGCACTCCTTGGCGCCTCAGGAAAGCTGATCTTTAGGAGCTCAGGGAAACCAGGCCATCTCCGAGTGAAAGATCGCTAGGATTTGTCCCACCAGGAGCGGGTTTGTTATCTCAACTTAGGGGCCCTCACGTCACCAACTGGATGTAGGTGTATAAACCCATATTCACAGTTTTAAGGGTGCGATTTCCCTTCTCCAACTACGTGCATGCTATGTTGAGCCTGTTTTGTCGATTTTTAGTAAATCGATGGTGGTTTGATTTAAATGGTCTAGGAGCAAAACCAACTCCTCTTTTGCAGGTACCATTTTTCTATAAGTACATCAAAACATCTTCGATTAGACGGGTATCAAAATGAAATATAAATCGAAATTTGTAAAGAACAAAAGAAATGAGAAAAAATGAAGTTTTCGAAAAGTAAATTAACTGAAATCAGAAAGATTGCATCGAAATTTAAAGAAAGCAGTAAATTATCTTCGACTGGGTCAAACGGATTTGACATGAAACTTAAAGGTACTAAAATATAAATTGGACATGGAAATTAAAGAATGATTGAAAGATAAATTTTGCTGAAAGATAAAGTTTACAGAAAATGTAAATGAAAAATATAGACTTGTGGAAGGAACCCTATAGATAATTGACTCGAGGCAAACTCCGAAAGTCTCTGGGATGTGAGAGTGCGTGAGTAATTTCTGAAGCAAACTTCCAACCCTTATTCCCTAAAACTTTCTACTATTTATAAACTACTTTTGTAACCGATTATTAATCATGCAATGCTGTCTTGAATGCGCACTCTCTGGTAACCGTTCCCACTCTTTTGCCAATGAAACGTTACCCATTAATTCCTCACGTGGTGAAAGCCCTTAACTTCTTCACTTGAGTAACCGTTCGATTCGCTATTTCGAACAACCATTCGGTTTTGTAATTTGAATTCCTTTTCGACCAGATCTTAGTCGAATAATATTTTTTGACTAACAAATTGCCCCCTTGGATTGATGTGCTTGACTTCGAAATCACTTTTTAGAAGATGAAACACTTAATTCAAATTCAAACTTCAATTTTGAGTCCGCAATAATTACCATTTAACTTCCCATTAATACTGACCTGTTTGACACGTTTTTCGTGACTTGCGCTTTCTCTCTCCACCACTTCGCCTTCTTCGCAAACTTTCCTCTTTTCTCTTTGAATTCCTTTTGCAATAACGGCTACAGTGACACTCCCTTTAAATTCGACACTTTCGCCTTTGTTTGATTTTTCTCGAACCCTTGATTCCTAAACTTTTCTTGCATCAATATTTTCTGCACAAACATTATCCTTCAGAATCCCTTCTTCTCTACTCTGCAATGGATGCTTCTTCATCTCATGCTACTACTTAAGACAAGGGTAAAGGTCATGTGGTAGTACCACCAGCTCCACCAGCCCTTCATGTATTGAACCAAGTCAATGATGAAGTCATTAATGACCCACAGCTTCAAATTAATGATACCAGAATCCTGATCCCTTTCATGGTAGGCGGAGATACCCATTGTTTCCTTGGGCCTATCGAATCCTTGGATAGGGCGAACAAGAAATTACCTTTCTTCCCTAGTGCTCAAGGGAAAGATTTGTTGATCAATCAAGCCCTCGATATCTCCTTCTTCATTAATCAGAAACCTTTTAGGAATAATCCAAATATTAATCCCCGAGGAACCGACTTCACGGCCTGGCACCAGCGCCTTGCTCCTTCAAAGAGTGCTGGTTGGGGGCTCTGGGGATTCAAGAACTCCTAAGGCTTTCCCACTTCTCACCTTCAACGCTCCCTTGGATGATTGGAGCTGTAACCTATTTTTGGAACAGGACAACCAATAATTTTCACCTCTCTTGTGGAATGATTGGTATATCTCTCTTGGATGTAGCCGCTATTACATGGCTTCCAATAAATCCTTCAGACTGTACTTTTGACATGCAACCCAAGCACCAATACAATATTATCTCCACCAATTCCTATAGTGATTTCATTGGTCATAACATGGGTGCAGAAGGCACTGCTGTTACATATGACGAGCACGAAGCCTTTCTGTTCTATTGGCTAAATGCAGTCGTTTTCTGTTCCCGAAGTGTTCAGATATTGAAGTTTTTCCTTCCCTTAGCTGCTTTGCTTCATGAAGAAAATACTCTTAATTTGGCCAAGCTTCTTCTAGGGCATATTTTTGAAGAGCTTGGTCAATTTGTACATTGTCTCCGAGACGATTGTCTGATCAGTACATGTGGCCCTCTTTGGCTTCTCCAACTATGGGTTAATGCTATTTTTGAAAAGTATATGACAAAGCCTGGAGGTGATGCTACTGAAAAATAGCACATTGAAGGCTTCCGATTGGCTGATTATAAGCCAAATTTCCCAGATACATAATCGGACGAAGACCGATTTTGGGCTATTTTTTCTCTTTTTCAATCTTGTAAAGATTTTTACAATTAAAACCTCAATTTCACCCATTTTATGCGTCAAAATTGTGCTCCTGCATGACTTGATCGTTTACTCTTTCCAAATGACACCGAGGAAAATGAACTGGCTAATCAAAATTAGGCGAATTTGCTGGCTGTTCAAGTAATCCCTACAGAGCTGCCCCAACACAAAAAGGAGAGGTTCAAAGTAACCCTGTACGCCCCTCACTTCACAGCAGGCAACTGCGTTTCTCACAGGCCATTCCAACCCCTCTTCCTCGAAACAACAATCCATTTTGCCAAATCACTTTGACTTCTCAAAGTGAACTTGATTTCTGCCTCATAAAAAATCAACAACAAAGGGAGTATTTCAATTTCCTCGTTTATGATCGCAGCTCATATATCACCAAGTCTTGCTTTGAATGGTGGACTGCTTACTACTCTAGGTAGAGTCGTACTTTAGAGGAAATCCAGCAATCTGCCATTCGGACAGCCCCTGCTGCTGAAGGTTCTCCCAAGAAATCTCAAAAAAGAAAAGCTGACACCACAGCCTCCTTACGACAACCACAACACAAGAGTCAAAGGACTCCCACCAGGACTTCCAGAAGGGTAACTATTTCTACATATACCCATGCACTCGAAATTGAAATATTCTGAAAATCACATTTACTTAACAGCACTCAATTTTGATTTTTCCATCAATTTTGCAACCATCAAGTGAGAGCTCTGATGGAAGTGAGTAAACCATCCGGAACATCCTTGCTGCTTTCTCTCAATCAGAGGATACAGCTGATTGAGATCCTGGTCCTCGATTAATTTGAAAGCCAAGACTCATTTTGGTAACATTATCATTTCTACATATATTTCATTTGAGTTAGAATAAATCTTAACTTATAACTGTGTACCTTTCATATCAGTCCACTACTGCTGCTCACTCAATCACATCTCCTTTGGCACCTAATCAACCACTTCCACAACAACAACACGACCAGGGACGCTCTACATCTCATGATTCAATCCAAGTTACAGGGTCCGTTCAGCCACTACAAGTTGCCTTTCCACCTCCCCCTGGAACACAGGTGGTTTATTTGACAAAAGACCCTTCACAGCATTCTCCAACACAGACTCAAATCCTTGGTCCAATCTCACCAAACAACCAGGCTGCACTTTCTGCTGAAAACCAATTGGCCCTAGACTCCGACTCTGTTTCTCAAGTTACTGATACTACCAATTCAGATTTGTCTCGATCCAGAGTCTTAGAAACTCCCCAAGGACTCTCCAGTCCCCCTCAACAAGCTGAATTTCAAACTTTTCCTGGTCAAGGATCTGGCAATCTGGGTGTTTCTGCTGAGCCTACAAGTGCTACATTGGCTAACCTAATCTCCATTTTAAATCAAGTCATTCAAGAGGACGAAGTGCCTGTACCTACCCCAATACTTCACAAACCTTCTACATTTAGTCCTTCAGTCGAGTTGAATGTTGATACTCAAGAATAACTCCGGTCACTTCTTAAACTCTTGGATCATCCACCTGCTGCATGGATCAATGATACAATTCTCAACCAGCTTTTATCTGATCTTTTGAATTTTGCCTTTGAACTCCTAGCTCCTACTCCGTATTCTGCCATAGTCCAACAATTCAAACAGCTTACCAAGCACAGCGTAGCTTTCCAAAATAAACTCCAAAAGATCGAGAACGAGGAAGCTAAGATCAAAATTGAAGTAGAAGGTTGTGCTGCGGCCCTTCAACCGAAAAAAACTTTCCGTGAAGAATTCAATCTGAAAATTTCACAGGCTATTTCTATTCAAGCTTTTTATGACAAGGAAGAAATAAAACTTGAAACAAAATTGGCTCAGATCAATGAAAAGCTTGCCAAAATACGCCAGAGACGCACTGATATAGCCATACCTCTGACTTCTGCCCAGCAAGAACAACAACAAATAATCCAAGAAATTGTTTCTATTGAGACCAAGTAAGAAGAATATGGGAAACAACTTGACAAAGTCCAATACGAAAAGTTCAAGCATGCTGAGGCACTTTCAGCTCTGGATAACCAAAGGGCAAAGCTACGCTCAGACTTGGCAAAACTCCTAGCGCCTTATACCTCTTAGATTTTAGTATTTGTAATAATTTTACTCTCTTTCAGACTTATGCACCTTGAATTCAATTTGGCAAACAAAAATATTGCTTTAAGTATTTTCCATTAATCGAGTCAATTATATTTCCTGATTCGATATCTTTAATCCGATATGCATTTTCCGAATACAATCCTATCACTTGGAAAGGACCTTCCCAAGTATGGAACCATTTGCCAAGAAATTTCAATTTCATTTCCATTGGTAAAATAACTTTTAAAACCAACTTACTATACTGAAATACTTTTCTCTTATTCGACAATTATAACTTCGAGCAACACTTTCTTTTTGTCAAATCATACTCTCCAAGTGCCAGGATTCGCTCTGAATATAACTCATTTAACTCATCAAACATTGCATTCCAGTAATCATCGACTGGCAAATCATTTTGTTTCGATACTCTCAAAGTATTCAAATTAATTTCTAGTGGTAGCACTGCATCATGGCTATAAACCAATTTATAGGGTGAAGTACTTGTTAACCCCCTTGGTGAATTTCGATAAGCCCATAATACTTGGCTTAAAGTTTCATGTCACATTCGGTGTCTATTTTCGATATGCTTCTTGATCAGACTTATCAAGATTTTATTTGCTGCCTCCACTTGCCCATTAGCCTATGCATAATAAGAAGTTGAGGTAACCATATTGATATTCTTCGAGGCTGCAAAATTTCTAATTCGCTGACCAGTAAACATAGTCCCTTGATCAGTACTCAATATTTGAGAAATTCCAAGTCGATGGATAATATGTTCCTTAATGAAGTCTATTATTTCATTTTGACCAACTTCTATTAGGGGAATTGCTTCAACCCACTTTGTAAAGTAATCGATTGCTACCAAGATAAATTTATGCTGTTTCGATGAAGGAGGGTGAATTAACCCAATTAGATCCAAAGTCTGACCTCTAAATGGCCATGGTTTTATGATCAAATGCAACTCAGATGCTGGGATCTATTGTATCAAACCATGTTTTTGACACTCCTGACATGCCTTTGCATATTCAATACAATCTTCGATCATAGTTAGTCAATACACATGATTGCGATATAACACACATTTCATCTTCTTCCCAGCCTGATGGGCCCCACATATACCCTTATGGACTTTGCCCAAAGCAATATTTTGATCATCTTGGCCTAAATATCTCAACAAACTTTCATCGATTCCTTTCTTATACAATTCATCAGCCTTAAGACAAAATTTATTGCTTACAATTTTATCTTTCTATCGACTGAGATATTGGAATTCTTTAAATACTCAGCAATAGGCTTTCTCCAATCAGTATCTTCCCATTCATCTATGCACAAAGCCTCTCTTTCATTCGCATGCACTAATATTTGATGGATACTAGCCAATTTTTTAAGAGTTTCTAGACTGATTCTATATCTCAAAGCAATTTGGGCTAATTCATTAGCAATTTCATTATGAATCCTTGGGATGTGAACCAAAGAAACTTTTCGAAAGGAGGTTAATAACTCCCAAGCAGTTGTTAAATACTTTTGTAATTTCTCATTATTGCATTTAAACTCTTTCGATAACTGCTTTAAAACCAATTGAGAATCCCTCGGTATTTAAACTTCCAAAGCCTCATTACTAATTAATATTTCCAGACCCAAAATCAAAGCTTCGTACTCTACTACATTATTCGAGCAAGAAAATTTTAATTCAAATAAGAATTCTGATGGAATCCCCTCTTGTGAGATAATAAGAATTTCAACCCCTGCACCATCTTTATGCTTCGATCCATCAAAATATAACTTTCAATAATCGATTTCAATGTCGATTACATTTGCCCTCTGGTCATTCAGATCTTTCGAATTATCTACAAGAAAATCTACAATGACCTAACCTTTCACAGGTTTGGCCGGGACATTGATGAGCGGATAATTTATACGCTTTTTGGCATTATTTTTAGGTAGTTTTTAGTAAGTTCAAGCTACTTTTAGGGATGTTTTCATTAGTTTTTATGTTAAATTCACATTTCTGGACTTCACTATGAGTTTGTGTGTTTTTCTGTGATTTCAGGTAATTTCTGGCTGAAATTGAGGGACTTGAGCAAAACTCTGAAAAGGGCTGACAAAAGGACTGCTGATGCTGTTGGAATCTGACCTCCCTGCACTCAAAATGGATTTTCTGGAGCTACAGAACTCCAAAAGGCGCGCTCTCAATGGCGTTGGAAAGTAGACATCCAGAGCTTTCCAGCAATATATAATAGTCCATACTTTATTTGGAAATTTATGACGTAACTTGGCGTTGAACGCCAAGTACATGCTGCTGTCTGGAGTTAAACGCCAGAAACACGTCATGATCCGGAGTTGAACGCCCAAAACACGTTATAACTTGGAGTTCAACTCCAAGAAAAGCCTCAACTCGTGGATAGACCAAGCTCAGCCCAAACATACACCAAGTGGATTTATGCATCAATTACTTACTTCTGTAAACCCTAGTAGCTAGTTTATTATAAATAGAACTCTTTACTATCATATTATCATCTTGGTTTTGATCCCTGGATTGTATTTTGATCCAGTGACCACGTTTTGGGGGCTGGCCATTCGGCCATGCCTGAACCTCTCTCACTTATGTATTTTCAACGGTGGAGTTTCTACACACCATAGATTAAGGGTGTGGAGCTCTGCTGTACCTCAAGTTTCAATGCAATTACTATTATTTTCTATCCAAATCAATTTTATTCTTAATCCAAGATATACGTTGCACTTCACCTTGATGAATGTGATGATCCGTGACACTCATCATCATTCTCACCTATGAACGCGCGTGACTGACAACCACTTCCGTTCTACTCTAGGCCGGACGCATATCTCTTAGATTCTCCAACAGAATCTTCATGGTATAAGCTAGATAGATGGCGGCATTCATGGGGATTCGGAAGGTCTAACCTTGTCTGTGGTATTCCGAGTAGGATCCTGGGAATCCGGAAAGTCTAACCTTGTCTGTGGTATTCCGAGTAGGATTCCGGTATTGAATGACTGTGATAAGCTTCAAACTCCTGAAGGCTGGGCGTTAGTGACAAACGCAAAAGAATCAATGGATTCTACTCCAACCTGATTGAGAACCGACAGATGATTAGCCGTGCTGTGACAGAGCATTTGGACCATTTTCACTGAGAGGATGGGATGTAGCTATCAACCAAGGGTGATGCCTCCAGACGATTAGCCGTGCAGTGACAGCGCATAGGACCATTTTCCCGAGAGGATTAAAAGTAGCCATTGATGATGGTGATGCCCTACATACAGCTTGCCATGGAAAGGAGTAAGAAGAATTGGATGAAAGCAGCAGGAAAGCAGAGATTCAGAAGGAACACAGCATCTCCATACGCCTATCTGAAATTCCCACCATTGGATTACATGAGTAACTTTATCTTTATTTTCAGTTTATTTAATTTAATCCTATAATCTCTTAATTTAGTTATTTAACCTGACTGGGATTTACAAGGTGGCCATAGCTTGCTTCATACCAACAATCTCCGTGGGATCGACCCTTACTCATGTAAGGTATTACTTGGACGACCCAGTGCACTTGCTGGTTAGTTGAGCGAGACTGTGAAGTTAATTTTGGACCATGGTTTTGTGCACCAAGTCTTTGGAGCCATTACCTTGGATTGTTGAAGTGAAAAGAATGAATCACGATTTCGCCCACCAGACATACTGTAAATCAAACTCTGTTAAGGCGAGCATCCATTTCCCTAAACATCTGCGTAACATTGGAAAACTTAACATATATTTGATGATACCAGTTTGTGCTCTAACTTTCACCAATTTCGCCACCATATAACATTTTAGTTTCATACAGGCATAATATAAAGACAAATACAATTTTTCGATCGGGGAATACCTTGTCTCGATATCAGTTAGCACCCGACTAAGGTAATAAACTGCGCGTTCATGCCCATTCTCATCATCTTGGGCTAACATACAACCAATTGTGTTTATAGATGCTGCAATGTATAACTTCAAAGGCTCATGTGGACGAACATTTGCCATAATTGGAGCCTTAAATAAATAAACTTTAATCGAATCGAATGCTAGTTGATGCTCAGTCGTCCATTCGAACTGTGAGTCATTCTTCAGTTTCACTAAAGGTGCAAACACTCGAGTTTGTTCAGAAAGATTTGAAATGAACCTTCTGAGCTAATTCACCTTTTCTATGAAGAATTCCACTTCTTTTTTCGATTTGGGCGCAGATAATGCCAATATTGAATCTGCCTTATTTTTATCGATTGCAATTCCTTTTTTATGAACAATAAAAGCTAGGAAGTTTCCAGCTGACACCCCAAAAGCATATTTTAAAGGGTTCATTTTTAATCCCTTTTTCCTCATGGTGGAAAATACTTTTCTTAAGTGGTCAATGTGTTGACACACTCTAATCGATTTGACCATAACGTCATCGATATATACCTCGATAAATTTTTCAATAAACTCATGGAATATAGCATTCATTGCTCGTTGATAAGTTGCACCAGCATTTTTCAAACCAAAGCGCATAACTACCCATTCATAAGTACCCAGCGCCCCAGGACAACGAAAAGCAGTTTTAGACACATCATCTTCTGCAATGAAGATTTGGCTATACCCTGAATAACCATCCATACAACTTAAAATTTCATTTCTCGCTGCAGAGTCGATTAACATATCTACAATCGGCATAAAATACTCATCCTTTGGAGTAGCATTATTCAAATCTCAAAAATCAATGCATACTCTCAACTTTCCATTTTTCTTTATCATAGGAACAATATTCAAAACCCATTCCACATATCGTGCAGTTTGAATAAATTTCGCTTTAATCAAGCATTCTATTTCTTCTTTAACCTTTTGATTGATTTCTGGAGCAAAACGACTAGGGTTTGCTTTACAGATCGAGCATTTGGTTTCAATGCTAATCGATGCTCTACAAGAGAACGATCAAGACCAGGCATCTCATGATAATTCCAAGCAAAATAATCTTTAAATTCATGCAAAAGATGAAAAAGTTCAGTTCGAAAAGGATCGATAAGATTTTTACAAATATATGTAATTCGAACATCCTCAAGAGTCCCTAGATTAATTTCTTCTAAGGGATCTTGAGATTCAAACCCTTTGAAATGGTCATCATCTTTTACTAAATATTTTTCAAAACTCAAAGGTTCTAAATCATAGATGCAATCAAAAGAAAAATCAACAGATTCATTAGGAGTTGAATGTACTTGATCGTTTTTCCTATTAACATCAATTTGATTTTCAACACCATGTACTTCTGCTACTACATCAGTAATTCGGTTTGAAACATCACTTAGATTACATAAAGAAGAAATATTTATACCATGATTGAACTCGATTGAACTAATCGAGTCATTACAACTACTAGAAGAACTTATATTCCTACATGATCCCACTTCACAGAGGAACCACTTTTATTTCCTTTAACAAGAGAATTACTTAAATAATTGTTTAAAATTACCAGGTAGTCTGAAACATTCTGGTCCTAGTCCATTGAGCAATCCTTCATCTGGCCCTTAAGAGAGACAATCCCAGCCAGTTGGGCTCACATTCAGCTGTGGGTAGCGCAGCTTTACTGTTAATCCTTCCGAAGACAAGTAACAACCTTCACAATTGTAAGATTTCAGCGTCCTGTCAACATTCAAAGGTTTCAATTTAGTGATGTACATTCTGAAGTCAACATGCAGCTGTTCGACATACAAGTTCGAATCTGCTTTAATGACTTCAGGTTTGCCATCTTCCGTCCAAAGAAGAACACTTTGATGCACGGTAGAAGGTACAGCCCCTACGCCATGGATCCAATCATGCCCCAATAAAGCATTATAGCTTGCATTTGATGGTACAACCACGAACACAGTATTTCGTTCAGAGTACCCAACTTTTACACTCAAAGTAACTAGACCCTTTGCTAGGGTCGAAGCCCCGATGAAGTCCATTACAGCAATCTTTGTGGGGACCAAGTCATTAGGGTGCTTTTCCACCTTCATTAACATCCTTTCAGGCAGGAGACTTATTGCTGCTCCCCCATCAATCAGAACTTTATTCACTTTGATCCCACTCAAAGTGGTGGTGATATGGAGTGGACGGAGATGGGATTTCTACCTTTCAGTAGGCCTTAGAAAATAACATGGTTTATCCTCATATCGGATGAAGGAGAATGCTTTTTTGGCTTCCAAGTCATAGTCTTCTTCTAGGTTATCTTCATATTCCCCCAGATACTCAGTAGAATAATCGAGATCATTCCAACCATATCATCATCCCCTTCTTCAAAGTACTCCTCATCGACATCAACTTCATTGCCCTTGTCGACTCCCGAAGAATGAGCTATTGCTTTGTCTTTCTCCATCTTTGCAGGAGATAGAATTCCCTTCGGGCACGTCTCTCCATTAGAAGGAAAGACAATTCGGGAATGTACAGAAGGCGTTGCCCCCTTGCTTACATCTGCTTGAGGCTTGTTGTTTTGATTAACATTTCTTCTACTTTTACCCCTAGGGTACCCTCTGGCTTGACCACGATAATAGGGAATTTGATTTTGAGAGGGTCCTCGATGTCCCCACTGTGGATTCCTTCGATAGAAAGTATCTCGATTCTGGAACTCCTGACAGTTCCGAATCCATTGCACATATATAGCTTGAGATCGGCTCAAAGGTGCAACCATATTTTACTGAGGGGTTTTAGAACTTTGACCCTCAAAATGCCGAATTGGCTGACTTTGGCGTGCCTGCTCCTCTCTATGAGCCAATTCTTTCTTTTTCAAAAATTTCCGATGCTTCAACATCAAACACAGCATTACATCATGGGCATAAAGACACATCATGATCTTTAATCTTCTGCTGTACCAAGAAATCAAGCAAGCCATCTCCTGCTCGAGGATACACAGCTCGAACTTGTGACTCAAAATCATCCAGAGCCACATCGAAATCATAAGACATACCAACCATATTCACTCTGAAACATGGTTCAACAAAGCTAGCATCAGCATCAAAGGGAACAAACATCAACTTTCATTTCCTTCTTGCCATCATCAAACTTCAACCATCCCTCCATTATAGCTTCCTGAATTAAGTGCCTAAAACAAACACAATTGTTAGTCGAATGACTGGTTGCTTGGTGAAATTTATAATAAGGTTTCCCTTTCAAATCTTTCACCGAAAGTAAAGTTCTACCCTTAGGCAGAATTAATTGTTTATCTTTGAGCAACACATCAAAAATCTGATCAGATTTTGAAATATCAAAACTATATTTCTTTCCACTTTTTACTTTTGATTCATTCGACTTTTCATTACTAGGAAGCTTTTTAAGTAAAGAATAAACATATGGAGGACCATTTTTAAGTTTGGCCAAATTGATCTCTATTTTGAAATCGAATTCCTCCTCCGAGGACTCCATAGTCACATAAGCAACTTTTTCTTTTCGAGTAAAAGGGTTACTCTTTGATCTTTGCTCACTCCTATATTTCTCCTTCTCTTTCTTTATGAGTTCGGTTTCACGGACCTTTTCAGCCAGACGGGCTAAATCAGGGATATGCACATTAAGCAACTTTCGGCGCATATAAAATCCTAGCCCCATAATTGCTATTTTTACCACTTTGCTCTCGGGTAATGAAACATAGCATCTACTTCTAGCGTTATTGAAATGTATCATGTAATCGTCAATGGTTTCACCATCTTCACCTTTAAAAGTAACTAGATCAGTAACTGCCACATTTATTTTTCCTCGATAAAATCGAGCATGAAAAACAGTTTCTAACTGATTTCACGTCGTTATCGAATTTGGCCTGAGATTCAAAAACCAAGTAAACGCATTCTTCGTTAACGAAGAAGGAAAAAACTTCATTTTCAAATTCTCATCATTGGCTAAATTCCCAATCTCAACCAAATATCAAGCGATATGTTCAATTGTAATCACGAGAATACTCAAAATGTTGTTGTGGGTTTTGAGAATTATTCCCTCCATTTCCACTCCTAAATTGAACAGGAGGAACTACCCACTGGTGGAGTATAACCAGGAGGAAGGCCATTGATGTGTGAGCATCTTTCTTACATTTTCCTAGTAAATTTGCATTCAATTTATTGAGTTTAATCAAGAATTAATTATCTTTTAGCCACTATGGATGCTACTTTGAGTCGTGTACAAGGTAGCATTCGGATGGATTTGACGGAGTTTTGTAGCAGAAAAGGGAGAAAGTGAATGATGTTATTAATCCTGACCTCCTTGCACTCAAACTGGAATAACTTGAGCTATAGAGGTCTAATTGATGTGATTCCAGTGGCATTAGAAAGCTAACTTCCAAGGCTTTCCAACGCTATATAATAGTACACACTTCTTCTCCAGAAAACTCTGCCCACTCCACGTTGAACTTGGCCCCTGCCAAGTTCAGCGTGAACTTGAAAGCTTCCAGGGGAGACCATGCGTTACATCCCACACTGAACTTGGGAAAAGCCAAGTTCAGCGTGGATTCAAACCTATGCGCACAATACTCCACTGTATCATCCACGCTGAACTAGGAAAAAGCCAAGTTCAGCATGGACCTCAACATCTCCAGTGGTCCCCATTCACTCCAACAAAGGCTACACGCAGAATTTAAATTATTTTTTGATTAAACTTTTATTATTTTTATAATTAGGAAAAGATATTATTTAGTTTTTAGAAAATATATTTTACATTAATTAGGATTAGATATAAAAGGAAAAAGAATCAACCCTTCGGGCTCTCTTCTCTTACCTCATTCCGCACTTTACAGTTTACCAGAATCCTTATTTTCTCTCTGAACCATGAGCAACTAAACCTCCACTGTTAAGGTTAGGAGCTCTATCTATTGTATGGATTGATACTATTCTTTTTCTATTTTAATTCATGTACTGATTTATATTTCAAGAATTGTTTTCGT
Source organism: Arachis hypogaea (assembly GCF_003086295.3). Lineage (NCBI taxonomy): Eukaryota > Viridiplantae > Streptophyta > Magnoliopsida > Fabales > Fabaceae > Arachis > Arachis hypogaea. Next base: position 20,359,907 of record NC_092041.1, on the reverse strand, counting down.
TCTTTATCTTATGAATTTGGATGGAACGGAAGTATGACCCTCTTTCTAATTGAGTTCTTGTCTAACTTGGAAAAGCTCTTTACTTGAACAACAGCTTGAAAATATATTCTCCTAAATTTCTAATTATCTGGACTTAACGGGATACGTGACATATAATCCTCTTATATTTGGCTAATTAGGATTTTTGTGGAATATAAACTAGAATTGAACTTTATCCTCTAATTGGAGTTAAGTGACCAAGAAATTGGCGGTTGATGAAAGTTAGAGTAGACTGAGAAGGTCTAAGGAATTAGGACTTAATCATATATAGTTTGCCATGAATTGAATCTTGCATGATTAAAATAGTTAGTAAGAAAAGTCAATTTGGAAAATAGATAACTCTGAAGCCTTAACTGTTTCTCCATATATTATTCACAACTCGTTTATTGCTTGCCTTCTAATTTACTGAATTTATTGTTTAATGTTTTTGAACTCTTAAACACCATTTTCTGCTTGTCTAACTAAGTAAATTAATCAAGACCATCCAACCATCCAAAAAGAGAAAGGGAAAGGAACCAGCAACCGGTTCTCATGACTCAAGACGCTTCAAATCTAAGTTACATGAAGAACATTTTTATGATATCACTGGCAAGAGGCCGATTTTACCAGAAGTGCAGTTTAAGCTCCAACCGGATGAACTTCTGGAAGTTTCACATGAGATTCGGAGAAGAGGATGGGAAGTTCTGTGCAATCCACACCCACAGGCGGGACAGTTGATGGTTCAAGAATTCTATGGAAACATGTGGATTACCTATAAAAATGTGTCTGGCATAAATGAAAGGAACCACAAAACTTTTGCAAGGGGAAGAACCATTGACTTCAGCCCAGAGATCATCAGACAGGCCATCCAGATGCCAAGGACCGAACAATCACTTAGTTCCTACAGTGAAAGGATGTACAGAGATCAGCGGTTGCAACAAGTAATCGCCGACATTTGCATTCCAGGTGCACAGTGGATAATGGGGGCACGAGGGTAACCCGGCCATATCAAAGTTGGTGACTTGAAGCCGTTAGCTAGAGGATGGCACCATTTCATTCGCCGATCCATTATGCCCACGAGCAACCGGTCCGAATGTACTTCGGACCAAGCAATCATGATCCACTGTATTCTATTGGGAGAGCCAGTGGAGGTGGTAGACGTTATTGCTGATCAATTTTACCACATCATCACCAACACCAAGGATAATGCCAGATTGGGCTTCCCACATCTCATCTTCCGTCTCTGTGATGCTGCTAGAGTGAAGATAGATAATGACTTTCCTATCCCAACCGAGAAGCCCATCACAAAGAAACAGCTGGAACAGACAAGGAAACATCGAAGGCACCCCAGAGAACAGGCTGAGGAAGGAGATGAAGAAGAGCTGCCTCAGGGACAAGATCAGCCGCCGCAAGATTTTTTGCAGCAGCTTGCAGCCTCCATGGAGCAAATGAGGGTCGCTAATGACAGTCGCTGGCAGGAGTACATGGCGTCTGTTAATGAGATGAGGGCCACACAGGACAGTCGATGGGAGCATCTCTGTACGACCCTGGATGAAATGAGAGCTGATCAGCGCTCTCAGCAGCAGGAGATTCAGCAGGTGAGGCAGGATTACAGCCGTCTGAGAGGACCTTATGGAGCTCAGCCTGATGAGAGGGATCCCTATCAAGGAGATTGAGGTGGCTTAGTTCCTTTTTCTTTCTCTATCTTATTTTGCTATTTATATGATTAGTCTCTTATTTTTTGTTTATTTTGTTATTGCATGATCAACAACTATTTCAATTCCTAGGGTCTAGTTTTATTTACTGCTCATCTTGTTATTTGAGTTATATGCCAAAAAAAAGGGAGTGTCTCATGTATTACTCACTGAGCTTGAAATCAAGAAGAAAATAAAAGAAGTGATGTATTGCATGAGGAATTGAGTTTATATTACAGAATAGTCTTATTTACTTAAATGTGGTGGTATTATTTGTGATTGTGAATAAATGACATGAACAGTGCATATTTGAATTTGAATCAAAGGATGTTGATGTATAAGGAACAAGAATTTAGAGAATTATTATGACTTCTCTGAAATTAGTGAAAGCTTAATCCTTGAAGCAAAAGAAAAATAAAAGCAAGGTCCAAGACTCTGAGTATCAATGACTAAGGAGGTCAAACATGATTAAAAGCTCAAAGAGTTGTTTCCTTAGTCATATGCTTGTGGTGTTCTTGTATCAAGTAATCCTTAAGACATAATATTTAGAGTCGAGGCCAAATACATTTAGCAGAGTATGCCCAAGGCTTTGAGCACCACTGTCTGTGAGTAACTGAAAGAAAAATCAGAACTTAAAAAGAGTTCCCCAGTTAAGTGCTTGTGGTGTTTTTGTGTCAAGTGAAACTTGAGACAACATTTAAAGTCACGGCTAGACTCAAGGTGCAAAGCACCAATTCATTGAGAAGTAAAGGATGTATGCTGTGTTTAAGGATTAAACTAGAGTACAAAGAGCAGATAATTCATAATATGATCCAGATTCTAATTCCGAATTACAGTGGCATTCCTCTTATTCAAAGGAGAGTGAGATGCCAAAACTGTTCAGAATTACAATAGATAAACCACACTTTAAGAAGAGACATGAGCATAACTAAACTCTCACCTCTCATCCAAATTCACATCTTAATCATGTACTAATTTTGGTTGCTTGAGGACAAGCAACAATTCAAGTTTGGTGTTGTGATGTGTGAGCATATTTCCTACCTTTTTCTAGTGAATTTGCATTCAATTTGTTGAGTTCAATCAAGAATTAATTATCTTTTAGCCATTATGGATGCTACTTTGAGTCATGTACAATTTTGTTTATTTTAGGTAGCATTCGGATGGATTTGACGGAGTTTTGTAGCAGAAAAGGGAGAAAGCGAATGATGTTGTTAATCCTGACCTCCTTGCACTCAAACTAAAATAACTTGAGCTTCAAAGGTCTAATTGACGTGATTCTAGCGGCATTAGAAATCTAACTTCCAGATCTTTCCAATGATATATAATAGTGCACACTTCTTCTCCAAAAAACTATGCCCACTCCACGTTAAACTTGGCCCCTGCCAAGTTTAGCGTGAACTTAAAAGCTTCCAGGGGAGACCACGCGTTACATCCTACGCTGAACTTGGGAAAAGCCAAGTTCAGCGTGGATTCAAACCTATGCGCACAAGACTCCACTGTATCATCCATGTTGAACTTGGAAAAAGCCAAGTTCAGCGTGGACCTCAACATCTCCAGTGGTCCCCATTCACTCCAATAAAGGCTACACGCAGAATTTAAATTATTTTTTATTAAACTTTTACTATTTTTATAATTAGGAAAAGATATTATTTAGTTTTTAGAAAATATATTTTACATTAATTAGGATTAGATATAAAAGGAAAAAGAATCAGCCCTTCGGGCTCTCTTCTCTTACCTCATTCCGCACTTTACAGTTTACCAGAATTCTTATTTTCTCTCTGAACCATGAGCAACTAAACCTCCACTGTTTAGGTTAGGAGCTCTGTCTATTGTATGGATTGATACTATTCTTTTTCTATTTTAATTCATGTACTGATTTATATTTCAAGAATTATTTTCGTTCTTTATCTTATGAATTTGGGTGGAACGGAAGTATGACTCTCTTTCTAATTGAGTTCTTGTCTAACTTGGAAAAGCTCTTTACTTGAACAACAGCTTGAAAATATATTCTCCTAAATTTCTAATTATCTGGACTTAACGGGATACGTGACATATAATCCTCTTATATTTGGGTAATTAGGATTTTTGTGGCATATAAACTAGAATTGAACTTCATCCTCTAATTGGAATTAAGTGACCAAGGAATTGGCGGTTGATGAAAGTTAAAGTAGACTGAGAAGGTCTAAGGAATTAGGGCTTAGTCATATATAGTTTGTCATGAATTGAATCTTGCATGATTAAAATAGTTAGTAAGAAAAGTCAATCTGGAAAATAGATAACTCTGAAGCCTTAAATGTTTCTCCATATATTATTCACAACTCGTTTACTGCTTGCCTTCTAATTTACTGAATTTATTGTTTAATACTTTTGAACTCTTAAACACAATTTTCTGCTTGTCTAACTAAGTAAATTAAGCAACCATTGTTTTCTTAGATTAGATAATTTTTATATATTTTTTATTATTATTAATTTTTATTTTGTATTTCTTTTTTTTACGTTATTTGTTTTTTTCTTTTTTTTTCTTTTATGTTAATTTTTCTTTTTTTTCTTTACGTTATTTTTTTCCTTTTCGTTTACTTCCCTTCCCCCCTCCCCTTTTATACAGTATCCCTTTTTTATTTTACTTTTATTATTAAAAAATATAAAAAAATAAAATAAAATAAAAAAATAAAAATATTTTTTTATCTCTTTACACAGGTTATCTCACTGGGAATTCTCTACACTCTGACATAGAGATTCCTATTTTTTTCTTGTTTCCTGTTTGTTTATGAGCAGGAACAGGGACAAAGAACCTCTTTTAGACTTTGATCCTGAACCTGAAAGGACTTTCAGGCGGCGTTTACAACAAGCAAGACTTTACAAGGCTGTAGGGTCCAACATGGATCATAATAATGCTGTTAATGCCAATGCGGCAAATCCAGATGGGAATGAGCAACCCAGAAGAGTGCTTGGCTCTTATTCTGCTCCTTCTGTAGATCTTTATGGAAAAAGAATTGTGGTGCCTCCTATAACTGCGAACAACTTTAAGTTGAAGCCACAATTGGTCACCCTGGTGTAACAAAACTGCCAGTATCATGGTCTTCCCCACGAAGACCCAAATCAATTCATTTCAAATTTTCTGCAGATTTGTGATGCTGTGAAGACAAACAGAGTGAACCCAGATGTGTACAAACTAATGCTCTTCTTGTTTGCTCCGAGGGATGGAGCAAAACTATGGCTGGATTCCCAACCCAAGGAGAGTTTGGATACTTGGAACAAGGTTGTCACTGAGTTTCTGACTAAATTTTTCCCACCAAAGAAGCTGACTAAGCTTAGGGTGGCGGTTCAGACCTTCAAGCAAATGGAAAGTGAAACTCTTTATGAAGCTTGGAAGAGATATAAGCTACTGACTAGGCAATGCCCTCCAGACATGTTCTCCAAATGGACCCAACTAGATATCTTTTATAAAGGTTTGGGTGAAATGTCCAAGATGTGCTTAGATAATTCTGCAGGTAGTTCACTGCACAAGAAGAAGACACCAGAGGAGACTATTGAGCTTATTGAATTGGTTGCTAGCAACCAATATTTATACTCATCTAACAGGAATCCTGTGAACTCTGAGGCTCCTCAGAAGAAGGGTGTTATGAAAATAGAAGCTCTTAATGCTATTCTTGCTCAGAACAAACTTATGTCTCAGCAAATAAATCTACTTACTCAACAGATGGGTGGTATGCAAGTCTCAGCTATCAACACCCAAAGTCCAGCTCAAGAGGTCCCTTATGACATGACAGGTAATTTTGTGCAAAATGATAATTATAATTATGCTCAATCCTCTTCTGAATAGGTCAATTACATGGGGAGTGGTCCTAGGAATCCCAATAATGATCCATACTCTAAGACATACAATCAAGGATGGAAAAATCACCCAAATTTTGGGTGGAGGGACCAACCTCAGAGATCTCAGAACTTCAACAATAATTCTTAGGGCGGTTTTCAACAGAACAACCACAATAACCACCAATTTCAGTCTCACCAACAACAACAACCTCAGCAGGCAAATTCTAAACCCCAAGAAGATTCTAATTGGGAGATGATGAGGAGTTTTATGCAGGAAAGCAGAGCTTCCATTAGAAACTTGGAGGTGAAAATGGGCCAGCTGAGCAAGCAAATTCCTGAGAGATCTGCAAGTACATTCCCAAGGGATACAGTGGTGAACCTAAGAGAAGATTGCAAGGTTATTCAATTGAGAAGTGGTAAAGTAGCTGGCTCTGAGACCAAGACGCTCCGAGGAGAAGAAGGAAGAAGTGGAGCATGCCCCTCCAAAGCGTGCAGACAATCCATTCCCTGATTCTCTTGACACTTATCCTACCTTGCCAAAGGCTCCTGAATACAAGCCAAAAATGCCATATCCTCAGAGGCTTCAGAAGGCTTCCAAAGAAAAGCAATTCTCTAAATTTTTAGATGTCGTCAAGAAGCTGCAAATCAACATTCCTTTTGCAGAGGCTCTTGAGCAAATGCCTCTCTATGCAAAATTTATGAAAGAATTGTTGACCCACAAGAGGAATTGGAAGGAACAAGAAACAGTGGTGTTAACCAAGGAATGCAGTGCCATTATTCAACACAACCTTCCTGAGAAGATACCAGATCCAGGGAGTTTTGTAATTCCTTGTACCATTGGAGATGTCACCATTCAGAGAGCTTTATGTGACCTTGGAGCTAGTATCAATCTCATGCCACTCTCAGTTATGAAAAGGCTTCAAATTGAGGAGGTAAAACCCACTCGTATTTCTCTTCAACTTGCTGATCTCTCTATTAAATTACCTGTGGGTGTTGTTGAGGATTTACTTATTAAAGTAGGACCATTCATTTTTCCTGTTGATTTTGTTATATTAGACATGAAAGAGGAGGTAAAATCCTCTATTATACTTGGTAGACCCTTTTTAGCTACAGGTAGAGCTCTGATTGATGTGCAAAATGGTGAATTAACCCTGAGGGTCAACGAAGAACAGGTGGTCCTTCATGTTTTCGAAGCTCTTAAGCACCCTAATGATTCTTAGGGGTGTATAAAAATAGATGTTATTGAACCACTTGTTCAAGAGGTACTGAAAGTTGAGGTGCTTGATGATATTCTGGATCCTATCTCTGAGCATGAATTAGTTGAAGTTGATGATTCACCACCTCAAAAGGCTATAATTCACATGCCTAAAGCAGAGGAGAAAGCCCCCAAGCTTGAGCTCAAACCTTTACCTCCATCTCTGAAATATGTATTCTTGGGTGAGAATGATTCATATCCAGTGATTATTAGCTCTTCCCTGAAGTCTAAAGAGGAAGAGGCACTTATTTTAGTGCTCAGGAGCCATAAAATAGCTCTTGGGTGGACCATTAGTGACTTGAAGAGGATTAGTCCAACAAAGTGTATGCACAAGACCCTCCTTGAAGATGATGCTAAACCAGTTGTGCAACCACAAAGGAGACTCAATCCAACCATGAAAGAGGTGGTCCAAAAAGAGGTAATAAAATTATGGGAAGCATGTGTTATTTACCCTATTTCTGACAGTCCTTGGGTAAGTCCTGTGCAGGTAATTCCCAAGAAAGAAGGGATGATAGTGGTCAAGAATGAAAAAAATGAGCTTATTCCTACAAGAACAGTCACAGGATGGAGAATGTGCATAGACTACAGGAGGCTGAACACTGCTACAAGGAAGGATCACTTCTCCCTGCCTTTCATTGATCAGATGCTTGAGAGGTTAGCTGGTCATGATTTTTATTGTTTTCTAGATGGATATTTTCGATATAATCAAATTACAGTGGACCCTCAAGATCAAGAGAAGACAACATTCACATGCCCCTTTGGAGTATTTGCTTACAGGAGAATGCCGTTTGGACTCTGTAATGCTCCAGCAATGTTTCAGAGGTGTATGCTTTCAATTTTTTCTAGTATGGTTGAAAAGTTCATTGAGGTATTTATGGATGATTTTTCTGTCTTTGGTAATTCTTTTGAATCCTGCCTGAAGCATTTATCCCTTGTCTTGAAACGGTGTCAAGAATCAAACCTTGTTTTAAATTGGGAAAAATGCCATTTCATGGTTACAGAAGGCATTGTTCTTGGACACCGGATTTCAAGTAAGGGGATTGAGGTTGACAGAGAAAAGGTGGAGGTGATTGAAAAATTACCACCACCAGCTAATGTTAAGGCAATCAAGAGTTTTTTGGGTCATGCAGAGTTTTATAGGAGATTTATAAAGGACTTTTCTAAAATTGCTAAACCATTGAGCAACCTGTTGATTGTTGATGTTCCTTTTGTCTTTAATTCTGATTGCCTGCATGCTTTTGAAACTCTGAAAGCTAACCTCACCTCTGCTCCCATTATAGCTCCCCCTGACTGGGATCTACCATTTAAGTTGATGTGTGATACTAGTGATTTCGCTATAGGAGCTGTTTTAGGACAGAGGCATGGCAAGCTTATACATGTCATTTACTATGCTAGCCGTGTGTTAAATGATGCCCAAAAGAATTACACTACTACAGAAAAAGAATTATTGGCTATTGTGTATGTTGTTGATAAGTTTAGGTCCTATTTAATTGGTTCTAAGGTTATTGTTTATACTGATCATGCTGCTTTGAAGTACCTTTTAACCAAGCAAGATTTTAATCCAAGATTAATCAGATTGGTGTTGCTCCTTCAATAATTTGATATTGAGATAAAAGACAGAAAAGGGTTAGAAAATCAAGTATTTGACCATCTATCTAGAATTGAGCCTAAAGCAGGAGTACAACCACCCACAGCTGTAACTGAGACATTTCCGGATGAACAATTATTCCTTATTCAGCAGGCTCCATGGTTTACAGACATTGCAAACTACAAAGCCATGAATTTTATTCCCAAGGAGTACAGTAGGCAACAAGTAAAGAAGCTATTGATTGATGCAAAGTACTACATTTGGGAGGAACCGTACCTTTTTAAAAGGTGTTCAGATGGTAAAATCTGGAGATGTGTCCCAGATGAGGAGAAACAGCAGATTCTTTGGCACTGTCATGGTTCTGATTATGGAGGCCACTTTGGTGGTGAAAGGACAGCTACAAAGGTCCTTCAGAGTGGGTTCTACTGGCCGACTCTCTTCAGAGGCTCAAGAGAATTTGTGAAGCACTGTGATAGATGTGAAAAAGCCACGAATCTTCCTGCCAACCATGAGATGCTACAGCAGGGGATTCTCGAGGTTGAGTTGTTTGATGTATGGGGTATTGATTTCATGGGACCGTTTCCACCCTCACATTCAAACAACTATATCCTAGTGGTAGTTGATTATGTGTCCAAGTAGGTGGAAGCTGTGGCTCTACCCACCAATGATGCCAAGGTGGTGATGAGCTTTCTTCAGAGATATATCTTTAGCCGGTTTGGTGTCCCAAGGACACTCATTAATGATGGTAGAAGCCACTTCTGTAATAGATAGCTGGACTCACTTCTGCATAGATATGGAGTCTGTCATAAAGTGGCAACCCCCTATCACCCTCAGACAAGTGGGCAGGTTGAAGTCTCCAATAGGGAACTCAAGCGGATTCTAGAAAAGACCGTCAGTGTTTCAAGAAATGACTGGTCTAGGAAGTTTGATGATGCTCTCTGGGCATACCGGACAGCTTACAAGACTCATATTGGCATGTCCCCTTATCAGTTGGTCTATGGCAAAGTCTGTCACTTGCCAGTTGAGCTAGAGCATAAAGCTTACTGGGCAATCAGGTATTTGAATCTTGATTCAGAAGCTGTAGGAATTAAGCGAATGCTTCAGTTGAATGAGCTTGATAAATTTAGATATTTAGCCTATGAGAATGCCAAGCTCTATAAAGAGAAAACCAAGTTATTGCATGACAAGAAGATTGCCATCAGAGTCTTTGAGCCAGGACAGAGAGTACTTCTGTATAATTCAAGGCTCAAACTCTTTCCTGGAAAACTGAAATCCCGGTGGTCAGGACCATTTGTGGTTACCAGAGCTTCACCATATGGTCATGTGGAAATACAGGAAGAGAATTCTGACAGGAAATTTACCGTGAATGGCCAGAGGTTGAACCACTATCTTGGAGGCGAGATTGATCATCAGAGGTCTGCTCATCTGCTGAATTAGCAGAACTGACCGTCAAGCTAGTGACGTTAAAGAAGCGCTTGTCGGGAGGCAACCCGATAATTTCGCATCTTTAGTTATTTTTCCATTGAGTTGATTATCTTATTTGTTTGATTTTTCTTGAGTTTTTACTGTTTTCCTTTGTTTTACTTATGTTTTGATCATGCAGAAATTTTAAAATAGGACTGGACACTTAGAAAAATTTTTGAACACTTTGGACGAGGGAGTTTCTGCCAGTTCCACGCTGAACTTGAGATTTTCCAAGTTCAAAATGGTTAGAAGCGTGCAAAAGGGGAGCTCTTACTGCCAAGTCCACGCTGAACTTGGAAAATTCCAAGTTCAGCGTGGAGAACAACGTCAATTAGCGTGCCAGGGGCCAAGTTCCACGTTGAACTTGGAAAATTCCAAGTTCAACGTGGAAAACACGTACCAAGTGAGAGTTGCCACTGCCATTCCCACGTTGAACTTGACCTTCTCCAAGTTCAGTGGTGCACGAAATTGCAATCACACTTTTGCAATCCCGCACAACTAACCAGCAAGTGCATTGGGTCGTCCAAGTAATACCTTACGTGAGTAAGGGTCGATCCCACGGAGATTGTCGGCTTGAAGCAAGCTATGGTTATCTTGTAACTCTTAGTCAGGATATCAATAATTATCAGGGTTGATTGTAAAAAGTAAAAGAACATGAAATAAGTACTTGTTTTGCAGTAATGGAGAACAGGTTGAGGTTTTGGAGATGCTCTATCTTCTGAATCTCTGCTTTTCTACTGCCTTTTTCTTCATGCACGCAAGGCTCCTTCCATGGCAAGCTGTATATAGGGTTTCACCGTTGTCAATGGCTACCTCCCATCCTCTCAGTGAAAATGTTCAACGCACTCTGTCACAGCACGGCTATTCATCTGTCGGTTCTCAATCAGGTTGGAATAGAATCCAGTGATTCTTTTGCGTCTGTCACTAACGCCCAGCCCTCAGGAGTTTGAAGCTCGTCACAGTCATTCAATCCTTGAATCCTACTCAGAATACCACAGACAAGGTTTATACCTTCCGGATTCTCTTGAATGCCGCCATCAATTCTAGCTTATACCACGAAGATTCTGATTAAAGAATCCAAGAGATATTCACTCAATCTAAAGTAGAACGGAGGTGGTTGTCAGGCACACGTTCATAAGCGAGAATGATGATGAGTGTCACGGATCATCACATTCATCAAGTTGAAGAACAAGTGAATTCTTAGAATAGAAGCAAGCGTGATTGAATGAAAAACAGTAGTAATTGCATTAATCCATCAAGACACAGCAGAGCTCCTCACCCCCAACCATGGGGTTTAGAGACTCATGCTGTAGAAGATACAATGAGAAACGTGTAAAGTGTCATGAGGTCTCGATACAATGTCAAAAGATCCTATTAATAGTGAACTAGTAACCTAGGGTATACATAAATGAGTAAATGACGTAAAAATCCACTTTCCAGGTCCACTTAGTGTGTGCTTGGGCTGAGCATTGAAGCTTTCATGTGTAGAGACTTTTTGTGGAGTTAAACACCAGCTTTTATGCCAGTTTGGGCGTTTAACTCCAATTTTTATGCCAGTTCCGGCGTTAAACGCTGGGAATTCTGAAGCTGATTTGCAATGCCGGTTTGGGCCATCAAATCTCGGGCAAAGTATGAACTATTATACATTACTGGAAAGCCCAGGATGTCTAATTTCCAACACCGTTGAAAGTGCGCCAATTGGGCTTCTGTAGCTCCAGAAAATCCACTTCGAGTGCAGGGAGGTCAGAATCCAATAGCATCTGCAGTCCTTTTCAGCCTCTGAATCAGATTTTTGCTCAGGACCCTCAATTTCAGCCAGAAAATACCTGAAATCTCAGAAAAACACACAAACTCATAGTAAAGTCCAGAAAAGTGAATTTTAACTAAAAACTAATAAAAATATAATAAAAACTAACTAAAATATACTAAAAACATACTAAAAACAATGCCAAAAAACGTATAAATTATCCGCTCATCATTCAGCGTGGAAAAATTCAAAAAAATTCAAAAAAAAAAGAAGCAAGGCCCACGCTGAACTTGGGCTGCATCAAGTTCAGCATGGAGATTGGAGACACATTCGGGAACATTAGCGCTGAACTTGGTTTTTACCAAGTTCAATGTGGGAGCTGTATAACACATACACTATATGCGACGCTGAACTCCTTTTCCCTCAAGTTCAGTGCCAGCTCACTCCTTGTCCCCAAATCCTCGCCAAATCAACCTCAAATCCCACCAAAATCCATCAGATCAATTACCAACACTCCCTGATTCCCTCTCTTTCTCGTGATCCCCTGTACTCTGCAACCACAGCCCCTTTCCCATCCTACCTTTAACAAACCTTTCCATTCCCCATATATTCCCGTATCCCTTTGACCATAGCCTCCTCCCTTCCCAACGCACCAAAGAACAACCTCTCTCCCTCCAAAGCCATCCACCCGTGACTCCCTCTCCCCTAACCCCTCCTATTTAATCCCAGCTTCACGCCTCATTCCATACACAGCAAACCTTCCACCCCCACTTTACTCACTCTCCCAAGGCTTCAGCCCGTAACAACCTCCCTCATCCCAACCCCTGCCCCCATTCAATTCTCCATCCCCCCTCTTTTACCGGCCCAGCACCTCCTACCACCCCCTACCCAACCATCCTTCCCCAAAGCAGCACCTTCCACACACTACACCCTTTCACCCTTTGTCCTAGACCAGCGTCCGTGACCCCCTCCCTCTGTCACGTACCCCCCTCCATTCCCCTCTTCTTTCTTTTTGTTTAGTTTAATTTTCTGTTCTGTGTTATTTTTTCAGTCCTAAAAAAACAAAAACAAAAAAATTCAAAAAAACTATTTTTAGCATTATATTTTATTTTCTGCTATTTCAATTTCTGCATCTCTTTCTTCTCCCCTTCTGTATTTTTTTATTTTGCTCGATGACGAGCAATAGTTTTAAGTTTGGTGTTGCCGCTCAGCTGTTTGATTTGAATTATCTTTATGGCACCTAAGACCATCCAACCATCCAAAAAGAGAAAGGGAAAGGAACCAGCAACCGGTTCTCATGACTCAAGACGCTTCAAATCTAATTTACATGAAGAACATTTTTATGATATCACTGGCAAGAGGCCGATTTTACCAGAAGTGCAGTTTAACCTCCAACCGGATGAACTTCCAGAAATTTCACATGAGATTCAGAGAAGAGGATGGGAAGTTCTGTGCAATCCACACCCACAAGAGGGACAGTTGATGGTTCAAGAATTCTATGAGAACATGTGGATTACCTATAAGAATGTGTCTGGTATAAATGAAAGGAACCACAACACTTTTGTAAGGGGAAGAACCATTGACTTCAGCCCAGAGATTATCAGACAGACCCTCCAGATGCCAAGAACCGAACAATCACTTAGTTCTTATAATGAGAGGATGTACAAAGATCAGCGATTGGAACAAGTAATCGCCGACATTTGCATTCCAGGTGCACAGTGGATAATGGGGGCACGAGGGGAACCCGGCCATATCAAAGTTGGTGACTTGAAGCCTTTAGCTAGAGGATGGCACCATTTCATTCGCCGGTCCATTATGCCCACGAGCAACCGGTCCGAATGTACTTCGGACCGAGCAATCATGATCCACTGTATTCTATTGGGAGAGCCAGTGGAGGTGGCAGACGTTATTGCTGATCAATTTTACCACATCGTCACCAACACCAAGGATAATGCCAGATTGGGCTTCCCACATCTCATCTTTCGTCTCTGTGACGCTGCTAGAGTGAAGATAGATAATGACTTTCCTATCCAACCGAAAAGCCCATCACAAAGAAACAGCTCGAACAGACAAGGGAACATCGAAGGCACCCCAGAGAACAGGCTGAGGAAGGAGATGAAGAAGAGCTGCCTCAGGGACAAGATCAGCCGCCGCAAGATTTTTTGCAGCAGCTTACAGCCTCCATGGAGCAAATGAGGGTCGCTAATGACAGTCGCTGGCAGGAGTACACGGCGTCTGTTAATGAGATGAGGGCCACACAGGACAGTCGATGGGAGCATCTCTGTACGACCCTGAATGAAATGAGAGTTGATCAGCACTCTCAGCGGCAGGAGATTCAGTAGCTGAGGCAGGATTATAGCCGTCTGAGAGGACCTTATGGAGCTCAGCCTAATGAGAGGGATCCCTATCAGAGAGATTGAGGTGGCTCAGTTCCTTTTTCTTTCTCTATCTTATTTTGCTATTTATATGATTAGGCTCCTGTTTTCTGTTTATTTTGTTATTGCATGATCAACTACTATTTCAATTCCTAGGGTCTAGTTTTATTTACTGTTCATCTTGTTATTTGAGTTATATGCCAAAAAAAAAGGGAGTGTCTCATGTATTACTCACTGAGCTTGAAATCAAGAAGAAAAGAAAAGAAGTGATGTATTGCATGAGAAATTGAGTTTATATTATAGAATAGTCTTATTTACTTAAATGTGGTGGTATTATTTGTGATTGTGAATGAATGACATGAACAGTGCATATTTGAATTTGAATCAAAGGATGTTGATGTATAAGGAACAAGAATTTAGAGAACTATTATGACTTCTCTGAAATTAGTGAAAGCTTAATCCTTGAAGCAAAAGAAACAGCAAAAGAAAAATAAAAGCAAGGTCCAAGGCTCTGAGTATCAATGACTAAGGAGGTCAAACATGATTAAAAGCTCAAAGAGTTGTTTCCTTAGTCATATGCTTGTGGTGTTCTTGTGTCAAGTAATCCTTGAGACAGAATATTTAGAGTCGATGCCAAATACATTTAGCAGAGTATGCCCAAGGCTTTGAGCACCACTGTCTGTGAGTAACTGAAAGAAAAATCAGAACTTAAAGAGAGTTCCCTAGCTAAGTGCTTGTGGTGTTTTTGTGTCAAGTGAAACTTGAGACAAAACATTTAAAGTCGCGGCTAGACTCAAGGTGCAAAGCACCAATTCATTGAGAAGTAAAGGATGTATGCTATGTTCAAGGATTAAACTAGAGTACAAAGAGCAGAGAATTCATAATATGATCCGGATTCTAATTCCGAATGACAGTGGCATTCCTCTTATTCAAAGGAGAGTGAGATGCCAAAACTGTTCAGAATTACAATAGATAAACCACACATTAAGAAGAGACATGAGCATAACTGAACTCTCACCTCTCATCCAAATTCACATCTTAATCATGTACTAATTTTGGTTGCTTGAGGACAAGCAACAATTCAAGTTTGGTGTTGTGATGTGTGAGCATCTTTCCTACCTTTTCCTAGTGAATTTGCATTCAATTTGTTGAGTTTAATCAAGAATTAATTATCTTTTAGCCACTATGGATGCTACTTTGAGTCATGTACAATTTTGTTTATTTTAGGTAGCATTCGGATGGATTTGACGAAATTTTGTAGCAGAAAAGGGAGAAAGCGAATGATGTTGTTAATCCTGACCTCCTTGCACTCAAAATGGAATAACTTGAGCTATAGAGATTTAATTAACGTGATTCTAGCGGCATTAGAAAGCTAACTTCCAGGGCTTTCCAACGATATATAATAGTGCACACTTCTTCTCCAGAAAACTCTGCCCACTCCACGTTGAACTTGGCCGGGCCAAGTTCAGCGTGAACTTGAAAGCTTCCAGGGGAGACCACGCTTTACATCCCACGCTGAACTTGGGAAAAGCCAAGTTCAGCGTGGATTCAAACCTATGCGCACAAGACTCCACTGTATCATCCACGCTGAACTTGGAAAAAGCCAAGTTCAGCATGGACCTCAACATCTCCAGTGGTCCCCATTCACTCCAACAAAGGCTACATGCAGAATTTAAATTATTTTTTGATTAAACTTTTACTATTTTTATAATTAGGAAAAGATATTATTTAGTTTTAGAAAATATATTTTACATTAATTAGGATTAGATATAAAAGGGAAAAGAATCAGCCCTTCGGGCTCTCTTCTCTTACCTCATTCCGCACTTTACAGTTTACCAGAATCCTTATTTTCTCTCTGAACCATGAGCAACTAAACCTCCACTGTTAAGGTTAGGAGCTCTGTCTATTGTATAGATTGATACTATTATTTTTCTATTTTAATTCATGTACTGATTTATATTTCAAGAATTGTTTTTGTTCTTTATCTTATGAATTTGGGTGTAACGAAAGTATGACCCTCTTTCTAATTGAGTTTTTGTCTAACTTGGAAAAGCTCTTTACTTGAATAACAGCTTGAAAACATATTCTCCTAAATTTCTAATTATCTGGACTTAACGGGATACGTGACATATAATCCTCTTATATTTGGGTAATTAGGATTTTTGTGGCATATAAACTAGAATTGAACTTCATCCTCTAATTGGAATTAAGTGACCAAGAAATTGGCGGTTGATGAAAGTTAGAGTAGACTGAGAAGGTCTAAGGAATTAGGGCTTAGTCATATATAGTTTGCCATAAATTGAATCTTGCATGATTAAAATAGTTAGTAAGAAAAGTCAATCTGGAAAATAGATAACTCTAAAGTCTTAACTGTTTCTCCATATATTATTCACAACTCGTTTACTGCTTGCCTTCTAATTTACTGAATTTATTGTTTAATGCTTTTGGACTCTTAAACACCATTTTCTGCTTGTCTAACTAAGTAAATTAATCAACCGTTGTTGCTTAGTCCATCAATCCTCGTGGGATCGACCCTCACTCACCTGAGGTATTACTTGGTACGACCCGGTGCACTTGTCGGTTAGATTGTGGATTGTAAATTCCGCACCAGCCATAAGGAGGCCAACCGGTAGTTATTGGAGGAGGTGGTAAATTACCACGTGGACAAATGTTACGTCCAACATTTCCAGTTTGCACAGTGGTAACTACTATGCTTTCACTTCCAATTGCACCTTCTGAACGTGAAGTCACATCCACTTGTTGCACAATTACTGGTATGCTATTATTGGTGGATGAACCACCATTCACATTTGACACTTCATTAGCCATGTGAATGATTTTCCCACTTCTCAATCGCAAACACCGAATGATATAAATTTTTTTTGACACACTTCAATTTTAAAACTGTTCCACTGAGCGTGCCAATTTGTTTTATCGATTTTTAGTAAATCGATGGTGGTTCGATTCTAATGGTCTAGGAGCGAAACCAACTCCTCTTTTGCAGGTACCAGTTTTCTATAAGTGCATCAAAGTGTCTTCGATTAGACGGGTATCGAAATGAAATATAAATCGAAATTTGTAAAGAACAAAAGAAATGAGAAAAAAAATGAAGTTTTCGAAAAGTAAATTAACTGAAATCAGAAAGATTGCATTGAAATTTAAAGAAAGCAGTAAAGTGCCTTCGACTGGGTCAAAGGGTTTTGACATGAAACTTAAAGGTACTGAAATATAAATTGGACATGGAAATTAAAGAATGCTTGAAAGATAAATTTTACTGAAAGATAAAGTTTACAGAAAATGTAAATGGAAAATAAAGACCTGTGAAAGAAACCCTACAGATAATTGACTCGAGGCAAATTCAGAAAGTCTCTAGGATGTGAGAGTGCGTGAGTAATTTCTAAAGCAAAGTTCCAACCCTTATTCCCTAAAACTTTCTACTATTTATAAACTACTTTTGTAACCGATTATTAATCATGCAATGCTATCTTGAATGTGCACTCCCTGGTAACCGTTCTCACTCTTTTACCAATGAAACGTTACCTATTAATTTCTCACGTGGTGAAAGCCCTTAACTTCTTCACTTGAGTAACCATTCGATTCGCTATTTCGAACAACTATTTGGTTTTGTAATTCGAATTCCTTTTTGACCAAAATTTAGTCGAATAATATTTTTCGACTAACAGAGCCAATGCTCAGTACCCCGTCACAGCTCTATCCCAATAGTTGGGAGGCACTCCAGTGATTTGATTTGATCTGCAAGCACTTAGGGATCCCATGCATGGTTGAGCTCTTGTCTTCTTTTTCCTTTCTGATATTGTTGGGGCTTCCCTCGATATGCACGACATTGGGGATCTGCACATTGTTGACAACCCTGGAGTTCGACTGTGGAACATGGCTTTCCCTCTTTCGACTTTATTCGGAGAGAGGAGGGATTTGATATTTATCCTACGTTAAAGTATCAGTCCCCACAAACGGCATCAATGTTCATTTGCTGACCTGAGTGAGGTGAGTGGGAGAATGGGACTGGCAACTCCAACATGCAATGCTGAACAGAAGATGACGAGAGTGGTACCTGCAATAACATTTCAACGGCCAAATCTAAAAATATTCAAAGAGGTGAGGTGAAATTTGGGTTGTGTACATACCTTTAGAAGAGCTCCATACTCTCTCTTTGTAGTGGTTATTAGAATATATAAAAGATTTTTTAATTTAAAAAATTTTGAAAATTTTCTTCCTACTAAAATTTTAAGAAAGTTAATTACAGAATTAAGAAAGATACCAGACCAAATCTTATCCTTCTTAGATTTAGAAGACCTACTAGCTATGGGATCTTATTGTTGGGCCAGTTTAATTGATCATGACAAAAGACTGAAAGTCATGGTTAGGGATGGTAATGAGGTAGATAGGGACAGATTTTTGTCCTTTTTGACCCTGTCCTACCTTACAATAACCTGTATCGAATCCATCCCATTTCTACTCGCGGGTAGTAAAAAGTTAAAACCTAACTCGTCCCTACCGACTCTTATAATTATTAAAACCCAAAAAATAAAATAAAATTTTAAAATTTATATAACCATCATTACATGCATAACATTATTAAAATAATATATATATATATATAACGGACAGGTTTAACCTAAACTCGACTCTGCTCCGTCTCGCTCAGGAACTCACCCCATTAAAAATCTGCCCCGGTGTAAAGGCGGATAATTACCCGCCTCGAACAAATAGGAGGCAGGATGAGTACCCACAAATTCAAATAGTGTTGCCACCCTTAATCATGATCCAAAACATTTATTATTATTATTTGGTTAAATATTATTTAGAATCAACTAATTCTACCAATTTTCATTTTATGTTGTTATTGAGAATCAATAGAAATATAGAATTGTTTTGTACACCTAATTTGTTTATACTAGGAAAAAATATAAATAAGAGAGTTTAGTATGCAAGTATTTTTTGTGTGTACGATACTTAACTCTTATCATAACTAAAAGAGACATTTATTTTTTTAAACATAAGAAATCAGTCTTATATAGAATAAAACTTCTTACCCGTGAAATTTCTTATCCATTGAATTAAAAAATAGAAAAATATAAATAGATGATATAAAAATAATTTCTCATAAAATAAAATAAAAACAAATTCTCATCTCAAAAATTAAAATAAACAACATATATAAAATAAATAGCAAGTAATAACTATTCTAATTTGAAATGTTATTTTATAACTGTTTTTTAATGCAGTATTTCTTCTTTTAGAAAAACTGCATTGGTCATTAATTATAAAAATATTATGTATATATAAAAATTAATTATTATGTACTATATTTGAAATGTTATTTTATAACTGTTTTTTAATGCAGTATTTCTTCTTTTAGAAAAACTGCATTGGTCATTAATTATAAAAATATTATGTATATATAAAAATTAATTATTATGTACTATGTATAAATATATAAATTATTATTAATATATATTTAATTATAAAATTTAATTTATTTTTAATATGTGTTCTATAAAAATAAATAATTTAATAACTAATGTTTATGCATTGATTTGATCAAATGAGGTTATGAGGTGTCAATCACGCGTTAAACAAATTGTCTAGTCGAGACTATTATTACAAGTAAAACCCTGATTAGTGGGCCTTCCAAAATCTTATATTATAGTGTGGTTGATTAAAAGGAGGAACTTTACATGGTCAAACCTAGTACAACTGTTGTTTCTCCTCTCTATGAGGATTGCAAGGGTTATACGCAGCTTAGTAGCAGCGCTCTCTGAAGACAGGATCTACGCTGTTTCCCCACGTGTTATGAAACATATCCAGAAGCCTATCAGCTGGCGTCAAACCTGCGATGTTAGTGTGAAGATGGTCATAAAGTTGAGAACAGCACCACATTTTTCCAAGGTTAAATTACTTACAACTGAACAATGTTGTTTTCACCTTAATGACATTCTAGTGCTCAAAGCAGGATGAACGAATAACGTTAAAGCTATCAGCTTATATACCTGTTCCAACGACGTCTTTTAATGGATCCAAAAAACTGGATTCGTTTAGGCCTCTCCTGTCCAAGCCATCCTGCAAAACAATATAAATAGAAGTCTGACGTAGTTCTAGACACCCAAGATAATGAAATCGGCAAAACAATTGGCTATCATTTATCAGCATCAAAGACACCTTCGCCCACTGCAACACATCTTCAGCCACATGCCGCAGTAATCTACCTTGAAATGGAGTCCTTAAACCAGTCATAGGAACCTAGACGTACAAATCACACAATTTTAGTCCACAGAAGAGGGCCTAGACCAACGACCACACTATATTCACTGGAATTTAATTCTTCCCGCATAAATGTTTGGCTTTGATTCACTAGTCAATACCATGTTCCTTAAATTCTGTCTCTCCTCGGGGGTCCAATGAACAATCATATCTAGAGCATTATGTAGGGAAACCTCGTCATATAGCAGACCTACCTGACATAGGAAAGATGACAACAATGATATGGGATTGCTTATTCTTGCCTGCAGACTATTAATATATACTTTTACTTTTAAGTTCACAATGTGAAGGAAAAACATGCAGGCGAATAGATCAATTACCCAAAATGCTGGCAGAGCACACAGCATGTCTGAAGTTCCCCCATCAGCGCCCCTCATTTCCATGTACCTCTTGAGCCTGACCTACACAAAATTGAATACTCGGCCAACTTAGTAAACAGCAGGTAGATATACAAATTTCTTTGATGTTATACTTGGCCTCAACCTCGGGAAATATGGTCGTCAGATGATTTTCCCAGTCACTTAATGTTGGCACCTTACCTGGGATGGCAGGGAGTTTACCTGCCATGAAGTCCTGCACAAGATTCCATCAGCTAAGTACAGCTACTATGCAGTACAAATTACCAACTTGCTATCACTTCAACACATGCATAAAATTAAAACGATGTTGAACTAAAGAATAGTATGGCTGGAACTTGCAAGCGTAAGCTAGATATATCGGATTCTGAGAGATAAGAATAGAAGAGATAACCCGGAATGACATGCCACCGCAGTCAATGTACTTATTTTCCCGATAGACAAACATCATCGGTACATCTAGAGCATAATCAACATACTGCTCAAACCTATCAGAAGAACGAAAAATTAATCAAGATTCGTTATAGACAATTCCGATTGTTCAATTATCAATACTCTAAAGTTTTACTGAATGATTTATCCTAATAAAGTATCCTGTTTAGCAACGCTGTGATCACAAACATAATTCTCTACCTGAATACTTCAAAAAAAAAAAAGTAAACCTACCCAAAAGTATCATAAAAAACAAAGGGCAGCATGCCTGTGCGACGTTTGTCAACTTGATTCACCTTATAGCTGTTTGCACCGCCACCAGAAAAAAAAAGGTGAGAAAATAATTGAAAACAAATATTTGGGTGCTAAGGTGACTAATAATTCAGACAATTTTATAGACCTCCTTATGCTGAGGTAACCACTTGGGATGCCTCCACTGAAAGGCGAATTCGCAAACATAGCTGCTGCTAGCTGGTTAAAATAGTTGTTAGATACTGTAAGAATCTTGAACTTTCAACAATACTAGAATGAATTCTCACCGGCTGCAACGTAAGCCCAGTACGCATTTTCTTGATCATGTCTGCTTCAGAACTGTAGTCCAGGTTAACCTAAACTCATAGTTAGAAAGGAATATATAATATACATTGCCTATGCCAAGCTCACACAGACAATTCCTTGGTCACAGCTAAGTGGTTGAGGTATAAAATATTAAAGTATAAAATATTAAAAATTTCTCTCACCTGAACAGAGCAGGTCATTAACAATGCCTCAACTTGAGGTAAGCCATTATTGTTGAAGTAATTTTGCATAATGTCATACCGTACCTGGAAGAAGTCAATGTGCAAGTGAAATGCTGAAATAGGAGAAATTAGACATCATGCTACATCATGTTAGTTTATCGTAACGCTAAGAAAGTTTCCTAGTGCAGCCAAGAAATGTATTGGTTTATCGTAACGCTACATCATGCTAGCAAACATCAAGAGTCCAAAAATAATCAGCTTTCCGCACGACCAATTATATTAGCAAATATCAAAAAGTAAACAAGATTGACAAGAAAGTCAAACTAACAGAAAGAGTGGTGCAACACATTGAGACAACACGAGGAAAATACTACGTAGCAATACAAAGAAAATCTTTGTAGTCTCACCACCCAATCATGTACGAGAGTTTGAAATTAACATTAAGGGATAGTGGTCCAAATTCTGGCAATCTCTGCAAATAGATTCAATTGGATCAAGATTATCTAAAGCAAGGAAGTTGGAAAAGTGAAAAAGTGAGAAGTTAATCATTCTTTAAGTTAAGATAGTGAGCACACATTTCATCAAAGTTGCACAATCAATGGTGAATTGGTGATTAACCCTTCACTTTACCACTTTACCAACTTCCTCACTTTAGATGATCAAATTGGATTCAATTGCACTTCTTGATTCCAATGTTTGACTATAGGTAAAAAAAAATATTACCTTAGGCACTCTAGGTATGTCTTGCGGTTTCCATTTAGGCTGGAAACCTAATCCCAAAAATCCAATTCCCATTTCCTCTCCAACAGTTTTCGCCTATGAAACAGAAGACAAAATGGATCCATCTCAAACTCACCTGAGGAGTTTATCAAATGCAATTATGTTCTAAATCTGATGGTCTGGAAAAATGAAGATGATGCTGCACTCTACATAATCAAACTGCCTTGTGGATTCATGCCATGCCAGAGAATTTAAGATACGGTTGGTTTGCATTTTCATTTTTTCTGTTTTTATTAGTGTTTTCTGCTCTTCTTTTTTTTCATTCGCAAAATATTAAAAACAGGAACCAGAGGAAATGAAAACAAAACCGCAAACCAAAGGCAGTCTTCTCGTACTGACCTGATAGAGGTGTGAATTAAGCTCATCACAAGTCTGATGCAATGTTTTAAAGGGAGTACCACTAAGCTCAAATTGACCACCGGGCTCTAATGATATGCTTCGATTGCCCTGGGGAAGAATGTTCTATTTATCAATCTCATGCATTCCCTTCACTTCATATGGATATCAAGAAACAGATTTCAAACAAGAATGGTAAAAAGATAAGCATTCAAGTAGGAACTCTACCTATAAAGGCATTATTAATTTTATAAATAAATAAAATTATGAAGGAGGAAGGGCTTGCCTTTTTGAGGCCTATGATATTGTCACCTTCCATTATTTTTTCCCATTCAAACCTCGCAGCAATGCCATTGAGTAAAGCTGCTATTTGTTTGTATTTAATTGGACGCAGGGTTTCAAACTCAAAACCAAATTTCTCATGCTCTGTACCTATTCTGCAAGAAAAATACAATAAAAGGTAGGTGAATTACATCTGGCAAATGGAAATGGAATATATTCTGAACGAGAGGGAAAATCCTTGAAACACGCTAAGACCGTTAATGTTTTTTTTTATTGAGTGGCAATTAGATACGGCAGCTCAGCTCAGATGGAAAAGAAGTAAAGAACACCAGGACAAGAGAATAAAACAATAAGCAATATACAGTCGATGAACAAATCCAGTCTTGAAATAAGCAATACCACATTACATGATTTTTTGAATGTATTAAATGAAGTATGGACGCATGATAATAAGGCAGTGTTTGCTCAAAGAAATAATGTGGTGTGGTGAGAAATGGCGTAAACTAAAAGAGGAAAAGAAGTTAGGTGACCTCCACTCGTCTTTAGGCTTGCAACCAGAAGCAAAGTAGTTAATAAGATCATATTTTGTCAATGGCTGGTTGACCTTGAGAGGAGCCTCTGTGGCAGGTCCCGTAGCAACGATGACTCCATGCCTTACTCGTCTGCAAGATGCAGACGCTCTCTCTTTGTGAAAAACAACCATGGACGACCCTGATGATGCCCAATTCAGATGAAGGATTCCCATTATCAACTGAAACAACATGCACACACTGCACTTTACTTCACTTAATCGTGAAATTTTAATATTAAAAGTAAAAGAAATAAGAGAGATAAATATAAATAAAGTGCTATAAAAGTGGTGCATATAATATTTTTATAGTCAAGTCGCTGCATAAGTCCATTTCGAAAGGCATCTTCCTAGTTTGAATAATTTGCAATTACTATCACGAGCTACCAGTCCCATACAACGATTATTTCTTACTGACTGCAGCCAAGTTTTGACACTATAATGTCAAGTCTTGTCAATGAGCAAATCACAATGAACGATGCCTGTCTTCAGCTTATGATTGCCAAATCATAGTTTGGTCTAATGAAAAACCGAACTTTTACTATCTGCCATTTGGATTCATCTAGAATCTAAGAGTAAGATTTTGTCAAACATTTAAGTTGCTGTCCCAAACCGTAGTTCCATTTTTTGCCAAAAGCACACAATATCATAGGTTTTCTCTTCATCTTTTTCCTCCCAAGAAAAGAAATCAATCTTTTACTTAGGTTTGTTTGACAATAGATCAATCTTGGAAAATGACCAAATGAGCATCTGGAACATATAAATAGAAGAAAAACAAAGCCAAGCTTGGTTGGTAATATTAGCAAAGCTAGCATCCATGCATTACTACAAATACGAAACAAATGTCTTAAGCAGACTGCAAATCAATGAAAGAAAGTTACCACAAACGAAATTTAATGGTTATTGTTGTCCAATCAACTTTAGTTGATAGATAGATAGAAGGAAGAATGAAGAAAGAGCGTAAGCAAGGATGTAACGAATTTTCCGTGGTCCGATGGATGTCACGATTTTTTCGTGGTTCCCAGGTTCTAATCAAGCATCGAATCAAATATACAGATATATTAGTAGAAATAGAAATAGAATATAGAAAATAGTCAAAATACAAATACAAAAGCATGGTATAGTCTTGATTGTGCTCCACGTGTCCTGGTAACGACACGTCAGTTTGTTGTCTCATCTGCTGTTATCTATAGAGTTGTTAGTCGAGCTTTACAAGTGTCTTGCACCCTCAGTTTTGGGATACAGAGGAATCTCTTGACGTCGGTTATCGGTGATGAAGTCTGAATCACGACACATTGACGGATGAACCTTGGTCATTTACTGCACTATGCTGATAGAATGAGAATGGCCCAATCATTTGTTTCCACTTTCCCCTTTCCACTCAATTATAATGCCGAAAACAAGGCGATCGTATGCTCGGGCTGCAGCAAGTGATAATATGAAAGAAACAAACTAGCCTTGTATCCACCTTTCATCCCAATCCAAACTTATTAGACACAAAAGATATGGTACTCTAGCACGTGCAGTAGTATTCTAGAAAGGGGCAACTCAAGCTCAAGCATCATAAAATCAGCAGATGATACTTAATTGATATGGGTATCATATATGATAGGAGTTAAATTTTGTCAGGGATAACCTTTGAATACCAATAACCGAAAAAGAAAAAAAAAATGGGACAAAGTTGTGCTGGACGGACGTCTCTATGAACTCGCGTTGTAAAAGTTATTACTTATGAGGGAATACACTGGGCCATCTTATTGATCTAAGAATGAGTACATCGTAACATTCTCCTCTAGATAAGTCTTTTCCAAAAGATAAAAGAACATGTTAAAGCAAAAATATAGTGCGCATTTTCCAAATTATTGTGCAGAAATCTTCAGGGAAGAGGAGTCATTCCCGGCATGATCCAGTCATCTGCTAAAAGCTTGAGAGTGCATTTTACTTCCTTGCTCTTTTCAAGAGGAAACGCAATGAAAAGAATCCAAGAGCAAAAGTTTGCCAAAACCAGCCTCTTGCATTAGAAGGATCGACCCTTTTAGCGAGGTGCCAAGCATAAATGGCTTCAAGGATATGTAAAGCTGTAGCTAAAAGGAAAATTAGTCTTATCATCCACATTGATCGAAAGACAAAAAGCGATATAGCTCTAAGAAAGACCACAATTCCAATGTCAGGTAAGAAAGCAGCAGAGGCGAGAGAGATCATTCCAATGACTGCAAACAGCCACACGTATATGGTAGGCCCGTCCAATGTCATCCTTTTCCTCTCTTGCCAGTATGCGATGGTAGAAGCCATCCCCTCTCGAGAGGACACCATGGGGACATAACCGATCTCCTCTCTGGCTTTGAGATAAGAGAAATAATGGGTGACCCCAACCTGTGAAAGAACGAATGTGAATAAATTGGGAATACATGATGATATTGATAGTGGCCCAAGTAAATCTCCTCAGGACTGACCTTGTGTACTTCAGGGGGAAGGATGAATGGCTGAGGAAGCCACCACCGATTGAGCCATGGATATAATATTGTATAAACAGCCCAGCAAATCCTCCCAATAACAAGAGCACGATCGACAGCCAAACACTTCATTGGGAACTGGTAGTCCAAACTCCTGACGAGAGGTTCGATGAATTCAAAAGTATTGACAGGAGAACCTGAAAATAACAAAGAAAACCAGCTGAGGCCGAGGCCGAGGCCGTTTTCTCAAGGCTGCAAGTCAGAAATATGAAAATGAGTAGGTACCGTCAGATATGAAATATGCTTGGCCAGCCGCGTTGGGGAGCTTTCCCTTTCCCTCCCCAGGGATGTCATCCAAAAGCCCCATACTTGCCAAGATGAGAGCAAGAACAAGGTTGTCCACATAAACCCAATCTGTTTTGACAGTGTGGTGGCCAATCCGGAAGAGAAGGAGACCCAACTTGGCCATGGATACGATCCTAGGAAGGTGCCTGTCTTCGCCGGGTCCGTAGATTGCAGCAGGACGAACAGCGCAGGTGTAAAGACGCTTACCGGAGTTATTCTTGAGTGGGCGGGCGTTATTCTTGAGAACGAGCTGTTCGGCGATGGATTTGCTGCGGCCGTATGAATCGACGAGATGCTGATCAATTGGGAAATACGGCAGAGTCTCATCTCCGTTGACGATGGGTTGACCACCGAAGACTACATTGTAAGTGCTGCAATAGACGAGCCTTGTGATGCCGAGGTCGAGGCACGCGTCGAGCACGTGGCAGGTCCCGCTTATGTTGACCTCATCCACGCGCCCGATCTGGAGCATCTCTTTGCCCGACATTCCGAAGGCCGCCAGGTGGAACACACACTCCGCCCCCTGCAGGGCCCTTTCCACCTCTTCTTTGCGCCCAACATCCCCTTTTAATTTAATACTTTTATTGTTAGCAGAGACCCACAGACTCACAATCAGCTTTGTAAGGTGAAATGAAATGAAACCAAATTGCATGCAAAAAGAATATAAAATTAGAGTAACCTTGGATGAAGCGCACTCCCTTTTTCTCGAGAGCATGGGTAAATGGAGATGAGTGGCGGAGGTCAAAGGCTCGCACCTCCGCGGCACCTCTTCGGATCAGCTCCAAGCAAAGAGCTGCCCCTACGAATCCGAGCCCACCGGTCACCACGAAGACCTTCCCCTCTATCCCTTCGTTCTCGCTCAAGTGCATTCTCGATCCGACCTGATTCTGATCTGCTCGTCACCACCTTAAACACACACACTAACGCTAAGACCAAGTCAGAACACAACAGAAAAGAACGGGCAAAGAAACACTTTCGTTACTCGAGATTATATTTGAAAAAGTATATGTAGTAATGAAAATATTAAGATTTAGATTTGAAAAAGTATATGTAGTAATGAAAATATTAAGATTTAGATAGATAATTTAAAAGTATAATATATTTTTTTTTTTGTGATTAAAAAATATAATATATTTTAATTTGATTAGCTGTTGTTTATAGTATTTAATTTTGTAATGGACGATTAAAAATTTAAAATTAAATCTAATTAGTAAATTAAATTGAATATCAAATATTTATTATAAATATTACATGTATAAATAAATCAGCAAAATGTTTTATATTAGCTATTGCATAAGGTGAAAATTTCACGTGAATTTATCATTATATAAAGTTAGTATTTAAAACTTATTTAATAATAATTTAATTAAATTTATTTATTCATCTAACGCTTTTTAATTATTAATTTTATATAAAAACAACTAATTATATTTGAATTTCTATCATTGCATAAATACTTTTTTTAACTTTTTTTAATATGTAAATTATTTTCTAATTAATTACTTTAGTCTCTCAATAGTTAACTATTTTAGACCATTGCCATTGAAAAGCTCATTACAATTTTTATTTATAGTCCATTTATTATAAAAGTACCTTTACATCAAATATTTATTAACTTTTACAATAATATTATTAATATTTATAAATTAAAAAAATTCACTATTATAAAATAATTAATATTAAAAAAAATTAAATACTTCATAAATAATAATAATATACAATATATAATTTGAGCTTAAACTAATTTACAACATTATTTAATATAAAAAAAAACATAATTAAACTATATAATTGATGATATGTATTGTGAAAAATATCCGTAGAACTTTGCAAGTAATTGAAAAAGAGTTGAATTAATTTGAATCTATTTTTTGAAAAAAAAAATAGTTTTATGAATTTGAAAGAAGATTGAAAAAAATTAGAAGAAATTATAAAAATAGAAGTGTATGTAAATAGTATATATAGAGTAACAAAATATTAATTTATTAATAATAATAATAATACAACGACAGTTATATATTTTTATTAATAGATATGTAATATATAATACAATTTCAATACATATTCAATCTTTTTAACAATTAAATTAGCCCAAAATCAACAAAATCCACTAAAAAAATGCGCATAAAATCAGATCGTTCTTCTTCGTGTTTCTTCATATGTCTCCTCCTCCTTCTATTGGTTGCTTTTGCTGCGTTTGAGTTTTATTCTTTTTTGTTTAATTTTTTTTCTGATTTTATTCCTCTTAAGAAAATAAAACAAGAATTATGAAATAAAAGAACAAAAAAAAAAATAAGAAGATGAAAAGAAAAAAGAAGAATTTTAAATTATGCAAAATTTATTAAAAAAAATAGCATTAAAACTTTTTAACAATAACACATTCATTTATTAGTTTTTAACACCAAAATTTTGTTATAAAAGTATAAAAATATCTTCTTTAATTCTATATTTTCTTTTTTTTTGTTGCTTTTATTTCTTCTTTTAAAAACTTTACTTCTTATATTAAACTTGAATAAACATTTATATACTGTATTACAATTTTATTTACTTAAATAAATATAGATTATTCTTCTTCTTACTAATTCTGCAATATTATATTTTTTTACTTTTTCTTATTTTTAGTATTTTTAATAGAATAAAACAAAAAATAATGAAAAAATAAATACAAGTAGTAGAAGATAAACAAAACGAATCATTGAACTCATAATCGTTGTATGGAACATATGCTAGAATTAAAAGCATCATTGATGAATGTTCTATTTCTTTATAATTCTAAATTATTAATGATAGAATTATTAAATAAAATGTATGAATAATAAATAACAAATAATAAAATAATTAATTATAATTAGAGAGTAGATTTTAAAATTAAATGATATATAAAAGACAAATTAATAAATAAAATTAAAGAAGAGTTATTTTGATAATTATTAAAAAATTTTAAAAAATATTTAAAAAAATGTTAGAGGACTAACAAAATTTATTTTTATTATCATTTTTAACTATCAACTCAAATTTTTTAATCTATTAATCCAACAACATACGTTTAGCCCACACTTTTAAATATTAACACTCCATTACGGAGTAAAAACAATAAATTTTACTATTCCTCTAGTATTTCTCTATATTTTATTATTAGGACCACTTAATAGTCCAAAAATTTTGTAACCATCTAATCTGTTGCATGAAACATAAATTAGATTTGAATCAATTTGAATGGTAACAGACAGACGACAGTTCCAGCGGCAGAGGAAGGCAGAGCACTACTGTGAAATAATGATAAGATTGCGTAACTAGCTATTTGATCGGTGTTCCCCGAAAGAAACAAGACAAAAGCTAGCTCCGAAGTAATACGGGGCATTCAGTTGATTTGGGTTAACAATTAAGGTTGACATCTAACCGTCTTGGACTCACCAATATTGGTGGGGTGGCAGATCTTCAAATGATGTTCCAGAATTTCTGCTTGTTTCTGTAATTTGATCAAAACATCGTTTCCAAATACTGCACCGGGATTTGTCTTTTATTCTTATTAGCTTCAACTTTGGTTTTCCTCAGAAGGCAAGCCCCTTAGTTTCTGCTGCACCATTGCAATTAAAGTCAAATCTTAACACATGAATGCTATTGACAAAAATACTTGCGACGCAACCTAAATACTGACTTCTGAAATCTTTGGCCGGGGAACATACGAATACTTGTCGATGGAACTTAAGACAGCAGTTCCATTCATGCCTCGATCATTCACATTAACTGGCTTCAAATCCTGTAGCAACAGCAAACCATAGAATAACTTTCTTAGACTCAAATTGATCAATGTGGAAATAACATATACGAGTAAGATGGTATTCTGAGAAGTTTGTTTTCTGTTCCAGTCATGAACTGCTCAAGTTCAACATCTTTCAACTAGCCATAAACTAATGTTTCTGGCATTATGATAGAAAACTGTTTGGCCATCTGCTTTTGTCATTCAGAATAAGAATATTATGAAAAAGATAAAATGGCCACATGATTCAATCTTACCACATCCTTGGAAACACCAGACGCTGATTCCTCATAGCTCTTCACCTCTAAAGAATCATAGTAAAACAGTATCTGGGGAAGAAATGCATTTAAAAGAAAAGTAATAGTAAGCAAGTTAGGATTGCAGGAAAGGGTAAAAAGGGTTCCTGTAAGGGTTATAAGAGGGCACCTTTTCAAGTAACTGAATATTTGATGAATTAGTTGCAATGATCTGAACTCCTAGTAAATTGTTGCGGTCACTGCAGAAGGGGCAGAGAACAGAGCTGAAGACACACCCATCTTCCACACACCAAATACCCTGTTCCAGTGCACTGCCAGTGAGGATACGTTGATCAACAAATGAAGAATCGGTTAGAATAACGGGTATACTATTTGATGTCTCAGTAGCATAAGCTTTCGTTCTCTGTTTCAAAAGGGTTCTTAAGTGGATTTTGATGAGGAAATCAAGGAACACGTGAGATACAGATTGTTTTCAGGTCGGCCCAATGGGTTTTTGCAGAGTAAACAAAAAAGTTGTAACCTTCTATCCCGTAAAGGGAAAGTTAACGAACATGAACTAGGTAGACTACTTGTTGGTAACTCAGGAATATTTGACTTCGAATTTCTCTCCCAAACATGTTCAATTCCATGAGCTTCCTCTCTAACATCCAACGAGCTTTTTGTGTATGTCATAAGAGTGTTGGCACAAGGTGTAATATAATTTAAATTTTCTACCTCTGTGATAAATGGTGAGAGCATGGTCTTCCTCCTTTTCTGGTAGTGAGAATTAACACTTGTATTCACAGGTGATTCCGTTTCAGGAATATTATTTCTAGCTATATTCTTTTCAGGAGTAACAGTTATTGAAGAGTGAAGCCCTGAGGAATTTTTACTTCCATCAGGTAAACACAATGATACGCTTGACAAGTGATTTGAAAATTGAGCAGAGGCCTCAATTATGGTGGAAACAGAGTTATCATCCTTAGAGAAACCAGGGCTACCTGGATCACTGTTAACATCTATACAAGGGGTTTCCTTGATGGAGGAGCATTCTCCAAGCGTGGATGCAACAAATAAATCCCGATTGAACCTGCAAGAAATATATACTTCTAGTAATGACATTGGAAGTGTATAATGGTGTAAACATAGTTGCTGCTGCATTAAACTTTCGAGTATGGTATTTGATGAGTTAAGGAATGACCTTTTTATCAAGTTTTATACCAGATAAAAAAATGAATCTTATATACACATGCATCAGGGGATGAAGATATGGCAAAACTGATCTTCTATTATAAAATTGTATACCCTGAGTTTGCACACCCAAACTGATAACATTGAAAGGTGCTCAACCATAAGGGCAAAATCAGCAATTTCCAGAGAACATGAAATAAACAATATGCTATAAGATCAACTAACATGATGAAAAAGCAGTAGTTATTGGCTAGTCAATCACAGAGTAGGCATAGTTGCCAGCACGGCTGCACCGGAAGTTGTGCTGACAGAAAATTGATATCCCTCGCATATCTTTTGAAGTTGAACAAATGAGGTCAAAGTAAACAAAATTGGTGCTATGGCCGGACAAAGATTCCACTTAACACAATTTGACAATTCCTCAAATTGGATATGTTCATTATATGGCTTATTAAATAGTTAGCAACAAATCATACTAATGGCATAAAAGGTGGCAACACCCAAAGAAAAACTGAAAAAATACCTTTCCTCCGTCGGATTACAGATTTGTGGGTTTATATGGGCTTCACAATTGTATTTGTTACTATTCCCTTGAGCTGATGGTTGACTGTCAACAAGATCTTGACAGCTTAGTACAGGAAAAGAGCCATGGTCCTCAATAATTGACCCTTCTTTCTCAAATCCATTGCAAGATTTGTTAAGTTTCTGATTTTTCTTTCTTGTGAATCTCTTATTCTGACTCTTGATATTGACACCATCAGTATGTAAGCTCAAATTCTGTTTGACATTCACTGTATTCATTGCATGCCATTCCTACAGCAAGTTCACCGTATATTTAACAGTTCTTTCCACTAAGCCCAGTATACGAACAGGGCAGGGTATAATAAGTTCATATTATGCCACAAGCATTATACCTTGGCATCCTCAAAGAATGATTTTAGTCCTTCTATTGATAATTCGAAGTTGTCATAAACCTTTAGGTTTCTTCTTAGCCACTTCGAAATGAATGCTCTACTTCTTTCTTCACGAAGACGTTCATCTATTACCAGAAGAACAGTTACATAGGAAAAGGCGACAGCAACAACTAAACCTTATACTTTTAGATGGGCATGGCAGTATAGATCAAGGGCCATAGTGTAAACACAGAGTAAAAGAAGGATAAACAAGAAACAAATAACTTGGTAAAGACTTCACTAAATCAGTTCTTAAATTCTGAAACAAGATAGACAGTAGAAGAGATATAATATGATCAGCAATTCAGCATAATTACCCAAAAGGATTATTGCCCCATAGTCAAGCTTATGTCGTATACAACGGCCTACAGAAGGTAAACATAATCAGTATAAGAAAAATAAAGAATGATTAACTTGGCTTGGGTTACAATGTGGAAAACCAGAGCCATGATTTACCTGCTGCTTGATTTAAAGCACGGAATGCTTGGTGACAATACCACTCACTTCCGCTGAGAAGATTTTTGGATGATTTGTACATATCATTATATTTTTTCTTTAGAGAAACTTGAATATCATTTCTGCAAAGAAGTGACAATAAATTAGGCAATCAGAAATTAACCAGTAGGCTGCTTCCTTCAAGAGAGAGGAGGGGGGGATAGAAGAGAAAAGAAAATATTCTTACATGTTGGGAAATGGAATACCAACAATAATCTGACATTGTCAAGAACAGACATTTTATATCTTATTTTCACGCTGATGACCAAAATAAAGAGAATAAAGTATAGTAAGTTTACAAGTATAGATAAGGATACAACTACTCTGGCATTATCATCAGAGAAATCAATTCCTTCAGAAACCTGCAAGCAAGATAAAATTATCAGTAAAAAAACATAATCATATAATGGGGTTGTTAGCAGAAAAAAATATGTGAAAGGTAACAGGAAATGGCATTAACTCCAATAAAAAGAAAATTTCAAATGAGGCAACTGATTGGGACTATCAATTATAAATTCATAGTCCATATCACAAGCTTCTACTAATATCCATTTCCTGAACTAACCTTAATCATATCAAAAGTAAACAGCCACACGATCAATTTAAGTTTTAAATCAAAAAGCAAATTTAAATGAGAACGAAAGAGAATAATGTAAAATAAATACTTCAAAGTGCAACTCTAAATAATCATGTAACCTTTGAGAGTTGAGACTAAGAAAACAGCAACTCAAGACGTGTTTGAGGAGCCTAATGCAAAACATGCTTGTTCTAGCTGCTTAAGGGAAAGATGGTAGCATTGCTACAAGAAGAGATGCTCTGCTACCCGTTTAAATAAGTATCTACATGTGATGAGAAAGTAAAATTGATGCCTTCATTATTGAAAACTTGAAGACTTGAATCAACATAAAATAAATGGTGCATTCAAAAGTGAAAAGAAAATAAGAAGGACGAAGAATGAAAAACACAGCGGAAAATAAAAAGATAGTTTCCTACTAGTCCTCTAATAAACCTGTATTCAAAAAAAAAAAAAAAAACACTCGAAAATTCCTTTCTCTGTTAGTTCTATTTTTCGCTATTAATTTTCTATCCTTTCATTTCCGCTGTTCTATTTCTTATCAAAAAGTATACCTTCTTTTACAAATAAGTTAGCTAACAGTAATTTAAAAACCTTATTATGTGTGACATTCATGAAAAGGGTAAAGAAATGAAAAATAGATTCATATGCAAGCACATGCACATACAAGCCCTACATATTCCGATATATCAATAATACTTGTAAAGTACAAGGACATAATTGACGTTATATAACTTTAGCCTGATAATATATCAATTCAAAATAACCGATAACTGGGTGAGTAAAACTGTAATGCACCTTTCCACGGCAAACACCAAGTAAAGCAGCTCCTCCTTTCTCAAAACCCTCTTGGGAATCAACCGGATGGGAGTGATTTGAATCAACTTCTTTAATCCTTCTTTTCCTTCGCGCACCAGGCTTTTTCCCATGATGAATCGAGTCATAATACCCTTTTAAGGTAGTCTCAAAATCATCTTGGCCTCCAGCTCGTGGTTCTGCATGTCAAGTACAACAAAATACAGATTATTCAAGCAACCAAAATAATTGGCAAAAGACAAGAAAATCAACTTCACATATAAATCATCTCAACTTCAATGTTGTGGACAAAAATAAAATGAATCAACAAAAACTAACAGATCTAAAACATATTCTGAAAGCACTTGGAAGAATATAGATAGCTCACCAACATAAAGGGGCTTTTTTGCATTTAGTCGAGACCATTGACCTGTTTCAGTCCAACGGTTGCATAATTTCTCCATCAATTTATAACTTGGGAAGAACACAAGACATCCACCTGGAACAATGTTGAAGATTTCTTCTAAAGATCTTCCAACTGCATCCTAAACCATTACTTACAGTCAAAAGGTGTAACTAGAGAAGCAAGAAAATTACAAATAGTGAAAATATGTATATCAAGCATACCTGAAAGGCATATCCATCTGCCGTTTTATAACTTGCATTCAAAGGATAATTACCAGGACCAGTGGAGATTACAGCAGGCCACACCTGTATTCAAGATGATATAACTTGTTGAATTGCACTTACAGAACTAAAAGGATTAATGAACCTGAAGGATATATTATAGAAGCAGATGAGACCTGTGTGCAAATGTCAATTACATGGGGGGCTTCAAGATTAGTTTCAAACTGAACTCCAAGCTCAGAAGAAAAGGAACTCATCGGCGATAGAGTCCTAAAATACCCAAATCAAGAAGATAGTGATTAGTGAACCAACACCTTTGCAATCTTTAGCCCTCATATTTTGGGTGTTGCATAGATTAATAAATTAAGAACACAAATAGCACAGTCCACCTCATTTTAGCAAAGGTGCAATGTTGTTTAAATTAACATTATGTTGCCCTTGCACAAAGTATAAAACCTGCCCTTGTGTGTCAAAGCAGCTTACCCAGAAGTCAAGATAATCGATAAAGAAAGATCAGCAACATCTCTAAACACAACAGCTGGATTCAAGCACCACAAGCTGAAAGTGTGTGTCCAGTTTCCAAAAGCTCTTACTGACATAAGCCAATGAATGGTGATAAGTCATAACAATGCACTTTACCAATTACAGCATTAATGTTTCAAAAGAAACGGCAAAAATATACACACTATTGGAACTTTTTATAGGGCAATTGGTCAATTAAACACTTAATTGTTTGCCCAATCAAAATAAAAGGTTACATTAGTCATAACACGCTAAAAGGGTTTAGGGTTTACTATAAACAGATCTTTTTCAAATTCCATATAATGTTTCCAATTTCTCAATTAGGATTCTATATTTTATTTTAAATTATATACCCCAGAAAATTTATTTATAAACCAATAGATTCCCAAACCATCTACCAGTCACTTACATGAGGATAAAAGCATTGTGATTTGGAGTTTTGCAACTTATTATTGATTGCTTGGAGTGCAACTACTTACCAGCATCTTTTCTAACACATCGCTGCAGAGCAAGCTGGTAATCCAACATGTGAGATCCGTTTCTTGAGAAGAAATAAGTTAGTGATGAGAATAAACCTGAAATAAGATTGATTACCAAACAAAACAAAAGGTCATTGACAATACCAAATATTCTTTGATCAGTAACTGAATATGTTACCAGAAATATTTCAAATGCCACAATCCCATACCTTCCAATGTTATCACTGACATGCCACTTAAATGTGGCTTATCTGTCTCCAAGTCCGTAGCAATTCTGATTGCCTTGAACAAACAATAAAGTTAATAAATTACAAGTGTCACAACAGAATAATAATACATACATTGGCATACAAATGAGATACCTTAGTAGCACATTCTAGTAAGATTGGGAAGCACTGTTTTGAGATATTTGCTTCTTCAAGTTCTCTCAATGCCTTATCACCAGTCCAACTACTCATACAAATGAATATGTTAAATCACAGATATAATTTTCATGTTGACTTTCATTTTATGAGAACGTTCTAAAGGATGTACAGGCACTAAGCAGAATATCAATTCCCTTGCAACAGACAAACCACAAGTATTTGGAGCTTAAATCAGCCATTCAATTCTCAGATAGTAAATGTAAAATGTCAAAAGGAATTCGAATGAATTCATAGCTAGTTTCCACACAGATTACCTGGGACAAAAAAAGGGGGGAACCAAGTGATCCTACTAAACTCAACAAATGATATAACATGCAACACTATCTAAGAGGGAGCAAAAATCAAAATATTTGGAAGAATACAACAAATAAAGTTTTCTAACAGCAATAGCTTAGGTTGTTAATTTGATTCTATCTAATTTTCCAACTTCGTGTGAGATTAAATGCGCACTTGTTTCAACTTATTTTGACACCAAAATGAAATAAAATCACCATTTTTTACTTAAAATTGGGCTTATACTTTGTCTAAATTTAATAAAATAACCCCACGCCAACCAACCCCCCCCCCCCCGGTGGAAACAAAAAAAAATCAAGTTGTAAAACTACTTTTCGGAAAAGCAAAGAGAAACGCACCCTAAACGCATATTTGTAGAATCAATTATGTGTTATATTTGGATACTCTAACAAAATTGTAATTTAAGAACAGTCCTTTTTGTTCAAACCTTTCAGAAAAAGATAACCACTTTTATCTGGTAAATAACTGAAATGGATATGAAAAAAATTATATGTTCATGTGGGAGTAGGCTGGTAAATTGTTTGGGTGGAGAAGCATGCCATGTACTGTCACTTCTAATTGTAATCAAATCTGTCCAAAAACTAGCTTCTGAAAATCTTCAAAAGAACTTAAGACATTTCTGCTTGGATTATAATTCTGTCAACCAAATAAACCAAACACGCTGCTTTCAAAAAAGCTGCATTGATAGCTTCTCAAACATTATTACACTTAGTCTACATCATCACACCCAATTCTAAAATGCTTAGGACTCTTAACAGAGTTTAAGAATTAATATATAAAACGCACAAAGGCATTAAGAATCATAATTAACAGAAGCGTATAGATTTGAAAACCCTGAACTCACCATGACACATAGTGCTGAAAATCACGCTTGTCTAGGTTATTTTTCTTCCGTTCTATCCAACTAGTAAGACCCTACACAAGGTAATGCACTTGATTATACCATTACTAAGGATATACTTAAAAATTCCAAATCGGTCATCCAACCAAATTACCTGTGCCATTTCATATAGTGGTTGGTATATTGCAGCATTTACAGAACATAGTTGCTGCAGCTCCATTTGCAGTTCTGCCAAAAGTATGACCAATAAATTAGCATTGATGCCTCATTATTAGGATAAAGTAAAAAATAAGGAAATTCAAAAAAAAAAAAAACTGTAACATTCACAACATACTATCAAAATCATCCTCTTGAATATCCACGCTGCCAGCATCTCGAGTGATGTCCTCTATATTGCTGCAGAGTGCAAACATGGAATGCCAGATATTTAGAGACAAAAAACATAAACTACTACCAACGACAGTAAAAAAAAATAGAACCTTCATCTCTAGATTCGCAAACATACAAATGAAGGCATAAAAAGACATCTTGAATCCATATAATAGTGATTACAGTCTGGAAAATAAAGACAGCTCAGTTTAATAGGACTCCAGGAACTGTATTGCAAACTCCACAAATAGACAATGAGGCAAATCACAAATGGCTTACTGAGCTTCATCAAGAATCAGTATAGCTCCTTTAATATCTAAGTCCATTGCTCCCCGAATGACAGGATTAATGATGTAGCTATAAGGACAAAATACCAGCTGCGCATCATCTGACATATTACGTGCAGCATAATAGGAGCAACCTGACAGTGGAGACAACTAAGGCTTGCATTTGAAAAGCTTAGCAGAAGCTTAATAATAAATAAATAGATAAGAGTAGAACAATAAGCTGAACCTTTCACTGAATGTCCAACTTTTATAAGATCTTCTATGTCATGCACCTCATTACATCCTCCTTTCTGAAGAGAGGGATGTCCTTTGACTTTATGTGCATTTCTGCTTAGATTGTACGTTTCTTATATATGTTACTTCAAGAGGTTTAAAAAATAGAATGAAGCAAAGTGCGGACAAGCATATACTTACTTGAATTCTGGACACCCTATCTCCTGGTCTTTCAGAAGTAGTTTACTGAAAGCATTTAATGAAGTGTGTCAGTAGGAAAGTCAGAAATAAATTCAAACAAATAAAATTTTAGGGATGAAAACAACCATTCTTCATTGATGTTCTCTTTGCCAAGTATATTTTTATTCGTGCAGTAATGTTTCCGTGATGCCTGCCAAATGAAGAAAGGGAAAAACACTTAGCCAAATCCATGTCACTTTACCATCTTGATGCTAAATGTAACATATGTTCTTGCATTAACATTACTTAGCATAGCATATATATTAGTAATGTTTTACCAACAAAATAAGATATCACTTAGTAAACAGAAGTTGAAAACAACATATTTTAAATTCATGGCAGGGAAAATAAGTACTTCAGGCAAAACTATTGCAAGATAATGTCTTTCTTCAAAAAGCCACCAAATGAAATCTTGCATCAGTTTCCTTAAGTATTGAAAAATAAATGCCAAAATGTAATTACTCATGAGAACCCACGGTTTATAAGGAACCAAATGAGGAGTTAAGATTAAAAAGAAAATGTAACTAATAACTATACCAAAGCAATGGGTTAAACCTACCAATACAGCCATCGGCACCCTGTATGTAGTTTTCCGCAGTTCACGAATGACTTGAGAGATTTGTGAGTGAGTTCTCCTTAAGAAAGACAAATGCCGTAGTTAAGCAACCATGCCAATGCTTTCAGAAAAAAGGGCAAGGGCAAAACTCTGGAACAATGTATCTATTGATTGTAAAACAGATATCTTAGTTCTAAAATATTAGTGTAG
The DNA here is from genome assembly GCF_003086295.3 of Arachis hypogaea. Taxonomy (NCBI): domain Eukaryota; kingdom Viridiplantae; phylum Streptophyta; class Magnoliopsida; order Fabales; family Fabaceae; genus Arachis; species Arachis hypogaea. Next base: position 20,320,309 of record NC_092041.1, on the reverse strand, counting down.
ATCACCTCCTACATATTTAATTTAGATAAAAACACGTATTTTTTTCACTGGAAACTGTTTTGAATTTAATTGAGATAAATCATCCGCACAAATGAGAGCTGAAAGGTATCAAAACATACGAGGCATAATATATAGTAGGAGCGGCCTTTTTCTTCTGATTTTTTTTGGCTGGTTCGGGTTCTGCGAGCTCCGGATTATCGGATGCTGAATTGAGGAGAAACTTGTTGAGGAAAAACAAGAGTCCAAAACCAAATGAAATGAAATAAATTAAATAAAGGAAAGAATAAGATGGTTACGAGAAGAAACGGCATCATCCTCGGGAAGAAAGCCGCCGCCGTGGACGAGAGGATCGGCAAGTGGCTCGGAAGGCGGAGGGGGCTTGGGTTGGGATTTGTAACGGTGCTGCCAGGCGAGAGAGGAACAGAGGAGGGAGAGGGACTTGCCGGTGCCAGTTGGAGACTCGAGCAAGGCGTGGCAGTGGCCTTCCCTCTGAGCCCGGTCGAGGGTGGAGATCACTCTCCCCATGAATGCAAACTGGGACCCGTACGGTTGGTACGGAAACTCCACCTGCAGGCCTCCGATGTGGTACACATTCTTCGGGAGATGATTGCCATTGCTCCTGTTAGGTTTTGCTGCAGAGTTCATTTTCTCCTTTACTTCCGCTTTGCACGACATCATACGCTTCCAAGTTCAAAAATCAAAATGGTAGTATTGAGTTTCTGTGGACTCTCATTCCCTGGTGAGTGGATGTTTAGGCGGGAAAGCCAGCCTTGTGATTTTCACGAGGCGGTAAAGTGGAATTATACACCGTAAAAGTTACATATTTAAGAGGGTGAATTATACGGTACATAGTGTACAGATTTATAGATATTTCATGTGATGCAATGAAAACTGCACACGTATCCAGAAGCTGGTTGAGCCGCGAAACATGTGTCAGAGCCAACAGTATCCTTGTAGGGCTTGTTGAGCCTTCTAGGATGAGTGCCGTAATGAAGGTAGCGTTTGGTGGAGAGATAGAGACGGAAAGACTGAGATTGAGAGATAGAGACTAAGAGATAATCTCAGTATTTTGTTCAGTGCAAAATGGGAGACAGGAATTGAAACAAGAATGAAACTTTAATTTAATTTGTACAAATGATAAAATTGAAATTAATTAATTGAAATGAAAGTATTTTAGGTATAAAATGTTATTAAGGTTTCAGTCTCCATCTCTAAAAATTTCAGTCCCCTGTGTCCCTATTTTTTGGAGGTACTGAAATACTGAAATTTTAGAGACAGAGACACAAATTTTAGAACCAGTCTCTGAACTAACAAACACGATACTGAGTCTCAGTCTCTCAATCTCTGTCTCAGTACCACAAAACAAATGCTACCGAAGGGTATATTTTTGTGAGGTGTTTGGCATGGGCATTCACCATATAATCTTATCGTCCTTTTATTTGGTTAATCGTATAAAATTTTTGTTTAGTTAGTTCTTCTTTAAGCGTTTGTCCAGTGATGATTGGATTTTTGACGGTTTAGAATTTCACTAATGAAATCTCGTTGTAAAGTATAGTTTTTAAACCAACAATAATCCTCTCATACAAAAGATTGTTTGTTACTAAAACGAACCCTTAAATTTATAAACCGAAGTATTGAAACCTCAGGTCGTTCTCCCTAAGAATTACAATAAAGTGTCTTGTTATTGGTTGTGAGTTATTTTGGGGTTTTGATATGAAGCATGAAAGATAAATGGCAAGAAAGTAAACTAAGGCCTAAAAAGGTCTTGGCAAGGGTTGGTGGTCAAGGATCTTTATCCTAATCACTAACCACAATATGAGAATTGGCAAGGATTAATCTCATTAAATCATCCTCTAACTAGTAGTAAAGGAAAGTCAAATGAGCTATATCAATCCTAGTCCATAAGTCCTAACTCTCCACTAATTCAATTAGTGAGAACTAGAGTCAATGGATCCCAATCATCAATTACTTGGACATTAGTAACTCAAGAGTTCCTAACTTACCTTTCCAAGCCAAGAACATAAAACTCTACTCTAGAATCCAACCAAGCATTTTCTCAAACACTTGGAAGGCACAAAAAAAAGCATAGTAAATTGACAACAAGAATGAAATCTAACAACAATTATTGAAAGGAATTAACAACAACAATCAAAAGAAACACATTTATTATGAATTACCTTGATTGAATTGAAAGAGAGTAGAAGAAACAAAAGTAGATCTACAACAAAACACAAGAACAACATAAAGAAAATTACAACAAAAGAATAGAGGAAGATGAATGTAACAACAAAGAATTGAAAGGTAGAAGTAGAAGAAAGCAAAGATTAAAACCTAGATCTAAGAACTAAACCTAATCCTAATCCTAATCCTAGAGAGAAGTGAGAGCTTCTCTCTCTAGAAACTACTTCTAGAACTAAACTATGACTAATGGTAACTAACATCTAAAGTATGAAAAGTATGTTGATTCCCCTTCAATCCTTGGCTTAAATAGCATCAGAAATGAGTTGGATTGGGCCCACAAGGCTTCTAAAATCGCTGGCCACGTGTTGCATTAAGTGGGTCATGTGCCACCATCGGCGCGTCCGCGTACCGTGCGCGTGCGCACCCCTATGCGCGATGAAACTATAGCAAATCTTATATCGTTTCGAAGCCCGGGATGTTAGCTTTCTAACCCAACTGGAACCGCATAAATTGGACCTCTGTAGCTCAAGTTATGGTCAATTTAGTGCGAAGAGGTCGGCTTGACAGCTTTTGCGATTCCTTCATTTCTTCATGAGTTCTCCATTTCTACATGCTTTTCCTTTATTCCCTTTATCCAATCTTTGCTCCTAAATCTAAAATCACTTAACAAACATATCAAGGCATCTAATGGAATCAAAGGTAAATTAAATTTATCTATTTTAAGACCTAAAAAGCATGTTTTCACTCTTAAGCACAATTAAAGGAGAATATACAAAACCATGCTATTTCATTGAATAAATGTGGGTAAAAGGTGATAAAATTCCCAAAAATCAATATAAGATAAACCCTACAAATGGGGTTTATCAACCTCCCCACACTTAAACCAAGCATGTCCTCATGCTTAAACCAAGAATGAAGTAAGGGGTATGGCATTTATTCAATGGAAACTAACTAAATGCAATTGCTTGGTCAAAATAAATCAATCCCCAAGAAGCATATATGCACAAGGGCTAAATACTAGCAAGTCTAATCCACAATTGAATTGAGTTATTAAATATTTTTACAAACTTGCATGAAAAGTGATGATCGTAGGTGGAAACATGTAATTGAGCATCAAACCCTCACCGGATGTGTTCGCACTCTATTCGCTCAAGTGTTTAGGATTGATTCACTCAATTCTCTCCTAATCATGCTTTCTAAGATTTATTTTTCTTCTAACAATCAGCAAATATTTCATGCATGCATACATATATTATGAGGTCTTTTCATAGGTTGTAATGGGGCTAAGGTCAAGGTAGGATGCATATTTGGTCAAGTGAGCTTAAAATTTGAATCTTTGATAAGCTTAAACTTTCCACTTAACCTATATAATAACCTATACAATTAAATTCTACTCTAACTACCCATTTTCTCACTTTTTCACATACTCATGCATTTCCTTTTCATTTCACAACACATATGCATTGATTTTATTGGGCTTCACTTTACTTTGGGGCATTTTGTCCCCTTTTTATTTCTTTCTTTTTCTTCTTTTTCTTTCTTTTTCTATAATTTTTTTTCTTTTCCATATTGTTTTTTTTTATGTACAAGAACATCAATGCATAAGGTTTTACATTTGATCAATACATGAGTATGTACCCAATTCCCAATATTCTTCAATAACAATACAAAATACACTTTTATTCACCCAATGTTCCAAGGTTCCCACACTTGAATGATACTCACACACACTAGCCTAAGCTAATCAAAGATTCAAATAAGGACAATTATTGTTTTTCGCTTTAAGGCTTGTAATGTGCTAAAATAAGAACAAGTGGGTTAAGCGTAGGCTCAAATTTGGCTAACAAAGGAAGATAAAAGGTAACGCTTTTTGGGTAAGTAAGATAAATGAAATGATGGCCTCAATCATATAAATGCATGAATACACAAAATAATGAAAATAGAGAATCAAACAAATCAAAGATTACAATCATAGAAAGAGAATAATTGCACACAAGAATGGAAGATAAGTGGTTATAAAATGTAACCACACCATTAGGCTCAAATCTCACTTGCTTGTGTTCTTAGCTCAAAAACATGATCCACAATATATACATGTGTGATTCAAGCAAGTTTAATGAGAAGTTTTCACTCAAATCAATTGAGGTGCCCTATAGATAGAAATCTTGAAAAATTTCATTATTTTGACTAAGCTTATTGTGTATATATATGCAAAAATAAGAAAATACAAGTAAAAATCCTAAAATCCTAGAATAAAATACAAAAGTGTTGGGATTAGAAATTTGTCACCCAAAATCGCCGACCGGTCGGACGACCTCCCCACACTTAAAAGTTTGCACCGTCCTCAGTGCATTCAAAGATGAGCAAGGGGGTACGGCGACTCTCCGGATTATTGCGTGTTCTTAGTCTTACTTCCGTTATTGCTTGTGGTGCATTATCATGAAAAACAAAAATATAACACCATAAGATGAGAAGATATAAAAGCAAGGAAGCATTCATTCTTGGAATGAGGTAAATCACTAGAATTGAGTGAGTGAATTAGTGTGACATTAGTGACAAATAAGTGTGTGAATTCTAAATTGCGCGGTTTAGAACACACATTAGCATAAAAAGCTATGTCACAAAAGAAGTATGCACTTCACTTATCCTAGTGTGCTTGAGATGCTTTAAGTGAACTTGTAAGGTAAAACAAGCATTAGAGAAGCATGAAAGCATTCAAGTCAAACATATGTGGATGCATATGATCATGAACACGTGGTAAATGCATAACATCATCTATCAAGAGGTTGCTTAATCGAGGAAAAGGATTCAAATCACATGATGGCTAGCTACAACATGCAATTCAAAAGAGTTATAAGCTCGAAGGCAATTCTCATCACTTGGTATTTTTCAAAAGGTAAGCATGAAAAACTCAAAACCAAATAGCAAAATATAACCTCAATCATAGAATCCAAAAAAGATTATTCTCAAAACATTCATGCTAAAATAGCATTTAGGCAATAAAGGGGCAGCAATGTATAGTAAACAAAGTCAATAATCCAAAACTTATAATGAAAAGATAGAAAATAAAATGAAAACTAAACTAAAACTGACTAATCAACTAACGAACTAATTAATTAACTAACTAAAATAAATGGTTATCGATGGTGTTTGGAAGTGTTGGATGAGGGGTAGAAGAAGGGAAGAAGAGAGGAGAAGGAAAGAAATGGAAAGAGGAAAAGAAAAGAAATGTGGTGAAGGAAGGAAATCCGCGCGTACGCGCGCATGTCGCGCGTGCGCGGATGGCTTATTTCGAGAGTGACGCATACGCGTCATATACGCGTGCGCGTGAGTGGGGTTATGCCAAAAGCATAACGTTGGCGCGGCGTAGGCACAACTCTCTGGAAAATGTATGGAATGTGGAACTTCTCAATCCACGCGTACGCATGCATGACGTGCTCGCGTGGATGGTCGAAAACGCTTGATGCACGCGTACGCGTATTGGTGCTTTGTTTTTCAAAAAAATTTTGCTATGTTTTTGCACCAATCCAAGCATTCTAAACTTCCAAGCAACTACCAAAACACCCTAAAACCTTATTTAACATGATAAAATACTAAGTAAACTCAACAAACTAATCAAAACATGAAATTAAACTAGTTCTACCAATATGTACAAAAGAGAAAATAAAAGAATTTTACCATGGTGGGGTGTCTCCCACCTAGCACTTTTATTTATTGTCCTTAAGTTGGACTTATGGGGAGCTTCTCTCAAGGTGGCTTGTGCTTGTACTCATCTTGGAACTTCCACCAATGCTTGGACTTCCAATAAGCTCCATCATTCTAGATTAATATCTCCAAGCTTTGATGGAGTTCTTCACAAACCATGAGCTCCCAATGTTGATCCTCATGTGTTCCCGGATCCCATATTTTGTCTTCACACCCATCTCCAAGTTGATTATCGTTAATCCATGTGGGTGGTGAACAAGGTGAATTCTCAACAAAGTGACCAAACATCCTTCTAGACCCAAGTACTCTAGTTATACACCAACCTTTGCTATTAAGCTTTGAACATGCAACCATGGTGAACCTAGAATGGCATTTCCAACCATTAACCATCTCCTTTTTACTCTTAAAGCCACAAATATATCTAAGTTGACCATCCGTCTCAAGCAAACCATATTCAAGGGGAATAACAAAGCTTAAGTATAAGGAATGTACCCAGTTGAATGAGAGAATGGATGGTGGTGGCTTGGGGAGAGGTGTCTCCAATGTGCTTACAAGCTCTACTCCCTTGTTTGCTTCCTTGTCAATCTCCACCTCTTCATAAACTTCTTCATTCTCAATCCTTTGTTCATCAACTTCATCTAACTCTTCTCCATCACTCAAGTCATAAATGGGAGGTTGAGAGAAATCTACCTCCACATCACTTTCAAATTCATTGGGAGAAGGTTCTTCAAATTCAAAGGATTCTTCACCAAGAAGATTGGATGCATGATCTTCATCACCAAGGGAACTCAATTCTTGCTTCACTCCTTCCAAGTCTTCATATGGGATATGCCTTGGAGGTTGTGCACATTCCTCCTCAACATCAACTTCAATCTTCTTGGAGGAATTTTCTATAACTCTAGGTTCCCATGGAGGTTTCGCATCTCCTAAGTCTTCAACCATTTCTTCCTTTTCTTCAATAATCATAGGCTTCTCCAATTGTTCTAATACAAATTGGCATTCCTCATTTTCCACCGGAGTTTCCAATCTCTCCTTCATGCTATGCTCTTTAATTGATTCTCCACATGTGACTATGGGAGTGCTTTGAGTGCTCAAGCATTGGGAGGCTAAAATGCTTACTACCTTGGTCAAGGTAGCCATAAATTTTAGTGTCTCCCTTTGCATTTCTCCTTGCCCTTGAAGTATAAGGCTAAGGATTTCATCCATTGAGGATTGGAGTGGATAAGAGGGTTCCTTGTCTTGGAGAAAGGATTCATTATAGGAAGGTGGTTCTTCTTGGTAAGATGGTGGTGTGTATTGAGTTGATTCTTGGGAGTAGTAATCTTGGAATTGTGGTTCCATATATGGCTCATATGGTTCAAAAGGTGGTTGGTATGGTGGGTAAGGATCATGGTCATATGGAGGTGTTTGTTGAAAATAGGCGTGTGAGTGTGGTTGAGGGTCATGTTGAGGATATGACTCATAGGCATATGGTGGTGGTTCTTGAAAATCACAAGGAGATTCACCATAGCCATTGGATTGATATGCATCATAGAATGGCTCTTCTTCATAGTGCATTGGTGGAGGTTGTTGCCATGAGGATTGATCATATGGCTCCTCCCACCTTTGGTTGTCCCATCCTTGATACACATCTTCATTGTAGCTCCCATCACCTACAACATAGTTGTAATCACACTCATAGCCAAAATGAGAATTCATGGTGAAAAGAGAAAACAAAAATAAAAAACTAATAGAAAATAATAGAAACAAAATTCTACAAATTGCAAACAAAGCAAAAAAACAAGATATTCACACTATTCACATATGTACAATAACCAATAACATAACACCATTGCAATTCCCCGACAACGGCGCCATTTTGATGATTGGATTTTTGACGGTTTAGAATTTCACTAATGAAATCTCGTTGTAAAGTATAGTTTCTAAACCAACAATAATCCTCTCATACAAAAGATTGTTTGTCACTAAAACAAACCACTAAATTTATAAACCGAAGTATTGAAACCTCGGGTCGTTCTCCCTAAGAATTACAATAAAGTGTCTTGTTATTGGTTGTGAGTTATTTTGGGATTTTGATATGAAGCATGAAAGATAAATGGCAAGAAAGTAAACTAAGGCCTAAAAAGGTCTTGGCAAGGGTTGGTGGTCAAGGATCTCTATCCTAATCACTAACCACAATATGAGAATTGGCAAGGATTAATCTCATTAAATCATCCTCTAACTAGTAGTAAAGGAAAGTCAAATGAGCTATATCAATCCTAGTCCATAAGTCCTAACTCTCCACTAATTCAATTAGTGAGAACTAGAGTCAATGGATCCCAATCATCAATTACTTGGACATTAGTAACTCAAGAGTTCCTAACTTACCTTTCCAAGCCAAGAACATAAAACTCTACTCTAGAATCCAACCAAGCATTTTCTCAAACACTTGGAAGGCACAAAAAAAAGCATATTAAATTGACAACAAGAATGAAATCTAACAACAATTATTGAAAGGAATTAACAACAACAATCAAAAGAAACACATTTATTATGAATTACCTTGATTGAATTGAAAGAGAGTAGAAGAAACAAAAGTAGATCTACAACAAAACACAAGAACAACATAAAGGAAATTACAACAAAAGAATAGAGGAAGATGAATGTAACAACAAAGAATTGAAAGGTAGAAGTAGAAGAAAGCAAAGATTAAAACCTAGATCTAAGAACTAAACATAATCCTAATCCTAATCCTAGAGAGAAGTGAGAGCTTCCCTCTCTAGAAACTACTTCTAAAACTAAACTATGACTAATGGTAACTAACATCTAAAGTATGAAAAGTATGTTGATTCCCCTTCAATCCTTGGCTTAAATAGCATCAGAAATGAGTTGGATTGGGCCCACAAGGCTTCTAAAATCGCTGGCCACGTGTTGCATTAAGTGGGTCATGTGCCACCATCGGCGCGTCCGCGTACCGTGCGCGTGCGCGCCCCTATGCGCGATGAAACTGTAGCAAATCTTATATCGTTTTGAAGCCCCGGATGTTAGCTTTCTAACCCAACTGGAACCGCATCAATTGGACTTCTGTAGCTCAAGTTATGGTCAATTTAGTGCGAAGAGGTCGGCTTGACAGCTTTTGCGATTCCTTCATTTCTTCATGAGTTCTCCATTTCTACATGCTTTTCCTTTATTCCCTTTATCCAATCTTTGCCTCCTAAATCTGAAATCACTTAACAAATATATCAAGGCATCTAATGGAATCAAAGGTAAATTAAATTTATCTATTTTAAGACCTAAAAAACATGTTTTCACTCTTAAGCACAACTAAAGGAGAATATACAAAACCATGCTATTTCATTGAATAAATGTGGGTAAAAGGTGATAAAATTCCCAAAAATTAATACAAGATAAACCCTACAAATGGGGTTTATCATCCAGATACTTATATAGGGTTGTTTATCTCCATAAACCACACAAATTCCAATATTACTTAAATTTTTTAAAGATTTAATTACTCTGTTGGTCTTTATAGTTTTGTGAAATTTTTAATTAGGTTCCTATACTTTTTTTCTTTTTAATTGAGTTTCTAAACTATTTTTTTTTTCAATTAAGTCCTTCTTAGTAGTAATTGACTTAATTTTATAGGGACCCAACTAAAAAAATGGTATAGGGACCTAAATAAAAAGAAAAAAAAAGTGTAGGGACCTAATTAAAAAAAAAATTGGTGCAAGGACTCAATTAAAAAAAAGTATAGGGACCTAATTGGAAATTTTGCGAAACTATAGGGACCAACAGAGTAATTAAACCTTTTTCAAATACAAAAATATTACATGGATATCTCCATTTACGTTGTTATATAAATTAAATTTATGGAATTTGAATTAGGAATTTTAGTAGTAAATCGAATTTAAAGAATTCGAATTAGGGTAACCTCTATTAAATTGAATCAATAAGGTACGATTTAGTCTCTTAGTAAATAGAATCCATTAAAGTCGATTTATTGTGCGTATTGCGTAATGGTAAATCAAAACCATTAGATTCGATTTATTATAAAATATTACCTTTGTATAATTTGAAAGGGGTTAATTCGATTTAGTATAATCCTAATGTATATAAATACGGGCTAAACGTGAATTTTTCACCATGGTTAGTAATGAGAGTTTTTTAGTTTTGGTACACTATAGAAGGTCCATTAAAAAAAATGTGATTGGGAATTGAATTTACTGATAAGGATCCGTTGAATATTTTCCTCAAACCTTCGACGAGTTTCACTGGAGTTAGGGCTGGCAACATATATTCGATCTGCTAGTACCTAACCCGTTCATGTAGGGTAGGCTACTCGACCCACTGCGAGTAAGGTAGAGATCGGTTCGAATATACCCACCCGCGGGTACCCAACCCGTTCAGGTAGGGTAGGCTACCCGATCCGTTGCGGGTGCCCAACCCGTTCAGGTAGGGTAGGCTACTCGACACATTACGAGTAGGGTAGAGACCGGTCCGGGTATACCCACCTGCGAGTACCCAACCCGTTCAGGTAGGGTAGGCGATCCAATTCGCTACATGTAGGGTGGAGATCGGTTCGGGTATGCATGTGGGTAGGGTAGGGTTTACGATGTACCATACCCTTCCCTACTCGCACCCCATTGATGAGCGGATAATTTGTACGCTTTTTGGCATTGTTTTTAGTATGTTTTTAGTATGATCTAGTTAGTTTTTAGTATATTTTTATTAGTTTTTAGTTAAAATTCACTTTTCTGGACTTTACTATGAGTTTGTGTGTTTTTCTGTGATTTCAGGTATTTTCTGGCTGAAATTGAGGGACCTGAGCAAAAATCTGATTCAGAGACTAAAAAGGACTGCAGATGCTGTTGGATTCTGACCTCCCTGCACTTGAAGTGGATTTTCTGGAGCTACAGAAGCCCAATTGGCGCGCTCTCAACGGCGTTGGAAAGTAGACATTCTGCGCTTTCCAGCAATATATGATAGTCCATACTTTGCCCAAGATTTGATGGCCCAAACCGGCGTACAAAGTCACCCTCAGAAATCCCAGCGTTAAACGCCGTAACTGGCACCAAAATGGGAGTGAAACGCCCAAACTGGCACAAAAGCTGGCGTTTAACTCCAAGAAGAGTCTCTACACGAAAATGCTTCAATGCTCAGCCCAAGCACACACCAAGTGGGCTCGGAAGTGGATTTTTATGTCATTTACTCATCTCTGTACACCCTAGGCTACTAGCTCTCTATATATAGGACCTTTTACTATTGTATTTTCATCTTGGGATCTTTGGAATCTTTTGTTCTTTAGATCTTTTGATCACTTTGGGAGGCTGGCCATTCGGCCATGCCTAGACCTTGTTCTTATGTATTTTCAACGGTGGAGTTTCTACACACCATAAGATTAAGGTGTGGAGCTCTGCTGTACCTCGAGTATTAATGTAATTACTATTGTTCTTCTATTCAATTCCGCTTGTTCTTGTTCTAAGATATCACCTGTTCTTCAACTTGATGAATGTGATGATCCGTGACACTCATCATCATTCTCACCTATGAACGTGTGACTGACAACCACCTCCGTTCTACCTTCGACTGGGTGAATATCTCTTGGATTCTTTAACCGGAATCTTCGTGGTATAGGCTAGAACTGATGGCGGCATTCAAGAGAATCCGGAAGGTCTAACCTTGTCTGTGGTATTCTGAGTAGGATTCAATGATTGAATGACTGTGACGTGCTTCAAACTTCTGAGGGCGGGGCGTTAGTGACAGACGCAAAAGAATCACTGGATTCTATTCCGGCCTGATCGAGAACCGACAGATGGATAGACGTGCCGTGACAGGGTGCGTTGAACATTTCCACTGAGAGGATGGGAGGTAGCCACTGACAACGGTGAAACCCTTGCTTAAGCTTGCCATGGAAAGGAGTAAGAAGGATTGGATGAAGACAGTAGGAAAGCAGAGAGACGGAAGGGAAAGCATCTTCATACGCTTATCTGAAGTTCCTACCAATGAATTACATAAGTATCTCTATCTTTACCTTTATGTTATATGCGTTTATCACCATACCCATTTGAGTTTGCCTGACTAAGATTTACAAGGTGACCATAGCTTGCTTCATACCAACAATCTCTGTGGGATCGACCCTTACTCGCGTAAGGTTTATTACTTGGACGACCCAGTACACTTACTGGTTAGTTGTGCGAAGTTGTGTTTATGCCATGGTATTGAACACCAAGTTTTTGGATTCATTACCGGGGATTATTTGATTTGTGAAAAGTATTGATCACAATTTCGTGCACCACCCATATATAACACATATTTTATAAAAATTAGGTATATAATGAAGGAAGTGAGAGTTGAACCCACAACCTCCTTCATGTAATGACTTGTAATAAGTGAGCAATCACTAAACTAGTTAGTTAATTTAGTAATTTAAAGTATTAATTTTTTTATTTTTTATTTTATTAATATGTATGAAATTTGGAATGATTAAATTTTATAATTGCTTTGAAAAAAATTAATATTTCTGCGGGTATGGTAGGGTTTAGAATTTTAGGGTGCGGGTAGGATTAAGGTTGAAAGATTCTTAAACTGCGAGTAGGGTAGAGTTTTAATAAAATTTTTAACCCGCGGCTAGGGTTAGGGTAGGGTTCAAACCCTATCCTACCCTACCTATTCTCAACCCTAACTGGAGCCTTCGGTGAAGTTGCGATTGCGATGCCTGGTACTCCTATTATGGTCCTAGTTTTCGGAGATGGTGGAATACCGGATGGCATTGAGGATGCACTGCATGATGATGATGATGATTTGGAGCCCGCCACGATAGCTTATAATAATGATGATGACATAGCAAGGACTACTCCAATTGTGGGTGGACGAACATCTAGTTTAGGAACTCATCAGTACTCGACGTATTTTTCAACTTTGGACGTGGATGCCAATATGCCATGGTACCAATTCACTTATAACAAATCTCTCATAATTTATATAACATTGGTATAGAGGAGGAATCATATCCGAAGTGGCATTTTGTGGCTTTTTAGAGTTTTCTTTTAATTCAAAAAATGTCTTTTCAAGGGTCCCGCAATATAACTCAACTTCTATCTTTTCTTTTTCTTCGTAAGCTTCTTTGTCTTCTCTTTCTTCGTTTATGCTGTCTCTTCGTTCTCTTCTTGTCTCTCTCTCATTGAAACCCTATTCACCTCCTCCAGCATCCCCAAACTGAGCTTCTTTCTCTCTTCTTTCTCTTCTTTTGGATCACTCTTGCCATCTTTGCCATTGTTCGCCTGCTCTCTTTCTTTTTCTCTTTCTTTCGTTTTTGCCCTATTCTTTTCTTTCTCTTCCTTTAGGAAACCCTCATTCTGATGGAGTTCTCATTCTGTTTCTCCTTCTTTTTTTTTCTTTAGAATTTTGACACATCTCCTGTAGTGTGAATCATGAAACGCTCTCCAGGGATTATGATGGAAATCTGTAGAGTTGTAGAGAGGTGCTGAGGAGGAACGATTGATTGTCGCGATGAGATCCTGCAACAGATTTCATCGGAAGAACCTTTTGATTTTCTAGCTGAGGAGGAATGATCGATTGTCGTGATGAGATCCAGCAACATATTTCATTGAAAGAACCTTTTCATTTTCTATTCCATCAGCTCTGGTTTCCGTGTGTCCGTGCAATGGAGTTGTTTGGCCGGTCCAGTAATGGTTCCTGATATGATCAGTTGCCGGAGTGAATCGAAATTTGCCTCGAAGGTATGGTATTGTGTTAGATTTGATATAATGCCTCAATCGCTTTGTTTTTTTCCTTTTTTGTTCATAAAATACAAAATGAAAATCGTTTCCCCCTTTTTTCCCAATGTTTGTGGCTTTCTGTGATTGTGATTTGTTTTATAGTTCGTCTGATTTTTAAGTTTGTGGAGGGATTTTTGTTGTGTTATTTTTGTCCTTGGTGTGATTATCATTTCTTCGTAGTGTAGTTTGATTTGATATTGGCTATGATCAGTGTGATATTGTTGAGCTTATTGAATTAAAAATTTATTTGAAAGAGGGATTTTATTTTGAATCACTATTTTTATAATCACTATTTTGAATCACTATGTTTTATACCCCTGGTTTTTTGTATTATGAAAATTTTAGAAATTGGAAAAAATTCTACACTAGCCAAAACGAGGGAGAATCAATATCACAGAATGGTCTTTTACTGCTCTCCAAAGAGAAGGTATTATAGTATAATATTTCTACCATACTGTTTTTTGCTTGGATGTTGCATTGATATATGAGTCTTGTTGCTACAGTGTTTCCAAGTGGAAGCATTGCTTTTCTCCCAATCTTCATTATTATAGAATTTTGCATAAAATTCACTACTAATTACTGATCATATTGTGGATATATAGAGTATAGGCTGATAGAGTTATTGGAAGTGATTTTTAAATAGATTTTGGTTGCCTCTTACTTGAAGGAAACAAATGTATGTTCCTTTAATCGTAGTCAGATATTTACTTTGCATTGATTTTTCAGGAAACCAGAAAATATTATTATTGATATGCTTCGTATTCATCAAATTAGACCTACCATGAAATATTTGAATTCTGCTGATCAATGTACCTACTACCCTGCAGTTTGTAGATGGAAAAAAATTGCCCACTGTATATGCCTTTGCTTTGGTGGACAATGTACGAAAATTTTCTGACACAAGGCTTCTCCGTGCTAGACTCTACCTAGCTGGAGAGTTCTCTCATTATGATACAGATAGTGTAAAATTATCTCCAAAGCTATTTAACATGTGTTCTCATATATGCGAGTCAGAGGGACAATTGTATTTTATGAAGGTAACTTGCTGTATCATTTGTTTTATTCTTGTCTGAAGCATGAAAATTTCCTTTATAGATTTTGTAACTATGTGATAAATGAGATTGCCTCTCAATTATGACTTTGAATACTTTTCAAAATTTACTTCCTCTGAATTTTTGTTAGTATGTTTTTTATTCTTTATTATTTTATATCAGTAAAATGTTTTGTATCCCTTATTATTTTGATTGGTGGATTGGGACTTTGAATAGTGATAGGATAAGAAAAAGCAAACGAAGGTTAATATTATTAGCTTGCCATTGTTCATCATGTATAGTGTTGTCATGCTAATGTATATATTTTGGTGTTTTTGTTTTTGGTTGTGATTAAGCTGTCTCGTGGACGAAGAGATCCACTGCACCACCTACAACCTTGCTCATCTACTCAAAGAATTCCCCTTTTGGCTGTCCTACTTTCTCTCATGTCTTTGTTATCGGCTTTGGTCCAAATCGTCGTGGTGGTAGTGCTGTCTCCAATGGTGAAAGTGATGTGTTTTTCATGTGTTCATTGATTTTGTTTCAAATAAATATTAATTTACTTTTTTGTAACTGTGATGTACTAGGAAAAAAATTTCAAATCTTTTATTTGTGAAAAGATAAATTGAAACCTTCTTTCCCATGATTCTCTATGTATTTGTGAGTGTTCTTTGTGTGTTTTATAGTATTTATTTTTTAATTGAGATACCTGTATATATTTTATTCGACTGGGTGATAATAATACTGATAATAGTATTAGTAAACCATTGGAAGTTGCCTGTGATTATGTTGTTTTGGCATAATTTTATTGTAATTTTAGATAGAAATTGTGTATTTTTAGGTAGATTACTGATATTTACAGTTGTTGGTTACAAAAATTGCGTATTGGTTAAGTAGCTTACTAAGCAACTTCATCTCCAATGGATCCTCAAAATCTCTATTGGTGGCTAACTATTGGCTGGACACTGATTAGTTGGTTGAAGCAGGTGATCTGAAGAATTTTTGCTCCTCTCTGGGTTAGCTGCTGACTTTGGAGAAATATTTCTTTTAACACCAAGTTAGGTTAAATAATTTTTCTTCTTATCTATTTTAAGGAAAATTGTTCAAACCTTGATATTTTGAATTGTGTCTAATTCCACGATGTCCTCTATTAAAAATGATCTAGTGTATTTGTTGAAAATGATATAACTGAGGTATTGTTTATTTTTATGAGTCAATATGTATAACACTTATTTTATAATCAAATAACGATATGAGTCTTATTTATGAGAAGAATTGAATATGTAAGTCCCAGAATTTGAAAAAAAATTATTATAAATTAATTTCAAGTTTAATTATTTATTTATAACTTTAATTTCAGAAATTTCTTTATTAAAGATAATTAAAGTAAGTTTTGATTAATTGAGTTTGAAATAAATTAAGATTCTTATTCAATTTTATAATTATTGAGGTATTTTCTATATTTAAGTTATAAAGTTTAGTAATTGTAAAATAATAGAAATTTTATATGATCTGGTTTAAATAATTGAGATTTTGGAACTTAATATTTTCAATTTTTATAGACAAAGAAAATTAATTATGTTATCTTTAATTTTAAATTAAAATACTTGATTGGTAGTCAATTAAAAAATTGATAATTAAATAGTATTTCAAAAATAAACTTAAAAGATTAAATTAGATTTTTAATTAATACTATATACCCCTAATTTTATTAAAATTACCTAAACTACCCTAATCCTAACCCTCTACTCCACCGCCACCCACCTCCTTCCCCAAACCTAAACCTAATTGCTTCAGGAAACAAAAGCAAAGAAGGAAAGAAAGAAAACAAAGGGGAGACGGGAGCAGGGGAAGGAGAGAAGAGAGGGAGCTGCAATCCACAGAGGAAGAATGTGCGAGACCACCGCTGCAGCTGCGCCACTGCCACCACATCCTGCTGCTTGCGCCACCACCGTCGAGCTCAAGCCACCACCGCGCCATTCGTCACCATCACGAGGAAGTTCAGAACCGAGGGAGAGAGCCGCGAGGAGGAGTGGATCGTGCCACCCAGTCGTCGTCGTCGTCCTCGTCGCGCTGCCGTCAGCCATGGGTGAAGCAGAAGAGAGTGTGAGAGAGAGAGACCGACGGGAGAGCGTGTGCGTGGGAAGGGAGAAGCCAGTTCTGTCATTGTCGCCGCAGAGAAAGCCCACTGCCACTGCACCACACCTCGCCACCACCGCCACACCGTCACCGCAGATTGTGCCACGGTTGGGGTTCGTCTCCGCCGTCAATTGGGTCACCAGGAGAAGCAGAACAAAACAGAGAGAAACGTGAAGGAGGATGACGAGGCCACCATCGCTGCTATTGCCGTTGCTAGGCTCGTTAGATGCCACCGTGACCACCACTAAACTCTACGCTGCCGTTAGTCACTAATAGAGGTATCTTTGCCACCTCTATTTTGTCCTTCGCTTCCTTAAACTTGTTCTACTTCTACTTTTACTCTACTATTATCCTATTTTCTGCTAAAATTAGGTTGAATATTGACACTAGTGTTGCCGCGGGACTGTTGAAGCTACTGCTAGTTATGATTATGTTATCTTGGTACTGCTCTGATATTTCCCTTAGGTTTGGTCCATTTGTATGTTCTATTTTGTCACTGCTATAGTTTTCATGTTCTGATTTTAATTCAATTCTAGTCCTTACTTTGTCTTAAATTCCCAGGGTTGTAATTGCTTTTAATTCCTATCTAATTTGAATCTTCTATTTTGCTGCAACCATGGCCACTGTTGTGAAGACTAACATTGTCGCTATTTTGGTTGCTGCCACTGCCGTTCCAGTTGCGTGAGAGTCGCAACTGCTGCCATAAATTAAAAGGAGAGGGAATTATCACGATAAATTTATGCGAACTCGACTAATCGAGGTAGGAAATTATTTTAAAGTTAAAATGTTTTGGAGTTGAATACCTGATGAGTTTAGTAAATTAATGCAAATGAATTAATGTTGTGATTGAAATGAGTTTTCTACTGTGATTGAAGTTGTGGCTGAATTGAGTATTGATTTATCATTCTTTGAAATTTTGGCAAAATGATGGGATATATTGATTTTAAACTTTTGATTAAAATTTGTTCTTATTGATTTTGAATGATGAATTCGGAAATGTTAATTTGAAAAGTTGGTTTTGACTGAGTTGAGGTTAAAAAAAGGGGACCCGTGATGAGTGGCAATTCTAATTTTTAAGGGAGATGCTGTCAAAATTTTTCTAAGAATTTGAAGAAGTTTTGGTTGTGATTTTGAAAATGATTTTGATTTAAGTAACTTTAAAAAAATAAGTATATTTTGAATGCTTTTAAAGATTATTAAAGATAATCGGATTCTTATGATTTTATTAACCTTATAGTTTTAAACTCACTTGATTTTTAATAATGAGAGGAGATTTGATTAATTAACTAAAGACTTAAAAATAATAAATTAAGTATAAATTCAAGGGATCGGGAATAGGAAAGTGAGTTTAAGGTTTTTGATGAAATTGAACATAAGTGTTAAGAGGAAGAAGGTTATTTTAAGGAATATGATGAAAACTGTGTGGTATTAATTTGGAAGTAAGTTTAGTGAGTTATTTGGAGATTATATTTAAAATTGAGATGTGATTTAGTGACAATTGGTTTTGGTTGAGGTCTGATGATGATTTCAAGGTTGAGGGAGGATAATGATTAAGTATGATTGAGGTATGGTGATAATTCTGGTTAATTATAGTGTTGTGAGGTGATGATTGTGATTGATGACAATGGTTATGTTATTGATGACAAGATTTGTGATGAATGAGACATAATTAAGAATGATGCAGATGTTGATGATGATTGATTTATTCATATGGCTTATTTAGTTGAATTATCTGAGATACGGGTTTTTCTGGGTAAAGAGCCGTGGCTTGCCACCACGTGTTCCAGTTTGAGACTCGATACTCTGTTGACCCTGCGACGTAAGGGTGACCGAGCACTTATAAATTCCCGAGAATGGCACCCCCATTGAGCAATTTGATATATATATATATATATATATATATATATATGAGAAAAAGCTATGCATAGACTCATGAGAATGTGCGTCGGGGGACAGTCCAATGGTTTAGCAAACCGGACTTGTCGGGTTGGCTTGATAACCAACAGATGAAACTCATCAGCCATAAGACAGGCATACATCATATGCATTTGTATGTTTTGATTGAGTGTGCATTGTTTTGGTTTGCTTAACTGCTTAGCCACATTTATCTGCTATTTGTTTTACTTGTTGTACCTGAATCCTACCTGTGATTTCTTTGTTTGTCTTGTATGTGTATGTTTATCTGAGAGACCTTTTTGGGTGGAGGTGTGATGAGGGTGATTTCTGGTATGAGGTAATGAAGGTTGGGGTAGAACGAACTAGGTGTTGTCTTATTATTTTAACTTATGTACTAGTTAGATAGGAAAGAGCAAAGTAAGTTGACGGATAGAAAGTCTTTAGGCACGACTTTGATCTTTTTTTCATTTCTTTAAACTATTCATCTTACTGATTTGTAAACTAAAGGAATTCCTTTACGACTTGTCAAGTTAAGTTTTTATACAAAGTTTTTTCCAAAAGGTAATTTCATGGATAAATTGCTTTTATAACTAAATTAATTGTATTTGCAAGTATTTCTTTGCTTTGATGGTATTTCCTTTCCTACTGAGAACCTGCGAGGACGATATTCTCACTCTCCTACAGATCTTTTCTTTTTCAGGTTATGGGCAATGAAGTTCGGAAGAGCTTATTTATTTTCATTTCTATTTTAAATGATGTTTGTATTGTATTAGTTACTTTTTTCCTCGCCTTTATCTTTACAAGTTTTATAAGAGGGATAAGATTCTGATTATGTAATGCTTGTGAAATTAATAATATGTATATATATGTATTCTTTGTGAGTATTATAATTTGTAATGTATGGATGTAAGCTTTGAAAAAAAATGGTTTAAGTTTTAAATAGGCTCCTATTCTAGTATTAAATGTGTTTAGGGTCGTCGTAATATCCAAGCTATCAGAGTGGCACAGCCGGAAGCGTGACGTTCTGACAATGAAGGTGTTACAGAATAGATGTGCCATATTTTTCATTGTCTGTTTAAGTTTCTGTGTTGGTTGTAAATTTGGTTGGTTTATTGGCTTTTTGTTCTTTTTAGATTAATATTAAATTCTTTTATTTTTAACTTTATATTTTATCTTTTTTCCTTGGTGGTTGTTTGATCTTCCACGTTTTGTATGTATCTTAATTTGAAAGGGTTTATTATCTGTAGTTTTTGGTGTTACAGTAAACATCAAGTTTATGTCTTTTTTTATCTCTAGATTTTTTTACAGTCGGAGTTTTTGTCTTGATTCTTATTTGGGTATCTGTTTCTTTGTGTGTGTTATTAAGGGATTGGTGGATTGAGACTTTGAACAGTAATGGGATAAGAAAAAGCAGATGAAGGTTAATGTTATTAGCTTGTCACTGTTCATCATGTATAGTGTTATTATGCTAATGTATATATTTTGGTATTTTTGTTTTTGGTTGTGATTGAGCTGTCTCATGGACGAAGAGATCTACTGCACCACCTACAACCTTGCTCATCTTCTCAGATAATTCCCCTTTTGGCTGTCCTACTTTCTCTCATGTCTCTGTCATTTGCTATGGTCCAATTCGTCGCGGTGGTAGTGCTGTCTCCAATGGTGAAGGTGATGTGTTTCCCATGTGTTCTTTGATTTTGTTTAAAATAAATATTAATTTTCTTTTTTGTAACTGTGATATGTTAGGAAAAAAATGCAAATCTTTTATTTGTGAAAAGATAAATTGAAACCTTCTTTTCCGTGATTCTCTATGTATTTGTGAGTGTTCTTTGTGTGTTTTATAGTATTTATTTTTTAATTGAGATACCTGTATATATTTTATTCGGCTAGGTGATACTAATACTGATAATAGTATTAGTAAACCATTGGAAGTTTCATGTGATTATGTTGTTTTGGCATAAGTTTATTGGGATTTTAGATAGAAATTATGTTTTTTTAGGTAGATTATTGATATTTACAGTTGTTTGTTACTGAAATTATGTTTTGCTTAAGTAGCTTATTAAGCAACTTCATCTCCAATGGGTCCTTGAAATCTCTATTGGTGGCTAATTATTGGCTGGAGCTGGACACTGATTAGTTGGTTCAACCAGGTGATCTGAAGAATTTTTGCTCCACTCTGGGTTAGCTGCTAGCTTCGGAGAAAAATTCCTTCTAGCACCAAGTTAAGTTAAATAATTTTTTTTCATACCTATTTTAAGAAAAATTGTTCAAACTTTGATACAATGAAAGAATTTTGTGTTATTCTTGCTCACTATTCAAACACATTGTGTCTTGATGATTGTTGGAGTTTCCACATTTTGTTTGTATTTTAATTTCAATTGATTTTCTTATTCATGGGTTCTAGTGTTACTATTAGTATGAAGTTCATGCCTTTTTCGATTTTTGGATTTTTTCCAATTGTGGTTTTTATCTTGCTTTTCTTGTGAGTAGTTGTTTTTTTTCTAGACTATTTTGGGTGGTTGAAAAAAAATTGACTTTGCATCATCTTGGTTGAATTTTACTTTAAATTTTCTACGATGTAATTGTGCTAATTTTAAATATGCTCTTCGTTTAAGTGATTATGTGAAGAACTGAGCTTTCTTTTAGTGCTAATTTTAGATATGCTCTCAATTTTAGTGTTATATAATTTCAAAGGTGCATGTTATTTTTTCTTTCATAGTCAGTATGATTAATTATATGTTGATTTTAATTTTTTTTCTAATGGTTTGAGTTGTTGCTTCGTATTATTAATAGTGTAATTTTTTGTCTCTTGTAGTTAGTGGGTCTAATTTTACTCTTTGGTCTAATACATGATTGAAAAGTTTATTCAGACACTACAACATCAGAGGATTTTTCTTGTCTCTTTGTGTATTTTGTATTTTTTTTTGTCTTCTTTTTAATATGCTTATGTGATTATAGTTTACTACTTTATGAGATTTAATTTGTTTATAATGTGTTCCAATTTTTCAACAAAATGGTTTTTCCAAAATATAGCAGTTTACTTATTTTATTTTGTCTTTTACGTGTTTATTTATTTTTTATAGGTCTCTCACCTTGGTTATCATGATTGATATGATTGAGAAAGATATTTGATATTCCCAATAGGATCTCATTTTTTTTGTTTTCTAACTCCTATATATATAAAATTACATTTTAAATAAGTGTAGAATCTATTTCTTAGGTCCAGTTTAGTGTGGTATTTCCTATGCAATAATTCTATATACCTATATTGACTTATGTACTTTTGTTATATGGATTTGGTAGAAGTTAATAGTCTATGTATTAGAAGTCTATTATAAGGTAAAAGAATTCAGTTTGATGTTGGTGGGTTGTAGGGTAATTTATGACTTTATAATAGTATTAGATTTGTTGAATCATCTCTTTTTTCATAAAGTAGTACTAAATGGTGACTTAATGTGTTTTTCTGTGAATATGAATTTAATTTAATTTTTATATTCTCTTTTAATTTATTCTACTCATTGTTTTTACACATTGTTTATTTTTTAGGAATATGAGTTAAAAGAAAATGTAACAAGAGAAAATGGGTGGAAAAAAAAATTTTTGTTGTTTGGTTTAGGAGAGAAAATAAAAAAAGGAAAAAATGAGTTGTAGTCCATGTAACTCTTTTCTCTTCATTCATTCATGAAATGAAAATAGATGAAAAATGTGCCAATAATATCAAAATGAGAATTTTGTCCTTTATTTAATAGAAATATTAAAATTTTTAAATTTATTCTCTTTGAAATTTTAAAATACATCTCTCTTGTTATTTAATTTTAAAAAATACTTTTTTAGATAAAATATTAGTTAAAAAGTGGGATAATTTATTTATTTTATTTTTTTCTCACCCTACATCATGGATGATGTGTTAACTGCTTTTTATAAGTCTTTGTTGTTTGTTGTGATGATTGATGTGATTGAAAGGGATAGTTAATATTTTCAAGTGAGCAAGTCTATAGTGCTGACTGCTATAATCATCATGTCATGCAGACAGTACGTGGTGCGGTTGAAATGTGATGCGTGCATGTGTGTACTTGCCAAAGAGACTGTATTTGTACTTTATAGGATGACTATTACGGAAGGTTGCATAGTTCCATTTGCTATTTGTGCCATGTTTATTAAATAGGATTATTAAAGTCTTTATATTAAAGATTAGGTTGGATAGGACACAATTGTTGTGTCATTGGGTCATGACTTTTGGATTGGACTAGTTGAACTTTTGATAAATTAAGTTGGATAGGATACAATTCTTTGTACTCATTTAAAAATAATATATTAATAACCCATATTAATATTTTTTTAATCGTATAGAGTATAAATTAAATATAATATTTTTTCTACAATTAAAGAGGCTAAATTATCAAAATTTTTTAAATTATTAAATCATTGAGAAAAGTTTTTTTCAAACTTGTGAAAATTAAAAATATTATTAAATATTTTAAATTATGATAAATATATCCAACCATTAGATATTATATTATTATCAAAAAGGATTTTAATGATCAATATGAAATGTCCTTTTATGCAAAAATATATTAAAAACGAAATATTTTATTTATAAAAATTGATTAAAGAATTGTACATTAAATAAATAACATAAAAATACAATAAATAAGAATGATTTATACAAGGAATTTAATATCTTTAATGTCTTTCTTTTAATACAATGATGTATTTAATTAATATACTTTTTTAGTAATAACACTACAAATGGAGTGTAGTGTAATTTGAAAAAATTTTTAACTTATGTGATTCAAACACTACATTAATAATTTTACATTCTTAGTGCTAATTTAACAGTCTTACGAACACATTTTAGATGCTCTATATTGAATTGGCAATATAAAAATACTCCGTTTGTAAGAATGGCATTCCAACTTTATTGTTCTATGCCTATCAAACTGAAGCAATTTTTTTTTTGTCAACAAACAGAAAAAAACACCATTTTAACAATGGAGTTTTCTTTTTTTTTTCCTCTTAATCAACATCAGCCTTTTTTTATTAGGCCTAATTAATTAGCATTATGTGAAAACTATTTAGTGCACCACTGCACCTAACACCAAATCCTAAATCCCTGATTCTTGTGGCCCAATTCTCCTTCATTACAGACCAACCTAAACATACGTAATTAATTAGTATCCAAAGACGGAATAGTTGGCCCTTCACAATGCGATGATAAACAACGTGAAACAGGCACATTTTTCACACACACGGCAATTTTATAGTGCAACACCTAGTTATAGCATCACATGCTGATTTTCACAATCAGTACCATAGAATTTTCATTTTCACGTATATTTTACTTTTTATATATTTATTATTACTAGGTGCTATATGTGTCAACTCAATTTTTTGGTGTAGGAAGTTGGGACAGTTTGTGACTTTTTCTTTTTTGGGCTATTTTAAATTCTAGCTATAGATTGCATCTATCAAATCACTTAGGCAATGAACTATAATTTACTTAATATATTAATATTAATATCTATTAATTTATAAAAGACAACTAGTGCATGTCTATTTGCTTGACAAGTGTATAGCTGGAGTTGTTGACACATGGCAAAATAAAAAGGAAAGTAACAAGTTACAACTGCTCATATTAGGGGTGGCAGTGAGGCGGGTAGGGGCGGGTTTTTGCCCTACCCGACCACGCCCCACCGTCCTTTTACTCAAGTACTATCCACCCCGCCACTACCCGCGGGTAGTAAACTGCAGTACCCTAACCCGCCCCTGCAGGTACCCACCCCACCCCTTTTGCCCCTATAAAAATTTAATATCATTTTAATTTTTACATATTCATATATAAATTAAAACAAACACTTAAAATTCATAAATAAATTAAAATACAAACATAAAATTCATACAATATCATTAGCTCAAATAACTCGAATTTAAAAAAGAAATTAGTGTTAGATCACTACAAATTTAACAACATAATAAAGAAATTATAATATTAGATATAATGTAGTCTTCAATCCTTATTCTTGATCACTTTCCACATCATCATCATTAAAAAATTACAAATCAAGATTTAAACCTGAAAATCAAAAGTGATAACAATTAAACAAAATTAAAGATACTCAGTAGAATTAAACAAAATAAAAATACAAACAAACAAAAATAATTCAAGTAATATATAATGACAATAAGCAACATATTAGTCTTCTTCACAAAGTTGAAACAAATAATAACACAGTACACTACTGTAAAAGACTAAACAAAGCATATAAATTATAGTATAAGAGAATATAGTATAAGACTTTAAATTATTAGAATAAATAATTGTCAAGACTCATTTGTCAATAATTATTAGGCATGATTAGGGAGTGATTTAAGATTATTATTCATAAGAACATGACTCAGATAAACAGAACAATAATACTTCATAAGCACATGATTTGTCAATAATAATTCGGACCTTTTCTTTCTTTGATGCATATCATTCTAGAATGAAAATATGATTGTATAAGAGATAATGAATTTCTGCCAAGATATAATAAGCACAAGATAAATGTCAAATAAGCACATGATTTGTTGAAATAAGTTTTTCCTTTGATTCTCAATCAGTGAAATCATGTTGCCTTAAGAAAGGCTCTGTATTCCACTTGGATTATCATTTCCCCCACTGTCACCTTGGCCATGTCTTTCTACAAGTTACTTTTTTCTAAACTATGGTTTTGATTAGAAGCCAAATTGGAATACTATCCCATTGACCTTTTAAATTATAAACTGATTTGAATACTATATGTTAATTGACCACATTGGTTTGTTTTTCTTATTTGATAAGTTAGCTTTTCTATTTTCGGTGCTAACAGTTATTAATAAAGAAAAAGTGAAAAGGTTCTTCGTCCGTGGGGGTAGAGACATTCCTCTCTCCCTCTGTGTTCTGCACCCATTGCATATAAGATTATGAATGTTGCAAATTTCTCTTAACATGAATTAGATAAATAGAACAAAGGGTACCCATCAAATCATCAATATCAAATAGTGGGAAATTAACTCACAGTTACAAAGTTCTAGTTACAGATCTATTGTTCTAGTTCCAGAATTTAGTTGCAGATCATAATAGGGGAGAGAGAGAGAAAAAGAAACTTACAGATCCAGTGATTCGCAGGACACAGGGGCGATGACGAACTCACAATGACAGCGATGGCGACAGATTGACAGCGACGGGCTCACGGCAAAAAATAGAGGAGGCCGGCAAAGTTCTGCTCTCAGACAGAAGACGGCGGCTAAGCTCTGCACGGACGAAGGACGGCAGCGAAGCCTCTCGGACGGAGGACGGAGAAGAAGTCCTTCTCTCAGACGGAGAACGACGGCAATCGGCGGGTTTGGAGAAGAAGAAGTTAGATGCTCTATTGCTCTCAACCTCAGTAGCAGCTTCTCACACTCGTCAGTGGTCACTGAAGATTGGAGAAGAAGAATAGAAGATTAGGGTTTCACCACACCTACATGTGTACTTTAAAAACATGATAAATGGTTGTAGTGTGTTTGTTTAAAAAGTTTTCCCGCCATTAAAAGATTGTTATTCTCCTACAAACATTTTCCTTCATAAGCCTTGAATCCTTTATCCTGTGCAACCTGAAACATCATGACAGAAAATTTTGATTTTGTTACTGATATGAATGCCAGGAAACTATATTGGAATTTCAAAGTTTATATTGTTAGGATATGGAAAGTTCAAAGTAAAGATAATGAGAAGGAGATTGGTTCAATTGAAATGATTCTTCAAGATTGTAAGGTAACAACAAATCTAAAAATTGTTTATCTAGACAACATATTTGTTACCGGTTTAATATATCATGTTTCAAGAATGTTTTGCCTCATATTGATGCCGATTTATTTTTGCATTATTTAAAATAGGGTGGCAGGATCTACGCCACTATTCTGAGGGCGCTAGCCAAGAAATGGAGTGGTAACATCATATTGAGATGTACATAATGACAAACTTCATAGTATTTGACAATAAGACCATCTCGAAGAATGGTGTTAGTAGGATGGTACTAACATTCTCTCATAGAACAATGGTTAATCATGTGGATAACCCAAGCTTTTCTCTAGAAGCATTTAGGTTGAGATCTTTTAGTGATCTTCTAACAGAAGATAGATTGGAACATTCTGAGATGTTTGGTGAGTGTATTTTTGTTTGGTGTTATTTCCATGATGAGTGTATCTGTGTACTTGAGTTCTAACATATTTTTGTTTTATAGATCTGATTGGTAAGGTGGTCGGTAAGAAAGACCCGCGAAACTTGATCACTAGCAAGGGTTTAATGACTAAGCGTATGGTCGTTATTTTGGAAGATCTTGGGTATGTATTGTGCGACCATGAATGTATTGATTTGATATCGATTTTCTCATAACATAACCAACAAACTTCTTTCATTTACTATTTTATTCTCAGGAATAACAAAATGAGTTGCACATTGTTTGGTCAGTTGGTGGACCACATTCTTCCACATCTTGATGATGGGAGAGTTGAGCCACTTATTGTGGTCCTTAAATATTTCAAAGCAACAAGGTGGAATGGTAAAACTTCAGTTTAGAGCAATTTTGATATCTCCAAAGTTCACATAAATCCAAAACTGAAAGAAATTGATAGTTTTAGATGCAGGTTAGTGTAATTTATAAAATTAATGTATCACCTTTTAAGGTTGGATGAACTGAGCCTTCATATGTGTGGGAGTTAATTTGTTATATGTAGATTGCTCAGTGGCGGTCCATCGAGCTCAGCTAGGATTAGCCATGTGTCCTCTCCGGCTGCGTGGTCTGTAAATGATGAGTTTAACCGTGGATCTATTAGTGTGAAGACTATCGAGGATGCACTAAAATCTGTTGAGGTGTTATGTTTTAGTTATTTTGATGGAAAATTTTCAAAGACAATTGAAACCATTTATGTTAGTGTGAAAAGTAACCACGACACTATCTAAATATTATTTTACTGTTTTAAAATCATTACAGGAAGGTCCATATGGATTCCTGGGGAAATTGTTTCAATAAATGCAGGAAAAAACGATTGGTTTTATAAAGCATGTAGGAGGTGTCCCAAGAAGGTTGAAACCCCCATTGGTGATCGGTATGAATATGGAAGTGTGGCCACACATATGGAGCAGCCACAATAAGGTTGTGAACAATACATAAGTCAATATACTATTTCTATCGAAATAGTGTATGTATAACTGCAATATAATATTAACCGATTTTTCCATGTCTCATCATATGTTAGGTACAAGGTTGAAGTAATGGTTTATGATGGATCAGGTAGCATCAACCTACTTTTGTGGGATAGGGAGACAACTCAGTTATGTGGGAAGCAGGCACACAAAATCGTTCTCGAGGATGTAAGTGTGATTGTTTAATGTAACATTAAAGTAAATGTTTAGAACTAATTATGGCTAGGTGTGAGGTTTTGTAGGCAGTTGGAGATGACGATTATCCACCATTTCTTAATAACATGATGGATAAGGTGTTTTTAAAGATTAATGTTAAATCTGCCAATATAAAGCAATATGATCTAGTTTACACCGTGATGAAAGTTTGTGATGATGAGGATATTAGCCTCAAGCACCTCCCAACAAATATATCCTCTAATCAATCTGCTCATGTCTATGTATGTGTGTAGTCTCATGTTATAGTTATAGAATAGATTTTCATACAATGTTGTTTGACTATTGAGTATAATATCTAATTTTCATTAGGGTTTTAATTCCCATAGGAGGCTGACTGCAGCAACTCAATCGACGTGTCAAGTAATGTTGTGGCTATCATCAGCGATAATGATCCTGAACTTACTTTGGTGAGTAGTTAGGATACTACATAGATGTGTTTTTTTTTGTTTTGTTAAAGATTAAGTGCATACAGTTTAGGTGGTGATGTAAGCTAATTGTTTTTGTTTTTATGGTTGCTTATGTAAAGGATTCTATGGAAGAATGTATCTCAAGCCTCAAGTTCAAAACACCAGCTAAGAGAGCTGTCGGCGGTTCAAAACATGGATTAATCAATGTTAACAACTTAGAGGATGAAGGGAAGCTGTCCACTAATAAGTTTAAGTGCAAGGGTGCAAAGAAGTTGAGGTCCTAGCTTAGTGATGGGGATAACTAAATTGTTTTACTTATGTTTTATGCTACTTAGATATGTTTTTTGATCTCCTTATTTGGTTGTGATAAGGAGAAGATATTTGAGACCAAATCAAATATAAAGATTAGATATGAGAATAGTACCCTATGATATATATGGTTGTAATATTCTAGATTTATATTTTGTAAGTTAATGATATTTTATGAGAATATTTTGATGTAAAGTTTCAAATTGTTATGGCAAAAAATTATTCACGGTGATCAAAATAATTTAGAAGATCAACTAAATGAATAATATGGAACATACTTATTGAAGCTATCAAATACTATAATGGAAATAGGTCTTTTAAATGCAATTTTGCATATAATAAATAGCTGACCAAAGCGTTCTTTTTGTAACTACGGTCTATATCTGGTCAGATTAGGAAGTAAATATTATAGAGGAGTGAAATTTATTGGTTGTAGTATTAGAAAACAAAATGAATCCAATTTTACCACTTCATATTCACAACGTCTGTCTAGAAGGCAATAAGTAAGATGACTTAATTCAAGACTTAAATACTACAATTTACATTACATATCAAGACAAGACCTATTTGTGCTTCATTGGTTTAGAGACAATTGAAGTTGATGGACGAACATGACAGATTTTATTTTAATAGGAGGACTCAAAACAAGTGCTTATATATATGCTACAACTCACAAACAATAAAGTGTGTCAAAATCCACACTTCAATTGTGAAGGTTAGTTATCTTCAGGTAGAGAACACTAAAACGGTCAACAATGCAAGATAGAAATGTTTATTAATGTAAGTCTAAACCAATAATTTCATAGTCATTCATAAAATAGTTTAGATATGCACAAAAGACAACGTATGGTTAGTTGGCATGTTTTAGTCTAAGTTGGTATCCATGTGAGACAACGTAGGCATCTAAAGTAGTACACATAAGAACCTGAAGATTTAAGTGATGCCAGAACTATGAGCAATGGAAAATCTACAAATGGTATCCTGGATTTGAGAAAAAAATAAAAAATATGAGCAGAGAGAAAGATATGAGCTAAGATCAAATATTTTATCAATTAAATTATCGTGCAAGCATGGAAACACCTATTTGGTAAAAAAAATATACATGCTCATGTAAGTTTGACGTAACTTCCATATGGACTACCCCCAATTGCTAAGGTTTAAGTTTGTTAAAAATATTTTAAATTGTTAAGGCTTAAACATTTCAATAATTAGATTAACTTAATACAAAACTGTAATGAGACGTTGTATGAGGTCCATACGTTTAATTATTAAGGCCAACCACGAAATATTATTCTACTTCAGTATTAGATGCAATAATTGGAATGCTATGAGCAAAGATAAAGTCTTTATATCAATCAAGTAATTTTCAAAGATTCCAGGTATTAAATCTTGAATTAAGCAAGGGTCAAAGTGGGTTGATTTTGCTGTTCAAACTTCAATGTATATTAATAAGCAGTCCAATGAAGTGATTGCATATAAGGATTACGACAAATTAGTATTCTTTTGTGGACTATCACCATATTAGAATAAAACAATGATATAAAATGGTCTAACGTGTCTGTGTGTATTGGGTGTCTATTCAAAAATAAGCTATAGACATAGATCATGAACACTTATACCGATTAAGTTGAAAGCTTTATATAATCATGTCATCTCATGAAAAACTTTATGTATATACATAGGTTGTTCATTTGTTTGTGTTTTCGGTTTCAATAGAATGACTCCTACCATAAGATGGCTAAAAGCTTCCAATCTCATAATCAAGAAAGAGAAATTAATAAAGCTACACATCCATATTAAACAACATTGGTTTCTGAAAATTTAAGTCATGGCAGGTTTGTGAACAATGAAAAAGCATTGAAAGGTATCATCTAAGTATGCAAGGGAAAAAGATATGAACAATGAAAAGCTATGAATAGAAAGAAATTTTTAGAAATTAAAAAAGCTGTACATCTATATTAAACAACATTGGCCTCTGAAAATTTAAGTCATGGCAGGTTTATGAGCAATGAGAAAGCATTGAAAGGTATCATATAAGTAAGCAAGGGCAAAAGCTATGAGCAATGGGAAAGCTATGAACATAAAATTTTTTTAGAAATTAATAAAGCTGCACATCCATATTAAATAACATTGTTCTCTGAAAATTTAAGTCATGGCAGGTTTATGAGCAATGGGATGATTTTGAAAGGTATCATCTAAGCAAGGCTAAAAGCTATTACAATGGAAAAGCTATGGATAGAAATAAAGTTTTTTCATCGATGAGGTAATAGTCAAAAGATTCCAAAGATAAAATCTACTTCTGTGTATTGAGTGTCCATAAGAAAAACTATCAGCATAGGTTATGATCACTTATACAATTTAAAACATCGGCATAACCTCCAGAGACCTCAAAGTATATCAAGAGTAAGGAACAAATTCAAAATAATATAAAACCAAAGAAACCGTTTTATAATAAAATAATATAAAATAAAAATAAACATATCACCGTAATTATAGTCTAATATAATTATTATTCCTAGCTAATTCTTGGTTGATACTATCATCCATACCTAAAAATTACCAGCAATCCAGTTACAATACAACCCAACAACTAATCAATGCCTCAACAGTAACTTTTAGCTCCCAAAAACTAATCAATTATCAAGGCTTCAACAATAAACTATAAGATTTAATCATGCCCCAAGCAATCAGCTTCAATAATTAACCGTTCAATGCTTCAAGGAATCAACACCAAAAAAATTCATCAGTTACAGATGTATCTTAGTACATTAATATATATAGTTTTAGAAGCAAAAAACCATCTTGTTGTATGAAAGGCCTGTTTTTTCACTTTTATGTATACCCTATCTTTGGTCACTAGGCATGCATTTTTCTGATAGGACAAACTCATCCTCTGCTACATGCAAAAGAAGAACCTAGCTAAATTATATATATATATATAATTTACGTGAGCCTGATGGGGAAGTAGGAATATAAATATTATCATTAAACTATCTCTAAGGTTCATGGATCTGGGAATTTACTGTTCATGTTCTTATTTACTGTTCATGTTCTTAAATTTTGTACATATTAAACAATGCTTTAAATCTGGAAGTACAAGCCGTTTAATCTTATCACTCAAAGGGGCTGTAGCAGTAAGACCCTGGAGTTTGGGCAGTAAGGCTAATTTGACGATGTCCTTGAAAGTGATAAGATCCAAATGTAAGAACTCCTGGTGGCTATGGATTTAAAGGATAAAAAAAAGAGTTAAAACCCCCAGATTCAAAAATTTGAGTGATAGTTTAGTGATAATATATATGTTCTGTAACACCCTAACTAACAAAGCTCACGCTTCCGGCTGCGCGACTCTGATAGCTCGGACATTACGACGACACTTTTTCTATTTAATACTAAAATATGAGCCTGTTTAAAACTTTAAACCGCAAAACCGCATCTCAAAAATACTTTTGCTATACAACGTACATCCATACATATCATACAACATACAGAAACTCATAAAGAGTACATCCATATATATATACATACATATATATAAATAATATTACAATCATTACCCAATACAATTCCTATCCCTCTTATAGAATAAATCAAGATAAAGGCGAGGGTACAAAAATAATAATCTAAAGCAACACAGAGCATCTCAATAACAAAATAAACTCTTCACGACTTCTGCGCCCATATCCTGAAAGGGGGAAAATGTAGGGGGGTGAGAACATCATCCTCGAAAGGGTTCTCAGTAGAGGATTTTTGGGAATTACTGTAATAGGATACCTGAAGATAAACCGTACTAGTGATTAATAACTGACTTATGCCTCTTTTCAAAAACAACGCTTTACCATAAAAGATAAATATGAAATCCTTTTCTGAAAGAGGAAACTGTTCATTTAAAACAACATTCAAAAGCCTTTCAAAAGGTTTATCTATGCTGAACCAAAATAGCCTTTTATACTTTTCCAAACCAGAAATACAAAACCGAAATCAACCGTCGGTCCATCTCATTTCAACCACGGCCCTAGGCCCAAACAATCCAACCATAACCAATCCACCACAATCCAACAGAGTTCCAAACGCAAACACAAGTAGGAAGATGCAAACACAAACAAACAGTTATTGGAAGTAGAACAATTAGCAGTTAATCACATAGGCAAATCAAGTACAATATGCACACCCAAACAATGTCACATAGATGCATATGATGCATGCCTGTCCCTAGTGGCTGATGATATCATCTGTCGGTTATAGAGCCAACCCGACAAGTCCTGGTAGCTAACCATTGGATTGTCCCTCTGTCGTGTCTCCCCAACTCGAGTTATACTTAATATAAACTTGATCATAATCATGATCCATATCCATCACCCTCACTGGTGAATATTTATGGGGGTGAGCTCATCCGGGAATTTCACAGTTCCCGGCCACCCTGACGACATAGGGTCAAAAGAGCTTCGAGTCTCCACCTGGAGCACGTGGTGGCTAGCCACTGCTTCCTCCCAGGGAAACTCTTATCTCCGATAGTGGAAGTGCAATATCACAACTTATCAGTGTCTCAGCATAAATGCTTTCATTCTCAATCATGGATCAACATCCATCTCAGCCATCCGGCCCACGGTTCAATCCAGAACCAGCCAATATTCATATCATTCAAGCCATTCTGGCTCACGGTTCAATCCAGAACCAGCCAATTTTCATAATCATACACAGCCATTCCGGCTCACAACAAAACAGCACTTCCACATTCAAAATCATCAAATTCATGGAATCGGCATTTAAGCCATAAATCATTTTCTCTATTCATTTCACTTTGAAATCAAGTTTCAACTCTTTTCAGCCTTGGCTTTAGAAATCTCGTTTCTCAAATCATCTCAGGCTCATAAGCCAAATTTACTCAAAGTGAGTTCCTTTTTTAAAACAAAGCCACTCTCGGCATTCTCTTTCCAAAACTTCCAAAACCATGGAAGGTTAAAGATTTATTTCAAAGTATTCGAAATCACCCATACAACAATAGGATTTTATAACAAAAGTTCCTCGGCAGAGTCCCAAGTCTTTAGGGAAGGTCATCTTACATCAATTCTTTAAAATTCATTGAAACTCTTAAAATCATATATTCTCGGTTCAAGTAAATAAAACTAAATTTATCATGAAACTGAACCATACAAAATCACAAGTTCCAACCCGGTCCAAAAATTAACTCATTTGAAACGGAACCGGTTCATTTAAATCAAACCGCTTTCAGATTTCTTTTTGGAACCCATTTTTCCAACTCTTCTAAAATGCCTCAAACTTGATTACTCAATCAAAAGTCTAGGTTCCTTTAAAAATCACTAAAAACTCCTTTTTATATTGAAATCAATATTAGAGCATCATTCTTTCCTTCAGTGATTCAAACGGTAAAAATAGTTCAGTTCTAAATAAGCCAAACTCAACGCATAAAGTTCATTAAATAAATTAAGCTTGAAAACATAAATATCCTCTTAATAAATCAATTAATACAATTTCTCAAATCCAACCTTTTTTAAATAACTTTCAAACAAAACTAAGAGTTTATAGAAATTTCGGCAGCACCTCCCCTAAAACTTGGACTTTTGCCACCCGGTTCGGGTCCCAACTAAACCGTTCCTCATTCCTTTTCAACAACACAAAACCAGAAATCAATTTAAAGCAGGCTAAATCCAACAATCGCCTCAGTGGCGTATCTCAAGGATACCATCTCAAAATCAACTCAATATCAATCGATTTAACTCATTTCCAAAGCTTTAAAGAATCAGTTCGGCAATAAATCATTTGTCCATAACCAAGTCAATTAAAGTAAACCAGGCTGAATTCAAAAGTGCATTTGACTTCTCACATCATTGAAATAATTGACTCAATTCAAACCAATCCTCAACGATTTAAACTCAGATTTCAAATCTTTAAGAATCAACTTTAAAACATTACATTTCACAAAGCCGCACAACAATTCAGCCAAACCAACATCCATAATCATTCGAGTCAATCAAATAATACATAAGGCAATTACAATCACCAAATACACAATATCTCACATCAGTATCCATATGTAATAATTCCAATACATAAAACATAGTTTTTGGAAAGCGCCCCTACCTCAAAACGTAATTCCATAACCCAATGTCTCTCAGAGTCCTTTTCGCCTCAGCTCGAAATCACAATCAAAATCCTGACTGCCAAAACCTCAGTTCCACGCCACTTTCGCAACAGTCTCAACAACTCTAATCGCAACATATAACAATCGAACTCAATCTTATAGCAATTAACCCCACAAACCTCAGCGTGAGATAATAGAATAATAACGAAAGGGCTTTCAAATCGAAACGCTTACCGAACCGAAGAAGGAGCGGCTGAACCGAAACAGCAACGGTCTCTGAACTGGTTCAGTAGCAGCCCGGCAGCCACCTCAAGAAGCAGCGGTGACCGGACTCCAGAAATGGTGCCTGAAACCCACATATAGAGACGTTAAAGCTTCCAGAATCTTAAACAAATGAAGACCAAATTCAAAACCCTTATCGGTAGAGTTTTTCGGCAACGGCAGCGGGGTTTTCCGGCGACCAGGCGCGGCGGCGATAGCTCTTTCTCAGCGGACCGAAACATCAGAGGTAGAAGGACTCATCTTGCTCCTCCAGCTCGCGTCTTCCCCCTCTTGCCGGTGACAGCGTCGCAGCTCGAGGCCCCATGGACGGCGGCGACGAGACCCGAGTTCTGCCCCTCTTCGACGCGTTCATCTCTTCTCCCTTAGCTCAGGTCGTGAACAGAGAAGATCCATGGTGATGATGGCACGGCGACGCGGCAACGTGAGCTTGCAGCAGTGGTGCCCAGGTGCGGCTGCAACGGCGCAAGACAGCGCCCCTTCCTCCTCTTCTCTCATGCCAGCTTCGATGGATTGACAGTGGCGAAGGCAGCGCGTCCTTTCTCTTCTTCGCGATTCATGGCATCAGCGAGAGCGGCTTCTGCGGTGGCGCCAGGGAGTGACGGCGGTGCGCGAAGCTTCTCCAGCGACGGCAACGGCGCGGTGGCGCGGCGGCGAGGCGACGGCAACGCGATGAGCTTCCTTCCATCTCTCCTCTGCCGCAACTCAGTCTCAATCTCCCTCTCTGCCTCAGTTTTTCTCTTTCATGGAAATCAAAGGAAACTATGTATTGCCGCTGCTGTTAGAAAGGAGGGGCTGCAGCAGTTGTGGGGAAACCGGGTTAGGGGAACCGGGTAGGGTTTTTAGGGTTAAGGTTATGTGTGTTGGGTTTTAGGATTAGGGCAAAAATTAGGTTTAATGGTAATTTTGTAATTTCAAATAAAAGTAAGGGTAATAAAGTAATTGAAACCCAAATTAAACCCAACACTAATTGTATATAGAAAAACGCTATTTGCTCATTAATTTTACAAATCATTTTCAATAGAAAACCCAGAACTAAAAATTAGAAATAATATAATTAATTTCTCTATTTTTCCAAAATAGCAGTACTAATATTTAAAATATTACTTATCTAATCCAAATCATATAAAATCCTCATTATTTCATAACTATCAACCTTATAATTTAAATATAGGAAATAATAGCAGTACTAATATTTAAAATATTACTTATCTAATCCAAATCATATAAAATCCTCATTATTTCATAACTATCAACCTTATAATTTAAATATAGGAAATAATCCAATAATTATAAAATTGGATAATAATCATAAATCATCTCAAGTCTAATAAATCAAAACTTGCCTTAATTACCTTTAATAAAATAATTTCTGAAATTAAAGCTATAAATAACCATATGATTTGAGACTTGATCATAATAATACTTTTCAAAGGTTCTGGGTCTTACATGTTCTCTCTAAACCAAAGGAGGGCAATGATATCAGATTTTATGAAATTATGTCTAAACTCTTTCGCTCTCTCTCCAAACGCCTTTCCTTTTCTTCTCCGTCTTCCTCCTCCTCCTCTCCAATTCATTCTTCTTCCAATCCCCTCATCGAGAAAGTGGCTCATCCTGAGGAACTTTCCCCCAAACACAATATCTTTGAAGAGGAAGTCTGCTTCAAAGATATCAACCAAGCCATTGACAATTGGGAAATACCAAAAATCCCTCAAGATGAGTTATATGTCCCTGACGACAACAAAAGAAAATTAGACTATATCATCAAAACCGCTGAAAACAACATTCCTCTTGGACCAGATTCCGGTGAGGAATTCCATCTTCTGACCAAACAATCTGTTAGAGAACATGCCCGGCACTATAGATATCTCCACATAGGGTGTGTCCAAGTTGCCGTCAAACCTCTCATACGAGAAGGCTTGAATGCCTCTATCCTTATGTGTCTTAGAGATATTAGACATAATGACTTCCAAGACTCCTTAATCGGTATAGTTGAAACAAGTCTAGGACACGGTCTGGTTTAATTCAACTATTTCCCGAACAAAACGGTCAGCTTATTAGACCTTAACATTCTTGACTCTCTTTTCCTAAACATCTGAATTCATGGTCTCAACATGAAAGAAGGATCCATTCTAGCCGCTTTAATTTATAGAATTCAATACAAGGTCATGAACACTTATAATTCTAGAGTCCTCCTCAAATCCCAAGATCGTGAAAGCACTTTGTTTGTTACTGACATGACAAAGGCCAACGTCATGATCCCAAGGCTCATAAGGTGGGATGAAATTGACCTCCCCCAGTCATGGTCAATTGACCGAGCCATCCCAATGCAACCTAGACAAGCACCTCTCTTACGAGAAATAAAATAGGATGAATCAGGGAAAGTAGAGATTTTCTTTGACAGACAAAACTCTTTTTCCTCTAGATCTGAAGCAGGAACATCTAATGATTTTGTTTCAGCAAGAAGATCTTTTTCAATAAATTCTCAATCTCAGTTTTCAAAAATTTCAAGACCAGTAAATTCTGAAATGCATATTTCTGGTTTACAAAATAATTCAAACATTTCTCAAGCAGTTTACCAAGAAGATGATGATGATGTAGAAGTTGAATCTTCTCATCAATCTCCAACATACTCTTCCTTGAATGATAAATGAGTAGCACAGAATTTGTTATAAATAGAGAAGCTTTACGTAAAAACCTTTACTCTGAGGAGTATGACTTCCACAGAGAATGGTATTTACGTACTTATACAGCTGCTCAAATCTCATCATTCAAAGAAAAGTACTACAATTTTCTAAATGAAGTTCAAATGCATATTCCCTTTTTTGAATGGTTTCATACTTATTCAAATCAAGAACAATATTGATCATCCTTTCAAAACCAAACAAACTTCGCTTTCAGCAAATGTTATTTCAACTTGGAAAGTCAAAGATGGGAACTTAGTCAGATCTGAGTTTCCTCCAAATGGAGCTTTTATTATTTCAAATACGGAAGGACATAACCCTGTTATAGCCTCTCCCTTTAAATCAAAGAATGTAGATGAAGCTGTCACCTCAAAAGATATTAAAAATTTCATTGAGCAATCAAATTATACCAATAGATTTTTACAATGCTTGGGTGACAACCTATCATCTTTAGGATCAACTTTCTCTTTGAAAAATGTTTTTGAAGCCTCTACTTCTAAAAGTATTGAGAAACCCCTTTTTAAACCTTTCAAAATGAGTAGTAGAGCAAAGCAAAGTCTTAAAACCTCCATTTTAAAACAATAATCTGATTCAAAAGTTATTCAAAAGATTGACCAACTTTTAAATCGTTTCACTACTGTCCCTGAAACTCCTACAAACTCTGGTGAATCTACTTCTCGTATTCAAACCCACTCATCCAAGGCCATTAATGCCCTTGGCAATGATTCCAATGAATCTTCCTCCGAACAAAGTGATTATTCTGGAAAATCATCCCTCAAGGTCAGCCCTATTCTAACCAACTCTCTAACCAAATGGAAGGGTCTAACCAAACCCTCGGCGTATGGTTATAATCGAGTATCTGCACCAGATCTAGCTCTCGAAGAAAGAGAATTAGGTTTTTTCAGCTTCAACACCAATAATGTCTATGAATGGAACATAGATGGTAAGACCGAATATAACATCATGAGTATGCTTCAATATATGACGATGGTAGGTACAGCCTATCAAGCTGCTCATGAAACCTCTGAGGAAGCAATTGCCAATGTGATTGTTTTTGGGTTCAGTGGTCAACTCAAAGGATAGTGGGATAACTACCTTTCCGATAGCAAAAAATATTCAATCTTTTCTGCCATAAAGGTTAATGATCAAAATGAACCCATCATTGGAGATGATGGGGAACCTCTCCCTGATGCTGTTAACACCTTAATCTTTACCATAGCAAGCCACTTCATAGGTGACCCATTTCTTTGGAAAGACCATTCTGCTGAATTACTTTCCAATCTCAGGTGCAAAACTTTGTCTGACTTTCGATGGTATAAAGACACCTTTCTTACTAGAGTCTATACCAGAGAAGACAGTCAAAAACCTTTCTGGAAAGAAAAATTTCTAGCAGGACTCCCCAAATCCTTGGGAGATAAAGTAAGGGACAAAATTCGCAACTTAACTCCAGACGGGATTATACCCTATGATGAGTTAAGTTATGGCCAACTCATTTCTTTCATCCAAAAGGTTGCCCTAAAGATTTGTCAAGATGATAAAATCCAAAGGCAACTTGCTCGTGAGAAAACACAAAATCGTATTGATCTGGGAACTTTCTGTGAACAATTTGGTCTTCCTACTTGTAATCCAAGGAAATCCAAAAGACCATCCAATCGAAAAGTTTTTAAACTTAATCCTGAAAAGAATTTCAGAAGATTCAGAAAAAGTTTTCAAAAACCTAAAAATGAAAAAGGTTTCCAAAAGAATTTTCAAAAGTATCCCCAGAAAAATCCGATTATTTGTTACACATGTAAAAAGCCCAGACATGTTAGCAAATATTGTAGGTTAAAAGAAAATATTAATATTCTGAACCTTGATCCTCAGATTGAGGAACAGATTAATAATCTTATGATCGATAGTTCTGCTGATGATTCTGGACCAGAATCTTCGGATGATGATATTCACAACATCCAAGTTGACGATATTGAATCATCCTCAGATTCAGATGTTAGGCAAATTAATATTTTATCCAAAGATCAAGATCTCTTCTTTGATGCTATAGAGGCTATTGACAATCCAAAACAAAAGAAAAACTTTCTTTTGCAATTAAAAAGATCTTTACAAAAAGAGAAAAAATCCAAAAATCTGGTTCTTAGCAATAAATATGATGTCAAACCCATTTTCAAAAAATTAGAAAAATAAGTTATTCGTCCTATAACCATTTAGGATCTCCAGACTAAGGTTAATAATCTAAAAAGGGAAATCCAGGAAATCAAAAGAAATCAAGACAATCATCAACTCATTCTCTCGCAAATTATGCAACAAGAAGAGTCTGAGGATGAAGAACTTGATCATCTTTTAGACCAAACAGAATGTTCTAAAAAACAACAAAATGAAATTCCTAACGACAATGATGAAAAGGAAATCTTGAGAATAATAAATGCGTTC
Source organism: Arachis hypogaea (assembly GCF_003086295.3). Lineage (NCBI taxonomy): Eukaryota > Viridiplantae > Streptophyta > Magnoliopsida > Fabales > Fabaceae > Arachis > Arachis hypogaea. The sequence goes on along the minus strand of NC_092041.1, from coordinate 20,279,973 downwards.
TCTTTTATGAAACACCGTGTTCATATCCGAATTATCGTTAAAGATTTTGTTCTAGAAACAATTGCACTCTTTGACTCAGGTGCAGATTCAAATTGTATTAAGGAAGGTCTGATCCCCATAAAATATTTTGAAAAGTCTACTGAAAGTCTTAGCTCCATAACGGGTGAAAGACTAAATATCAAATTTAAGCTAACTGATGCTTTTGTTGAAAAGGGTAATCTTAAGATTCCCACCAATTTCATCATAGCAAAGGATATAAAAAATGATGTACTTTTGGGGACACCTTTTCATAATCCTTTTGTTTCTATATCTAGCAGATTTTCCTGGTCTTACCTCTTTTGTGGGAGGACAGGTAACTTTATTTGAGTTCCTTGACTCACCTAAGCAAAAATCCCTAAATCTAATTGAATCCAAAACCAAACAGATTTGCTTTTTAAAAGAAGAAATCTCTTTCAAAACCCTTGAATCACAACTTGCTCAACCAAATATTCAAGGAAAAATAAAAAATCTTTCAAATCAAATTAAAGAGTCTATTTGTTCTGATTTGCCTCATGCCTTCTGGAATAGGAAAGAACACATTGTTGATCTTCCCTATGAAAAGGATTTCAAAGAATAAAAAATCCCTACAAAAGCCTGCCCCATTCAAATGAATGACCAGCTTTTGCAGCATTGCCAAAGAGAAATTAAAGATCTTTTGGATAAAGGATTAATTCGCCCTAGCAAGAGTCCTTGGTCTTGCTCTGCTTTTTATGTTAATAAACAAGTCGAGATACAACGAGGAACTCCCAGACATGTCATCAATTGCAAACCTTTGAACCAAGCTTTACAATGGATATGTTACCCTATCCCAAACAAAAAAGATTTGTGATGAGCGGATATTTTATACGCTTTTTGGGGGTAATTTCATGTAGATTTTAGTGTATTCTAGTTAGTTTTTAGTATATTTTTATTAGTTTTTAGACAAAATTCATATTTCTGGACTTTACTATGAGTTTGTATGTTTTTCTGTGATTTCAGGTATTTTCTGATTGAAATTGAGGGAGCTGAGCAAAAATCTGATTTAGGCTGAAAAAGGACTGCTGATGTTGTTGGATTCTGACCTCCCTGCACTCGGAATGGATTTTTTGGAGTTACAGGAGTTCAATTGGCGCGCTCTCAATTGGGTTGGAAAGAAGATATCCAAGGCTTTCCAAAAATATATAATAGTCCATAATTTAAGTGAAGATAAATGATGTAAACTGGCATTTAATGCCAGTTCTATGTTGCATTCTGGCGTTCAGTGCCAGAAACAGGTTGCAAGTTGGAGTTAAACGCTAGAAACAGGTTACAACCTGGCGTTTAACTCTAGAAACAGTCCAGGCACGTGAGAAGCTCAAATCTCAGCCCCAGCAAACACCAAGTAGGCCCCAGAAGTAGATTTCTGCACCATCTATCTTAGTTTACTCATTTTCTGTAAACCTAGGTTACCAGTTTAGTATTTAAACAACTTTTAGAGACTTATTTTGAATATGATGACATTTTTAGATCTGACCTTTGTACTCTTTGACGGCATGAGTCTCTAAACTCCATTGTTGGGGGTGAGGAGCTCTGCAGCGTCTAGATGAATTAATACAATTATTTCTGTTTTCCCTTCAAACATGCTTGTTTCTATCTAAGATGTTCATTCGCACTTCAATATGAAGATGGTGATAATCCGTGACACTCATCACCATTCTCAACCCATGAACGTGTGCCTGACAACCACCTCCATTCTACATTAGATTGAATGAGTAACTCTTAGATTCCTTAATCAGAATCTTCGTGGTATAAGCTAGAATCCATTGGCAGCATCCTTGAGAATCCGGAAGGTCTAAACCTTGTCTGTGGTATTCCGAGTAGGATTCAGGGATTAGATGACTGTGATGAGCTTCAAACTCGTGAGTGTTGGGCGTAGTGACAGACGCAAAAGGATCAATGGATCCTATTCCAACATGATCGAGAATCGACAGATGATTAGCCGTGCTGTGACAGAGCATTTGGACTATTTTCACTGAGAGGATGGGAAGTAGCCATTGACAACAGTGACGCCCTACATACAGCTTGCCATGGAAGGAGCCTTGCATGTATGAAAGTGAGAAAGCATTATGTTGCAGGAACTTAGAAGACAAAGAATCTCCAAAACTCCAACATATTCTCCATTACTGCATAATAAGTATTATTTAATCCATGCTCTCTTGTTTATTTGCAAGTCAATTGATAACTATAATTGGTATGCTGACTAAGATTAATAAGATAACCATAGCTTGCTTCAAACCAACAATCTCCGTGGGATTCGACCCTTACTCACGTAAGGTATTACTTGGATGACCCAGTGCACTTGCTGGTTAGTTGTGCGGATTGCAAAAATTGTGATTACAATTTCGTGCACTAAGTTTTTGGCGCCGTTGCCAGGGATTGTTTGAGTTTGAACAACTGACGGTGAATCTTGTTGCTTAGATTAGGAAAAATTAGTCTTTTTGGTTTAGAGTCACTAGAATTGCATCTTTTATTATTCCTTTTAAAATTTTTTTTCAAAAATATTATTTTTCTTTATTAATTTTTAGTTTTTCTGTGAGTTTAGTGTCCTGTTTTAAGTTTGGTGTCAATTGCATGTTTTTAAAAATTTATGCATTTTTCGAAAATTCATGCATGTGTTCTTCATGATCTTCAAATTGTTCTTGTCAATTTTTCTTGTTTGATATTTGATTAAATCTTGTGCCTAACTTTAAGTTTGGTGTTCTCTTGTTAATTTTCTTTAATTTTCGAAAATTTATTTTGGTTTTCCAAAAATTTTAAGTTTAGTGTTCTTTCTTTTGTTATTATTGTTCTTGTGAGTCTTCAAGGTGTTTTGATCTTAAAATTTTTAAGTTTGGTGTCCCTTGGTGTTTTCCCTCCAAAATTTTCGAAAAACAAGGAGCATTAGATCTAAAAATTTTAAGTCTTGTGTCTTTTGTGTGTTTTTCTCTTTCATCATAAAATTCAAAAATAAAAAATATCTTTTCCTTTAATTTCTCATAATTTTCGAATTACTTGGGTTGACTTGGTCAAAATTTTTCAAATCATATCTTTTTCAAAAGATATCCTAACCACTTTCTCTCTCCTCACTTTTTCAAAAATCTTCATAAAATATTTTCAAAATTTTTTATTTTTTTATTTTTTTTATTTTGGTTTTTATTTTATTCTATTTTATTATTTCGAAAATAATTTTTTTTATATAATAAAATAAATAAAATAAATCCACATCATCTCCTTTTTTCCATCATGGACCTAAGTGAAAATGAATAGTCCAGAAGGACTCTGGGGTCATATGCTAACCCCACTACTGCTTCATATGGGAGTAGTATCTGTATACCCTCCATCGGAGTCAGTAGCTTTGAGTTGAACCCTCAGCTCATTATCATGGTGCAGCAAAGTTGCCAGTATTCCGGTCTTCCACAGGAAGAACCTACAGAGTTTCTGGCATAGTTCTTACAAATTACTGACACAGTACATGATAAGGAAGTAGATCAGGATGTCTATAGATTGTTACTGTTTTCATTTGCTGTAAAAGACCAAGCTAAGAGGTGGTTAAATAACCAACCTAAGGACAGCATAAAGACATGAAAATAGCTGTCAGAAAAATTTCTGAATCACTATTTTCCTCCAAAACAGATGACACAGCTAAGGCTGAGCATCCAAGGCTTCAAACAAGGAGATAATGAATCCCTTTATGATGCCTGGGAGAGATACAGAGAGATGCTAAGAAAATACCCCTTTGAAATATTTTCAAAGCGGGTGTAGTTAGACATTTTTTATTATGGGCTTACAGAGAAAGCTTAGATTTCTCTAGACCACTCATCTGGTGGATCTATACACATGAGAAAGACAATTGAAGAAGCTCAAGAGCTTATTGATACAGTTGCCAGAAATCAGCATCTGTACATAAGCAGTGAACCTTCCATGAAGGAAGAGGCTGAAACAGTAACTACTGAACTAAGTCCTGCAGAACAAGTTACTGAATTTAATCAGCAATTAGATTTTCTAACAAAATAGCTAGCCAAATTCAAGGAGATACTACAAGAGACAAGAATGGCTAATATGAATATGGAAGTGCAACTAAAGCAAATAGAACAGCAACTATCAAAACAAATAATAGAAGAGTTCCAAGCAGTTCAATTAAGAAGTGAGAAAACATTAAATACCTCACTTCAAGGCAGCAGGAAGCCAAGAAATGAACAAACTACTACCTAAAATCCCTCTGAGGACAGTCAGAGCCCAGAGAGGAATAATTCTGGCGCTCAAACGCCAGAAAAGGGGTGGAAAGCTAGCGTTGAACGCCCAACCCATGCTCAGTCTTGGCGTTCAACGCCAGAAATAGGCAAGGAATTGGCGTTGAATGCCCAAAGGAAGCACAGTTCTGGCGTTCAGATGCCAGAAACAGGTAAGGAGTTGGCGTCTAACGCCACTCCAGCTTCCACCCCTGGCATTCAAACGCCAGTGGGAGATCAGACATATACAAGTGCTGATAGCAGCCCCTCTAGAAAGGCTTCTCAACCCACATCTGTAGGCAATAAACCTACAGCAACTAAGGTTGAGGAATACAAAGCCAAAATGCCTTATCCTCAAAAACTCCGTCAAGCAGAACAGGATAAGCAATTTGCCCGCTTCGCAGACTATCTCAGGACTCTTGAAATAAAGATTCCGTTTGCAGAAGCACTTGAGCAAATACCCTCTTATGCTAAGTTCATAAAGAGATCTTAAGTCATAAGAAGGATTGGAGGGAAACTGAAAAAGTTTACCTCACTGAAGAATGCAGTGCAGTCATTCTGAAAAGCTTACCTGAGAAGCTTAAAGATCTCGGAAGCTTTACGATACCATGCACATTAGAGGGTACTTGTACCAAGCAAGCTTTATGTGATCTTGGGGCAAGTATCAACCTAATACCTGCATCTACTATCAGAAAGCTTGGTTTGACTGAAGAAGTCAAACCAACCCGGATATGTCTCCAACTTGCTGATGGCTCCATTAAATACCCATCAAGCGTGATTGAAGACATGATTGTCAAGGTTGGGCCATTTGCCTTTTCCACTGACTTTGTGGTGCTGGAAATGGAGGAGCACAAGAGTGCAACTCTCATTCTAGGAAGACCTTTCCTAGCAACTGGACGAACCCTCATTGACGTCCAAGAAGGGAAAGTAACCCTGAGAGTCAATGAGGACGAATTTAAGTTAAATGTTGTCAACGCTATGCAGCATCCAGACACCCCAAATGACTGCATGAGCATTGATATTATTGATTCTCTGGTAAAAGAGGTCAATATGACTGAGAGTCTCGAATCAGAGCTAGAGGATATCTTTAAAGATGCTCAGCCTGATCTGGAAGAACCAGAGAGAATAATAGAACCTCTGAAAATCCTTTAGGAAGAGGAGAAACCTCCTAAATCTGAGCTCAAACCATTACCAACATCCCTGAAATATACATTTTTGGGAGAAGGTGATACCTTTCCTGTAATCATAAGCTCTACCTTGGAACCACAGGAAGAGGAAGCACTAATACAAGTGCTAAGGACACACAAGATAGCTCTTGGGTGGTCCATCAATGATCTTAAGGGCATTGGCCCAGCCAGATGCATGCACAAGATCCTATTGGAGGGTGACGCTAAGCTAGTGGTTCAACCACAGAGGCAGCTGAATCCAGCCATGAAGGAGGTGGTGCAGAAGGATGTCACTAAATTACTAGAGGCTGGGATTATTTATCATATTTTTGATAGCCCCTGGGTAAGCCCTGTCCAAGTTGTCCCTAAGAAGGGTGGCATGACAGTGGTTCATAATGAAAAAAATGAACTGGTTCCTACAAGAACAGTTACAGGGTGGCGTATGTGTATTGATTACAGAAGGCTCAATACATCTACCAGAAATGATCATTTTCCTCTACCATTCATAGACCAGATGCTAGAAAAATTAGCAGGTCATGAATACTATTGCTTCCTGGATGGATATTCAGGTTATAATCAAATTGCAGTAGATCCCCAAGATCAAGAGAAAACAGCATTCACATGTCCATCCGGAGTATTTGCATACAGAAGGATGCCATTTGGCCTGTGCAATGCACCTGCAACCTTTCAAAGGTGCATGCTCTCTATTTTCTTTGATATGGTTGAAAAATTTCTAGAAGTCTTCATGGATGACTTTTCAGTATTTGGAGACTCATTCAACTCCTGTCTTGACCATCTAGCACTTGTTCTAAAGAGGTGCCAAGAGACTAACTTGATTTTAAACTGGGAAAAATGTCACTTTATGGTGACTGAAGGAATTGTCCTTGGGCACAAAATTTCAAACAAGGGAATAGAGGTGGATCAAGCTAAGGTAGAGGTAATTGAAAAATTACCACCACCTGCCAATGTTAAGGCAATCAGAAGCTTTCTGGGGCATGCAGGATTCTATAGGAGGTTTATAAAAGATTTTTCAAAAATTGCCAAACCTCTGAGCAATCTGCTAGCTGCTGACACGCCATTTATCTTTGATAAGGAGTGTCTGCAGGCGTTTGAGACTCTGAAAACTAAGCTGGTCACAGCACCAGTCATCTCTGCACCAGACTGGACATTACCATTTGAACTGATGTGTGATGCCTGATGAGCGGATAATTTATACGCTTTTTGGCATTGTTTTTATATAGTTTTTAGTAAGTTTGAGCTACTTTTAGGGATGTTTTCATTAGTTTTTATGTTAAATTCACATTTCTGGACTTTACTATGAGTTTGTGTGTTTTTCTGTGATTTCAGGTAAATTCTGGCTGAAATTGAGGGACTTGAGCAAAACTCTGAAAAAGGCTGACAAAAGGACTGCTGATGCTGTTGGAATCTGACCTCCCTGCACTCGAAATGGATTTTCTGGAGCTACAGAATTCCAATTGGCGCGCTCTCAACGGCGTTGGAAAGTAGACATCCAGGGCTTTCCAGCAATATATAATAGTTTATACTTTATTCGAAGAATGACGACGTAACTTGGCGTTGAACGCCAGGTTCATGCTGCTGTCTGGAGTTAAACGCCAGAAAAACGTCATGATCCGGAGTTGAACGCCTAAAACACGTCATAACCTGGAGTTTGACGCCAAGAAATGCCTTAGCTCGTGGAATGATCAAGCTCAGCCCAAGCATACACCAAGTGGGCCCCGGAAGTGGATTTATGCATCAATTACTTACTCATGTAAACCCTAGTAGCTAGTCTAGTATATATAGGACATTTATCTATTGTATTAGACATCCTGGATTGTATTTTGAATCCTGTGATCACGTTTTGGGGGCTGGCCATTCGGCCATGCCTGAACCCTTTGCTTATGTATTTTCAACGGTGGAGTTTCTGCACACCATAGATTAAGGGTGTGGAGCTCTGCTGTACCTCAAGTATTAATGAAATTCTATTATCTTTTATTCAAATCTCTCTTATTCTTATTCCAAGATATTCATTCGTACCCAAGAACATGATGAATGTTATGAGTCAGATTACCCTCATTATCATTCTCACTTATGAACGCGCGTGATTGACAACCACTTCCGTTCTACATGCAACAGAGCTTGAATGCGCATCTCTTAGATTCCCCAACAGAATCTTCGTGGTATAAGCTAGATAGATAGCGGCATTTATGAGGATCCGGAAAGTCTCACCTTGTCTGTGGTATTCCGAGTAGGATCCTGGGAATCCGGAAAGTCTCACCTTGTCTGTGGTATTCCGAGTAGGATTCCGGTAATGAATGACTGTGACGTGCTTCAAACTTGTAACCTGCTGGGCGTTAGTGACAGACGCAAAAGAGGGATTCTATTCCAGTAGGGGAGGGAACCAACCGGTGATTAGCCGTACTGTGACAGAGTGCGTGAGCATTAGTTTTCACTGCGAGGATGGGGTGTAGCCATCAGCCATGGGTGATGCCTCCAGACTGGTTAGCTGTGCGAGTGACAGCCGCATAGGATATTTCCCCGAGAGGAAGAAAGTAGCCACAGTTGATGGTGAACCCCTATACAAAGCTTGCCATGGAAAGGAGTAAGAAGGACTGAGTAGAAGCAGTAGGAGAGCAGGCGTCCCTGGGCTCTACAGCATCTCCATCCGCTTATCTGAAATTCCAACCAATGAATCTGCATAAGTATTCTATCCCTTTTTATTATTCCTTTTTATTTATTCATTCCAATAATCACAATTACCCTTTAATCTCCCTAACTGAGATTTTCAAGGTGACCATAGCTTGCTTCATACCAACAATCTCTGTGGATTCGACCCTTACTCACGTAAGGTTTATTACTTGGACGACCCAGTACACTTGCTGGTTAGTTGAACAGAGTTGTGAATTTAACCAAGAGACACAATAGTTTTTGTGTATATGCCAAAGAGCCAATATTGATGATCACAATTTCGTCCACCAATGCCAGTGACCATGCCATTGGTGCACTGTTGGGACAAAGGCATGACAAGCTTTTGCACGTCATTTACTATGCCAATCATGTTTTAAATGATGCACAGAAGAACTACACAACCACATAAAAGAGTTACTTGTAGTGGTTTACGCCATTGACAAGTTCAGATCTTATTTAGTAAGATCAAAAGTGATTGTGTACACTGACCATGCTGCTCTTAAATATCTACTCACAAAGCAGGATTCAAAACCCAGACTCATCAGATGGGTGTTGCTTCTGCAGGAGTTTGATATAGAAATAAGAGACAGAAAAGGGACAGAAAACCAAGTAGCAGATCACCTGTCCCGAATAGAACCGGTAGAAGGGGGCGTCCCTTCCTCTTACTGAGATCTCTGAAAACTTTCTGGATGAGCACCTCTTTGCCATCTAAGAAGTGCCATGGTTCGCAGACATTGCAAACTATAAGGCAGTGAGATTCATACCCAAAGAGTAAAGTAGGCAGCAATCAAAGAAATTGATCACGGATGCAAAGTACTATCTTTGGGATGAACCATATCTCTTCAAGAGATGTGTAGACGGAGTAATTCGTAGATGTGTGCCTAAAGAAGAAGCATAGAAGATCCTCTGGCACTGCCATGGATCACAGTATGGAGGACATTTTGGAAGTGAGCGAACAGCCACAAGAGTCCTCCAATGTGGCTTCTACTGGCCTACTCTCTAGAAAGACTCCCAAGTGTTTGTACTTAACTGTGACAGTTGCCAAAGATCTGGCAATCTGCCTCACAGTTATGCCATGCCTCAACAAGGGATCTTGGAAATTGAGTTATTTGATGTATGGGGTATTGACTTCATAGGGCCTTTCCCACCATCATACTCAAACACTTATATTCTGGTGGCAGTGGATTATGTATCCAAATGGGTGGAAGCTATTGTAACACCCACTAATGATACTAAAACAGTGCTAAAATTACTTCAGAAACACATCTTCAGCAGATTTGGTATCCCTAGAGTACTAATCAGTGATGGGGGCACTCATTTCTGTAATAAACAGCTTTACTCTGCTTTGGTTCGATATGGAGTTAGCCATAGGGTAGCTACTCCATATCATTCACAGACAAATGGGCAAGCTGAAGTCTCTAATAGAGAACTTAAAAGAATCCTGGAACGGACTCTGATTAACCATAGAAGGGATTGGGCAAGAAGCTTAGATGATGCTCTGTGCGCATACAGAACAGCATTCAAGACTCCTATAGGAACTTTTCCATACCAGCTTGTGTATGGAAAAGCCTGTCACTTGCTAGTGGAACTGGAACATAAGGCCTATTGGGCAACCAGATTCCTAAACCTTGATGCCAAGTTAGCTGGAGAAAAACGATTACTCTAGTTAAATAAGCTAGAGGAATTCAGACTCAACGCTTTCGAAAATGCAAAAATTTACAAAGAGAAAGCAAAAAGATGGCATGATAAGAAGTTGTCATCTAGAGTCTTTGAGCCAGGACAGAAAGTTCTGCTGTTTAATTCTAGGCTCAGATTATTCTCCGGAAAATTGAAATCCCGGTGGAGAGGTCCATATGTGATTACAAGTGTGTCACCATATGGATACGTGGAGCTTCAGGATAATGATTCTAACAAAAATTTCATTGTTAATGGACAGAGAGTCAAACATTATCTTGAAAGCAATTTTGAGCAAGAATGCTCAAAACTGAGACTTGATTAAAGCTCAGTAATAGTCCAACTAAAGATAATAAAGAAGCACTTGCTGGGAGGCAACTCAGCCATTAACAAAGATTAATTATTAATTAATTGATTTTTACAGGTTTATGTCAATTATCTTCAAAGGTAAAATAGCAATTGCTTGAGTTCACAGATTTACAGAAGGATTCAGAGGATAAAACAGCAAAAAGGAAGCTCACTGGTGCGAAAAAGCCAGTAAGAGCTGTTTTGGGCGTTGAACGTCCAAAAGAAGCATCTACTGGGCGTTCAACGCCAGTAGAGATAGCCATCTGGGCGTTAAATGCTAGAAAGAAGCACCTTTTGGGCGTTGAATGCCAGAAAGAAGCACCTTCTGGCGTTGAACGCCAGATTTACAGCGTCCTGGGCGTTCAGAAAAACGCCCAGTGACAAAGGAATTCCTGGCGCTTAACGCCAGCCAGAAGCAACAGTCGGGTGTTAAATGCCTAGGAAAAGCTACAGATGGGCGTTAAACGCCCAAAACATGAAGCGTTTGGGCATTTAACGCCAGGATTGTGGGGAGGAGGTGAATTCATTTTCAACTCAAATTTTTTTTTCCATTTTTCACGTTTCAATTCATGATTTCTTGCATAAACATGTTACAAACTCCCATCTTTCAAACTTCAATTCCAAAAATTTTTAATCCTAATTTCTAAAATCCCTTTTCAAAAGATATCAAATATATCTTAATTCACAAAATTTTTTTTAATCCTCTTCAACTTTTCAAATCTTTTTAAATTCTTTTCAAATCTTTTCAAACTCATCATATTTTCTTCTCAAAATTCAGATTTATCTTTTTCAAATATCTTTTATAACTTTTTAATTTTAAATTATATCTTCTTCCTATCATACTTATCTTTTACAAATCATATCTTCTATGTTATCTTTTTTTTTCAAAATTTTCGAAAACCCACCCCTCCCTTTAAATCCACATTCGGCCTCCCTCCTCTCATCCACCATTCGAAATTAGCTCTCCTTCTATCCCTCTCCTTTCTTTTCTTTTGCTTGAGGACAAGAAAACCTCTAAGTTTGGTGTGTTTATCCGTGATCACTAAGCCAACACCCACTAAGATCATGGCTCCTAAAGGAAAATAAACCACTCCAAGAGGTAAGAAAGAGAATACTCCAAAACCACTTTGGAATCAAGGGAAGTTCTTAACCAAAGAACATTCAGACCATTACTACAAAATAATGGGTCTAAGGTCAGTGATCCCGGAAGTCAAATTCGATCTGAAAGAAGATGAATATCCGGAGATCCAAGAGCAAATTCGAAGCAGGAGTTGGAAAATCCTAGCTAATTCTGAAACAAAGGTGGGAAGAAACATGGTTCAGGAATTCTACTCTAATCTGTGGCAAACAGACAGGCAGAGAATATCTGGAACTGCCCTCTATGACTATCGGACCTTGTTCAGAGGAAAGATTGTTCACATCCACCCTGACAAAATCAGGGAGATCTTTAAGCTACCTCAGCTAAAAGATGACCTAGACTCCTTTAATAGGAGAATAATGAGAACAAATAAGGGCTTGGACAAGATTCTAGAGGACATATGCCTCCCTGGAACCAAATGGACAACCAGCACCAAGGGCTTCCCAAATCAACTCAAGAGAGAAGATCTCAAACCAGTCGCCAGAGGCTGGCTGGACTTTATTGGGTGTTCTATACTGCCCACTAGCAACCGCTCTGAAGTCACCATTAAAAGAGCAGTGATGATCCATTGCATTATGTTGGGAAGAGAAGTGGAAGTTCATCAGCTGATTTCGTGTGAACTTTACATAATTGCAAACAAGAACTCTAAAGATGCCAAATTGGCTTATCCAAGCTTAATCTCTATGCTATGTAAAGATGTTGGAGTGAAGATGGGAGTAACTGAGTATATCTCAGTTGAGCGACCAATCACCAAAATATCAATGGAAAAACAACAAGTGCAGGACGACCCCATCAAGAGGAGAGCACAGGAATTCCTCCCGGAGATCCCCCAAATTGAATACTGGGAGCATCTTGAAGCATCTGTTGCCAAGTTGCAAGAAGTTATGGACCAATTCAAGGAAGAACAGAATAATGAAAATAGCATGCTTTGCAAACTACTTGGGAAACAAGAAGAGCAAAGGTGTGACTTGAAGGAACTAAAGCGTCAAAAGCTATCTCTTGAAGAACCAGGCACCCCATAGACTAGAGGAACATCTATTTCCCAAAATAAAGGTTGTTGAGTCCTAATCTTAGCTTTAACTCTATAATAGTTATTCTTATAGGAATTTACCTTAGAAGTTATATATGAGTAGTAAGTAGTATATCTATTTTGATTTTATCTCCAAGTAAGCTATAATTTATTTTTCTCATCATCATCAAACATGAACAAAATAGTAGAATTTTTAGAATAAAGAGGCAATAATTTTTCGAGTTCTTGATAAGGAAAATTCTAATTATTTATATGTGGTGGCAATATTTTTTGTCTTCTGAATGAATGCTTGAACAGTGCATATTTTTTATATTGAATTTTATGAATGTTAAAATTGTTGGCTCCTGAAAGAATGATGAACAAGAGAAATATTATTGCTGATCTGAAAAATCATGAAATTGATTCTTGAAGTAAGAAAAAGCAGTGAAAAAAAAGCAAAAGAGGTAGAAAAAGCTGATAACCCTTTAAACCAAAAGGCAAGAGTGAAAAGTATCTAAGGCTTTGAGCATCAATGGATAGGAGGGCCCAAAGAAATAAATCCAGGCCTAAGCGGCTAAAATCAAGCTGTCCCTAACCATGTGCTTGTGGCATGCAGGTCCAAGTGAAAAGCTTGAGACTGAGTGGTTAAAGTCGTGATCCAAAGCAAATAGTATGCTTAAGAACTCTGGACACCTCTAATTGGGGACTTTAGCAAAGCTAAGTCACAATCTGAAAAGGTTCACCCATTTATGTGTCTGTGGCATTTATGTATCCGGTAGTAATACTGGAAAACAAAGTGCTTAGGGCCACGACCAAGACTCATAAAGTAGCTATGTTCAAGAATCAACATACTTAACTAATAAAATCAATAATACTATCTGAATTCTGAGTTCCTATGGATGCCAATCATTCTTAATTTCAAAGGATAAATTGAGATGCCAAAACTGTTCAGAAGCAAAAAGCTACTAGTCTCGCTCATCTAGTTAGAATCTGAGCTTCACTTAAAACTCTGAGATACTATTGCTTCTTGATTTCTTTTCATCCTATTTTATTTATCTAGTTGCTTGAGGACAAGCAATATTTTAAGTTTGGTGTTGTCATGAGCGGATATTTTATACGCTTTTTGGGGGTAATTTCATGTAGATTTTAGTGTATTCTAGTTAGTTTTTAGTATATTTTTATTAGTTTTTAGGCAAAATTCATATTTCTGGACTTGACTATGAGTTTGTGTGTTTTTCTGTGATTTCAGGCATTTCTGACTGAAATTGAGGGAGCTAAGCAAAAATCTGATTTAGGCTGAAAAAGGACTACTGATGCTGTTGGATTCTAACCTCCCTGCACTCAGAATGGATTTTTTGGAACTACAGGAGTTCAATTGGTGCGCTCTCAATTGGGTTGGAAAGTAGACATTCAGGGATTTCCAGCAATATATAATAGTTCATACTTTGCGCGAAGATAAATGACATAAACTGGCGTTTAACGCCAGTTCCATGTTGTATTCTAGCGTTCAGCGCCAGAAACAGGTTGCAAGTTGGAGTTAAAGGCCAGAAACAGGTTACAACCTGGCGTTTAACTCCAGAAACAGCCCAGGCATGTGAGAAGCTCAAATCTCAGCCCCCAGCACACACCAAGTAGGCCCCAGAAGTGGATTTCTGCACCATCTATCTTAGTTTACTCATTTTCTGTAAACCTAGGTTACCAGTTTAGTATTTAAACAACTTTTAGAGACTTATTTTGAATATGATGAAATTTTTAGATCTGAACTTTGTACTCTTTGACGGCATGAGTCTCTAAACTCCATTGTTGGGGGTGAGGAGCTCTGCAGCGTCTCGATGAATTAATGTAATTATTTCTGTTTTCCCTTCAAACACGCTTGTTTCTATCTAAGATGTTCATTTGCACTTCAATATGAAGAAGGTGATGATCCGTGACACTCATCACCATTCTCAACCCATGGACGTGTGCCTGACAACCACCTCCGTTCTACATTAGATTGAATGAGTATCTCTTAGATTCCTTAATCAGAATCTTTGTGGTATAAGCTAGAATCCATTGGCAGCATCCTTGAGAATTCGGAAGGTCTAAACCTTGTCTGTGGTATTCCGAGTAGGATTCAGGGATTGGATGACTGTGACGAGCTTCAAACTCGCGAGTGTCGGACGTAGTGACAGACGCAAAAGGATCAATGGATCCTATTCTGACATGATCGAGAATCGACAGATGATTAGTCGTGCTGTGACAAAGCATTTGGACCATTTTCACTGAGAGGATGGGAAGTAGCTATTGACAACGGTGACGCCCTACATACAGCTTGCCATGGAAGGAGCCTTGCATTTATGAAAGTGAGAAATCATTATGTTGCAGGAACTCAGAAGACAAAGCATCTCCAAAACTCCAACATATTCTCCATTACTGCATAATAAGTATTATTTAATCCATGCTCTCTTGTTTATTTGCAAGTCAATTGATAACTATAATTGGTATCATGACTAAGATTAATATGATAACCATAGCTTGCTTCAAACCAACAATCTCCGTGGGATTCGACCCTTACTCACGTAAGGTATTACTTGGACGACCCAGTGCACTTGCTGGTTAGTTGTGCGGATTACAAAAAGTGTGATTACAATTTCGTGCACCAATTTGCTTAATAGGTTGAACTAAGCAAACATTTTTTCAAAATTTGATATGAAGTCCGGCTTCTGGCAGATCCAAATCACAGAATCAGACCGATATAAAATAGCATTTACAGTTCCATTCGGTCAATATGAATGGAATGTAATGCCTTTTGGTCTGAAAAATGCCCCTTCCGAATTTCAGAAAATCATGAACGACATCTTCAACGCATACTCAAACTTTGCAATCGTTTATATTGATGATGTCTTAATCTTCTCCCAAACTTTGGATGAACATTTCAAACATGTTAAAACTTTTGTGTACATCATCCAAAAAAACGGACTTGCTATTTCTAAATCAAAAATAGTTCTTTTTCAGACAAAAATCCACTTTCTTGGTCATATGATTTTCCAAGGAACAATAACTCCAATTGAAAGATCAATTTTGTTTGCAGAAAAGTTTCCAGATTATATCCTTGATAAACCTCAGCTCTAGAGGTTCCTCGGATGTCTCAATTATGTTTCAGATTTCATCCCGAATCTTAACAATCTCATTAAGCCCCTCCATGATAGGCTCAAGAAGAATCCCCCACCTTGGACAGATAAACATTCTGATATTATCAGATTTCTTAAAATCAAAGTCCACAATCTTTCTTGTCTTTACCTACCTGTTCCTCATGCATTCAAAATAGTGGAAACAGATGCATCAGATTTAGGATATCGTGGTATTCTAAAACAAAAATTGTACAATAAGGAATGTATCATTGCATTTACATCCAAACATTGGAATAGTACTCAACAAAAATATTCCACAATCAAAAAAGAAATTTTAGCCATTGTTTTATGCATTACAAAATTTCAATTGACTTAATAAAAAAATTTTAGTCCGAGTTGATTGCAAATCGGCTAAAGATGTATTACAGAATGATGTCAAAAATCTTGCATCAAAACAAATTTTTGCCAGATGGCAAGCAATTTTAAGTGTTTTTTATTTCGACATTGAGCACATCAAGGGTAACTCAAACTCTCTCCCTGACTTTCTCACACGTGAATATTTGCAGGGAGATAATCAAGGTCAAGATGCCTAAAAAGGCAATGTTAGCCTCGGTAAGAGGCAGAGGTATTCGTCTAGCCCTACCAGGGCCAACTAAGAGATCTGGGTCAAGTACCCCAACTGGGTCATCCACCCAACAACCTACCCCTATAACCCAAGAGCCGACTGAGTCCTCTACTCAGATCACACAAAAAAAGTAGTTGAGTCATCTTCTCAATCCCCAAGTAGTCAAACAGCCAAACAAACAAAGGCAGATTATGCCTTCCCAATCCAAACCTTGCTGGCCTTACAAGATGCAGGTCTTTCAAAACTCAATAAAAAATCCTGGGCTGATATATGTGACAGCTCAGATGAAGATGAAATAGACCTTACCAAGCTTATCTCACAAATGGAAGCTCACAAAACCATTTGTAATAACCCAAAAGGAAAAATAATTGCCCAAGCAACACCACCTCAACCAATCCAAACCCAGCCCATCAACACTCAACCAAAACAATCATCCACATACATTTCAAAAATAAGTTCTCATCGGTCCTCTTAATGGAACTTGAGTTTTGGGAAAAATCACCTTTTAAAGTTATCCCTAAAGTCTTTCCACCAGGATTCCATTTTAGACCAACAACCTTGAACAAAACCAGACAGTTTTATGAATTCATACTAGTGGATTTAGATTCAGTCTAAATAAAACATTACAAAGACCCCCAAAGATGCTGCCAACATAACTCATCAACCATTCAAATCCTAAAAGTACTTACCCCCACTCAATTTGGTAAAAACCCAAACAATACTAAAAAAATTTCTCAACCTTTTGACCCAATAGGATATTCTTATTGGGATTATATGGATGCCTAGACAAGAGTATTTTGGTTACAAAATAATCAGAATAGACATTCATGGCTTATTTATTTCAAGAAAAATGCTAATTATCTTTTCCCAAACTGGTTTTCCCAATGGTGGGATTACTTTAGACCTCTACCAGAGATCTTGCCCCCACCTGCCGATGAGGGGTTCAAAATTTTCACCAAAAAATTAGACCAACAGGAAACAAGCATTCTTGCAGATCTTCAATTTTTATTTGTATTCTCCCTGGCCTGGGCATTCTCATGGCAGTACAGGTATGGCAAACAAGAACATCCAAAGGCACCACCTATGCTTCAAAGAAATGCCTATGTCAAATGGTGGTCTCAGTTCGATGCAACCATGGCCCATCCAGAAAAAGTTCAAAATTGGTTCAAAGAACACCCCAAGTTCACCAAACCATTCGACCATGAAGAGTCAATATTCCTCAACCAGAAAGCCCAAATTGCAGCAGCCCTTGTAGGAGCCCAATCAAAAGAAACCTTAGCAAAACACCTTCAACAAATCATGCAGATGATCGATGAGGATAAAAAATACAAAGAAGATCCTACTTCGTCAGCAGAGTCATCAAGTGACTACAATCAAAATGAAGACGATTGCTTTGGGATCAACCTAGGAGAAGAGTAGATCTTAAGCTAAAAAATTTGTAAAAACCAAATTGTACCAACCTGTACTGTAGAAATAGTACCGGTTAACATAACCTGTACTGTAGAAATAGTAAATTTCTCAAACACAAAAATAGAGAGAAGTTAGTGAGAAAAGCTCTAAGAGTTCCATTGTAGGCTCTCCAGCTTTTCTTCATCGCTCTTCTTTCTTTTCAATCATTTAATAAAATTTGTATTCAGTTCTTCAACTTATTTTACATTTTAATTTTCTGCATCTGCATATGTGTGCGGATTACCGCCACATCTAACCTGCATACTAACCTGCATATGCGTGCGGACTACCATCGCATCTAACTTCATATTTATTTCCTTGTCCTTGCATCTGCATCCTTTAATTTGACATTTGCATTTGCCCCTTTGAAGAACTGAAGATTGATGGTTTAGAAGTTATAATAAACTCTTGTTGTCAGTATAGTTACTAAACCAAGCAATCAACCTTTCTTACAAATGTTTTGGTTGTCACAAGTAACAAACCCCTAAATAAATTGATAACCGAAGTATTTAAACCTCGGGTCGTCTTCTCAAGGAATTGCAGAGAAGTATGTTCTTATTATTGGTTATGGGTTTTGTAAATTAGGGTTTTAAAGATGAGGAACAAGTAATTTAAGTGGCAGGTAAAATAAATAAATAGCTGTAAAATAAACTCTTGGCAAGATATGAAAATTCGGAAGTCCTATCCTGGTTACTCCTATAAGAATGGAAGTTAATCCCACTTAGTTAACCTTTGCGTAAGCAAGGGTAAGTCAAGTGAACCAATTGGTTAGATTTCCCAAGTCCTAGCCAATTCCTAAGGAAAGACTAGAGTTAGTGGAATTCCAATTAATTAGCTGACATAACAATCAATCCTGAATAGTTGATAACTCAAGAGCTTCCAGTTAATCAATTAAAGCCAAAGGGAATAAAATCTACTTGAATGAAAATAATTTGGATAAAGCCCAAGCATTAATAACATGAATTCATAAGTCTGAAATACTTCAAATTATATTAATTAAGAAAATCCCAACATGAATGGCTCATAAGTCAAATAGGCAACATATGTAATACAAGCATTAAATTATCTGAGAGTAAAAGAGAAAATAAATAAAAACAGGAACATTGAACCTGATATGAAGATGAAATAATCCTGAAGTGAAAAGAAATCCTAATCCTAAAATAAATTCTAATCCTAATCCTAATCCTAAGAGAGAGGAGATTACCTCTCTCACTAAAACTACATCTAAACTATGAAAAGTAACTAATTGGCCAGCTCCCCTCTTTCGGATGCATTCCTCCACTTCATAACCTCTGGTCTATGCTTTCTGGACTTGGATTTGGCCCAAAAAGGGCTTCAGAGATCGCTGGGATCGCTTTCTGTAATTTTTGGTGTGTGGCCTCTGTCACGCATCCGCGTGGGTCACACGGTCGTGTCGTCTGGAGTTTTCCGTGTCACGCGGTCGCTTCAAGCATGCATCCGCGTCATATGCGTTTCGCTTGTGGCGCGCGATCACGTCATTGCCATTTCGCTCTGGCACGCGGCCGCGTCGTCCATGCGAACACGTCACTGTCAGTTTCTTCAAAAACTCCATTTTATGCTTTCCTTCCATTTTTGTATGTTTCCTTTTCATCCTTTAAGTCATTCCTCCCTTAGAAGATCTGAAATTACTCAACACACGAATCACGGCATCGAATGGCAATAAAAGATAATTAAAATTAATATTTTTTAAAGCCTAGAAAACATGTTTTTCACATACATCTCATAATAAGAAAGGGAAGGTAAAAACATGCAATTTCACATGCATAAGTGGGTGAAGGGTTGAATAAAATACTCAAATTCAGCACAAATTATACCATCAAATATGGGTTTATCACCCTTCTTCCCCTTTTCCCTCCTAGATCCACTACCGGGCCATCTAGATATATATATATATATATATATATATATATATTAAGGCACTACTATAACAATTAATCATGCTTCAAGCAATCAGCCTCAATAATTAATCATTTAAGAATGCTTCAAGCAGTCAGAACCAAAAAATTAATCATTTAATCATGCTTCAAGAAATCAGTTTCAACAATTGATCACTTAATAGTTAGTAATGCTTTAGGCAATCAGCAGCAAAGAATTAATCTACAACCAGCACCAACGAATTAATCTACAACCAGCGTGACGGAGGCTTCGAATTTTGCGATGACTGCATGCGCGATGAAGGCGAACTGAGCGAGCTTGAGGTGGTGGCTGTCGGAATGAACGACGGTGGCCGCAGGAGACGATGGCTTCAGATTGAGTTCGATGAGATTGAGACTTGAGATGCAGCCCTCCTCCCTGGACTGTGTGTGTGACAGGCGGAGAGGAGATCGATGAGGACCAAGGGCTTCCCAATTGAGTAAGATCAGGGATTGTAGGTTCGGTGAGTAAAAAATGGCGGCATTTCCCTTATTTTTGTTCCATAAGGCAGCGTTTGTTTGCGAGATAGAGACCAAGAGATAGAGATAGAGAGACAAAGACCAAGAGACAGAGATAGAAATAAGTATTAGTATTGTGTTTGGTGTTAAAGTGTACAAAACTGATTTATGTCTCAGTATCCTGTTTGGTTTGAAATTAAAAATGGAGACTAAATATTTAAAATTACTAAAATGCCCTTAATTTTAATTAACAACCCTAACCCCCAAATACAATTTTATTTTCATCAGCATCCAGCCCTAACCCCTTTTTCCTCTTCTCTACCCTTTTTCCTCTCCTCTGCCGTGAACTCCTAGAGCCTGACCCGCCGCCGGTAGCACCTCCAATGGTGGGAACCACGGTGGCGCCTCTCTAGTTCTCCTTGGTTCATCTTCGTGGCCCTAGTTGCCACCCTCAGTTTGTGACGCTGCTGATGTATCCACGCTGGTGGGTCTGCGTCACCACCGTCTCGGAGCTGTGTGTCTGGTCTCCACTGTTTCTCTGTCAACAGAGCTGGTATGTTCTTTCAATTTACGTTGTTTGCTTGTTAATTTTGTGAAGTTCAAAAGAGATTTTTGATTCCCCCATTTTCTGATCTGTGAAACCATCACCTTCTGATTCGCCCACGTGTTGATGAGAACGTTTAAATCCCTCGTTGGATGAATTGAGATTTGCCCTGATTTGCATAAAATTGATGATTTGTGCTTCTTCAAATGTTGAAGATTTCTGATGTTGTTATATCCAAGTTCTTATTTGCCCTCATTTGCATATTTATGAATTCTGTGTCATCTTTTATAAAGATTTTAGAATGTGTGATTGCTGATTGCTGATTCTATTATTTGTGTATCATAAAAAAATTTTCAGCTTACTTGTGGTTGTTAATTCCTGATTTGTAAATCTGTGATTGTTATTTTTTTAAATTTATTTTGGACGATTACTGTATAGAAAATCAAAGAAGATGATTTGAGAGCTATTTATCATAATTATGTTCCTGTTGTCACTCTTTTTTGTTATCGAAATTAGTACTCACTGGTGTTGAAAAATTTATTGGAAAAGCTAGAGGCACCAATATTTGATTTTAAATACAAAAGATTAGACATTAGTTAGTTAGTTTGTTAATTGTATGTTGCTTGAATTAGTAGTTAGTGAAGTTTGTTATTTCCTTCTTGACTTCTCAATCTGATTCTCACAATTCTTTATTGAATTTTTGCTGTCAAGAGTTGCAGATTCTTATACACTAGTGCATTTATGTTAATGGTTACCACCTAGTGTGTTTCTCCCTTGTTTTGGAGGCACACTTCATCTATCCACAGAAAGAGTATTATTACAATTCACAAAGTCTATGTACTGCTCTTATTGTAACAAACACTATTTTTCATTAAATGAATTGACAAGCATTCAGTCTTTGATCACATTTCCTTCCTCTTCATCCTCAAAAGTGTTCCTGATAGCTATTTAATGTCAAATAATTGGTTGTATTAAACACACGTGTTGTTTTATTATGTATTAACAAACATGGTTTGAAAAGTTGCTACTAGTACTGACATTGTGTACATTATAAAAGCATGGACTTTAGCGTTATTTGTTAATTAGGCTTGTACTTCTTTGTTGGGTTTGTTGCATTTTTTGTGCTTCTTCTTAATATTTTAGCTTTTATGTTTTTGTATTAATTTACCATTTGGGCTTTCTGTTCTCCGTTAGCGGTTTTGGGAGGAATTGAAGGGTCGACATAGGCAGAAGTGGTCTTCCCCATTCTTGCAAATTGCAACGAGATATATTGAATTGGAAAAATTGTTTTGATTAGGTTCGTTGGTGCATTTTATTTCGATTAGTTGATTCATTCTTGTGTTGTGTTAGTATTTGTTGTTAACCTGGTAAATGATTTTTGCTTACTGTTAAAGGTATAGTCTGGTTAACAATGGCTTCCACAAGTAGAAGATCCACAAGTGGTTTGTACGGCAGCGGCAACGTAACGGGAGAATAATTTGGGGCATGTGGTTTAAGAGCACCGTTACAAGTTTCGAATAGCATGGCCAACCTGGGTAGAAAGTGAATTCTAATTTGAAGACGAGCGAACGAGTGGAAAATCTTCATACTAATGTTGTGTATCTGAAATTGTTAGCATTCCTTCTTCTCTAATAGGCAAATGAGAAATTGTAATAACTAGTTTGAGAACATGTTTCAGTATTTTTTATTGTTAATTATAAAATGAGTACACGTTCAATATCTCTTCTTCTCTTTGTCACTTTAGTCCTTTTTACTTCAGTACTGCTCTCACTTTATATTTCCTTTTTGTTATTAAATACCGTATAAGAGGAATCATATTATACATTATGTTACATTAAAAGAAATAGAAAAACTGCTAAGTTTTTTTCTACCATAAAGAATTGAAAAGGCTTGTTCTTGGTGTTGTGATCTTGTAATAATTGAGACACATGATATGAATGTTAAATACATAAGTTGCTGATAGCGGTAAGTGTGAAATAAAGTAGATATAGTTGTGGCTAAAAGAAAATTAACAAAAGCAAAGACTAGAAGAAGAATTGCATTACTGAGAACCACAAATTATAAGAATGGGACAGTTGATGACCAAAAACTAAGATAATTGTCATTAACAAGATCATGACCATAAATATTGTACATAGTAAAAAATTCCTACTCAAACCACCAAAATAAAGGCCATACCACAATACCAATAAAACTGTACAAAGAACCTACACCTATTCTGAATAGAGCAAAATAAAGGCATTTCCAAAATATCTATCCAAATGCATACGAAATATAAGTTTGTACGTTATATCATCTTAAACATAACCATCTCACAAAATCCTAAAACCCTATAGTGAAAAACTTAATACCCTAGCCCAAACCTAATACCCTTAACCAACAGTCAACTTTATATAATGGAGCGGACAAGGCCATCATCTGTGAATCTGACAAGCCCCAGAAGTGTGCATACACGTTAGGACTTTCAGCAAACTTCAAAATCGCCCTCACCACCTCGTCATCACCGAAACCAAGCTGTGTGAGCTTCTCGCCAACCTTCCACTTCTTGTTCACACCAATAATGGCATCAGCTATCAGTTGAGCATTCTTCCTTTGGTCAGCTGAAGATTGCTGAATATGGTCGGCCATCCTCTCCAGTACGTCAAGTTGTTTTCTCTTCCTCCCATATCGCCTTGTGCTTCTTGCACTCGCACCTGCTTCAGATTATGATGCTTGTCCTTGCATTGCTGGCCCTCCACTGTTATCTGGATGTGGAGACATATCTGACTCATCAAATCCAATAGCAGTGTCTTCTGTCTCTTCGTTAACCTGTTCCTCCGCATTAAAACCACTAACTGCTACTGCTCCTGTGGCTCTATCCCTACTAAATATACCCTCCAGCCGGTGAAAAAGAGGAAATGGCTCGCCAGGACTGTAGAACTTGATCGGATGTGCCTGTGAAGAAGTAAACCGCATTTAACAAATTTTTTATGAAGTTAATATTCAAAAGACATAAAATACATGAATGGCTGAGGGTTGTATATATTATAGAGCATGTTCCATTGCTTAGTGTGAAAGCAAAAAGAGAAGGAGGCTGCTCTTGCCAACACGAGAGTCACCCATGAATAACACATAATACGAGTAATCAAAGCTGCTATTCCCTACCTTTGAACCTGAACCCATTTCTCTCTTTTCATTTTTTACCCTTTCCAAATTCAATTAAAAAAACTCCAAAAAAAGCATGCAAGTAGACTCATTCAAAAGTGAGGAGAGTGAATCATAGTTAGGACAAGTTTGCATGTGAACAAGTGTCCAAATAAATAGTGAAACAACAAATTACCAACAAACTCATTCAAGTCATAGACTGCAGAAAATTTTAACTACTAGATGGGTACATTATGCAAAAGTGAAATAATTATGCCTATATTGTCACGCAAATTCATTCCTCATTCAATTCGATCGATTGACTCTAGATCTTACTGTAATTAGAGTTTGTGAAATTGTATTATTCACACTACAAATATAAAAGAATGATATTCCCATTAAATATATATAGAAATTCAATATCAGACTAACACATGTTTGAACACACTCAAACTGAATGGTGAAAATCACAAATGATGTATTATCAAGTTAACAAAATAAGCCAAGTCTAAAGTTCACTATACCAGAAGAATACTAGCATAAAGCTTGATCATAGATTGAATTATTACAGCATTATTCAACTAGACTTGTTCAAGAAGTACAAGGTGGCTCAGACTCGATAAAGATATGAATCACACTCATCTTCAACCATGCATCAAGAACATCTTTGCTGTCAACCTCCACACATTATTTCTCATGGTTCCAGCTGAATCCGCTATAACCAAGCATGTCAGCGGCGTACTGATACTTCTCCTTCAACCGCTTGTGCTTATTCTTGCACTGCTTCGCGGTCAGTGTACAACCGGGGAAGGCCTCCAGCATCTTCAGAGCCAGTTTTTCAAATGTTTTGGGTTTAAACTACCCACAATCAGCCCTCTAACCATCTACAACAAACTCCTTTATGAAGCCAACAAAGCGTTAGTCTCTTCATCACTCCAAATGTGCTTGTTCTCCATATTCACCTACCAAAATTAAGATAATGAAAACTGTGCATAAATTATCTAAATTACAATTACTTAACATGAAACAGGTAGTTGCCATTACAAATGAAACAGCAAAAAATTACACAAATAGTGAAAATAATAAAACAGGTCATTGCCATTACAAATGAAATAGCAAAAAATAACACAAATAGTAAAAATACTAAAACAGGTAGTTGGCATTACATATGTAATAAAGCAGCAAACAATATCACAAACAAGAAGTTGCCATTACAAATGAAGATGTCCTATTACAACTTTTTTCATCTCAACAAGTCATACAAATTAAAATGTGGCCATTACAACAATACTCAATCCCTTACAGGGTTTGTTTTACACTACTCTTACAACACTACTCCATACGACTTGCACGCCACTCTTCATACATCTCAGTTGCTATGTTGTCACGCTAGTGAGTCCACTCGTTTGTGTTTTCAACCACATCAATCATTCCATCCTGTTCTTCGTCTCCATCAGGCATAAATTCATCAAATATGCTACTTTTCTCCTCCGGATCCATCTCCATACTCTTTCGAATGAAATTTTACAGCAAACAATAGGAAATAATTATCTGAGATTGTGTCTTTAGAGGGTAAAAGCTAGGGCTTCTTAAGATGGACCACCTCTTTTTCAGCAAATCAAAGTATCGCTCAATGATATTTCTTGCGAAAGAATGAACCCTATTAAAATATTCTTGGTAATTGTGCAGTGCACGTGCTCCTTGGGCCCACTCTCTTACATGATATCGAGTGCCTCTATACGGTGCGAGAAACCCCAGACCATTTGTGTAACCAGCATCAACTAAATAGTAATTACCTATAGACAAGTAATGTAACAAGGTAAGACATTGGCTATCGTGAACTCAAGGTAATTGTATAAGCTTAGATCCAAAGATGGCATCATTACCGTGGGGTATCTTAAGACTATTACGACGAGTTATTGCATCTCAAAGTACCTGTGAATCAGATGCCAATCCCTTCCATCCACTGAGTACATAGACAAAACCCATCTCCCGGTTACACACACCTAAGACATTGGTGCAAATTTTACCCTTTCTTGTTCGGTATCTTGCCTTCTCGGACTCGAGGACTATCACCTCAATATAAGTGCCATCTAATGCTCCCAAGGAACCCTATCATCCAAAGAAAGTTATAATACTCAGATATAGAATCCTTCAGAAAATACCCAAACATACACAACATCGAATAAGCTCTACCTTCTCCATGTGGGGTCAAGATAATTGGTGCACAAAATTATGATCATCAACAATGGCGCCAATAGACTTAGTGCTCTCAAATGTGAATCACACTTTGTCACAATTCCACACAACTAACCAGCAAGTGCACTGGGTCATCCAAGTAATAAACCTTATGCGAGTAAGGGTCGATCCCACGGAGATTGTTGGTATGAAACAAGATATGGTCATCTTGTAAATCTCAGTTAGGGCGGATTCAAATGGTTTATAATGGTTTTCGAAAATAATAATAAATAAAGCATAAAATAAGATAGAGATACTTATGTAAATCATTGGCGGGAATTTCAGATAAGTGTATGGAGATGCTTTGTCCCTGTTGAAGCTCTGCAACATACTACTTTCTTACTTTCAATCCTTCATACTCCTTTCCATGGCAAGCTATATGTAGGGCGTCACCGTTGTCAATGGCTACATCACATCCTCTCAGCGAAAATGGTCCAAATGCTCTGTCACAGCACGACTAATCATCTGTCGGTTCTCGATCATGTCGAAATAGAATCCATTGATTCTTTTACGTTTGTCATCATGCCCAACAATCGCGAGTTTGAAGCTCGTCACAGTCATTCAATCCCTAAATCCTACTCGAAATACCACAGACAAGGTTTAGACTTTCCGGATTCTCAAGAATGGCCGCCAATAATTCTAGCTTATACCACGAAGATTCTAATTAAGGAATCCAAGAGATACACGCTCGTTCTAAGGTAGAACGGAAGTGGTTGTCAGTCACGCATTCATAGGTGAGAATGATGATGAGTGTCACGGATCATCACATTTATCATGTTGAAGTGCAACGAATATCTTAGAACAAGAATAAGCTGAATTGAATAGAAAATAGTAGTAATTGCATTAAAACTTGAGGTACAGCAGAGTTCCACACCTTAATCTATGGTGTGTAGAAACTCCACCGTTGAAAATACATAAGTGATCAAGGTTCAAGCATGGCCGAATGACCAGCCCCCAAAGTCTAAGAACTAAACATCCAAAGATGGATGCTAAGAAAAAAGACGAAAACCAAGATGTCTAATACAATAGTAAAATGTCCTATTTATACTAGACTAGCTACTCGGGTTTACAAAAATAAGTAATTAATGCAGAAATCCACTTTCGGGGCCCACTTGGTGTGTGCTTGAGCTGAGCTTGAGCTTTACATGTGCAGAGGCTTCTCTTGGAGTTAAACGCCAAGTTGTAACGTGTTTTTGGCATTTAACTCTGGTTTATGACGTGTTTCTGGCATTTGACTCCAGAATGCAGCATGGAACTGGCGTTGAACACCAGTTTGCATCATCTAAGCTCGAATAAAGTATGGACTATTATATATTGCTGGAAAGCTCTGGATGTCTACTTTTCAACGCCATTGATATCGCGCCATTTGGAGTTCCGTAGCTCCATAAAATCCATTTCGAGTGCAGGAAGGTCAGAATCCAACAGCATCAGCAGTCTTTTGTCAGCCTTCTATCAGAGTTTTGCTCAGGTCCCTCAATTTCAGCCAGAAAATACCTAAAATTACAGAAAAACACACAAACTCATAGTAAAGTCCAGAATTGTGAATTTTGCATAAAAACTAATGAAAACATCCCTAAAGGTAGTTAGATCCTACTAGAAACTAACTAAAAACAATGCCAAAAAGCGTATAAATTATCCGCTCATCACAACACCAAACTTAAATTGTTGCTTGTTCCCAAGAAACTGAAAATCAAATAGGATAAAAAGAAGAGAATATACTATAAATCCCAAAATATCAATGAATATTAGTTCTAATTAGATGAGCGGGACTTGTAGCTTTTTGCTTCTAAACAGTTTTGCCATCTCACTTTTTTCTTTGAAGTTTAGAATGATTGGCATCTATAGGAACTTAGAATTTTAGATAGTGTTATTGATTCTCCTAGTTAAGTATGTTAATTCTTGAACACAACTACTTTTATGAGTCTTGTCGTGGCCCTAAGCACTTTGTTTTTTAGTATTACCACCGGATACATAAATGCCACAGACACATGACTGGGTGAATGTTTTCAGATTGTGACTCAGCTTTGCTAAAGTCCCCTGTTTGAGGTGTCTAGAGCTCTTAAGCACACTCTTTTTGCTTTGGATCACGACTTTAACCACTCAGTCTCAAGCTTTTCACTTGAACCTGCATGCTACAAGCACATGGTCAGGGACATCTTGATTTAGCCGCTTAGGCCTGGATTTTACTTCCTTGGGCCCTCCTATCCATTGATGCTCAAAGCCTTGGATCCTTTTTTTACCTTTGCCTTTTGGTTTTAAAAGCTATTGGCTTTTTCTACTTGCTTTTTCTTTTTCTTTCTATTTTTTCGCCACTTTTTTTTCACTACTTTTTCTTGCTTCAAGAATCAATTTCATGATTTTTCAGATCATCAATAACATTTCTCTTGTTCATCATTCTTTCAAGAGCCAACAATTTTAACATTCATAAACAACAAGATAAAAATTATGCACTGTTTAAGCATTCATTCAGAAAATAGAAAGTATTGTCACCACATCAATATAATTAAACTAATTTCAAGGATAAATTCGAAACTCATGTACTTCTTGTTCTTTTGAATTAGAAACATTTTTCATTTAAGAGAGGTGAAGGATTCATGGAATTATTCATATCCTTAAGACATAGTTACTAGACACTAATGATCATGTAGTAAAGACATAAATATATATAAACATGAAGCTTAAAAACCAAAAAACAGAGAAATAAGAACAAGGAATGAGTCCACCTTAGTGATGGTGGCGCCTTCTCCTTGAAGGACCAATGATGTCCTTGAGCTCTTCTATGTCTCTTCCTTGCCTTTGTTGCTCCTCCCTCATTGCTCTTTGATCTTCTCTAATCTCATGGAGAATGATGGAGTGCTCTTGGTGTTCCACCCTTAGTTGGTCCATGTTATAACTCAAGTCTTCTAGAGAAGTGTTGAGTTGTTCCCAATAGTTGTTGGGAGGAAAGTGCATCCCTTGAGGCATCTCAGGGATTTCTTGATGATGAGCTTTCTCATGTGTCTCTTGAGATCCATGAATGGGCTCTCTTGTTTACTCCATCCTCTTCTTAGTGATGGGCTTATCCTCTTCAATGAGAATGTCTCCTTCTATGATAACTCCTTCTTAGGGATTGCTGCATGTTTCCGGCATTCAACGCCAGATCCATGCTCTGTTTTGGCATTGAACGCCAGCCAGATGCTCCTTACTGGCGTTTAAATGTTAGTAAGCCCTTCCTCCAGGGTGTGCTGTTTCTTCTGCTGTTTTTGATTCTGTTTTTAATTTTAGTATTTGTTTTGTGACTCCACATGATCATGAACCTAATAAAACATAAAAGAACAATAAAAATAAAAATAAAAATAAAAATAGAATTAGATAAATAAAAATTAGGTTGCCTCCCAATAAGCACTTCTTTAATGTCACTAGCATGACAGTGGGCTCTTATGGAGCCTCACAGGTGATCAGGTCAATATTGTGGACTCTCAACACCAAACTTAGAGTTTGAATGTGGGGGTTTAACACCAAACTTAGAGTTTGGTTGTGGCCTCCCAACACCAAACTTAGAGTTTGATTGTGAGGGCTCTGTTTGACTCTTTATTGAGAGAAGCTTTTCATGCTTCCTCTCCATGGTTACAGAGGAATATCCTTGAGCTTTAAACACAAGGTAGTCCCATTCAATTGAAGGACTAGCTCTCCTATGTCAACATCAATTACAGTTCCTGCTGTGGCTAGGAAGGGTCTTCCAAGGATGATGCATTCATCCTCCTCCTTCCTAGTGTCTAAGATTATGAAATCAGTAGGGATGTAGAGGCCTTCAGCCTTCACTAACACGTCCTCTACTAATCCATAAGCTTGTCTTTGTGATCCGTCTGCCATCTCTAATGAGAATGTGGCAGGCTGTACCTTAATGATCCGCAGCTTGTCCATTACAGAGAGTGGCATAAGATTTATGCCTGACCCTAGGTCACATAGAGCCTTCTCAAAGGTCATGGTGCCTATGATACAGGGTATTAAGAATTTACCAGGATCTTGTTTCTTTTGAGGTAATGTTTGCTGAACCCATGTATCTAGTTCACTAATGAGCAAGGGAGGTTCACCTTCCCAAGTCTCATTACCAAACAACTTGGCATTCAGTTTTATGATGGCTCCTAGATATTGAGCAACTTGCTCTCCAGTTACATCTTCATCATCTTCAGAGGAAGAATAGTCTTCAGAGCTCATGAATGGCAGAAGGAGGTTTAATGGGATCTCTATGGTCTCTATATGACCTTCAGATTCCTTTGGGTCCTCAATAGGGAACTCCTTTTTGCTTGAGAAACGTCCCATGAGGTCTTCCTCATTGGGATTCACGTCCTCTCCTTCCTCTCTAGGTTCGGCCATGTTGATTATGTCAATGGCCTTGCACTCTCTTTTTGGATTCTCTTCAGTATTGCTTGGGAGAGTACTAGGAGGAGTTTCAATGACTTTCTTACTCAGCTGGCCCACTTGTGCCTCCAAATTTCTGATGGAGGACCTTGTTTCACTCATGAAACTTAAAGTGGCCTTAGATAGATCAAAGACTATGTTTGCTAAGTTAGAGGTGCTCTGCTCAGAATTTTCTATTTGTTGCTGAAAAGATGATGGAAAAGGCTTGCTATTACTGAGCCTATTTCTTCCACCATTATTAAAGCCTTGTTGAGGCTTTTGTTGATACTTCCATGAGAAATTTGGATGATTTCTCCATGAAGAATTATAGGTGTTTCCATAAGCTTCACCCATGTAATTTACCTCTGCCATTGCACGGTTCTTAGGATCATAGGCTTCTTCTTCAGAAGATGCCTCTTTAGTACTGTTGGATGCATTTTGCCATCCATTTAGACTTTGAGAAATCATGTTGACTTGTTGAGTCAGCATTTTGTTTTGAGCCAATATGGCATTCAGAGCATCAATCTCAAGAACTCCCTTCCTCTGAGGTGTTCCATTATTCACAGAATTCCTCTCAGAAGTGTACATGAATTGGTTATTTGCAACCATGTCAATGAGTTCTTGAGCTTCTGCAGGCATTTTCTTTAGGTGAATGGATCCACCTGTAGAATGGTCCAGTGACATCTTAGAAAACTCAGATAGACCATAATAGAATATATACAAAATGGTCCATTCTGAAAGCATGTCAGAAGGACACCTTTTGGTCATCTGTTTGTATCTTTCTCAAGCTTCATAGAGGGATTCACCTTCTTTTTGTTTGAAGGTCTGAACATCCACTCTAAGCTTGCTCAACTTTTGAGGAGGAAAGAACTTAGCCAAGAAGGCTATGACCAGCTTATCCAGGAGTCCAGGCTATCTTTAGGTTGTGAGTCCAACCATGTTCTAGCACTGTCTCTTACTGCAAAAGGGAAAAGCATGAGCCTATAGACTTCAGGATCTACTCCATTAGTCTTAACAGTCTCACAGATCTGCAAGAACTCAGTTAAAAATTGATAGAGATCTTCTGATGGAAGTCCATGGAACTTGCAGTTCTGTTGCATTAGAGCAACTAGTTGAGGTTTTAGCTCAAAATTATTTGCTCCAATGGCAGGGATTGAGATGCTTCTTCCATCAAACTTGGAAGTAGGTGTAGTATAGTCACCAAGCATCCTCCTTGCATTATTGTTGTTGGGTTCGGCTGCCATATCTTTTTCTTGTTTGAAAATTTCAGTAAGGTTGTCTCTGGATTGTTGTATTTTAGCTTCTCTCAGTTTCCTCTTCAGAGTCCTTTCAGGTTCAGGATTAGCTTCAACAAGAATGCCTTTTTCCTTGTTCCTGCTCATATGAAAAAGAAGAGAACAGAAAAGGAAGAGGAATCCTCTATGTTACAGTATAGAGATTCCTTTATGTTAGTAGAAGAAGAAAGGAATAGAAGAAGGAAAAGAGTTAAGAATCCAAACACAAGGGGGAAGATAGGTTCGAATTCTTGAGATAAAGAGAAGTGTTAGTAAATAAATAAATAAATAGAAGAAGATGAGAGGGAGAGAATTTCGAAAATTAATTTTAAAAAAGAGTTAGTGATTTTCGAAAATTAAGAGAAGAATTAAAATTAAAATTAAAATTTGAAATAATTAGTTAATTAAGAAAGTTTTGAAAAAGAGGGAGGAATTTTTGAAAATTAGAGAGGAGGAAGTAGTTAAGTGGTTTTGAAAAAGATAAGAATTTTAAAACAAATAAAAAGTCAATTAGTTAGTTGAAAAAGACTTGAAAATCAATTTTTAAAAGATAAGAAGTTAGAAAAGATATTTTGAAATCACACTTTTGAAAAATATATGATTTGAAAAAGATATTTTGAAAAAGATTTGATTTTTAAAATTAAAATTGATTACTTGACTAACAAGAAACTAAAAGATATGACTTTAGAATTTAAAGATTGAACCTTTCTTAACAAGAAAGTAACAAACTTCAAATTTTTGAATCAATCACATTAATTGTTAGTAAAGTTTTTGAAATTTTGAAATAAAGATAAGAAAAATATTTTGAAAATAAATTTTAAAAATTTTCGAAAATAAATAAAAAATGAAAAAGATTTGATTTTTGAAAAAGATTTTGAAAAGATAAGATTTTTAAAATTGAAAATTTGACTTGACTTATAAGAAATAGCTAAGTTTTAAAATTTTTTGACTAAGTCAACTCAAATTTTCAAAAATTATGAGCAAAATAAGGAAAAGATATTTTTTTGATTTTTGAATTTTTAATGATGAGAGAGAAAAACATAAAAATGACTCACAACATGAAAATTATGAATCAAAACACATGATGCATGCAAGAACACTATAAATGTCAAGATGAACACCAAGAACACTTTGAAGATCAAGATGAACATCAAGACTTATTTTTGAAAAATTTTCAAGAAAATAAAAACATGCAAGACACCAAACTTAGAAATTTTCAATGCTTAGACACTATGAATGCAAAAATGCATATGAAAAACAACAAAAAACACAAAATAAGAAAATATGAAGATCAAACAAGAAGACTTACCAAGAACAACTTGAAGATCATGAAGAACATCATGCATGAGTTTTCAAAAAATGCAAAAGTTTTTAAAACATGCAATTGACACCAAACTTAAAAATTGACACTAGACTCAAACAAGAAACACAAAATATTTTTTGTTTTTTTACGATTTTATAATTTTTTTTCGAAAATAATCTTTAGAAAAACGAAAAAGAGAAAAAAAATTTTTTGAAAGATTTTTGAAAACTTTTTGAAAAGAAAATTACCTAATATGAGCAACAAGATGAACCGTCAGTTGTCCAAACTCAAACAATCCCCGACAACGGCGCCAAAAACTTGGTGCACGAAATTGTGATCATCAACAATGGCGCCAATAGACTTGGTGCTCTCAAACGTGAATCTCACTTTGTCACAATTCTGCACAACTAACCAGCAAGTGCACTGGGTCGTCCAAGTAATAAACCTTGCGCGAGTAAGGGTCGATCCCACGGAGATTGTTGGTATGAAAAAAGCTATGGTCATCTTGTAAATCTCAGTTAGGCGGATTCAAATGGTTTATAATGGTTTTCAAAAATAATAATAAATAAAGCATAAAATAAGATAGAGATACTTATGTAAATCATTGGCGAAAATTTCAGATAAGTGTATGGAGATGCTTTGTCCCTGTTGAATCTCTGCAATATACTGCTTCTTTATTTCAATTCTTCATACTCCTTTCCATGGCAAGCTGTATGTAGGGCATCACCGTTGTCAATGGCTACATCTCATCCTCTCAGTGAAAATGGTCCAAATGCTCTGTCACAGCACGGCTAATCATCTGTCGGTTCTCGATCATGTCGGAATAGAATCCATTGATTCTTTTGCATTTGTCATCACGCCCAACAATCGCGAGTTTGAAGCTCGTCACAGTCATTCAATCCCTGAATCCTACTTGGAATACCACAGACAAGGTTTAGACTTTCTGGATTCTCAAGAATGGCCGCCAATAATTCTAGCTTATACCACAAATATTCTGATTAAGGAATCCAAGAGATACACGCTCGTTCTAAGGTAGAATGGAAGTGGTTGTCAGTCATGCGTTCATAGGTGAGAATGATGATGAGTGTCACGGATCATCACATTTATCATGTTGAAGTGCAACGAATATCTTAGAACAAGAATAAACTGAATTGAATAGAAAATAGTAGTAATTGCATTAAAACTTGAGGTACAGCAGAGCTCCACACCTTAATCTATAGTGTGTAGAAACTTCACCGTTGAAAATACATAAGTGATCAAGGTTCAGGCATGGCCGAATGGCCAGCCCCCAAATTCTAAGAACTAAACGTCCAAAGATGGATGCTAAGATAAAAGACGAAAACCAAGATGTCTAATACAATAGTAAAATGTCCTATTTATACTAGACTAGCTACTAGGGTTTACA
The DNA here is from genome assembly GCF_003086295.3 of Arachis hypogaea. Classification (NCBI taxonomy): domain Eukaryota; kingdom Viridiplantae; phylum Streptophyta; class Magnoliopsida; order Fabales; family Fabaceae; genus Arachis; species Arachis hypogaea. The sequence continues at coordinate 20,245,841 of NC_092041.1, read as the reverse complement.
GAAATAAGTAATTAATGCAGAAATCCACTTCCAGGGCCCACTTGGTGTGTGCTTGGGCTGAGCTTGAGCTTTACACATGCAGAGACTTCTCTTGGAGTTAAACGCCAAGTTGTAACGTGTTCTTGGCGTTTAACTCTTGTTTATGACGTGTTTCTGGTGTTTGACTCCAGAATGCAGCATGAAACTGGTGTTGAACGCCAGTTTGTGTCATCTAAGCTCGAATAAAGTATGAACTATTATATCTTACTGGAAAGCTCTGAATGTATACTTTCCAACTCCGTTGAGAGCGCGCCATTTGGAGTTCTGTAGCTCCAGAAAATCCATTTCGAGTGCAGCGAGGTCAGAATCCAACAGCATCAGCAGTCCTTTGTCAGCCTTCTATTAGAGTTTTGCTCAGCTCCCTCAATTTCAGCCAGAAAATACCTGAAATTATAGAAAAACACACAAAGTCATAGTAAAGTCCAGAAATGTAAATTTTGCATAAAAACTAATGAAAACATCCCTAAAAGTAGCTAGATCCTACTAGAAACTACCTAAAAACAATGCCAAAAAGCGTATAAATTATCCGCTCATCACAACACCAAACTTAAATTGTTGCTTGTCCCCAAGCAACTGAAAATCAAATAGGATAAAAAGATGAGAATATACTATAAATCTCAAAATATCAATGAATATTAGTTCTAATTAGATGAGCGGGACTTGTAGCTTTTTGCTTCTGAACAGTTTTGGAATCTCACTTTATCCTTTGAAGTTTAGAATGATTGGCATCCATAGGAACTCAGAGTTCAGGTAGTGTTATTGATTCTCCTAGTTAAGTATGTTGATTCTTGAACACAGCTACTTTATGAGTCTTTGCAGTGGCCGTAAGCACTTTGTTTTCCAGTATTACCACCGAATACATAAATGCCACAGACACATGACTGGGTGAACCTTTTTAGATTGTGACTCAGCTTTGCTAAAGTCCCCAGTTAAAGGTGTCCAGAGCTCTTAAGCACACTCTTTTTGCTTTGGATCACGACGTTAACCACTCAGTCTCAAGCTTTTCACTTGGACCTGCATGCCACAAGCACATGGTTAGGGACAGCTTGATTTAGCCGCTTAGGCCTGGATTTTATTTCCTTGGGCCCTCCTATCCATTGTTGCTCAAAGCCTTGGATCCTTTTTACCCTTGCCTTTTGGTTTTAAGGGCTATTGGCTTTTTCTGCTTGCTTTTTCTTTTTCTTTCCTTAAAATTTTTTTCGCAAGCTTTATTCTTCACTGCTTTTTCTTGCTTCAAGAATCAATTTTATGATTTTTCAGATCATCAATAACATTTCTCTTTTTCATCATTCTTTCAAGAGCCAACAATTTTAACATTCATAAACAACAAGATCAAAAATATGCACTGTTCAAGCATTCATTCAGAAAACAAAAAGTATTGTCACCACATCAATATAATTAAACTAATTTCAAGGATGAATTCGAAACTCATGAACTTCTTGTTCTTTTGTATTAAAAACATTTTTCATTTAAGAAAGGTGAAGGATTCATGGAATTATTCATAGCCTTAAGACATAGTTACTAAATACTAATGATCATGTAGTAAAGACACAAACATAGGCAAACATGAAGCTCAAAAAAACTGAAAAAAACAGAGAGATAAGAACAAGGAAGTTAAGGAATGAGTCCACCTTAGTGATGGTGGCGCCTTCTTCTTGAAGGACCAATGGTGTTCTTGAGCTCCTCCATGTCTCTTCCTTGCCTTTGTTGCTCCTCCCTCATAGCTCTTTGATATTCTTTAATTTCATTGAGAATGATGGAGTGCTCTTGGTGTTCCACCCTTAATTGGTTCATTTCATGACTCAATCCTTCTAGAGAAATGTCGAGTTGTTCCCAATAGTTGTTTGGAGGAAAATGCATCCCTTGAGGCATCTCAGGGATTTCTTGATGATGAGCTTCCTCATGCGTCTCTTGAGATCCATGAATGGGCTCTCTTGTTTGCTACATCCTCTTCTTAGTGATGTGCTTGTCCTCTTCAATGAGGATGTCTCCTTCTATGACAACTCTAGCTAAGTACCATAGATAGCAAATGAGATGAGGAAAAGCTAGCCTTGCCAAGGTGGAGGGCTTTTCGGCTACTTTGTAGAGTTCTAGAGAGATGACCTCATGAACTTCTACTTCCTCTCCAATCATGATGCTATGGATCATGATGGCCCGATCCACAGTTACTTCAGATCGGTTGCTAGTGGAAATGATGGAGCGTTGGATGAACTCCAACCATCCTCAAGCCACAGGCTTAAGGTCCAGTCTTCTCAATTGAACCAGCTTGCCCTTTGAGTCTCTTTTCCATTGAGCTCCTTCCACACATATGTCCATGAGGACTTGGTCCAACCTTTAATCAAAGTTGACCCTTCTAGTGTAGGGGCATGCGTCTTCTTGCATCATAGGCAAGTTGAATGCCAACCTTACATTTTTCGGACTAAAATCTAAGCATTTTCCCCAAATCATTGTAAGATAATTTTTTGGATTTGGGTTCATACTTTGATCATGGTTCCTAGTGATCCATGCATTGGCATAGAACTCTTGAACCATTAAGATTCCGACTTGTTGAATGGGATTGGTAAGAACTTTCCAACCTCTTCTTTGGATCTCATGTCGGATCTCCGGATACTCATTTTTCTTGTGCATGAAAGGGACCTCAGGGATCACCTTCTTCTTGGCCACAACTTCATAGAAGTGGTCTTGATGGGATTTTGAGATGAATCTCTCCATCTCCCGTGACTCGGAGGTGGAAGCTTTTGTCTTCCTTTTCCTCTTTCTAGAGGTTTATCCAGCCTTAGGTGCCATCAATGGTTATGAAAAAATAAAAAAAGCTATGCTTTTACCACACCAAACTTAGAATGTTGCTCGTCCTCGAGCAAAAGAAGAAAGAATAGATGAAGAAGAAAAAGAAATAGAGGAGAAGGAGAGTGATGTATGTTTCGGTCAAAGGGTAGAAGAGAGGGTGGTGTTGTGTGAAAATGAAGAAGGATGGGGGGTTTATATAGTGGAAGGAGAGGGGTTAGGGTTCGGTCATTTAGGGTGGGTTTGGGTGGGAAAGAGATTTTGATTTTGAAGGTAGGTGGGGTTTATGGGGAAGAGTGGATGGATGTGAGTGGTGAAGAGGTGATGGGAAAGAGTGATTGAGGTGATTGGTGGATGATGTTTGGGGAAGAGTGTTATGAAAAGGTGTGAAAGAGAGGGAGAAGGTAGGTGGGGATCCTGTGGGGTCCACAAATCCTGAGGTGATCCTGTGGGGTCCACAGATCCTGAGGTGTCAAGGATTTCTCATCCCTGCACCCTTTAGGCGTGTAAATGCCCTTTGTATGCAATCCTGGAGTTTAACGCCAGACTGCAGCATGTTTCTGGCGTTAAACGCTACTTCCATGCTTGTTTTGGGCATTCAACGCCAATCTGCAGCATGTTTCTGGCGTTGAACGCCACTTCCATACTTGTTTCTGGCGTTTAACACCAGCTCTCCTCAGGGTGTAATCCTGGCATTTAAACGCCAGATTGTTGCTTGTTTCTGGCGTTCAACGCCAGCTTCATGCTCTATTCTAGCGTTAAACACCAGCCAGATGCTCCTTACTGGAGTTTAAACGCCAGTAAGCTCTTCCTCCAGGGTGTGCTTTTTCTTCTGCTATTTTTGATTCTGTTTTTAACTTTTGCAATTGTTTTGTGACTCCACATGATCATAAACCTAATAAAACATAAAAGAACAATAGAAATATAGATAAATAAAAATTGGATTGCCTCCTAATAAGCGCTTTTTTAATGTCAATAGCTTGACAGTGAGCTCTCATGGAGCTTCACAGATCATCTGAGCATTGTTGGGACCTCCCAACACCAAACTTAGAGTTTGAATGTGGGGGTTCAACACCAAACTTAGAGTTTAGTTGTGGCCTCCCAACACCAAACTTAGAGTTTGATTGTGGGGGCTTTGTTTGACTCTGTATTGAGAGAAGCTTATCGTGCCTCTTTTCCATGAGTCGGATAATTTATACGCTTTTTGGCATTGTTTTTAGTATTTTTTTAGTATGTTTTAGTTAGTTTTTATTATATTTTTATTAGTTTTTAGTTAAAATTCACTTTTCTGGACTTTACTATGAGTTTGTGTACTTTTCTGTGATTTCAGGTATTTTCTGGCTGAAATTGAAGGACCTGAGCAAAAATCTGATTCAGAGGCTGAAAATGACTGCAGATACTGTTGGATTCTGACCTCCCTGCACTCGAAGTGGATTTTCTAGAGCTACAGAAACCCAATCGGCGCGCTCTCAATTGCGTTGGAAATTAGACATCCTGGGCTTTCCAGCAATGTATAATAGTCTATACTTTGCCCGAGATTTGATGGCCCAAACAGGCGTTCAAAGTCAGCTCAAGAATTCTGGCGTAAAACGCCGGAACTGGCACAAGAATGGGAGTTAAACGCCCAAACTGGCACAAAAGCTGGCGTTTAACTCCAAGGAAAGTCTCTACACTTGAAAGCTTCAATGCTCAGCCCAAGCACACACCAAGTGGGCTCGGAAGTGGATTTTTATGTCTTTTACTCATCTTTGTAAACCCTAAGCTACTAGTTCTCTACAAATAGGACCTTTTGCTATTGTATTTTCATCTTTTGATCACTTTAGATCTTAGGATCATCTTGGAGAGTTTTATACTGTCTTTTGATCATGTTTTTATGATTGAATCCTCTTTGGGAGGCTGGCCATTCGGCCATGCCTAGACCTTGTTCTTATGTATTTTCAACGGTGGAGTTTCTACACACCATAGATTAAGGTGTGGAGCTCTGCTGTACCTCGAGTATCAATGCAATTACTATTGTTCTTCTATTCAATTCGGCTTATTCTTGTTCTAAGATATCACTTGTTCCTCAACTTGATGAATGTGATGATCTGTGACACTCATCATCATTCTCACCTATGAACGTGTGCCTGACAACCACCTCCGTTCTACCTTAGATTGAGTGGATATCTCTTGGATCCCTTAATCGGAATCTTCGTGGTATAGGCTAGAATTGATGGCGGCATTCAAGAGAATCCGGAAGGTCTAAACCTTGTCTGTGGTATTCTGAGTCGGATTCAAGGATTGAATGACTGTGACGAGCTTTAAACTTGCGATTGTGGGGCGTTAGTGACAGACGCAAAAGAATCAATGGATTCTATTCTGATATGATCGAGAACCGACAGCTGAATAGCCGTGCTGTGACAGAACGTGTTGAACATTTTCACTGAGAGGATGGGAGGTAGCCATTGACAACGGTGAAACCCTACATACAGCTTGCCATGGAAAGGAGTAAGAAGGATTGGATGAAGACAGTAGGAAAGCAGAGAGACGGAAGGGACAAAGCATCTCCATACGCTTATCTGAAATTCTCACCAATGAATTACATAAGTATCTCCATCTTTACTTTATGTTTTATTTATCATTTATCCTCCATAACCATTTGAATCCGCCTGACTGAGATTTACAAGATGACCATAGCTTGCTTCATACCAACAATCTCCGTGGGATCGACCCTTACTCGCGTAAGGTTTATTACTTGGACGACCCAGTGCACTTGTTGGTTAGTTGTGCGAAGTTGTGATAAAGAGTTGAGATTGCAATTGAGCGTACCATGTTGATGGCGCCATTGATGATCACAACTTCGTGCACCAAGTTTTTGGCGCCGTTACCGGGGATTGTTTGAGTTTGGACAACTGACGGTTCATCTTGTTGCTTAGCTTAGGTATTTTTTCAGAGTTCTTAAGAATGAATTCTAGTGTTTCAAGGTGATGTTCTTATCATCACTAAAGCTGATTGATTCTCATCAATTTAGCTCTTGAATGTAATGTCCTGCTGAAGCTTGGCTAGCCATGTCTAATTTTTTTTTTAGACTAAAGCTTTAGACTAACATTGCATGATTCCTGGAATTCTCATTAAGAATTTTGATATCCTTATTTTCTTTTCCACTTAATTTTCAAAAAAATCCAAAAAAATTATAAAATCTTAAAATCAAAAAATATTTTGAGTTTAATGTCTCATTTTAAGTTTGGTGTCAATTGCATGTTTCTATTCTTCTTGCATTTTTCGAATTCAATCATGTGTCTTCATTAATCTTCAAGTTGTTTTTAATGATTTCCTTACTCTGATCTTTAAATTCTCTTGTCTTGAGTGTTTTGTTGTTTCTCATATGCATTCTCAATTTGTTAGTGTCAGTAGTATACAAACTTCTAAGTTTGGTGTCTTGCATGCATTGTTTATTTGATTTTAGTTGCATTTTGATTATTCTTCATTATTAAAAATCCAAAAAAAAAATTAATTTGTGTCTTTTCAAGTCAATAATACAGAGAATTGAAGATTCAGAACATACAGCAGAGGAATTACACAGAAAAAAGCTGGGCGTTCAAAACGCCCAGTGAAGAAGGAAAATTGGCGTTTAAACGCCACCCAGGGCACCTGGCTGGGCGTTTAACGCCCAAAAGGGGTGAGTTTTGGGCGTTAAACACCAGAATGTATACCATTCTGGGCGTTTAATGCCAAGATGGCACAAGAGGGAAGATTTTGTTTTTAATTCAAATATTTTTCAACTTTTCATAATTTTTCAAAATCAAATCTTTTTCAAATCATATCTTTTCAATCATATATTTTCAAAATCAATTTATTTCCATTTTCAAAAATACTTGCTAACAATTAATGATTTGATTCAACATTTCAAGTATGTTGCCTTTTCTGTTGAGAAATGTTTAATGTTTGAATCATATCTTTTCTTGTTAGTCAAGTCATTAATTTTCAAAATCAAATCTTTTTTTTAAATTGTTTTTCAAATTATATCTTCTCAATCATATCTTTTTAAAACTATATCTTTTTAATCACATCTTTTTAAAAATAGTTTTCAATCATATCTTTTTGATTTCTAATTTCAAAATCTTTTTCAAAAATCACTTTATTTCTTTTCCAACTTTAATTTCGAAAATCATTCTTCAATTTTTCAAAATTATTTTAAAATCTTTTACTTTAATTTTCGAAAATTTCTTCCCCTCTTCTCACATCCTTCTATTTATGGACTAACACTCCTCCTCAATGCACAATTCGAATTCTATCTTTCTAGATAAGTTCGAATTCTTCTTCTACCCTCTCCTTCTTCTTTTTCTCTGACACCTTAAGGAATCTCTATACTGTGACATAGAGGATTCCATACTTTCTTGTTCTCTTCTCTTTCATATGAGCAGGAGCAAAGACAAAAGCATTCTTGTTGAGGCTGACCCTGAACCTGAAAGGACCTTGAAGCGAAAGCTAAGAGAAGCTAAAGCACAACTCTCTGTAGAGGACCTAACAGAAATCTTCAAAGAAGAAGACATGGCAGCCGAAAACAACAACAATGCCAACAATGCAAGGAAGGTGTTGGTGACTTTACTGCACCTACTCCCGAATTTTATGGGAGAAGCATCTCTATCCCTGCCATTGGAGCAAACAACTTTGAGCTTAAGCCTCAATTAGTTTCTCTAATGCAACAGAATTGCAAGTTCCATGGACTTCCATTGGAAGATCCTCATCAGTTTTTAGCTGAATTCTTGCAAATCTGTGACACTGTCAAGACTAATGGGGTTGACCCTGAGGTCTACAGACTTATGCTATTCCCATTTGTTGTAAGAGACAGAGCTAGGATATGGTGGACTCACAACCTAAAGAAAGCCTGAACTCATGGGAAAAGCTAGTCAATGCCTTCTTGGCAAAGTTCTTTCCACCTCAAAAATTGAGTAAGCTTAGAGTGGAAGTCCAAACCTTCCGACAAAAGGAAGGTGAATCCCTCTATGAAGCTTGGAAAAGATACAAACAATTGGTCAGAAAGTGTCCTTCTGACATGCTTTCTGAATGGAGCATCATAGGTATCTTCTATGATGGTCTGTCTGAACTGTCCAAGATGTCATTGGACAGCTCTGCTGGAGGATCTCTTCATCTGAAGAAGACACCTGCAGAAGCTCAAGAACTCATTGAAATAGTTACAAATAACCAATTCATGTACACTTCTGAAAGGAATCATGTGAACAATGGGACGAGTCAGAAGAAAGGAGTTCTTGAGATTGATACTCTGAATGCCATATTGGCTCAGAATAAAATATTAACTCAGCAAGTCAATATGATTTCTCAAAGTCTGTCTGGAATGCAAGCTGCACCAGGCAGTACTAAGGATGCTTCATCTGAAGAAGAAGCTTATGATCCTGAGAACCCTTCACTGGAAGAGGTGAATTACATGGGAGAACCCTATGGAAACACCTATAATCCTTCATGGAGAAATCATCCAAATCTCTCATGGAAGGATCAACAGAGACCTCAACAAGGTTTCAACAACAATAATGGTGGAAGAAAAAGGTTTAGCAATGGCAAGCCTTTTCCATCATCTTCTCAGCAACAGACAGAGAATTCTAAGCAGAGCCAATCTGACTTAGCAACCATGGTCTCTGATCTAATAAAAACCAATGAAAGTTTCATGACGGAAACAAGATCCTCCATTAGAAACTTGGAGGCACAAGTGGGTCAGCTAAGTAAGAAAGTTACTGAACTCCCTCCTAGTACTCTTCCAAGCAATACAGAAGAGAATAAAAAAGGAGAGTGCAAGGCCATCAACATGGCCGAATTTGGAGAGGAGAAAGAGGCAGTGAGCACCACTGAGGAAGACCTCAATGGACGTCCACTGGCCTCCAACAAGTTCCCTAATGAGGAACCATGGGAATCTGAGGCTCATAATGAGACCATAGAGATTCCATTGGATTTACTTCTGCCATTCATGAGCCTTGATGAGTATTCTTCCTCTGAAGAAGACGAAGATGTCACTGAAGAGCAAGTTGCTAAGTACCTTGGAGCAATCATGAAGCTAAATGACAAGTTATTTGGTAATGAGACTTGGGAGGATGAACCCCCTTTGCTCACCAAAGAACTGGATAACTTGACTAGGCAGAAATTACCTCAAAAGAGACAGGACCCTGGGAAGTTCTCAATACCTTGTACCATAGGCACCATGACCTTTGAGAAGGCTCTGTGTGACCTAGGGTCAAGCATAAACCTCATGCCTCTCTCTGTAATGGAGAAGCTAGGGATCTTTGAGGTGCAAGCTGCAAGAATCTCACTAGAGATGGCAGACAATTCAAGAAAACAAGCTTATGGACTTGTAGAGGATGTTTTGGTAAAGGTTGAAGACCATTACATCCCTGCTGATTTCATAGTCCTAGAGACTGGGAAGTGCATGGATGAATCCATCATCCTTGGCAGACCCTTCCTAGCCACAGCAAAGGCTGTGATTGATGTTGACAGAGGAGAATTGATCATTCAAGTGAATGAAGAATCCTTTGTGTTTAAGGCTCAAGGATATCCCTTTGTAACCATGGAGAGGAAGCATGAAGAGCTTCTCTCAAAACAGAGTCAAACAGAGCCCCCACAGTCAAACTTTAAGTTTGGTGTTAGGAGGCCACAACCAACTTCTAAGTTTGGTGTTGAACTCCCACATTCAAACTCTAAGTTTGGTGTTGGGAGGTTCCAACATTGCTCTGAACATCTGTGAGGCTCCATGAGAGCCCACTGTCAAGCTACTGACATTAAAGAAGTGCTTGTTGAGAGGCAACCCAATGTTATATTTATCTATTTTCCTTTATTATTTTATATTTTTAGGTTGATGATCATGGGAAGTCACAAAATCAATTGAAAAAGCAAAAATAGCATGAAAAATAGAAAGAAAAATAGCACACCCTGGAGGAAAATTTGTTGGCGTTTAAACGCGAGTGAAGACAGCAAATGGGCGTTTAACGCCCAGTCTGGCACCATTCTGGGCATTTAACGCTAGAAAGGGGCACCAGACTGGCGTTTAACGCCGGGAATGGGAAAGAAGCTGGCGTTAAACGCCAGAAATGGGCACCAGCCCGGCGTTTAACGCCAAGATTGGTAGAAAGAGCATATTTGCTCGCCACTTGGTGCAGGGATGAATTATCCTTGACACCTCAGGATCTGTGGACCCCACAGGATCCCCACCTACCCCACCACTCTCTCTCTTCTTCACCCATTCACCAATCACCTCAACACCTCTTCCCCAAAAACCCTCACCTATCAAATCCCACCATTCTCTTCACCACTCACATACATCCTTCATTTCCCTCCCAAACCCACCCATATTGGCCGAACCCTAACCCTCTCTCCACCCCTATATAAACCCATCTTCACTCCTTCATTTTCACACAACCTAAACACTACTTCTCCCCCTTGGCCAAACCACAAAGCCCCCTCCATCTCCTCCATTTTCTTCTTCTTCTACTCCTTTCTTTCTTCTTTTGCTCGAGGACGAGCAAACCTTCTAAGTTTGGTGCGGTAAAAGCGTTGCTTTTTGTTTTTCCATAACCATTTATGGCACCTAAGGCCGGAGAAACCTCTAGAAAGAGGAAAAGAAAGGCAAAAGCTTCCACCTTCGAGTCATGGGAGATGGAGAGATTCATCTCAAGGGTGCATCAAGACCACTTCTATGAAGTTGTGGCCAAGAAGAAGGTGATCCCTGAGGTCCCTTTCAAACTCAAAAAGGGTCAACATTGATCAAAGGTTAGACCAAGTCCTCATGGATACCACTAAGAAAAGGATGGAGCAAACAAGAGATCCCACTCATGGACATGAGGAGATTCCTCATCATGAAATCCCTGAGATGCCTCAAAGGATGCACTTTCCTCCACAAAACTATTGGGATCAAATCAACACCTCCCTAGGAGAATTGAGTTCCAACATGGGACAACTAAGGGTGGAGCACCAAGAGCATTCCATCCTCCTCCATGAAATTAGAGAAGATCAAAGAATTATGACAGAGGAGCAACAAAGACAAGGAAGAGACATTGAGGAGCTCAAGCACTCCATAAGATCTCCAAGAGGAAGAACAAGCCGCCATCACTAAGGTGGACCCGTTCTTTAATCTCCTTGTTCTTTATTTTTCTGTTTTTTGAATTTTCATGCTTATGTTTATCTATGTTTGTGTCTTATGATCATTAATGTCTTAGTGTCTATGCCTTAAAGTTATGAATGTCCTATGAATCCATCACCTTTCTTAAACGAAAAATGTTCTTAATTGAAAAAGAGAAGAATTGCATGAATTTTGAATTTTATAACAGATTAATTATTTTGATGTGGTGGCAATACTTTGATTTCTGAATGTATGCTTGAACAGTGCATATGTCTTTTGAATTTGTTGTTCATGAATGTTGGCTCTTGAAAGAATGATGAAAAAAGGAGACATGTTACTGAGGATCTGAAAAATCATAAAAATGATTCTTGAAGCAAGAAAAAGCAGTGAATACAAAAAAAAGAAAAAAAAAATAATAAAGTCGTGATCCAAGGAAAAAAGAGTGTGCTTAAGAACCGTGGACACCTCTAATTGGGGACTCTAGCAAAGCTGAGTCACAATCTAAAAAGGTTCACCCAGTTATGTGTCTGTGGCATGTATGTATCCGGTGGTAATACTGGAAGACAGAGTGCTTTGGGCCACGGCCAAGACTCATAAAGTAGTTGTGTTCAAGAATCATCATACTTAACTAGGAGAATCAATAACACTATCTAGATTCTGAGTTCCTATAGAAGCCAATCATTCTGAATTTCAAAGGATAGAGTGAGATGCCAAAACTGTTTCAGAGGCAAAAAGCTAAAAGCCCCGCTCATCTAATTAATACTGATCTTCATAGATGTTTTTGGAATTCATTGCATATTCTCTTCTTTTTATCTTATTTGATTTTTAGTTGCTTGGGGACAAGCAACAATTTAAGTTTGGTGTTGTGATGAGCGGATAATTTATACGCTTTTTGGCATTATTTTTAGTATGTTTTAGTTAGTTTTTATTATATTTTTATTATTTTTTAGTTAAAATTCACTTTTATGGACTTTACTATGAGTTTGTGTGTTTTTCTGTGATTTCATGTATTTTCTGGCTGAAATTGAGGGACCTGAGCAAAAATCTTATTCAGAGGCTGAAAAGGACTGCAGATGCTGTTGGATTCTGACATCCCTGCACTCGAAGTGGATTTTCTGGAGCTACAGAATCCCAATTGGTGCGCTCTTAATTGCGTTGGAAAGTAGACATCCTGGGCTTTCCCGCAATGTATAATAGTTCATACTTTGCCCGAGATTTGATGGCCCAAACAGGCGTTCCAAGTCAGCTCAAGAATTCTGGCATAAAACGCCGGAACTGGAACAAGAATGGGAGTTAAACGCCCAAACTGGCACAAAAGCTGGCGTTTAACTCCAAGGAAAGTCTTTACACATGAAAGCTTCAATGCTCAGCCCAAGCACACACCAAGTGGGCCCGGAAGTGGATTTTTATGTCATTTACTCATCTTTGTAAACCCTAAGCTACTAGTTCTCTACAAATAGGACCTTTTGCTATTGTATTTTCATCTTTTGATCACTTTAGATCTTAGGATCATCTTGGAGAGTTTTATACTGTCTTTTGATCATGTTTTTATGATTGAACCCTCTTTGGGAGGCTGGCCATTCGGCCATGCCTAGACCTTGTTCTTATGTATTTTCAACGGTGGAGTTTCTACACACCATAGATTAAGGTGTGGAGCTCTGCTGTACCTCGAGTATCAATGCAATTACTATTGTTCTTCTATTCAATTCGGCTTATTCTTGTTCTAAGATATCACTTGTTCCTCAACTTGATGAATGTGATGATCCGTGACACTCATCATCATTCTCACCTATGAACGTGTGCCTGACAACCACCTCCGTTCTACCTTAGATTGAGTGGATATCTCTTGGATCCCTTAATCGGAATCTTCATGGTATAAGCTAGAATTGATGGCAGCATTCAAGAGAATCCGGAAGGTCTAAACCTTGTCTGTGGTATTCTGAGTAGGATTCAAGGATTGAATGACTGTGACGAGCTTCAAACTCGCGATTGTTGGGCGTTAGTGACAGACGCAAAAGAATCAATGGATTCTATTCCGACATGATCGAGAACCGACAGCTGAATAGCCGTGCTGTGACAGAGCGCGTTGAACATTTTCACTGAGAGGATGGGAGGTAGCCATTGACAACGGTGAAACCCTACATACAGCTTGCCATGGAAAGGAGTAAGAAGGATTGGATGAAGACAGTAGGAAAGCAGAGAGACGGAAGAGACAAAGCATCTCCAGACGCTTATCTGAAATTCTCACCAATGAATTACATAAGTATATCTATCTTTACTTTATGTTTTATTTATCATTTATCCTCCATAACCATTTGAATCCGCCTGACTGAGATTTACAAGATGACCATAGCTTGCTTCATACCAACAATCTCTGTGGGATCGACCCTTACTCGCGTAAGGTTTATTACTTGGACGACTCAGTGCACTTGCTGGTTAGTTGTGCGAAGTTCTGATAAAGAGTTGAGATTGTAATTGAGCGTACCATGTTGATGGCGCCATTGATGATCACAATTTTGTGCACCAACTTGTCTGCCATCTCTAATGAGATTCTTGCATCTTGTACTTCAAAGATCCCCAGTTTCTCCATTACAGAGAGTGGCATAAGATTTATACCTGACCCCAGGTCACATAGAGCCTTCTCAAAGGTCATGGTGCCTATGATACAGGATATTAAGAATTTACCAGGATCTTGTTTCTTTTGAGGTAGAGTTTGCTGAACCTATGTTACCTTTCCAAGTCTCATTACCAAACAACTTGGCATTCAGCTTCATGATGGCTCCTAGATATTGAGCAACTTGCTCTTCAGTTACATCTTCATCCTCTTCAGAGGAAGAATAGTTCTCAGAGCTCATGAATGGTAAAAGGAGGTTCAATGAAATCTCTATGGTCTCTGGGTGAGCTCCAGATTTCTTAGGTTCCTCAGTTTGGAACTCTTTTTTGTTCAGAGGATGTCCCAGAAGGTCTTCCTCACTGGGATTCACGTCCTTCTCCTCCTTTATGCATTCGGCCATATTGATTATATCAATGGCCTTGCATTCTCTTTTTGGATTCTCTTCTGTATTGCTTGGAAGAGTACTAGGAGGAGTTTCAGTGATTTTCTTACTCAGTTGACCCACTTGTGCCACCAAATTTCTAATGGAGGACCTTGTTTCACTCATGAAAATTAAAGTGGCCTTAGATAGATCAGAGACTATGTTTGCTAAGCTGGAGGGGCTCTGCTCAGAATTCTCTGTCTGTTGCTGAGAAGATGATGGAAAAGGCTTGCTATTGCTAAACCTGTTTCTTCCACCATTATTAAAGCTTTGTTGAGGCTTCTGTTGATCCTTCCATGAGAAATTTGGATGATTTCTCCATGAGGAATTATAGGTGTTTCCATAGGGTTCACCCATGTAATTCACCTCTGCTATTGCAGGGTTCTCAGCATCATAATCTTCTTCTTCAGAAGATGCCTCTTTAGTACTGTTGGAGGCATTTTGCCATCCATTCAGACTCTGAGAAATCATGTTGACTTGCTGAGTCAACATTTTGTTCTGAGCCAATATGGCATTCAGAGCATCAATTTCAAGAACTCTCCTTTTCTGAGGCGTCCCATTATTCACAGGATTCCTTTCAGAAGTGTACATGAACTGGTTATTTGCAACCATGTCAATGAGTTCTTGAGCTTCTGTAGGCATTTTCTTTAGGTGAATGGATCCACCTGTAGAATGGTCCAGTGACATCTTAGAAAGCTCAGATAGACCATCATAGAATATATCTAAAATGGTCCACTCTGAAAGCATGCCAGAAGGATACTTTTTGGTCAACTGCTTGTATCTTTCCCAAGCTTCATAGAGGGATTCACCATCTTTTTGCTTGAAGGTCTGAACATCCACTCTAAGCTTGCTCAGCTTTTGAGGAGGAAAGAACTTGGCCAAGAAGGTCGTGACCAGCTTATCCCAAGAGTCCAGGCTATCTTTAGGTTGTGAGTCCAACCATGTTCTAGTTCTGTCTCTTATAGCAAAAGGGAAAAGCATGAGCCTGTAGACTTCAGGATCTACTCCATTAGTCTTAACAGTATCACAGATCTACAAGAATTCAGTTAAAAATTGATAGGGATCTTCTGATAGAAGTCCATAGAACTTGCAGTTCTGTTGCATCAGAGCAACTAGTTGAGGCTTCAGCTCAAAATTGTTTGCTCCAATGGCAGGGATTGAGATGCTTCTTCCATAAAAGTTGGAAGTAGGTGTAGTATAATCACCAAGCATCCTCCTTGCATTGTTGTTGAGTTCGGCCATGTCTCTTTCTTTTTCGAGATTCTCTGTAAGATTTTCTCTAGATTGTTGTGCTTTAGCTTCTCTTAGCTTCTTCTTCAGAGTCCTTTCAATTTTAGGATCGGCTTCAACAAGAATGTCCTTGTCCTTGCTCCTGCTTATCTAAAAAAGAAGAGAACAGAAAAGGAAGAGAAATCCTCTATGTCACAGTATAGAGATTCCTTTATGTGAGTAGAAGAAGAAAAGAATTCGAACATAGAGAGAGAAGAGAAGAGGGTTCGAATTATGAGTAGAAGAGAAGTGTTAGTAGATAAATAAATAAATAGAAGGTGATGAGAGAGAGAGAATTCGAATATTAACTAAAAGAGAAGAAAAATATTTTTGTTTTTATTTTAATTATTAGTTAAAATTCGAAACTTAAGAGAAGAAATAAAATTAAAATTAAAATTTGAAATAATTAGTTAATTAAAAAGAATTTTGAAAAAGGGTGAGGAATTTTCGAAAATTAGAGAGAGAAAAGTAGTTAGTGGTTTTGAAAAAGATAAGAAACAAACAAAAAGTCAATCAGTTAGTTGAAAAAAAATTTGAAAAACAATTTTGAAAAGATAGGAAGTTAGAAAATATTTTTGAAATCAAATTTTTGAAAAAGATATGATTGAAAAAGATATGATTAAAAAGATATGATTAAAAAGATATTTTGAAAAAGATTTGAAAAGGAAATTAAAAAGATTTAATTTTTAAAATTAAAATTGATTACTTGACTAACAAGAAACTAAAAGATATGATTCAAGAATTTAAAGATTGAACCTTTCTTAACAAGAAAGTAACAAACTTTAAATTTTTGAATCAATCACATTAGTTGTTAGCAAAGTTTTCGAAATTTTGAAATAAAGATAAGAAAAAGATTTTGAAAATCAATTTTTTTAAAATTTTTGAAAAATAATAAGAAAAATGAAAAAGATTTGATTTTTGAAAAAGATTTTGAAAAGATAGGATTTTTAAAATTGAAATATTGACTTGACTAACAAGAAACAACTTATTTTAAAAATTTTTGATCAAGTCAACCCAAAGATTTCGAATTTTTGAGTAAAAGAAGGAAAATATATTTTTTATTTTTGAATTTTTAATGATGAGAGAGAAAAACACAAAAATGATTCACAACATGAAAATTATGAATCAAAACACATGATGCATGCAAGAACACTATGAATGTCAAGATGAACACCAAGAACACTTTGAAGATCAAGATGAACATCAAGACTTATTTTTGAAAATTTTTCAAGAAAAGAAAAACATGCAAGACACCAAACTTAGAAATTTTCAATGTTTAGACTCTATGAATGCAAAAATGCATATGAAAAACAACAAAAAAACACAAAACAAGAAAATATGAAGATCAAACAAGAAGACTTATCAAGAACAACTTGAAGATCATGAAGAACACATGCATGAATTTTCGAAAAATGCAAAAGTTTTTAAAACATCCAATTGACACCAAACTTAAAAATTGACACTAGACTCAAACAAGAAACACAAAATATTTTTTATTTTTATGATTTTTTTTAATTTTTATTTTCAAAAATTAATTTTTTTTTTGAAAAAAAACGAAAACAAAGAAAAAATTTTTGAAAGATTTTTGAAAACTTTTTGAAAAGAAAATAAAAAAAATTACCTAATCTGAGCAACAAGATGAACCGTCAGTTTGCCAAACTCAAACAATCCCTGGCAACGGCGCCAAAAACTTGGTGTTGTTGCTGGAATCTTGAATAATCGCTGGCTTCAAACTCGAACAATCCCTGGCAACGGTGCCAAAAACTTGGTGCACGAAATTGTGATCATCAACAATGGCGCCAATAGACTTGGAGCTCTCAAACATGAATCACACTTTGTCACAACTTCGCACAACTAACCAGCAAGTGCACTAGGTCGTCTAAGTAATACCTTACGTGAGTAAGGGGTCGATCCCACGGAGATTGTTGGTATGAAGCAAGCTATGGTCATCTTGTAAATCTCAGTCAGGCGGATTCAAATGGTTATAATGGTTTTTGAATATAAAGATAAATAAAGCATAAAATAGAGATAGAGATACTTATGTAATTCATTGGTGGGAATTTCAGATAAGCGCATGGAGATACTGTGTTCCTTCTGAATCTCTGCTTTCCTACTACTTCCATCCAATCATTCTTACTCCCTTCCATGGCAAACTGCATGTTGGGTTTCACCATTGTCAATGGCTAACTCCCGTCCTCTCAGTGAAAATGGTCCAAATGCTCTGTCACAGCACGACTAATCATCTGTCGGTTCTCGATCATGTCGAAATAGAATCCAGTTATTCTTTTGCATCTGTCACTACGCCCAACACTCGCGAGTTTGAAGCTCGTCACAGTCATTCAATCCCTGAATCCTACTCAGAATACCACAGACAAGGTTTAGAATTTTCGGATTCTCAAGAATTCTGCCAATGGATTTTAGCTTATACCACGAAGACTCCGATCTTTCGGATTGGAGGCTAAGAGATACACGCTCGTTCTAAGGTAGAACGGAAGTGGTTGTCAGTCACGCGTTCATAGGTGAGAATGATGATGAGTGTCACAGATCATCACATTCATCATGTTGAAGTGCAACGAATATCTTAGAATAAGAATAAGCTTAATTAAATAGAAGAATAATAGTAATTGCATTAATACTCGAGGAACAGCAGAGCTCCACACCTTAATTTATGGTGTGTAGAAACTCCACCGTTGAAAATACATAAGTGATGGTCCAGGCATGGCCGAATGGCCAGCCCCCATGAAGGTCTAAAATCGCATACACTGATTTAAGATCAATCCCAAGATTAGACGCTTAGTACAATAGTAAAAAGTTCTATTTATACTAAACTAGCTACTAGGGTTTACAAAAATAAGTCTAAGTGCAGAAATCCACTTCTGGGGCCCACTTTGGTGTGTGCTTGGGCTGAGCTTGAGCTTTATACGTGCAGAGGCTTCTCTTGGGGTTAAACACCAGGTTGTAACGTGTTTTTGGCATTTAACTCTGGTTTGTGACGTGTTTCTGGCGTTTTACTCTAGAATGTAGCATGGAACTGGCGTTGAATGCCAGTTTGCATCATCTAAACTCGAATAAAGTATAAATTATTATATATTGATGAAAAGCCCTGGATGTCTACTTTCCAACGCAATTGAGAGCGCGCCATTTGGAGTTCTGTAGCTCCATAAAATCCATTTCGAGTGTAGGGAGGTCAGAATCCAACAGCATCTGTAGTCCTTTTTCAGCCTCCTATCAGATTTTTGCTCAGGTCCCTCAATTTTAACCAGAAAATACCTGAAATCACAAAAAAATATACAAACTCATAGTAAAGTCCAAAAATGTGAATTTTGCATAAAAACTAATAAAAACATCCCTAAAAGTAGCTAGATCCTACTAAAAACTACCTAAAAACAATGCCAAAATGCGTATAAATTATCCGTTCATCACTTATGAACCAAGATAGAACTTGAGCAACACTAGCACTAGAAGGCGAATCTCTATGAATGGAAAGTTATGGCTAGCATTTTTTGATTTGCAAACTGATCATGCATTGATCATTCTTGATAATTGCGGAACAAGATTGTATTTTAAATTAGTACATCAAATTATTATTTTGCATCAAAATATTATTATTTTGGCCTATGCCATAGAAGGAAAACTTCAAAACATAAAGTACAATATAATATTTTAATACAAAGTTTCATGGCTGTTATTACCTATTTCTACTGCTACTACTAAAAGATCTTCTAAAAAACCTAAGATATATGCAGGCACCCTCTCAAAATTAACTAATCGACGAACCCCTACTCTTGAAGAGAAGAAGATTTACCATCTCACAATGCGAGAGCTGCAATTGATATGACTTATTTAAATATGCCTGCAAAGCAACCTCATTCGTGGATCTTGTCTCTGATGGATAATAATGGTACTAATAAATGAAGGCACCATACGAATGTTAAATCTATTTACAAAAATTTGCTTCGATCTTCCTCCAATTTCGACTCTTCCCAATGTAATTGATATTCATGCTGACAAATGTACTACTAATGTTGAGTTTAGGGTTGGCACTCTAGAGATAGATACGATTTTAATGCATAAAATGAATGTTTGGAAGGTTGTTACGAATTCAGCACGTAACAATTATTATTTTGCATCAGAATACTATTATTTTGGCCTATGCCATAGAAGAAAAACTTCAAAACATAAAGTACAATATAATGTTTTAATACACAAAAGCTAAGGAGACGCAGATACTTATTATTCTCACAGTGGAAGTCTCATAGAACTCTCGTATTGTAGGAACCACAATACTTTCTAGTTTAATTAATAAGACAAATATACAATTAACCCCTTTGAACTTTGGCTTGTGAAGTTTATTAATAAAAAGGCTTTTTATGCACTATTTGACAACCTTAAGGTGTCAAAAATCGCACATTTTTAAATTTTAGTGGTGTAAATGCACAAGAGCTAAAATTCAAAAGAATTAACTGCATTTTTTTTCCTCCTTAATCAGAATCTGAGTACATAAGTCCATTAGGTTTTGAACCCTACATATGATACAAATACAGCTTTAGCAACCAGATATCATTTAAGCTAGAAACATTGGGGATGAAGAAATAGAACAAATCATCTGCCAGAATTTAATATTACCATACTAAACTAACAAATTCCTCTTCAATACGATTTCAGAAATTACAGTGAGTGCGCTGGTTATAGCCACAACAATCATAGATTTCACAAAACAATTTACACATTCTCACATCAAACTGACATAAATTTGGCAAACAAAGCATCACAGAATTCAGAATCAAAAGATGTATATAAGAATGAAAACCTAAATAACCAAGCATGACCAAAACCAATTCATAAGAAGCACATCACAAACGAAATTAAAGAAATAAGGCATGAAAGCATACGCATCTATAAATCAAAACAAATAACCAAATCGAAGTGAAGAGAGAAAAACCCAGATTCTTTCTATAACGAAATTCACGGAGCATAACTCGCGAAATAAAAAATTGACCTAAACCAGTAATAAAATTTGACCCCAACTAACCTAGGTTACGCAAACTGTGATGACAACAACGAAGTCTGATGAACTCGACAGCGACAGCAACAGCGGAGACTCTCTTAACTGGGTTCCTTGTACGTTATCCTGTGAAGGAGCAAATGAAGATATGAGATCTCACAGCCTAGGAAGAGGAACCTCAACTGCGACTCACTTACCTTGCGGTGGTTATGACGGCGGCGACGACGGGGCTGTGCTGACGCTGACGATGCAGAGGTTGGAACCCACACTTTGAAGCACGAACAAGAAAATAGAGTGAGGGGCTGCTCACATTGAAGCCCTAATCTGATTTCAAGAATGGGTAAAGTTGGCATTAGTTAATTACAATAGGGGTATTTGAGGTACAAAAATATTATTAAAGTTTTCTGTCCCTGTCTTTAAAAATCTCAGTCTCCAGTGTCCCTAACTTTTTGGAAGTACTGAAATATTGAAAATTTTAAGACAGAGACACAAATTTAAGTGTCAATCTCTATCATAACAAACATAATATTGAGTTTTTGTCCCTCAATCTCAGTTCTAGTCTCTACAAACAAACGCTACCTAACAGTACAAAAACACAAACAGATCAAACATATACTGGGTCCTCAAAAATAGACCCCAATACCATAAACCACATCATTAACAAAAGATTATTATCCTCTAATCCTATTTTTCAGCATACATCACCATCAACCTTGGCGCAGAAATTGTCGACACTTTGGAGGCAACAATACCACGCGTTTCCTCCTTCACCATGCCACGCAATTTTAGCATCGGCAGAAAAAATTTGTTTTCAACACCATAGGATGACTCTATATAAAATTGACATGTTGAGTGCATCAATATAATTACTATAATAAGCTTAACATATTTTTGTCTTTAGTGTTAGCAATTCGAGATCATCAATTTTTTTGGATAGGATAGCAAATGTCAAATGTTAGTTTTTAAATCACCTTTAATGATGTACAAAGTTATATTTAACCAAATCAATGTAAATAATTTTTTGATATTTGAATATTTATATCCTAATTGAAAAAGCTATACACCAACTTTTGGCAGAAATTATTTTTAATATGAAAATGGAGATGATATTTTAGTTGAATATTGATATTTGAAATGTATTACAGTATTGTGAAACTCATTTAACACGCTCCCCACGTGTTGCACCATACCTCTGTGTTGTCTAATATGCTGTTATGTGTTCAACACGTCCCTACGTGTTGGTCAGAATGCTGCCACGTATTACACTACACTCTTCACACGTGTTGAATTTTTATTTACAAAATCCACCTATTTATAATTATATCAAATAATCCTATTTCCAAAAAAACACCAATATTTCTTTCCTATAAAAAAAAATCAGCCAACTTTTGGAGTGCATCGCCATTTGTTATCACATAAGATATTATCTTATTTGATAAATTTAGTCAGATGGGATCCACACGCAAACAGAGGCTCAAATATATTCTATAAAACCTTTTTGTTTTGCCTTATTATTTTATAATACCCTATATAGGGTGTTTTGACATTTTTAATTTAGCATTTATGAAAAGCTGCAAACACATAAAGCTACTAACTTTAACCATCTACTACAAAATGGGTTAAAATGTATACTGATTCCTTTTTGTCATAGTAATATAGTATAGGAAAGTTATCACGTATTTCTATGTATGATTGCGAAATTTTATGTTCTTGTGCACTATCAAGTTTTCAGTAATATTTTTGTCTTCTAGTGAGTTTTAGAATTACCATATTAATTTTTGAAGTAGATATAAAATTATTTAATTGGTCAATTAAAAATAGTTCACACTCCAAATATTTGTGGCTTAATTAGTGGTCTAGTTTTTGACTCAGTCAAAGTGTATAAGAGTAACTAAGTAGGTGATGGAACGACTCTTCATTTATAATACACAGTATTTAAAAATATTTTAATTTTTATGTAAATTTAAAAATAATTATTTTACATATTAATATTATTATAGAGCAATAACTAAATATATTAAAAAACTAATACTGATAAAATTAAACAATTTGTTAATAGGAAGAAAATTAAGTATAATTAGAGTAGATATTTATATAATATACAAAAAAATTCTATTTAATCTATATTTATAAAATCTTTTAAGTTTATTCTTTATTAATTTATTTAATTTGTATTAATTTTATTTTATTACAAAAATATTCTTGAATAATTATTGGAGATAAAAGATAAAAAAATATAATTATAAAAAAATGGTGTTAAAATTTAAATATGACTATATATATTTCTCAAAATTATTTTTTCTTTGTACTTTTTTTTCTTTATTTGTCTTGTTATTTTACTATTATGTTATTGTTTTAAATTATAGAGTAAAGTATCGTTTTTGTCCCTAATGTTTGGGGTAAGTTTTAAAGTTGTCCCTAACATTTCAATCGTTCTATTTAAGTTCCTAACATTTTAAAATTGACTCAATGTTGTCCTATCGTTAGGGATCCGTTAACAGAATTGATGGCGGGACAAAATTGAGACGATTTTAAAACGTTAGGGACTTAAATAGGACGAAAACGTTGGGGACAAAAACGATACATAAAAATAAATTTTAATTTAATTTTATCTTTCAATAATATTAATTTTTTACTGTACATAGTATTCAATTATTTTTTAATTACATCTAAGTAAATTACACTTAATCACATTATTTTTATTTTAAATAAATTTATTTTTTTTATAATTTTAAAGAATTTTGATACATTAGAGACAAAAGATATAATTTATATTTTATTGTATATATATTATTATTTTTTCTGCAAATTTATATACTAGTCATTTTACAAACATTTCATGATAAGTAAACATCTTTAAAAGTAAAATTATAAAAAAAATTAATTTATTTAGAATGAAAGTAATATGATTAAGTGTAATTTACTTAAATGTGATTAAAAAATAATTGAATACTTTGTGTAACACCCTGCCATACAGAGCCTTATGCTTAAGTCATAATTCAAAGATGGCAAGGTATTACGACCTCTAAAATAAAAGTTTAGTACATATAGTAGTATGAATGATTGATTATAACTAGGAGCCTTTAAAAAAAAGGGTAAACAAAAAAAAATCGCAACTCGAAAGCGTAACACTCCGATCGATAACGTAACGAATAAGGATAACCAACGCGTGATTATATATATACAAAGGAGTGTCAAAAACAGGAATATCAAGACTCAAGATCCGGCTGCGAAGATAACCGGTCCGAGCATAACAATATATACATATGATAAAAATAAGGAAAATCCCAAGGAAACCCAAAGGGACACCAATACATAAATCTTATTCTCCAGAATTCTCCCATAAGAGGAGTCATCACAGTTTGTATTATTTAATGGAGATAAAAGTATCTAAGCGAAACATATAAACCAAAACATAGCCCCGAGAACAAAGGATCTTCGCAAATCTAGAAGCCTCCAGCATGCCTCAGCGAGAAACCTCACATCCTGCATCTGAAAACCACAAAATCCGCATGGGTGAGAACCAGAGGTCCCCAGCATGGTAACAACTTCCACATATATAATACATAATAATGGAGGAAAGCCAAAGGCAATCCTAGAACTTCCTCCAGATAATATCAAAGCTTATAAACAAGCTAAACCATAAAGGGCATCTGATTAAAGATTCTTCAGTCTAACTAATACTTCCCTTTCCAATTCCTTCAAACCTCCCAACCACCAGCAGGAGTATAATGTAGCAAACACAGTTATATCAAACAAAGAATATACAAATAGGAACAGTTAAGGCATTTAGACAATTAGCAAGTATTATGCAGTCAAATAGGCAATCTCAAACAATTCATATAGTATGCATATGATGAATGCCTGTTTCTAGTGGCTGATGATATCATCTTGTCGGTTATAGAGCCAACCCGACAAGTCCTGGTCGCTAACCATTGGACTGTCCCTCTGTCATGCATCCCCAACTCGAGTTATACTCGTCATAAACTTGATCATAATCATGATCTATATCCATCACCTTCACTGGTGAATATATACGGGGGCGAGCTCATCCGGGTCTTTCACAGTGCCCGGCCACACTTACGACATAGGGTCAGCAGAGTATCAAGTTTCAACCTGGAGCACGTGGTGGCTAGCCACTGCTACTACCCAAGGAAACTCGTATCTCAGATAGTGGAAGTGCAATTCACAATTATCAATAATTCAGCATAAACATGCATGAATTCTCATCCATGGATCAACATCCAAATCAGCCATCCGGCTCACGGTTCAGTCCAGAACCAGCCAATATTCATATCATACACAGCCATTCCGGCTCACGGTTAAATCCATAACCAGCCAATATTCATAGCATACACAGCTATTCCGGCTCATGGTTCAATCCAGAACCAGCCAATTCATAAACAATTACGCCCCTTCGGCCAATGGCATAACAAGCACTTCCACCACCATCCTCCACATCTCACATAATCATCAATGATCCTCATTGATTATTCATTTTCCCTTGCTTAACTCGCAAGTTACCACATCCACTAGCTCCTTCTCTCATAGCTAGGCATATCATAATGATTTAAGATATAAGTGGTGAGATCGGAGGCTTAGAAGTATGAAATTTGGCTTTTAAAACTCAAAAATCAACTTTGGGACGAAAACAGGTCCACGCGTACGCGCACTCCACGCGCACGCGCGGATAGCCTCAAAACTTCATCGACGCGCAAGCGTCAAGCACGCTAACGCGTGGATTAAAAATTTGCCAATCGACGCGTACGCGTCAACCACGCGTACGCGTGGGTGTTCTCGTGCCCCAGGCACAACACGCGCTCGCGTGGGTGACGCTTTCTGGAAGATCGGCGCGTACGCGCCAGGTGCGCCCACGCGCAAGGGGTCATTCTGCTAAAAATTTTCTAAGTTAAAATCTGCAGAATTCATAGATTTAGACCCCAATCTTCCGACGGACATAACTTCCTCATTTTAAATCATTTTTCACCCGTTCTTCGAACGGCATGGACATCCCGGATCCAATTTCATTTCTAAATAGATTTGGCACAAAACAGAGATCCGTAGTCCAAGTTATGTCCCACCAAAGTATGCCCAAAAACTATAGTTTTCATAAAAACCACAAAGTGCCATTTTTAAAACAAGCCATTTCCAACTCTTTTCAAAATCAATCAAAACATGCCATTTTCATCCCTTTTCTTTGAAATCAATCTAAATATATCAAATTCCACATCAAGCCTCCTCAACTCACACATTGACACATCACCACAATTTACAAAATCACTATCTCATCATTTTAACCCACTTCACACAAGTGGCTCAAACTCAAACATATTGACATATCATATACTACCCCTCATGCCAATTCTCAACAACACCAATTCCAATAAATCATTATTGTACACAATCAACATCATACTCACCATCAACATGGTTCAACCCACAATTCAACCATAACCAATCATCAAGCATATATCACAACATGCATATTTCTCATACATCATACCACCAAGGCATTATTAATCATCATCACATATATGACCACATCATATATCTCAATCATTCAACAATATCAACCATTCAATGCCTATCTTAGGGCCTCTAGCCTAAGTATTTCCTACCACATTACATATTAGATACGGGAAACCGAAACCATACCTTAGCCGATTTTTCCAAGCTCACCCGGAGCACTTCCAAACCACTTATCCACAAGCTCTCAAGGCCTCAATACCTCCAAGAACATATTTTTTACCACCAAGCCCTTTCCAAGCTTTTCAAAATCACCAATCAAGCTCCAATATCCACACATACACAACCTAAACCACAACCATCATACCCATACACAACATCTCAAAACCCAAACATCATAAAACAACAAAATTACACTAGGGTTGAGAATCTTATCACACCCAAGGTCCAAGGAGACAAGATTAACCTTCTCCTTCAAGAGAGTTGGGTCCTATAACATCAAAGAACCCAAAATCTCAACATTTCACCCATGAAACTCGAAAATAAGGGCTGAGATTTCGAACAGAAACACGTGGCTTACCTCAAAATTGGTTGTATGGGTTTTGTAGAGCTCTCCACGGTGAACGCGTGGCCGCAAACGGAGCGGCAATCGGAGCTCTAGATCAAAAGTTATGGTGGTTTGAAGATCAACCAAGGGAGAGAACTTGAGAGAGTGTTCTTCCTCCCTTTCTCTCTAATTTCAGCTTGTGTGTGTAACAAATGAGGAGAGAGAGTGCTGAAAACTAGGGTTTTGGTTAAGTTATGTTGGGCCAAGGGCCCACTTTGGGTCCAATTGGCCCGGTTTGGCCCGTTCGGTCCAATCTTGGTCCGAATTCTATAAAATTGGTACCAAAATTCTCGTCTCAATCTCCTCTATCACATTTAGCCATAAAAATCACATTTTAGGCTTTCCAGAATAAATTCTCATTTATGGGTTAATTAGCCGTTAATTAACCGAGTTTTACATTATACCCACCAAATTGGGAATTTTGCCCACAAAATTCAAATGCAATTACCTGAGAATAAATGCGGGTAATCCGTTCGCATCTCCGACTCAAGTTCCCAAGTGTGTTCCTCAACACCGCCTCGACTCCATGCCACTTTGACTAATGAAACCTCTTTTCCACGGAACCGTTTGATACTAGTATCATCAATTCTGACTGGAGCCACTGGAAGCGTCAAATCTTCCCTCAACTGAACCGACTCAGGTTCCAACACATGGCTAGCATCAGGAGTGTACTTCCGAAGCTGCGACACGTGAAACACGTCGTGCAGGTTCGAAAGATGAGGTGGTAGAGCCATCCAATACGCCACCGGTCCAATCCTCTCCAGGATTTGAAATGGACAAATGTATCGAGGATTCAACTTCTTTGCCTTAATTGCCCTACCTACTCCCGTAGTCGGAGTAACCTTAAGGAGAATATGGTCTCCTTCCTCAAATTCTAAGGGCTTTCGCCTCTGATCGGCGTAACTCTTTTGACGACTCTGCGCCGTAAGCATCCTATCATGGATTTTCTTGACTTGTTCAGTAGTCTCAGCTATCATTTCCGGCCCCAACAAGCTTTTCTCTCCAGCTTCATACCAACATAGTGGAGATTGACATTTCCTCCCATACAAGGCCTCATACGGAGCCATTCCGATGCTCACATGATAACTATTATTGTATGCAAACTCCACTAATGGCATATACCGATCCCAACTCGCCGGTTGGTCCAAAACACAAGCTCTCAACATATCCTCCAGTGTTTGGATCGTCCTCTCAGATTGACCATCTGTTTGAGGATGGTAAGTCGTGCTCAAGCTTAATCGGGTTCCAAAAGCTTTCTGAAATGCACCCCAAAACCTTGAAGTGAAACGAGGATCTCTATCAGAGATTATAGTAGCAGGTACACCATGAAGTCTCACAATCTCCTTTATGTATAACCGTGCTAGCTCCTCAAGGGTGTAAGTCATACGAATGGGTAAAAAGTGAGCTGACTTCGTCAGTCGGTCCACAATCACCCAAATAGCATCAAAACCAGCCCTAGTCCTTGGCAATCCCGACACAAAGTCCATTGCAATACTTTCCCACTTCCATTGTGGAATCTCTAATGGTTGCAACATCCCGGAAGGTCTTTGATGTTCAATCTTTACCTTTTGACAAGTTAAGCACTTTGAAACATATTCCGCCACATTATTCTTCATACCCGGCAACCAGAACATTGCCTTTAAATCATGGTACATCTTAGTACTTCCCGGGTGAATGGAGAATCCACTTTTGTGTGCCTCCTTTAAAATATCTTGCCTCAAAGTGCCAACATCCGGCACAATGATCCTTCCCTTGAATCTCCATAACCCATCTTTTTCTTCCGACACTCTCCACTGTTTTCCTTGCTCAATGGCCGGTAACACCTTCCATAAAGCTTCATCATTCTGATGAGCCTTTAGGAGTTCGGACTTAAAGTCACTTGAGATTTCTAATCGGCTCAAACACAAAGTTCCGGATACTTCTCGAGCACCAATTTTCAGACTCTCGAATCCCTTGAGCAACTTCTCCTCTTGAAGCATCATCCAAGCCGCATATAACGACTTCCGACTTAACGCATCCGCCACTACGTTCGCCTTTCCCGGATGGTAATTCAACTCAAAGTCGTAGTCCTTCAACAATTCCATCCACCTCCTCTGCCTCATATTGAGCTCTTTCTGATCAAAGAGATACTTCAAGCTCTTATGATCAGAGAAAACTTGGAACTTAACCCCATAGAGGTAATGCCTCCACACCTTCAAGGCAAACACAACCGCGGCGAGTTCCAAATCGTGCGTAGGGTAACTAACTTCATGAGGTCTCAACTGTCGTGAGGCATACGCCACCACATTACAATGCTGCATCAGCACGCACCCTAGACCCTTCAATGAGGCATCACAATACACCTCAAATGGCTCATTCGGCTCGGGTAACACTAACACAGGTGCAGTGGTCAACTTTTTCTTCAATGTCTGAAAGCTCTCCTCACACTCAGGAGTCCAAACAAATGGAGTGTCTTTGCGGGTTAACTTTGTCATTGGCAAAGCTATCTGTGAAAAGCCTTTGATAAACCTTCGGTAATAGCCAGCTAAACCCAGAAAATTCCTTACCTCTGTTACGGTGGTTGGTTGCTTCCAATCCATCACAGCCTCCACCTTAGTTGGATCTACGGCTATTCCCTTCTTACTCACCACAT
Organism: Arachis hypogaea; assembly: GCF_003086295.3. Taxonomy (NCBI): domain Eukaryota; kingdom Viridiplantae; phylum Streptophyta; class Magnoliopsida; order Fabales; family Fabaceae; genus Arachis; species Arachis hypogaea. Next base: position 20,216,903 of record NC_092041.1, on the reverse strand, counting down.
GGCCCAAAAACTTCACCTCACTCTTCCAAAACTCACACTTCGACAGTTTTGCATAGAGTTTCTTCTCCTTTAGAATCTGCAACACGGTCCTCAAGTGTTCCGCATGCTCTTCTTCAGTCTTGGAATAAATCAGTATGTCATCAATGAAGACAACAACGAATTTATCCAAAAACGGACGGAAAACTCTATTCATGTAATCCATAAACACTGCAGGAGCATTCGTCAACCCAAAAGACATTACAGTGTACTCGTAATGACCATAACGAGTCCTAAAAGCGGTCTTAGGGATATCCTCACCCCTCACCCTTATCTGGTGATAACCGGATCGCAAGTCGATCTTGGAGAAAACTCCAGCTCCTTGTAACTGATCCATGAGATCATCAATTCTCGGCAATGGGTACTTATTCTTTATTGTAACCTTGTTCAGTTGCTTGTAATCCACACAGAGCCGCATACTCCCATCCTTCTTCTTCACCAGTAACACTGGAGCACCCCACGGAGAGACACTTGGTCGTATAAAATTCTTTCCCAACAGATCCTCTAACTGAGACTTTAGCTCGTTCATCTCCAACGGTGACATCCTGTAAGGAGCACTTGAGATTGGTCCCGCCCCGGGCACCAGTTCAATAGCAAACTCAACCTCTCGGTTAGGTGGAAACTCATCAATATCATCAGGAAACACTTCCGGAAACTCACACACAACCGGAATCTGTTCCAACCTTTGATCATCACCCGAAACACCCGCGGCTAACAACAGGATACCCTGACATTCGGTTCCGGAATAGTTCACCATCATCGAATTCAAGTAATAATTATTTACCACGACCGGCCCTTCTGTATCTTCCGGCATAAAGTACACCGACTTTGTAGAACAATCAAGCAGGACATGGTTCTTAGATAATCAGTCCAATCCCAAGATAAGATCAAGACCGATCATCGGCAAGCAGATTAAATTATGAACAAAATCACGCTGCTTGAACCTAAAGGTGACTTCCGGGCATCCTAGCCTAGTTACCATGGCTTCATGGGTAGCATTGTACACTCTTAGATCATATCCTAAAGTTACAATCTTCAATCCTAACTCATGGGCTTTCTCAAATGCAATGAATGAATGTGATGCTCCCGAATCAAATAAAGCATTTAAGGTTTGACCAGCTATTTCACAGTTACCTCTAATGAGTGTCTCAGATCCCTCAGCTCCTACAGCTGAAGTGGTGAACACCCGACCAGTCTGTTGTGCCTTCCCAGCACCTTGTTTCTGCCTCTCCGGAAAACTTGCGGCTTTATGCCCCGCTTTTCCGCAATTGTAGCACAAACCCCATCCGGTCTTGCATGGTGCTCCCGGATGGTGACCTCCACACCTAGTACAAACTTGATCATTCTGAGGCTGCTTCCCAAACCTCTTCCCTTGGAAATTGTTGTTGTTGTTGGGCCTTCTGAAAGAGCTTCCCCTCTTGAAAGACGGACCTCTAGGTGCAAAACTCTTCCCTCGGTTCTGTGGGAATGATCCTCTGTGAATCCCTTTCTCAGCAGTTGCCCTTTTCACACACTCCTCAGCAACCCTACACTTGTTTACCAGCTCGGAGAAGGTCCTAATCTCCATTGGTCCCACTGAACTGAAAATATCACTCCGGAGTCCTCCTTCATACTTAACACACTTCCATTCCTCATATTCCACCGGAGTCCCTTGGCACATACGAGAGAACCTGAACAGCTCCTCAAACTTGTCAGTATACTCTGATATGGACATAGTACCCTGCTTCAGCTGTAACAATTCAAGTTCCTTAGCCGTCCTAGCAGAAGTCAGAAAGTACTTCTTATAGAACTCCTCTTGGAAGACATTCCAAGTGATATAGTCATCACCCTGCTGCAGAAGACGTCAGATACCTTGCCACCAATGCGACGCTTCACCGACAAGCATATAGGTAGCAAACTCGACACGCTGCCCTTCAGATACCACTTGTGCTTGCAGTGCTCGCTCTATAGCCTGAAACCATGTATCAGCCTCAGTCGGACTAGTAGTTCCCTTGAACTTAGGTGGATTAACCTTCAAAAAGTTTGCCAGTGTCATCGGGCCCTGAACTCCACCTCCATCATTACCATGGTTGTTCATCTGTTGACCAAGAGCCTCAGCAGTGGCTTGCATAGCAGCAGCCATGTTTTCCAACGCAGTCATAAAGTTCACCGGGTCATTAGGGTTATTCTCCGGCGCACGAGCATTCGTACGACCTCTCGCACTACCTCTACCGCGTCCACGAGGCGCCATCTGGTCCCTATACATACCAAACAATCGATATTAAGTTGATCAGTCTCAATATCGGAAGTCTAGTACTTCAAAGTCCCAAATGCATGCTCATGAATGTTTATGCCAATTATATCAAGCAGATATACTAATAGCACATAACACACACACAGAGAATGCACAGAAGCATAATCAGTCCATCTCTCAGGCTCTACAGGAACGAACTGCTCTGATACCATAATGTAACACCCTACCATACAGAGTCTTATGCTTAAGTCATAATTCAAAGATGGCAAGGTATTACGACCTCTAAAATAAAAGTTTAGTACATATAGTAGTATGAATGATTGATTATAACTAGGAGCCTTTAAAAAAAAAGGGTAAACAAAAAAAAAACCGCAACTCGAAAGCGTAACACTCCGATCGATAACGTAACGAATAAGGATAACCAACGCGTGATTATATATATACAAAGGAGTGTCAAAAACAGGAATATCAAGACTCAAGATCCGGCTGCGAAGATAACCGGTCCGAGCATAACAATATATACATATGATAAAAATAAGGAAAATCCCAAGGAAACCTAAAGGGACACCAATACATAAAACCTATTCTCCAAAATTCTCCCATAAGAGGAGTCATCACAGTTTGTATTATTTAATGGAGATAAAAATATCTAAACGAAACATATAAACCAAAACATAGCCCCGAGAACAAAGGATCTTCGCAAATCTAGAAGCCTCCAGCATGCCTCAGCGAGAAACCTCACGTCCTGCATCTGAAAACCACAAAATCCGCATGGGTGAGAACCAGAGGTCCCCAGCATGGTAACAGCTTCCACATATATAATACATAATAATGGAGGAAAGCCAAAGGCAATCCTAGAACTTCCTCCAGATAATATCAAAGCTTATAAACAAGCTAAACCATAAAGGGCATCTGACTAAAGATTCTTCAGTCTAACTAATACTTCCCTTTCCAATTCCTTCAGACCTCCCAACCACCAGCAGGAGTATAATGTAGCAAACACAGTTATATCAAACAAAGAATATACAAATAGGAACAGTTAAGGCATTTAGACAATTAGCAAGTATTATGCAGTCAAATAGGCAATCTCAAACAATTCATATAGTATGCATATGATGAATGCCTGTTCCTAGTGGCTGATGATATCATCTTGTCGGTTATAGAGCCAACCCGACAAGTCCTGGTCGCTAACCATTGGACTGTCCCTCTGTCATGCATCCCCAACTCGAGTTATACTCGTCATAAACTTGATCATAATCATGATCTATATCCATCACCTTCACTGGTGAATATATACGGGGGCGAGCTCATCCGGGTCTTTCACAGTGCCCGGCCACACTTACGACATAGGGTCAGCAGAGTATCAAGTCTCAACATGGAGCACGTGGTGGCTAGCCACTGCTACTACCCAGGGAAACTCGTATCTCAGATAGTGGAAGTGCAATTCACAATTATCAATAATTCAGCATAAACATGCATGAATTCTCATCCATGGATCAACATCCATATCAGCCATCCGGCTCACGGTTCAGTCCAGAACCAGCCAATATTCATATCATACACTGCCATTCCGGCTCACGGTTAAATCTATAACCAGCCAATATTCATAGCATACACAGCTATTCCGGCTCACGGTTCAATCCAGAACCAGCCAATTCATAAACAATTACGGCCCTTCGGCCAATGGCATAACAAGCACTTCCACCACCATCCTCCACATCTCACATAATCATCAATGATCCTCATTGATTATTCATTTTCCCTTGCTTAACTCGCAAGTTACCACATCCACTAGCTCCTTCTCTCATAGCTAGGCATATCATAATGATTTAAGATATAAGTGGTGAGATCGGAGGCTAAGAAGTATGAAATTTGGCTTTTAAAACTCAAAAATCAACTTTGGGATGAAAACAGGTCCACGCGTACGCGCACTCCACACGCACGCGCGGATAGCCTCAAAACTTCATCGACGCGCAAGCGTCAAGCACGCTAACGCGTGGATTAAAAATTTGCCAATCGACGCGTACGCGTCAACCACGCGTACGCGTGGGTGTTCTCGTGCCCCAGGCACAACACTGGCACAGTTCTAGCATGACTCTCTGGAAAATGGCTGGGCATTGGGTGCAGCACCATCGGCGCGCCCGCGCACATCACGCGCTCGCGTAGGTGACGCTTTCTGGAAGATCGGCGCGTACGCGCCAGGTGCGCCCACGCGCAAGGGGTCATTCTGCTAAAAATTTTCTAAGTTAAAATCTGCAGAATTCACAGATTTAGACCCCAATCTTCCGACGGACATAACTTCCTCATTTTAAATCATTTTCACCCGTTCTTCGAACGGCATGGACATCCCGAATCCAATTTCATTTCTAAATAGATTTGGCACAAAACAGAGATCCGTAGTCCAAGTTATGTCCCACCAAAGTATGCCCAAAAACCATATTTTTCATAAAAACCACAAAGTGCCATTTTTAAAACAAGCCATTTCCAACTCTTTTCAAAATCAATCAAAACATGCCATTTTCATCCTTTTTCTTTGAAATCAATCTAAATATATCAAATTCCACATCAAGCCTCCTCAACTCACACATTGACACATCACCACAATTTACAAAATCACTATCTCATCATTTTAACCCACTTCACACAAGTGGCTCAAACTCAAACATATTGACATATCATATACTACCCCTCATGCCAATTCTCAACAACACCAATTCCAATAAATCATTATTGTACACAATCAACATCATACTCACCATCAACATGGTTCAACCCACAATTCAACCATAACCAATCATCAAACATATATCACAACATGCATATTTCTCATACATCATACCACCAAGGCATTATTAATCATCATCACATATATGACCACATCATATATCTCAATCATTCAACAATATCAACCATTCAATGCCTATCTTAGGGCCTCTAGCCTAAGTATTTCCTACCACATTACATATTAGATACGGGAAACCGAAACCATACCTTAGCCGATTTTCCCAAGCTCACCCGGAGCACTTCCAAACCACTTATCCACAAGCTCTCAAGGCCTCAATACCTCCAAGAACAGATTTTTCACCACCAAGCCCTTTCCAAGCTTTTCAAAATCACCAATCAAGCTCCAATATCCACACATACACAACCTAAGCCACAACCATCATACCCATACACAACATCTCAAAACCCAAACATCATAAAACAACAAAATTACACTAGGGTTGAGAATCTTATCACACCCAAGGTCCAAGGAGACAAGATTAACCTTCTCCTTCAAGAGAGTTGGGTCCTATAACATCAAAGAACCCAAAATCTCAACATTTCACCCATGAAACTCGAAAATAAGGGCTGAGATTTCGAATAGAAACACGTGGCTTACCTCAAAATTGGTTGTATAGGTTTTGTAGAGCTCACCACGGTGAACGCGTGGCCGCAAACGGAGCGGCAATCGGAGCTCTAGATCAAAAGTTATGGTGGTTTGAAGATCAACCAAGGGAGAGAACTTGAGAGAGTGTTCTTCCTCCCTTTCTCTCTAATTTCAGCTTGTGTGTGTAACAAATGAGGAGAGAGAGTGCTGAAAACTAGGGTTTTGGTTAAGTTATGTTGGGCCAAGGGCCCACTTTGGGTCCAATTGGCCCGGTTTGGCCCGTTCGGTCCAATCTTGGTCCGAATTCTATAAAATTGGTACCAAAATTCTCGTCTCAATCTCCTCTATCACATTTAGCCATAAAAATCACATTTTAGGCTTTCCAGGATAAATTCTCATTTATGAGTTAATTAGCCGTTAATTAACCGGGTTTTACACTTTGTATAGTAAAAAATTGATATTATTGAAAGATTAAATTAAAATTTATTTCTATGTATCGTTTTTGTCCCCAATGTTTTTGTCCTATTTAAGTCCCTAACATTTCAAAATCGTCTCAATTTTGTCCGGTCGTCAATTCTGTTAACGGATCCCTAACGGCAGGACAACATTGAGTCAATTTTAAAACGTTAGGGATTTAAATAGGACGATTGAAACGTTAGAGACAACTTTAAAATTTTTCTCAAACATTAGAATAACAACAATACTTTACTCTAAATTATAATATGAAATTAAGTGCTGTCTTTTTTAAAAGTAATATTTAAACTATATTCTCTTATTACGTTGTTTTAGTTCTTATGTATTTTTAAATTTGTTAATTTTTTTTATATATTTCTTGTTACTTATTAGTATATATATGACTATGAGAGATTATAGGGTATCAACAATTTTTAGTATTTTTTTATTATTTAATCAGTATAATTATTAAATTATTTTTAATAAATAAATTTTATTAATTTATGTATATAAATTCTAAAAAATATAAATACAAATGATATTAATTTATGTGTGCAAAATTTTAAAAAATAAGAGAAGAAATATTTTAATTTTAGTTATTTTATTTATAATTATCCTATTGTATAGTGTAACATGGTGATTTTATTAATTATATATAAAATTTTAATATAGGTTATATCTTTTTAATAAATATCAAAATATATTTATAAAATAAATAATATATCTTTAATAATTATTTAAAAACATCTATGCAACAAACATCATATCCATATATATGAGAAAGGATAATACCACTCTCAAATTAATAAGTAATAAGACTACTTTTTTTTTAATTATACTTTTTTATTTTATTTTTTTTAAATATATCTCCGATAATTATTCAAGAATATTTATATAATAAAATAAAATTAATACAAATTAAATAAATTAATAAATAATAAAATTTTAAAATATAAACTGAATATTTTTTTGAGAGTCAGATAAAGACTCTTAAAACGTCTTTTTTTTAAAGATATTTTTCAGTAATTAAAATTTCACATATATAATCAATTAAATTATGTTATTTTTGTCAAAATTAGGCTAGACAAATTGATTTAACCAAAAAAATGGTGAATCAAATCTTGAACTGGTCTAAATTAATATTATTTTTTAATAAAAAATAATTACAATACCCTTATTATAGAGAATGATTAAAATACTCTTATTATATATATATATATATATTAATTTTAAAAATTCTAAATCTTAACCCTACAATAGAAAAATAAAGGACTAAAATTTAGGATTTTTAAAATTAATATATATAATAAAAATATTTTAGTTATTTTTTATAATAGGATATTGTAGTCATTTTCTATAAAAAATAATATTAATTTAGACCAATTCAAGATTTGATTCACTATTTTTCAGTCAAATCAATTTATCTAGTCTAATTTTGACAAAAATAACACGATTTAATCAATTATATGTGTTAAATTTTAATTATTAAAAAACATCTTTATAAAAAGACATTTTCAGCATCTTTATCTGAATGGCTCCCATATTTTTTTGTACATAGCATGAATATATATCCTAATTATACTTAATTTTGTCTTTATTAAAAATCATTTAACTTTATTCGTATTAATTTCTTAATATATTCAATTACTTTTCTGTAATAATATTAAAATATAAAATAATTATTTTCAAATTTATATGAAAATCAAAATGTTTTTAAAAGTTCTATATTATAATAAAAATGTTGAGCTATTTCATCATTTATCCATGTAGCTAATATTTTTTCATAAAAATTTTTTATATTATGGCATCACACAAAATTTCGAGCTAATATTTTTTCATAAAAATTTTTTATATCATGGCATCACACAAATTTTGAGCCAATTTCCATTGAAAACAACTAAAATGTAATTAAAAGGCCTAATACTATATTAACTTAGCTTACATACAAGTCAGTAAAGTACCTTTAAATAGAGTTACTTTTCAACCGGCTTGGGCAAGTAACGAAATTTTGAACCATTATAAACTGACCAAAATATGAATCGGTTGCATGCTTAGCATGAGTTCTTGCAGATGCTGTCTACATTAAGAATTTTTCATCAATCTAAGCCATCTATATTTTTTAAAAATATATCTGAAAGGTTTAAAATAGTGAAATCAAGTGTTCCGATCAAGTACAACGGAACACCTGAACATCTTCCGTTAGTATAAGCTTATTTGTGAAAATGGTCAACTCATTTCTAAAAGTAATAACCATTTGACATAATTTGTAAAAACATAATGAAATAAATTTTGTCTTTAGTGAACAAATAAATTTTTGGAGTATTAAAAAATAAATTCTCATTAAATGATTAGCGACCAAAAATTGTAGATACAGGAGCTCTTTTTCATATCACCTAATAAGAGCACTCTTTCTTATTACAACTTTCCTAAGTTTTCATCCATTCTATTATAATTTTTTCCGTCCATCATCACCTTTTATTTAATTTACATTATATATGTTCACCCTTTAATTTTTCTATTTTCCCATTTGAGCATGCTTACTCTAATGGTATGAGGTGGGTGGTTATTTCTAAATTCTAATCATACCAAAGATAAACCACATATAGTAATGCGCATCCCATCAAAACAAAAAATGTTGCCATTAATTAGAAAACTTAGAAAACCGATGCAAAGAAGGACAAAAGTTTCGTAGAGATTCTGACACAATTTATATACAAAAAGAAGCTAAGCTATCTATTCTCTTCTCTCTTTCATGCATGCTGTATAACAACAAAAATATACTCAAATAGATATATTTCATTATATTTCACATTATTTTCTAATTTCGTCCATTTAGGAGTAGAAAAATTAAATTTAGGCTTAATTTGGTAAAATTTTTACTTTTTAAGAGTTGTAGTATTTATATTTAGTAAATCAAACTAAAAATAATTTTCAATAAATACAAACAACAACAATTGTATTTGATAAAATAGTTTTTAAAATTTAAAAATATTATAGACATAAATACAAGCATTAAATTTGAAAATTAGTTATATTAGATTTTTAAATTTTGAAAAGTACAAGCTAATTTTAAAAAACCCTATCTTAGGACTTTCAAAAGTACTTCGATCTTTTAAAAGCTACAAGTACAAGCACATGATTTTTTTGGTTTATCAAACACAAAATAAGAAGTTTGAACTTTTAAAAAGTACAAATATTTCTTTAAAAAATTTTACCAAACTAAGCCTTAGTGTATAACAGATAAATACATAATTTATCATTTTTAAAAAGATTATATGAACAATAATTTTCATTCTGAATTCTATGGCTATATATGTATAGTAAAATAATCAATACTAAATATATCGCAGTGCAAAATTAAAATTATTAAAAAATTTACTTTTTGAATAAATAAATTAATAATAAACACGTTTTTATTATTATTTAATTTATTATATTATAACAGTACACATGACTAAGATTACTAAAACAATTTTAAAGATTTAATAAAAAAATAATTTTAAATTTATTTAATTTTTTAAAATATAACTATAGAAACAAGTTGGATATTGTGTTGATATTGGAATATACGATCTTTTGAGTATATATAAGTGTCTTTTAGTTTTACTTTTAATATTTATAATATTATGTTTTGTCTTAAATTTTTTAAAGCATATTTAATATTATTTTTTTATTAAATATCAACACAATACTTAATATTGTTTGTATTTATTTAATAAACTGTTTTTAAAAATAAGGAAAAATCAATAATATTATTATTAACATATTAAAATTTACTTATCGGATAAATAGATTAATAATAAACAAGTTTCTATTATTATTTAATTAATTATATTATCCCTATACACATAATTAATATTATTAAATATTTTTTTAAATTTTATACAAAAAGTTTAAATTTGTTTGATTTTTTAAATAGAAATAAAACTTTTCATACTTTAAAAATAAATAAAAATAACAGTTGGGCCTATATATAAATATGAAACCTTCAACTGGTGTGGTTCTAAATCTAAGCTACAGAAAAATTTTAAAATTTAAAGAACATAGTTAATATGAAGACAATGTATACATGTCTCATTAATAACAAGACATCATAATAGCTTCAATTAATTTCAAAACCTAATCCATTTTCTCTCCCGAGTATAACAAAAATATGGGTAAAAAACTTTATAATATTTACGTTGGCATTGTGTGTAAAAATGAGAAAGCAAATTTATTTTGTTTACGTTAACTATGGCTGAGAATATTTTCTTAAATTTGTTTCCATATTTATTGACTACTAAAATCATATTGATAACTTTTTTCATCCCAAATTAAATTGGTAAATAATTTTTTTTATTTAAATAAAAAAGGCCTTGGCTATTTTCAATCAATTTTTTTGTTTGTTTGTAGGGTTGTATTCTAAAAGACAGCATATTAACTGATCATAATAAAACAAAAAACCATTATAGTTCAGACTCAAGACAAAAGTATAATAACTCCATTTTACATAAGAAGTGGTGGAATCAATGGCAATTTTGGAGTTAATGAACTCTGGGTTGACTTCTAATGCTAGATATTATGTTGTGTAAGGTTAAGCATGTATAAAACTGGCATGTTGAGTGCATCAATATAATTACTATAATAAGCTTAACATATTTTTGTCTTTAATGCTGAATCCAAGACCATCAACTCTTTTTAATAGAATAGCAAATGCCAAATGTTAGTTTTTAAATCACCTTTTTGTGAATGAAGCATAATGATGTACAAAGTTATAGTTAACCAAATCAATGTAAATAATTTTTTGATATTTGAATACCTATATATCCCAATTAAAGAAACTATACAGCAACTTTTGGAGTGCATCGGCATTTGTTTTCACATGCGATTTTGCATTATTTGGAAAATTCAGTCAGATGAGCATCCATTCGCAAATAGAGGCTCAAACATACTCTATACAACCTTTTTGTTTTTGCTTATTATTTTATAATACCCCATATAAGGGCGTCTTGACATTTTTATTTAACATTTATGAAGAGATGCAAAGACATAAAACTACTAACTTTAATCATCTACTACAAAATAAGTTAAAATGTATACTGATTCTTGTTTGTGATAGTAATATAGTATAAGTTTATTTGTGGAAATGGTCAACTTATTTCTAAAAGTAATAATCATCTGACCTAATTTGTAAAAGCATAATGAAATTAATTTTGTCTTTAGTGAACAAATAAGCTTTTGGAGTGTTAAAAAATATTTATCATTATTCTACTAAGGGTAACATGTTTTGGACTTTAGCGATCACATCCCGAGACCATCAACTTATTTGGACAAAATGGAAAATATATAAATATTAATTTTTAAATCACATTTTTTTTAAATGAAGTATACTGATGTACAAAGTTATATTTAAATAAGTCATTGTTTGTAAACATTTTTATGAAAATTTCCTACCTATATCCTAATTGGAAAAAGGATACAACAACTTTTAGCGTGCATTGAGAGGCTCATTTTTTTTTTATATTGAAAACATGTGTGTGTTATGCTTTGTTATAGATACTAGGGGTGCAATACAGGTATGTGGAACAGTTTTATTTCAATCTTAGAAGAGAGAAATCGGACCGTTCAATTTTTTTTATATGAATTTTTGGTGTTATAAATCGGACGGTCTGATTTGTAAGGAGGGAAAATTTCGAATTTTGGACATTGAAATTGGACTGTCCAATTTGAGTGGATTTTAATTTTTTTGTTTTTGCAAAATGCAAATCGGACCATCCGAATTTAGTATAATATGAATATTTCAACGGTCCGAATATAAATCTGGGGTACAATTCCTTTTGTTTATAAGTGTATATATATATATGTGTGCCATCCGAGTTTCCAAATCTCTTCTTTTCTTTCGAGTTGTTCTTCTTCTTCCTGGATCTGTTCTAGTTCTTTCTTTAGTCTTTAGGTGTATTTTTATTATTTCAATTGAGTGTTAAAAAATTGAGAGTGGAAGATTTATAGTAATGTGAGTGAGAAATATGGATGATAGAGTCCTTTTAAAAGTATATTATTTTGGTCAGATTTTGTTACAAACATCTGAAGGAGTGAAATTTGTCTGTGAAAATTCATTAGATATTGTTATTCCGTTCATAATCTCATTCGAGGAACTAAAAGGTGTGATTTGTGAGAAGATAGATCTTGCGGTGTCAAGAAAAATATCATGCATTTTATATAGGTATCCTATACCGGTATTTGGCGGATTCGTTCAATTTCAAACCAGATATATAACTGATGAAGCGAGCATGCAAGAGATGTTTTCAGTGTATATGGAAAGTCGCGCTCAGATGCCGTTCATTGAGTTGTATATTGAGTTTGAGCAATCTGAGGCCGACCGAAATATCGAACGAGAAGATTACAATAGTGATAGTGAAGAAGAGTTTGAAAGCAATTATGAAGTTGTTAGTCAAGAGGGAGATGAAGTTCAAGGTGACAGCACTTGGGAGGCAAGTGTGACGGACGTTGCAAATGCATTGGCGAACGACCATCCGTTTGAGAAACCATCTTTCATGCGAGCGTTGGATTTGGAAACCATGCATGCTCCGGAGTTTCCTGAATATATGAATGCAGGTACGTGATGTAAAATTGAGATAATTACTTGATGTAAAATTTATTTATGTTAGTTTATCTGTAGTGATTAACGATTCTTTATGTTAATATTAAACCGTAGATTAACATGGTAGATATCGATTTGACATATGAAGATTTATTTATGTTAGTATGAAATTTTTGGTATGATTGAGTAACAAGTTATAGATAGATTTGACTTTTAATTTCAGTTATGAAATATTTGTTTTTAAATTTTTTAAGGTACGATTGCTTTTGTGGCAGAAATTTCTATTGTCGCAGATGGTGCATTTGCTGTTGGAATGGAATTCAGTTCCAGGGAAGCTATTATTATGGCGATGAAAGATTATACTATTCGAAGAGGTGTAGACTACAGAGTGTATGAGTTGGAGCCGCTAACCTTTTACGCCAAGTGTACGCAGTATGGATCAGGTTGTGATTGGCTTATCAGGGTTATCATGATCAGCAGAAAGTACTGTTGGGTTATAAGGAGGTATAATGGTAGTCACACTTGTACTAGAGCAACCATATCACAGGATCATTCGAAGCTGGATTCGAACACTATTGCAGAAGCGATAAAGCCGTTGGTTGAGGCTGACCCCTCGATAAAGGTAAAATCAGTTATTGCGGAAGTGTAGTCAAAGTTCAATTACACCATCAGCTATCGGAAAGCATGGTTGGCTAAGCAAAAAGCAGTGAAAAAATATTTTGGAGGTTGGGAAGCATCGTACGAAGCTTTGCCCATATGGTTTGAGGCAATGTGTCATAAGGAGCCATCAGCATTCGTCCATTTTGAGACTATGCCTGCATATCAAGGTGATGACTTGGTTACTGATATCCGGGTGTTGTCTCGAGTCTTCTGGAGTTACTATCCATGTATTAGAGCATTCAGACATTGTAAACCCGTTGTCCAGATAGATGGGACCCACTTGTACGGAAAGTATAAGGGTTGTCTGTTGGTTGCGGTTTCACAGGATGGTAACAATAATATTGTCCCAATTGCATTTGCTATTGTGGAGGGAGAGACTTCTGATGCATGGCACTTCTTTCTTAGCAACCTGCGACAACATGTGGTTACTCAAGATGGTGTGGGACTGATCTCTGTCCGACACGAATCCATCAATGCAGCTGTGGCCCACAGTAACGGAGCTTGGTCGCCTCCTAGAGCCTTCCACATGTTTTGCATCAGGCATACAGAGTCGAATTTTTTAAGAAAGTTTAAGGCACCTTACCTGCAGAAACTTGTGGTCAATATAGGTAACACCTAGTAATTCGAAGTGCATAGTTAATAGAGTTATCTTCATGCAGTGATTCTCATCTATGTTTTTTCCTCTGTTTTCTGTTATTGCACAGGATATTCGAGGACAGTCTGCGAGTACGAGTTGCGTTTCCAGTGTTTACCGGAACGGGGTGAGGCTTATACTAACTGGTTAAGCCGTATCCCCCGTGAACAGTATGCATTGGCATTCGACGGTGGTTATAGATGGGGACACATGACCACAAATCTAGTGGAATGCATCAACTTAGTCTTGAAGGGTGCACGAAATTTTCCTATCACTGCACATGTCAAGGCGACGTTCTACAGGCTTAATGAGTTGTTCACACAAAAACGAGCCGAGGCGGAGGCCCGGATTAATGCTGGACATATTTTTTCTGAGATTGTGACCTCTAAATTGCATGCAAATCAACTTGCATCAGGAAACATCCAGGTGAGTTGCTTTGACAGGCAGAATGAGGTTTTTGAGGTGCGTGAGATGCCAAGTGGAGTGGAGTACACCGTCGACCTCCGTCGACACCGATGTGACTGTGGTGAGTTCCAGGTGGACCGTATTCCTTGTCGACATGTGTTTGCATGTTGTGCGAATCAACGGCTAGATTGGCAAGTGTATGTACATGACGTTTATAAGATGGACCAAATTCGACATGTTTACCGAGCCAAGTTTATGCCACTTGGGAATCCTACTACATGGCCTGCTTATAATGGGCCTCGATTCGTGCCCAATCCGTTCTTGCGACGAGTTGCCAAAGGTCGCCCAAGGATGACTCGTTTCTTGAACGAGATGGACACAAGAATGCTACGTGGTCCTAGGAGGTGTAGGCAATGTGGAGCCGAAGGCCACAGCCGTAGTAGATGCAGTCAAGCCGGAGGCAACAATGCTCAGTAGAGTTATGTATTTCACATTTTATCATGCTTTATTTATGACATTTGTGACCACATGTTTTATCCAATCCCTATATGAATTTTGACATTTCACTCTGATCTTTGTCTTTTGATGGTTGTTATTGCTTTTAAGTTGCTTTAGTATTGTATTTGTACTACATAAGGTTTTTTTTTGACGTGATACCACATAATGTTTTAAGCTTTTCTTTCTAACAAGCCCAATCAGCAAAAAAGTTTTCACATTTTAAAATATGCTATGTACAAAATTTGGATCAAAACCTAATCACATTCATGTGCATTTCCAATCAAAATTCAAGGTTGCAACAACAACAATAATTGAAGGAAAAATTATTGATATATGATGATAGCAACCGATATCAGTCCATGATATTTCCGCCTTTTTCAAACATAGTAATGATAGAAACAAAACCTAAATGATAGTCATGAAAAAGTAGTTAACAAGGACATAGAATAGTTTAGTCATACACATAACTTCTTAAAAACAACATCCACTACTTTCTCATGGACCACTTTACATCTTTCACAAACTTCTTGCATTTTTTGGCGGCCTTCTTGAACACAGATGGGGTGAATCGATTAGCACTACGGCGAGGCGGATCAACCCTCAGATTGTAGGCTTTGCTTGTCTCAGCTGGAGTCCGTGCCTTACCTATACATATATTAATTTAACAACTCATCCAACGATGAATATAAAAATATTAATTAACAGCACCATCTAATATTGAATCTAATAATACTAATGAACAACACCATCCAAACATGAATCTAATAATAGAAATGAGTAGCACCATCAAACATGAATACCATTATAATACTAATGAACAGCACCATCCAAACATGAATCTATCACAATAGTTACGAATCTAACCTCAATCAACATCAAATGCTAATATGAACCTACCATAAGTAGTGAAACAACAAAAGAGTTAACTCTTAACCAAACCTACATCATAACCATGACCAGACTCATCGTCTTCGGATTCTTCATTATCATCCATATCATCATCCTCGGACTCATCGTCCTCCGGCTCGTCTACTAGATAGTCATCGGCCCCTTGCTCAATTGTCTTAGGATTCTCCTCAATTAGACCCATTGAAACACGTCGTGGGTCTTGGCTGATAAGAATTTCTCGACCATCTTCACTCCTACTAGAGTCTCCAGATACTACCCCTCCAGAAGTTACTGAGGGGTGCGGCACGAAAACCTCGCATCCAAGGAATACCTACCCGCCATAATATCAGGCTGATGGCTAGTATGTGACCGGCTAGAATCTGCAGCCATAAACCCAAGTAATTGGCTAAATGAAGCCCCCTCTCTTGTGTCAAACTGTGAAGAACCCCAGTACTGCTGATATAAAGGCATAGACGGGGTAAACAATGTCTGAGGTACATATGGATTCGAGGACTGTGGTTGTTCTTATGGAGGTTGAGGTTGGGGTGGTGGTGACTGTGGCTCATCATTCTCCTGCTCTTGGGGGTCATCCTCCCTAACTGAATTACCATCATCATTCTCTTGTACCACAAGATCTGACAAGTTCAGGTGGTTGCCATATTTTTTACGGTACCAATCCATGTAAATCTCTAAAGGATGATGTGGAGCCACTAAATTCTCAGTAAGAATGTGATTATACCTATTTGTCCACTGCATCACCCAAAATGAATGAGTCGGGGTTGTGGTCCAGTCAAGATTCTTAGGACCAGTAAGGACCTCCCCGTGTGCCAGATCCAAACTCCGTTCCTGGTGAGGGACTACCTGAATGAAACTGAATTGTCGCCTAATCCGATCGGTTGCATGCCACTCAATGCATTCAAATGATACTAATGGCACCGTAGCACTCCACACAATTGAGTCCATATAGATTTCTGGAGGAATTGTGTCTAGCTCAATGCGATCAACAGCATAGGCCTGCCACACAAACTACACATAACAAAAGAAACAAATAATTACTAAACATCCAACAGTTACACTATAATTTCGTACATATACTCCTTTATTCAAAACAAACCTAGCCTTCCTGAAGATCATCAAATGCCTTCCTAAAGTGAGAAAGACTAAGATATCTATAGCGTCCACCTCCACGGTCCCAGTTACGCCACCTAATATAATTTATCTCATTAACACAATACAATGCTAACTATGAATGTACGATGTAAGTCAACAATGTTACCTATTTACAAGTGAAAAACTGTGGGGCTCCTTAGGAACCGGCGCAAGCTAGCAACAAGACCATCGATTTCTTTGCAGTCAAAACGAGAAGCCCTGCATAACGACCTGTACAGGTGTGCTAGGCATGCCGAACCCCAACTATACTGTCCGATACTGCCAAAATCATGAAGCAAAGGCAGAAACTTTCAGTGCACACCTACCCCAGACTTGTCTTCAAATAATAATGTACCAAATAACAACATAATGTGGCACTTCATGTACCTCTGAATACTGTCTTCATCAATGCACTGAATACGCTCCTTTAAATTCTAAAGCCATACCAACTTTATAAAACTTCCTCTACAGTCTGACTTACTCGGCATAGCTCCAAAATGGTGCAAACACTCAGCTTCTAAGGCTTCATGGCTACTCAAAGTCACTCCTGTCACTGGCATACCGTTGATCGGAAGATCGAGAATCAAAGCCACATCTTCTAGTGTCACAGTACACTCACCAACTAGAAAGTGAAAGATGTGTGTCCGGATGCCACCTCTCAACAAGAGCATTTACTAGGCCTTTCTGGCATTGAACTATTCCAATTTGAGAAACATAAAAAAACCCAATAAACTGTAAATACTCCTCTACAGCATGATTGTATCTATCCGGAGGCAACAGATGATTACATATCAAATTTCATGAACTCTACAAAAACATAACAAATTATTAGTAAATTAATAATAAACCTAATTCAATATAAAAGGGCCTAATTCTCTAATAATAGTAACTAATTTACTAGACTAACACTAATTTAGTAACTAACATAGAAACAACTAACTTAGTAATTATTTAAGTATCATTATTAAAAATATTTCGATCGAACTAATTTCCTAATAGTAGTAGCTAATTAAATTTTTATACTAATACTAATTCAACACTTTACATCAAAATTATTAATAATTATTAATAATTCTAACTTTTTAATCTAACTCTAACATACTGTTACGTAAATATTTGACTAAATTTCTTGTTACATAATTATTTATTTACATATTCATAGTTGAATGAATAATAATAATTCTTAGATCACCAACATTTATAATTACTAACTAACTATTAATAACAACTAATAATTAAATAAATCTAATTCTTACTCAATTAATAATATTTCACCTATTATTAAATCCTCAACTACAACAATATATTTACATTATATCAATTTAAATATCCAACAATAAATAACAATATGAAATTACCGTAACAAAATATATCAATAACATATATCATATATTACACAAAATTTAATTCTTAACCATAATTCTCAAAATTATTAGAAGAAATAATTAGACTAGCCGTAAACACATAATCTATAAAATTATTACACCAAGATCTAAACATATATTTTCTACTAACCAATCATATTAATGTAATTCAAATATTTTTATTCATTACAACTAATTAAATCTAAATATATAAATTTTTAACTAATCCTTAAATATACATTTCTAAACTTCTAAAAATAGTAATAATAAATCTGTAATAATAACATAAATTTTGAAATAAAATAAATTAAAAATTTAACTTACATAATTAGAATGGCAGAGATAATTGATAATATATAGTTTAAGACGATCAACATCTTTAACTTTTTTTTTGGCATTGTAATTTTTTTTTTACAGTGCAAGAAGCAAAAATTTTTGCTAGTAAAGATGGAAAAGCAGAGAAAAAATAGTGAAACTTGAGATGCAGGAAGGAAAAATGACTTCTGAGGGGGAGTGGGGCTTCAAAGGGGAGATAGTCACACATGGAGGGGCACCATTGTTGGGAGACTGCATGCTCGACACCTGGCCTACAACCAACAAATCGGACGGTCCGATTTGCTCCCCTCTAATCGGACCGTCCGATTATTCACCCCAAATCCGGACCGTCCGATTTCAGTCACATTGACACCACACTCCAGTATTGCACCCATGTACCCCATAATGATGTCTCACACCATTCCTAGCTCCATAACAAAAATAAAAAGCGGCATTGAAATGTACAAAGCACTGTCAATACATAAAGCTACCATATTTATGTTTCTACTGCTAAATAAGTTAAAAGGGATGAGTAGACCTTTTCTTCAGTAGAATAAATTTAGTTGTAAAAATAGTTAACTCATTTCTAATAATAATAATAATAATAATCAATAGAAATAAATCATAGAAATGTAACAAAATAAATTTTTCCTTTAGTGAACAAATAATATTTTGGTTTATAAAAATATCTATATCAAAACAAGTAAGAACCAAGTATTGTAAATATAGGAGCATTTTCCATAACTGCTAATAAAAAAAATGACTCAATGTTTACTTGGATATTGTTAAAAGCTACATATTTGTTCCTATACTTCATCCTTATTATAAATTTTATAGGTTCTCAATCTAAATACATAACTCAAATCTATATACACCATACACACACAAAGCTCTGAATTTGTCCTCAACAATTTTTCATAAAGAATTTTTAGTTGCATTTAGAGGATGAGTGATATCACACCAAAGAAAACAACACTGCCATATCTTGGTGATAATATCCTATGAAAGATCTTTGCTAAGGCTGATGGAAAAATAATTGGTAGACGCAGAACCATCAACAAGATGTGGAATGGCAGGCTATCCAGACCATTGTTTGCCAAGCAGCACTGGGACGAGACCAAGGATAAGGACATAAGTGTCATTGTTGGGGTTGGATATCCTACTTCGGATACTGACTCATAATGGGTTTCAAGAACTGTTATAGATGCTGGACAACAAATCCCACTACACATTCCTGCTCTCATCAATTAGTTCGAGTATTACTCAGTGATCGGGTCTGATCATGGTGTGCTATGTATTAAACTTTCTCAAAAGAGAATGGAGTCCAGCTTGCCGATTTGGAATCCGCTCACTAGACAATTGAATACTGTCTCTCTGATGAGGCAAAAAAACATCGTATCTACTCGGTTTTTATGCTTTTGAATTTTTGCATGATACTATGGAGTATCGTATTGTCCATTTATACAAGAGAAACTATTATGACAGAACCATGGCATGGTCTCTCTATAACTCAAATGAAAATGATTGGACTCAGTCCGGTTTGTTTCAAAGTGATGTTAAAAAGTTGAGTCCCAATTGTGTTGTGGACAAGGGTATTGCATACTAGATCAGCTGGGATGGTCAAAGCTATACTTATTCAACTATGATAGGCATGTTTACATTGCAAGAAAAGGTATTCCATCAATCGAGAATCCCGCTCGAGGCAAAGACAACATATCACTCCCTCACACACTTCAACAACGGTGTTGGATTCATATCATTTGAAATGGTTGGATATAGTAGAACCATTGTGGTGTGGGATATCAAGCATGATCATCAGAATCAATTGCATTGGAAAAAGTTGGTTAAGATTTCAGAACTTGGCATTCCATATAATCCTACTCGATTTGTGGGAAAAATATTATTTCTATTATGGAATATATGACAAGTTATACCGGTGTTAATGACGGTGTAAGAACCGATGTTTTGATATCAAGAGTTGGGTACAAATTCGCGAAAGAAAAGCATTTGATGCACCAAAGCTTTTAGGAGAATATGCCTGTTAAGACCGTGACTTTGCACTCGAAGAGTCTTTACATGGTCTGATGGTTTGTGAAGTGAAGAGAAGAGAACAAGCTCAAAAGTTTTTTTTTGTTAGTAAGTTTCATGCTGCAAGTTTAGTATTTAAATTTAATTATGCTGAATCAGTTGAAGTGTTTAGTGTTTAGACAATTTATGGTTAATGTAATAGTTGTGCGTTATTTTTTAGTTAGCCTCATGATGTATGAAGTGGGATAGAAGATATGTAAAGAGTAACAATCATCATGTCTTATATTGCATTAAGAACTAGGAGAGCAATATAACACGTACAACTATTATATGAAAATATTCAATGCAAGATTCCAGCAAAATGAGTGGTAATTTATTAAAATACTTTAGACTATGTGTAGTTTAGTTGTAACTGATTAACATAAATTTAAAATGAATTCTAAAAAGGTAGCATAAGGAGAAGACAATTAAAAACATTTTAAATAGCTTGGATAAAACTCAATTGATTTACAAAGCATCTTACGTTGTTTTATACAGAAAAAAAAATTGAATAACTTATAAATGATCTATATTACTGTCTACATAATTAATAAGGTTCTACAAAAAATCGAGCTGTAATTACTAAAATATTTTCTACAAAAAGTATAAAAAAATTATAGTAAAGAGAAGCTTATTAGTAACAAATTTAATAGCTTGGATATAACTCATTTAGGACACAAAGTAACTTGCATTTATTTATAAAAGAAAGAAAAGCTGAATAACTTACCATGTATCTTTATATTTAAGTAAATATTTTAAAATTGATGTTAAATTAAAAATATTTAAATTACTTTTATGTTTAAAAAAAAGTATTTTAGGATAGCTAAAAAGTTGACATCATTTAGACTACAACAGATATAGGAAAACCGATGATCTGATGTTGAATATAGTATATATATTGAATATAACAATTTAAGGAAAAGTCTAGGGGCCAGCAATTTTTGTGATTGTTAGCTATCAATTAGCCATCAATGATGATTTGATGGTGTGAGATTGGTGTAAGATTTCATCCAATGGCTCACCTTCCTCTGCTGGTCAAAATTCAATAAAACTGCTGGCTCTCTAGCATTGCTCACAATTTAATATAGTATTAAATGCCTCTTGCACTTAATTAAAAGAGAAAAAATAATATACTTTAAGCAGTTTAATCGATTATCAAATACATATACCATGTTCGAAGAAAGGGATATTATGAAGAGGATAACAAAAAAATATAGTATTTTATTAAAATACTATTTATAATAATAAATACAAAGAAGATAGTATAAAGAGAGAAGCTTATTAGAAACATTTTAAATAGACTAAATATAACCCATTTAGGACATAGAATATTCCAATTATTTAAGAATATCTTACTAGCTATCTTTATACATAAAAAAGTGTTTTAAACCCAAAATAATTGAAATTATTTAAGTTATACAAATTTTAAAATGTATTTTAAATTTGCGAGAAAAAAAATCAAAATAATGGATTCTAACAAATAAAGGAGAACCAATGACCTAATATTAAACATGGTATGTATGTATGTAGATATATTGGATATAGGTAATATTTATAGTATAAAATGCAAGGGTGTACTCACTTAAGATGTTAAGAAAAAAAAATTTAACCATCACAATATAGTTTATATCAAATATACATACCATATCTGAAGAGAAAGATCTTATAAAGATGAGTGATAATTTTCTGCAATACTTATTATAATAAATATGATAGAGATAGTATAAAGAGAAGCTTAATAGGTCCATTCTAAATAGCTAGGATCTAACTCACTTATATCAAAAGCCTCTTGCATTTAATTGAAGAAAAAAACATAAAATCAATAATGTATAAATTATTTTTAGAGTTCACCAAATCAGTAATAATGTGCTATAAAAAGAAATCACTTGGGCTTTAGCATAAACCAAATTCCATCATTTTTTTTTAAAAAACTTATATTTTTAATTAAAGGACTTTTATTTTGAAAAAAAAAAATTAAGTTTGGTAGAATCCAACAACTAAAGAAAAACTAATGACTTGATGTTGAACAAAATAAACATTTTAATGAAAACACCCAAGATGCAGTAAAATTTTAATCCTATGTAGTAAGATAATTGCAACACCAGTAGATACATTAACAAGAAGCCACAAACATCACATGTATTAGCAAACCTTGCATCTGTTCAAGTAAGAATAACAACTTTTCAACTCTTCAAAGAAAGATATATATCATTATGTGGTTCTTCAGATCTATGCACTACTAATCACGCTAAAAAAGAACTTATCCATGGATAGTCAAAGTTTCTTGGTCGCTAGAGGTAAAAGGAGGAGTATTATGACTGAGAAAAGGAAGAAGATCACGACACTGCAGCAAAAAAAAGAGAATACAACGCCGAAGACAATCCCACGTCGTCTAACCAGTTTGAACTCATTGGAACAAACAAGAGGTATGTATTTGTGTGTTAAAATAGATTCATAGGTTGAAGAGATAGAGAATAATATAATATTGAACACTTAGTTTGTGAATGAACATTTATTGAGTAAATAATTAGTTTGTGCATTATTGCTTGCATTTCATTTTTTATTGTAACATAGTAGACGAAAGATCGACATGGGACAAAATTAGAGAAAGTTTGACATTCTCCGCGAGCAACAAGTCCGAAGCCCGGCAAAAAATGTCTCAATGCACCATACACTAACATTTTCATCGGATAGTTTGGGCAATACTGAGGTTAACTCATCCTACTAGATAACGCATCCAAAAAGTAAGTAAAGCTAAATCATAATTAAAATGTTGGCTCATTCAAACTAATGTGTTATACTAATTAAAAAGCCAAATAAATATATATACAGATGGCATAAGGTTGACGAATCTAATTAGAAATATTCTAAATATATTGGATATAATTTATCTAGGCCACAAAGCCTCTTGCATTTAGGTAAAAAGAAATAGGACTATAATTAACTTATTATGATTATATTAATAAATTGTTTTAAATTTTTCCAAATAATTTAAACTATTTAAAGTACATGTATATTTGAAAAAGTACACTAGATTGGTTTTGTCATAAAAATTAGTTAAGACATAGAAAAATTGGTGGTGTTCCGAGGGTTACCTGAAACTGTAGGTCGATCTCGGATGAGATCTTCTGTGCTAGTCGAAGCCGACGTATCCGGCGGGTGTGTAGTGGCCGGAGCTGGTGTGTCCGACTTGTGGAACTGAGAATGCTACTGATCCTTCGTACCCAGAGGGTGGGGGGTACCTGCAAGGGACTCCAATGCTTAAGTTAGCAAGGGTATTAAACATGTATTGAGTAGAATCAGAGTATGAGTTATACATGGGTGCTCCAGTGTATTTATAATGGTGAGATATGACCTTCTGTGGATAAGATAAGTTAGTTATCTTATCTTATCTTTATCTTATCTTCAGGTGAGGTCATCTTATCTTCAAGGGAACCGCCCTTCTCCCTGTAGGCTTGGGCTGCCCTTTGGATTTGGGACGTGTTCCTTTATTTGGGCCCTTTGTTTGGGCTTTCCTGTGACTTGGCCGAGCTCTTTGAGAAGAGGTCGGGTTGTCTTGACCTGAAGAGGTCGGTCGCTTTGTCTGTCGAACATCTCGGGTCAGACAGCTCGACCCAGGGTATGAACAATGCCCCTGCTTGAGCTCGGACTTCTTTGAGGTCGAGTCTTTGACTTCGGTCCTTCTTTGGTGAAGCCGAACTCAAGCATTTTGTTGATTCCTTTATAGCAGCTTTTGAATGTAGAACGTTTTTCTCTAAAAGCGCGCGTTTTTATATCAGCGCTTTTTTGGGGACGCGAGAGGGTTTTAATATCTGCATTTAATTGGCATTAATTGCCCCGTTTTCTCTTGGTCTTTTATTTTGAATTTCTAAATCAAAAAATGGTTTCTCTTCTTCACTCCTTCTTCGTAACTTCTCTCTTTACTCTCTCATTTTCTGTTTCTTTCGTAGTTTCTTCCATCTGTTCTGTCGCTGCTTTCTGTGGAAGAGGGGTGACTTCTAGGTTTTTTCCTCCGCAGTTTTTCGCTTTCGAGGGGTGGCTTTGTGGCTTCTGTTCTTTCAGCTTTTGAGGTTTTCTTCTACCTTTTTCCAGGTTTATTTTTTCTTTCTTCTGTTTCCTTATATGTGGGAAGTTTACATTTCGTTTAGAGGAAGTTTGGGTCTTTCTAATTTTATCATGCCCGATTGTTGCATGCTCTAGAATTTCTTTGTTTATGGTGTGAATCTTTTTCCTTGTTGCTTGGATCTTTTTCTTTATGTTGTCGTCGTTTTTGCTTGTGCCTTCACTGATGATTTTTGCTTGATTCCGGGAAAGTTTGCGTCTTTGCTGTTTTTCTGCTTGGCATTTTTGGTGTTTTTGACAATGAACTGTAGAAGAGTGGCGTCTTTGCATTTTTACTTTCTTTGTATCCTTTGAGACTTTGATATCTTTTTGATGAGTGTCAGGACGTGAGCTGTAGAGATTTCCTAAAAAACCTTGCTTTGTTACTGCCTCCAAGGGATGCCCCAGGACTTTTGGCTTGAGTCTTGGGGTTTTCCTTCTCTGTTTGTCCGTTCGTCGAGTTGTTTTGCCTCTCATCCGAGATGTTTTTTAAAGTAATCCGCTCTTCTTTTCTTTTTGTAGGATTTTAGTTGGCCTCATGTCTTCCCGAAACAACGTTGTAGAGATGCCTTCCCAGGTCCCTGAGGGCATGGCCAATTGGGTGGACTCGATGGTTCTTATGTGTGTCTCTCTGGTTGATTATGAGTTTTGCGCGCAGCTTAGGCAGTTTCATAGTGTCTGTAGTAATCCTGGTGATGAGAAGAACTATGAACTTGTCCCTCCCTCTTCTGACGAGAGAGTCTGCTTCTCTACTCGGGTTGTTGATGATCGCCCTTTCTTCTATGTTTATGACTTTTTCTTTGGTCAGCTGGGTATCACCCTTCCCTTTACTAAATTTGAGATCGACCTATTATGGTCCTGTAATGTCGCCCCCTCTCAACTTCACCCTAATTCCTGGGGGTTTCATAAAGATTTTTCAATTGTTGTGCAATGGTTTTGGTATCCCTGCTTCCCAATCTCTCTTTTTCTATCTGTTTGTCTTGACTAAACCCGGAGTGGTAAAAAAGAAGGCAGCTTGGGTCTCCTTCCGCTCTACCCAAGAAAATAAGGTTTTTTCCATGTTTGATGAGTCATTCCGTGATTTTAAAAACTACTTTTTCAAGGTCCGAGCTGTTGAAGGAGCTCGACCCTTCTTTCTGGATGAAAATGACGAGCCTGCTTTTCCCTTGGAATGGCAAAAAGATGTGAGGGTGTCCCGATATACGTGGAAAATGTTGGATGAGGCTGAGCGAGCCTTTGTGACTGTCTTGAAAGAACACTGGGGTCAACCTCCCCATCTCGACACAAAGAAATTTCTAACCAATCCCTCTCTTCTTAAAACTGAGCTGGGTATTTTGTGTTTCCTATTTTATCTGTTCTATATTACTCGTAACTGTCTTTTCTGACTTGTAGCTTAATTTCTGTTTTATTTGTAGAGGCGATGAAGAATAATGAATCCATGAAAGCTTTTAAAAGAGCGCAGAGGGCGACTGCTGCCAAAAATATCTCGGCCAAGGCGGCTGGGGAAGGATCCTCCCAAGTGCACGTGAAGCCGTCTGTGCCGAGTTCCCCTGGGGTGAAGAAGGTGATCCCTACTCCCCGAGTTCGTCTGGTGGATCCTCACCTTACTTCTGCTGCTCCTTCTGTTGCTCCTCCCAATAAAAAGCAAAAAACAGCTGAGCCTTTCGACCTCAATGCTCCCGACTTTAATGCCATTGAATTTGTGGATCAGCAAATCGGTCCCTATGGTACCCTCTCCATGGACGATGTGTCCATCCTCCATTATTTGTAATTTATGGCCCGAAATCACGTACAGATGGCGTATATGGCGGCTGCTATATACCGGACTGCTTAGAATCTTCCTCTCCATGCTACCAAAGCTTTTATGGAGGAGGCAAAGCAGGCGTTTGACCGGATGAAGGGGCTGAAGGAGGAACTTGAATTAAAGGTGACCAAGTTGGAGAAGGATCTAGAGAATGAAAAGGCTAGTTCCCTTTCACTGGTAGCTTCTTTGAGGTTGGCCGAGGACACAACCCTGATGCATAAGGAGAGTTACGTTACAACTTATTGGGAGGTGATGCGTCTGAGGGGGGAGTTGGACAATGCCCGGGAAGATTATTCTGAGTTCCAAGGTCATCTTGTTGGCAGCGTGACTGCTGCTTACGAGAACTTGAAAGAGCAAGTTCGGGTCATTGCTCCCGAGGCCGATCTCGCCCTTTTCAGCTTGGACAACGTTGTCAGGGATGGCAAGATTATCCCTGATGACGAGGTTGATGATGATGCTGATCCTCCCCCTGTGTCCTCTGCCAAAGTGTCGACCTCTTCTATTCCTCCGGTTGCACCTGAGTCGGGTTGCCAGGTTCTGAACCGGGAGGATGGAACTATTGATGTTGTGCCTATTCAGGCTCGCCCTCCTTCTCCTTGTCCTGATGCTGCCAAGAAGGCTCCTGATGCTTGCTGATCTCTTTCTAGATATTTATGTAGTTGGCCCGGCTTGTGGGCTCTTTAAAACTTTGTTTATTTTGCTGACAATTTCTAGTTGCTTGTTTTAGCAACTTTTTATTTTGAAAAACAAAGAGTAGCTCGCTATCTTTGGTAGGTGTTGATGGCCGCCGAGGCTTTTATAACTTTGTAGATTATATCAAGGTTTTTGACTTATTTTCTCTTCTGCTTTCTGAGAATGCTGGAACTTTGCAGCTCGACTTCTTGGGATTGCTTTGTGCGTTTTGTTTATGGCTTGGATCCTTTGAGTTTGTGTCTATGTGGGTCTGACTTGTTTCTCGGTTTTCTCGCTTTCGTACGCCTTTTTGGCGCTCTGTAACCGATTCTTTTGCGTCGGTCCCCTTCTAAGTTATTTCTGTAATCCCTTTTCTAGGAACTTTATTAGGTTTCCTTTGGGGATTACTTTTATAACTTGTAGGAGATTGACTTCGTTTGGTCGATCTCTTTCTAAGTTATTTTTTGTAATCCTCTTTTTTGGACCTTTGTCAGGTCTCTTACAGGGATTACTTTTATAACTTTCATTTTGTAGGAAACCGACTTTGTTAGGTCGATCTCTTCTTAAGTTATTTTTGTAATCCTCTTTCTTGGACCTTTGTCAGGTCTCTTTCAGGGATTACTTTTATAACTTCGTTTTGTAGGAAACCGACTTCGTTAGGTCGATCTCTTCTTAAGTTATTTTTGTAATCCTCTTTCTTGGACCTTTGTTAGGTCTTTTTCAGGGATTACTTTTATAACTTCATTTTGTAGGAAAACGACTTCGTTAGGTCGATCTCTTCTTAAGTTATTTTTGTAATCCTCTTTCTTGGACCTTTGTCAGGTCTCTTTCAGGGATTACTTTTATAACTTCGTTTTGTAGGAAACCGACTTCGTTAGGTCGATATCTTCTTAAGTTAAAGTAATCCTCTTTTATAGGGTTGGCCAGACCTCTTTCCAGGGTTTACTTATAACTTGGGTTGACTTGGTCCGACTTCTGAACGTCAGCCAGTCTTTAAGTTATTATTTTAGCTATCTGTAAGACCTCGTCAGGTTCTTTTTTGGATTGCTTTCGATAACTTCTTACATTATTTTGTGTTCATCTTTGCCGATTTGTAGAAAGCGGTTGGCAACTTTAGATCGTCTTTTGGGTGAATCGCGTTTTCACCTTTATCGGACGGTTATCTTTATCGTGATCGTGCAGTGAAATTGCTTTTCACTTTCTGCCGATCTGTTGCTTTATAATCGGACGATGAATACTTCAGATTAATGCGTCTTGAAATCTTGTAGAATATCTAAATAAATTTTATTCAAAGAAAAGTGCGAAATATATATATATGTGGGAATTTTTTCATCCCTTTTAAGTCGGATAGTGTCTAGGTCTCAACCTGGTGCCTCATTAAAAAACCTTTTCAGGAAAAAGAGTGCATCCAATAATGAGATCCTTTACCTTTTCTAACTGTAGTACCTTCTTAGGTTGCAGGCATGCCATGATCTGGGAAGCTCTCGTCCATCGAGTTCGGACAGTCTGTAGTAGCCCTTCCCAAGTACTTCTATAACTCGGTAGGGTCCTTTCCAGTTTGCTGCCAGCTTTCCTTCTCCTGGTCGAGTTGTTCCAATATCATTTCAGATTAGGATAAGATCGTTCTCTGCAAAACTTCTCGGTACTACCTTTTGATTATATCTGGAAGCCATTCGGCGCTTTAGAGCTTCCTCCCTGATCCGAGCTCTTTCTTGGATTTCAGGTAGTAGGTCGAGCTCTTCCTTCTGAAGTTGGGAGTTTGCTCCCTCATTGTAATGAACTACTCTAGGCGATCTTTCCTCAATCTCTACTGGAATCATTGCCTCTATTCCGTATGCTAACCAGAAGGGGGATTCCTTTGTGGTGGAATGTGGCGTCGTTCGATATGCCCATAGGACCTGTGGAAGCTCTTCTGCCCAAGCTCCCTTTGCATCTTGTAATCTCCGTTTTAACCCGGCCAATATGACTTTGTTGGCAGCTTCGGCCTGTCCATTGGCCTGTGGATGTTCGACGGAGGTGTACTGGTGCTTTATGTTCAAGTCGGCTACTAGTTTTCTGAAGCCTGCATCTGTGAATTGAGTGCCATTGTCTGTGGTTATTGAATATGGAACTCCGAACCTTGTGACAATGTTTCTATATAGGAATTTCTGGCTTCTTTGGGCGGTGGCATGGGCTAGGAGTTCTGCCTCGATCCACTTTGTAAAGTAATCTACCCCTACTATGAGAAATTTAACTTGTCCTGAACCCTGGGGAAAGGGGCCGAGAAGATCGAGTCCCCATTTTGAAAACGGCCAAGGCAAAGTTACGCTGATGAGCTCTTCTGGCAGGGCGATGTGAAAGTTGGCATGTTTCTGACATGGTGGACATGTCTTTACAACTTCCGTAGCTTCTTTCTGTAATGTTGGCCAATAGAACCCTGCCTGAAGTACTTTTTTGGCGAGGGCCCGTGCTCCAAGATGATTGCCACAAATGCCGCCGTGTACTTCTTCTAACACTTCCTTTGTGTGGGAGGTCGGTACGCATTTTAATAATGGTACTGAGATCCCTCTTTTGTACAGGATGTTGTTTATGATGGTGTAGTACTGTGCCTCCCTTTTTAGCCTCTTTGCCTCCTTTTCTTCTGTGGGGAGTGTTCCTATTTTGAGGTAGTTGATTATGGGGGTCATCTATCCTTGGTCCTGGTTTACTATGGCTAGGACTTCTTCTTCTTCCGATATTGACGGGTTTTGTAATATTTCCTGGATGAGACTTCTATTGTTGCCGCCTGGTTTGGTGCTGGCTAGTTTCGAGAGTGCGTCAGCTCGGGCATTTTGTTCGCGGGGGATGTGGCAGATCTTATATTCCCCGATTTGTGCGAGCTGTTCCTTGGTTTTATCCAAATACTTTTTAATGGTGGGATCTTTGGCTTGGTATCTCCCTGTTATTTGTGATGTCACCACTTGTGAATCGCTGTAAATGTTGAGTTTTTGAGCTCCCACCTTTTCAGCCAGCTTCAAACCAGCTAACAATGCTTTATATTCTGCCTGGTTGTTTGAGGCTGGGAACCCGAACTTGAGAGAGAGCTTGACTTGGGTTCCTTGGTTGCTTTCTATTATTACACCTGCACCGCTTCCAGTTTTATTTGAAGAACCGTCCACATAGAGGTTCCATTCTGTGACGGTTTCCAGGACATCTGTGAATTCTGCGATAAAGTCGGCCAGATACTGTGATTTGATGGCCGTCCGAGCTTCATATTGGAGGTCGAATTCTGACAACTCGACTGCCCATTGTAGAATTCTGCCTGCTAAATCTGTTTTCTGCAATATTCCTTTTAGGGGCTGGTTAGTTTGAACCTTAATGGTGTGAGCCTGGAAGTAAGGGCGGAGTCGTCGGGATGTTAAAATGAGAGTATAGGTGAATTTTTCTATTTTCTGGTAGTTCAGCTCAGATCCCTGTAGTGCTTTGCTGATGAAGTATACGGGTTGTTGTCCATTCTCGCCTTCTCTGACTAGTGCTGAGGCTATTGCCCGGCTTCCTACAGCGAGATATAATATGAGTGGTTCTCCTTCTCGTGGTCGAGATAGGATAGGTGGCCGTCCTAAGAACTTCTTAAAGTCTTGGAAGGCTTGCTCACATTCTGTTGTCCATTCGAACTGTTTTCCCTTTCTTAAAGTAGCATAGAAGGGGAGAGATCTTATCGCAGCTCCTGCTAGGAATCGGGATAGGGCGGCCAATCTCCCATTGAGTTGCTATACTTCTTTGACACAGGTTGGGCTCTTCATGTTGAGTATGGCCTGACAGTTGTCTGGATTTGCTTCAATTCCTCTTTGAGTGAGCAAGAAACCTAAGAATTTGCCCGCCTCTACTGCAAAGGTGCATTTCGCGGGATTGAGTCGCATGTCATGCTTTCTTATGGTGTCGAACACTTGGGCCAGGTCGGACAATAATGTCTCTTCGCTTTGTGTTTTTATTAGCATGTCATCCACGTAGACTTCCATGACCTTTTCGATGTGATCCAAGAAGACTTTATTCATTAGCCTTTAATAAGTAGCTCCTGCGTTTTTGAGACCGAAAGGCATCACAATGTAGCAGTAGTTTGCTTTTGGTGTTAAGAACGAGGTCTTTTCTTGATCTGGTGGGTACATGGGGATTTGGTTGTACCCCGAGTAAGCGTCCATAAACGAGAGATATCTATATCCAGAGGAAGCATCTACCAGAGCGTCAATACTTGGGAGTGGATATGGATCTTTTGGACAAGCTTTGTTGAGATCGGTGTAATCGGTGCACATTCGCCACTTCCTGTTTGATTTTTTCACCAAGACGACGTTGGCTAGCCATAGTGGGTATTTGACTTCTCTTATGAATCCTGCTTCCAGTAGTGCTTGTACTTGTTCTTCCATAGCCTGAGATCGCTCTGGACCAAGTTTTCTTCGTCTCTGCTGTACCGGCTGAGATCCTGGATAGACTGCCAACTTATGGCTCATTAGCTTAGGGTCTATTCCTGGCATGTCTGCGGCTTTCCACGCGAAGAGATCAACATTATCTCGTAAGAATTGTATTAGTAATTCTTTTGAATCTTCTCTTAGGATTGTGCCGATATTAGTTGTTTCTTCCGAAGTATCCCCGATCTGAATCTTCTCTATCGCACCTTCTGGTTGTGCACAAAGTTCTTCTCGTAGTTGGGCTCCGCCCAGCTCGATTGTGTGGAACTCTTCTCCCCTGCCTATGAGGTTTAGGCTTTCGTTATAACAGCGACGTGCCATCTTTTGATCTGCTTTTATCGTGGCTATTCCTTTCGTAGTGGGGAATTTCATACACAGATGTGGGGTCGAGACTATCGCGCCAAGTTGGTTGAGTGTTGTCCGACCTATGAGAGCATTATAAGCTGAACTTACATCGACCACGATGTAGTCTATTCTGAGTGTCCTGGATTGGTTCCCTTTTCCGAAGGTTGTATGTAGTGGTATGTATCCCAGCGGTTGAACCGGGGTATCTCCTAGTCCGAATAGACTGTTTGGATATGCTTTAAGTTCTTTTTCTTCTAAGCCGAGTTTATCGAAGGCTGTTGATAAACCCATATTTCATGAGTTATTTTGTGCTTAGTTTGAGTGATTTATTCAATCCTTCACCCAGTTATTCATATTAATTGCATGGTTTTGCTTTCCTTTCCTTATTATGTGATGTATGTGAAAAACATGTTTCCTACGCTTTAAAATTAATTATTTTAATTACCTTTATTTCCATTCGATGCCGTGATTAGTATGTTGAGTAGTTTCAAATTTTCTAAGGCAGAATGACTTAAAGGATGGAAAAGGAAACATAAAAAAATGGAAGGAAAATGCGAAACGGAGCTTCAAAGAAACTGGCACCCACGCGATCGCATGGACGATGCGATCGCGTGCCAAAGGCAAAGAAGCAGTGACGCGGTCGCATGACTGACGCAACCGCGCGCCTTAAGCAGAACGCATACGACGCGGACGCGTGACTGACACGACCGCGTGGCAAAGAAAAGCTCCGAATGACGCGACCGCGTGACCCACGCGGACGCGTGACAGAGGCCACGAATCAGAATTTACAGAATACGCCCCAGCGATTTCTGAAGCCCTTTTTGGCCCAGATCCAAGTACAGACAGCATAGACTAGAGGTTATAAAGTGTGGGAATGCATCCATTCAGGAGGAGATCGCATTTTTATTTTCAATGATTTAGATTTAGTTTTGAGGGAGGTTCTCTCCTCTCTCTCTTAGGATTTAGGACTTCTCTTTGTTTTTAAGAGTGACTCTCGATCCAGGTTTTATATTCCTTTGTTTTAAGATTACCTTTCACTATGTTTATTTATTCCAGCTTTGAATTGATTATTTACTTTTATGATTCAAGTTATGAATTATTCCATGTTACAGATTATTATTAATGATATTTGAAGTATTCCAGTTTATGATTGTTCCTTTTAATTATCATTGTTTCCGATTTGAAGATATTTTTATTCCAGTAATTTACTTTCTCTCTTTTGGTCTTGGTTAAGAAATCAGTAATTCAACAGTTATCAAAATCAGCATAATTGATAATCGTTATCTTGCTAATTGAACTGAACTTCGATAATCCCAACTTTTTCTTAGGAAATAAATAGGATTCGAAGGTCAACTAATTAGTCCCTTGACTTTCCTTTACTTTAAAGGTTGACTAAGTGGAAATTAGATACAACTTTCATTATTATTGAGAGAGATCACCAAGTTGGACTTCCAATTTCTCTTACCTTGCCAAAAGTTGTTTTTACAATTATTAATTACTTTTAATCGCCATTTAAATTAATTGTCATTTAAATCACTTGCTTCTCATCTTCTAAACCCCAATTACAACCTTTATAGCCAATAATAAGAACATACTCCCTTGCAGTTCCTTGAGAAGACGACCCGAGGTTTGAATACTCGGTTAACAATTTTTAAAGGGGTTTGTTACTTGTGACACCCAAACGTTTGTACGAAGGGATTTCTGTCGGTTTAGAGACTATATCTACAACGCGACTGTTTTTATGAACTTCTTTACTGGCAAAAATCCTAACGTAAAAAATGGCGCCGTTGCCGGGGAACTGCTAACGTGTGCCTTATTATTGGTTATTGTAAATATTTTTCTTTTGTTTGTTTATTTATTTTTAATTTTCCTTTTTAATTTTATTTTCTACCATGAACTCTCACCCCTCTCGCTTTGAGTTTGGTTCTAACTTTGTTGAAGGAAATAGAAGTTATAGCAATAATATGCATCAAGGTTAGACCAATCAAGGATGGATGGAGCCAAGAGGATCTAATCAACCCTTTAGGCAACAACACCCTCCGAGATATCCTGGACAAAGACCATTCTACAATGCATACCCAGCTGAAAGATACAGTGGACAACCTTGTAACTACCAACAAGCCCCACCCCGTGTATATAGGCCACCCTCTCAACATAACCTCGAACCACCACACTCACAAGCTTCTTTTCACCATTCGCCACCATATGATCCTTCCTTACCCCAATACCAACC
The DNA here is from genome assembly GCF_003086295.3 of Arachis hypogaea. Lineage (NCBI taxonomy): Eukaryota > Viridiplantae > Streptophyta > Magnoliopsida > Fabales > Fabaceae > Arachis > Arachis hypogaea. The sequence goes on along the minus strand of NC_092041.1, from coordinate 20,182,675 downwards.
CAATCACTCCCAATCACTACCATCCTATTTTGTATCATGTCCAAGTCCAGCAACCCGAGAAGCAGAGGTTCGCCTAAAGGACACAGTAGATAATCTTCAAACAACCATTCAACAACTGGAGCAAGCAGTAATTCAATGAATTTCTAGGTGCTCAAATACACAAGGATCAGCCACAGCCCCATGTGGACAGTCTAATGAAGAACGAAGCATGAAAGAGATACCAGAAACTCCAATGGACAAGGCAGAGAATGAATTCGTACTAGAACAAATAGAAGAAGCTGTCATTGTCCAAGAAGAAGAGTTAGTTGAGGATCTAGGAGATGCTGAACCTCCATGGGAATCCAGAACTAAGGAGAACTCCGTCAGGGACGTTACAATTAATGCTGAGGAGAATGGTACACAATCCCCAAGGCAAGTCGTTTATGAAGAATCAGACGGAATAATCCAAGAAGTAAATTCCCTTAATGATGACAGCCACAAGTCTAGCTCTCTTGGTAATGAACTTGGATCCGCAAGTGAATTCTCTGAGATCTAAGCATCTTCCCCAAGTGAATGCGAAGATGATGCGGAGGTAGACTTCTCTCAACCTCCAATCTATGACTCAAGTGATGAGGAAGACATAGGAGACTTCGACCAGGACACAGATACAATTGAGGACTCTTGCAAGGATGTGGAGGAATTCACAGAAGAGCATAAGGGAGTAGAACTTACAGAACCACCCGAAACACCTATCCCAAGGCCACTACCACCTAATACAAGCTTCAAGTGGGTACAATCCTTAACTTATAACTTTACTTATTCACTTGAATATGGTTTACTTGAAATAGATGGCCAACTTAGAGCTCTCTGCGGCTTTAAGAGTAAGAGGAAAATAGCTCGTACTCAGAGCTGGTGCACAAGGTTCAATAAAGTTCCACGCTTCACCTCGAAGTACACGGATTAGTATCGTGCTCAATTGCATGGATCACGGAGAACGTTTGGTTACCATGGTGAGATTCTACTCTTTAAACCGCCCGGATGGAAACAGGTAGATCAAGACGGAGGCGGATTTAAAAGCAAGGCTTGGAATCCTGGAGTTTATTCTGACATTTATCACCCCGGGAACCTAAAAATCTGTTTGAAGCTGCTCAGAAGCATCACATGCCTAGTTTGGGACCCCGGAGGCTATTGGCATTCCAAGCACTGGTGGAGATTTTTGGACGAATTTAAGCATAAGCCACCATAACGGGAAGCTCCTCCAATGTCCAACTTAAGGACTTTAACTAAAAGTGCTAGGTGGGAGACAACCCACCATGGTATGGTCGTTTCCTTTTCAGTTTATTTCAGGTTGTTTGTTTTTATTTTTATTTCCTTTTCATTTTACTTTAATGAACCTGAAATCATGCATAGCACTCATATTAATCACTGTATTCTGCATTCTTCATGCACAAAAAAAGGGTGTACGACGCGATCGCATGCCCCATGTGATTGCGTCCTATTGCAAAAACACAACCCACGCGACCGCGTGACCCACGCGGCCGCGTGACCTGAAGATCGGCGTAAAAATCCAACATCCAGAAAGTTAGGCTGGAATCGTGCGGCCCCTGTGTGTTTTGCACAAATTGGCCCACGCGATCGCATGCCCCATGCAATCGCGTCATTTGTAAAAACAATATCCCACGCGACCGCGTGAGCGACGCGATCGCGTCGCATGGATTGCACTACAACCTCGAATGAGACAGAGAGTTGCGCTGAAACGGCGCTAGAGTCGTGCGTTTAGCACAACTTCCAGCGACGCGATCGCGCGACCCACGCGATCGCGTCACCCCCATTTTCACCCCCACCACGCGATCGCGTGCCCCACGCGGCCGCGTGGATTTCAAAATATAACTCTCCCAGGTCACGCGAAACCCTAATTCGCGTAGCCCACCCCCAATCTTCTTCCCCTCTCTCTTTCCTCAACCCTCAACCACCACTCAGCCACCCTCGCCGCCACCTCCCCCACCGCCCAACCACCGGCATCCACCCATAGTCGCCACCCAACCCCCTTTTTCCCCCTTCCTTTCTTTTTCTTTCTTCCCCTTCACCCCTCCTCCGTCACTGCCCCCCTCTGCGCCACCACACACCGCCGCCGCCGTCCACCACCACCCCCTTCAACCAGCCACACCCACCCCCAACCCCATCACCACCTCCCTTTTCCCCTCCCTAACCACTGCCCCTCCGCGCTGCCGTGCCCTCCACCGCACCGGAAGCCACCGCCGCCACCACCCAGCCACTTTTCTGTCCCGTTCTACTTCTTTTGCTTCCCAGGTTCCGCAGCACGCACTCTTTTTATCCGTTCGTTGTTTTTCTTATTTTCTTTTTCGTTTATGTTCATGTTTAGGCTAGCTAGATATGCATGTTGTAGTGGATTTTAGGTTGTTAGGTAGTTTAGACTGTGGTTAGTGGATATAGGTCTGTTTATTTGCACTGTTCTTGCTTCTGTTTTATCATATTTGCACATATGATGTTGCTGATATCTTGTTCATATGATGTATTTCTTGTATCTTGCTGCTCTTTACATTGAATTTTCATGTTTATATTATCTATATATACCTGCAGCTTGACTTTTTAATTCATATGAACTGCTTTGATTGCTGTTTATTTTCCGGGATAATCCATATTTAGCCGGAATGCTGCCCAAATTTCTATAAAATATTTTCATTCATGTTTTGGTTTGGCAATTTGAACTCTGTTTTACTCTGCTTTACCTGGACCATTTCATGAGTGCTTAGGCATGCTTTGTTATCCTTTAGATTTCCTGGTTTTTCAACTGCATCTGTGATGTTCTGATTCCAATTTTTCTTTATATCTCTTTGAATTAGCATCCAATTATTTTCCTTATTTGGTTATGAGTTACTTCTATTCATACCTGTGAATTCTGGTTACATGGAATATTTTCTTTATGCCACTTACCTTAACCCACTTTTTACTGACTCACTAATTTTAACTTCGTAACTTCCTTTTTCAAATTCTAACCATACTAATTTCTTTTGAAATCCCTTTTCTAATTTTCCACTTTCCCCTAACTTTCTATCCATGGCATATTGATTGTTTTTCTATATAACTTGAATTCTGATACCTTTTGGATTGTACATTATTCATTTCACACTTTTAAACTGCTTTACATTCCTTAATACACCTTTACTTAACTCATTTACCTCATTCTCATTCTCCTTTGCCGCTTTGAGTTTCTTTGTTTAATTGCCTATTTGCTTTCATATTTTTATATTTCCTGGTTTTCTGTTTTTCAGGATGTCCACCTCACAGAGAAAAGGTAAAAGCAAGGCTACTGGCAAGCGTAAAAGAGGAGACCCCTCCCAGTCCATCATTGACTTAATGCATGATTCTTCATGGTGGGAGAAGAACTTTACACAGCAGGAAAAAGCTGACCAGCTGCTCCCTGCAAATGATCCCACAAAATTTGCAAACCGGTACTGTGAGCTGAAGTACCCGGCATTTGCAACCTCTAGGAACCTATACCTGGAGAGAACTCTAAAGATTCCAGAAGCCCTCCGACAGTACACCACTGAGCAAATCAAGCAAAGAGGATGGTTCTTTTTGGAAAGAGCACTAGCAGAGGTTAATGCATCTTGGGTTAGGAAATTCTACTGCAACTACTACCTTACTACCCTAGATGTAGTGAACCTAAGAGGAAAACCGATTTTGGTCACTGAGGAGGCCATAGAGCACATTCTCCAGCTCCCGGCCAAGTCCGATCAGCCTGATGGTTATAAAAAGGCTGAGGAGGACATGCGCCTGCTGCGTTTTGATTGGGATGCTGTGAAGGCCCGGATAGCTCTCGACCCGATTGTTCCCTGGGAGATGGGTCAGGACACCACCATGCCCAAAGGGATCAAGAGGGTGTACCTAAATGATGAGGCTCAGCTTTGGCATCAAATCTTGAGCAACTATGTGATGCCGAGTACTCATGAGACGGAGATTCCGGCTGCCATGATCACCCTCCTATGGTGTGTGATGGAAGGTAAGGACCTTTATCTACCACGCTTCATCCGGCATTATATGGCCAGGGTCCATGTCCGAGGCACCCTCCCTTTTCCTTATATGGTTACACAGCTAGGCCGTCAGGCTGACGTGCCATGGGAGGATGCCGATGAGAGACCACCAGCAGCGGACTGCAGGAAGATCATTCCTTACAGCAGGAACTTCCTAGCTTTGGGCTACAGACCACCACCATTCACTGCTACTGATGAGACAGCCCCACCGTCCGCTGGACCCTCTTCATCCACTACTGCCCCTGCTGCCACCACTGCCCCTCCACCTGCCTCAGAGCCCGTATACCGCCTAGTGCACCGCCTTTTTCGTCAGCTTGATCAGATGGAGCGCCGTAACCGGCGTCGGTATGAGAGATTGGAGCGTCACAGCCAGCGTCGCTATAAGCATCTGAAGCTGATGATCCGACAGGGCGTTGACATCCCCTCCGAGCCCGACACACCATCCGAGCCATCAGAAGAGGAGGAGGATGAGCACGAGGAGGAGACTCATTCCCAGGCGGAGACCCATCAGCAGGCAGGCGCAGAGCAGGCTGCCCCACACCAGGAGGTCCTACATCGGATTGAGGCTGCAGATCTGCAGATCCTAATCCAGTCAGCACCTCCTCTACAACAGCCAGACCCTCAGCCCACCCCCACCACAGCACCTCCAGCTACTACCCCCTACCAGTGATGACACCCCTTCACACCCGGCCTGACTGAGCATCAGGGACGATGCTTCATTTTAAGTGTGGGGAGGTCACCATCTCTGGTGTTTTTATTTTGGTGAACCACTACATCTCTTTTTCTTTTAGTTTGGATATTTTTCTGTATTTTTCCTTTTTATTGTTATTTTCTGAGTACTTATACATTGCTACTTTGATGTATTTCTACTATATTTCTGCATTTTGCATTTTTAGTTCATATTTTAGCTATTTTGTTTATTTTAGTTATTTAGTTTAGTTTGCAATTCTAACTTATTAGTGGATTAATTAGTATAGTTTACCCTTTTTAACATAAGATAGCATAGTCTAAATTGAAAAATATAAAAAGGAAGTAAGCTAGGAAATTGAACATAACAGATTTAAATCCATAAACCTTGTATATATAAGCATTACATGATGTAGTTAAGATGACAACATTTCATCAAGGAGGAACATTAAAACTTTAAAAGCCACCCTAAATAATTTTTTTATGAGAATAATGGGAATGTTTAACTAAACCTGCATAACATATATGAATGATATATGATGCTTGAGTTAGAGAACACACAGCCTGTGAGTCTTGAGCTTAATTGTATGGTTGCATTTAAACCATAATTTTATTCCTGTGTGTTTCGCTTCTTTTTATTCTGATGTTCTTTACTTTGCTTTAATCTATATGTCCAATTATAGAATATAGAATGTAGATACATACCAGAAGAATGATTGAGGCCATCATTTGATTTTAGCTCACTTACCCCAAAAATAGCTTACCTTTTACATCACCCTTGTTAGCCCCCCTTGAGCCTTTTAAAACCCCTTTATTCTATTTAGCCAAATTACTAGCCTTAAGCAGAAAAACAAAAGAAAATCCCAAGTGAATCCTTGGTTAGCTTAAGATAGAAAATTATAAATAGAGTAAATTGTGGAAAACCTTTTGGGAACATGGATGATAGAAACAAAAGGTAGAAAAAGTTGAAAGAAATAAAATAACTTAGAAATTTTTGGAAGCATGCTCATGAGAAATCAAAGCGACTCAATTACCATGTGCAAATAATAATAATAATAATAATAATAATAATAATAATAATAATAATAATAATAATAATAATAATAATAATAATAATAATAATAATTGAGGCATGAGCATGTAACAACAAGTGGGAAAATATGGAAAAATAGGTAAACAAATTTTGTTGTATTAAATATGTATGTTAGGTGAGATCTTAGTCTAATTAAGGATTCACTTATTAGCTCACTTATCCCTATACATAAATCCTTACCTTTACCTTGGCCCCATTACAACCTTAATTAAAGACCTCATGATTTTTGGTATGACTATACTCTATAATTGTTGATTGGTTAGATGAAGAAAAAAGTTATAGGAAATAAGAATAAAAAGAAAAGTAGAGTGAATAAACCCAATAAACACTGAGTGACTAGAGAGTAAACACAAAATCCAGTGAGGGTTCAATAACTCATCAACATATATCTGTGCTTAAATTACTAATTGTTTTGCAAGTTTGTACAATATTTTTCTTCCCCATCTCATTTGCTAAAATGCTTTATTATTTGAGGGTTGGCTATATATACATATGACTCCTTGAGAATGTGAATTAATTTGGCTACATGTAAGCTTTATATATGAGTGGATAAATTGGAATTGCATGACTCATTTAGGTAGATGCATTTAGAATAGGTTGCATTGCATAACATTCCACCACTTTAACCTAACCTTAATCTTCATCTTGGATTTAGCATGAGGACATGCTATTGTTTAAGTGTGGAGAGATTGATAAACCCATATTTCATGAGTTATTTTGTGCTTAGTTTGAGTGATTTATTCAATCCTTCACCCAGTTATTCATATTAATTGCATGGTTTTGCTTTCCTTTCCTTATTATGTGATGTATGTGAAAAACATGTTTCCTAAGCTTTAAAATTAATTATTTTAATTACCTTTATTTCCATTCGATGCCGTGATTAGTATGTTGAGTAGTTTCAAATTTTCTAAGGCAGAATGACTTAAAGGATGGAAAAGGAAACATAAAAAAATGGAAGGAAAATGCGAAACGGAGCTTCAAAGAAACTGGCACCCACGCGATCGCATGGACGATGCGATCGCGTGCCAAAGGCAAAGAAGCAGTGACGCGGTCGCATGACTGACGCAACCGCGCGCCTTAAGCAGAACGCATACGACGCGGACGCGTGACTGACACGACCGCGTGGCAAAGAAAAGCTCCGAATGACGCGACCGCGTGACCCACGCGGACGCGTGACAGAGGCCACGAATAAGAATTTATAGAATACGCCCCAGCGATTTCTGAAGCCCTTTTTGGCCCAGATCCAAGTACAGACAGCATAGACTAGAGGTTATAAAGTGTGGGAATGCATCCATTCAGGAGGAGATCGCATTTTTATTTTCAATGATTTAGATTTAGTTTTGAGGGAGGTTCTCTCCTCTCTCTCTTAGGATTTAGGACTTCTCTTTGTTTTTAAGAGTGACTCTCGATCCAGGTTTTATATTCCTTTGTTTTAAGATTACCTTTCACTATGTTTATTTATTCCAGCTTTGAATTGATTATTTACTTTTATGATTCAAGTTATGAATTATTCCATGTTACAGATTATTATTAATGATATTTGAAGTATTCCAGTTTATGATTGTTCCTTTTAATTATCATTGTTTCCGATTTGAAGATATTTTTATTCCAGTAATTTACTTTCTCTCTTTTGGTCTTGGTTAAGAAATCAGTAATTCAACAGTTATCAAACTCAGCATAATTGATAATCGTTATCTTGCTAATTGAACTGAACTTCGATAATCCCAACTTTTTCTTAGGAAATAAATAGGATTCGAAGGTCAACTAATTAGTCCCTTGACTTTCCTTTACTTTAAAGGTTGACTAAGTGGAAATTAGATACAACTTTCATTATTATTGAGAGAGATCACCAAGTTGGACTTCCAATTTCTCTTACCTTGCCAAAAGTTGTTTTTACAGTTATTAATTACTTTTAATCGCCATTTAAATTAATTGTCATTTAAATCACTTGCTTCTCATCTTCTAAACCCCAATTACAACCTTTATAGCCAATAATAAGAACATACTCCCTTGCAGTTCCTTGAGAAGACGACCCGATGTTTGAATACTCGGTTAACAATTTTTAAAGGGGTTTGTTACTTGTGACACCCAAACGTTTGTACGAAGGGATTTCTGTCGGTTTAGAGACTATATCTACAATGCGACTGTTTTTATGAACTTCTTTACTGGCAAAAATCCTAACGTCAGCTGTTTTGAATAAGATATCGGCGGAACTCCCTTGGTCTATCAAGGTGCGGTGTAGATTGGCGTTTGCCAATATGATGGTGATGATCATGGGATCGTCGTGTCCTGAGATGATACGGAGGCGTCCTCTTTAGTGAATGTTATTGCTGGGATGTTGAGTGCTTCCTCCTTTCCCTCGACATGATATACTTCTTTGAGATATGTTTTGCGAGATGATTTGGAGATCCCACCTCCTGCGAATCTGCCATGTATCATGTGGACATGTCTCTCTGGTGTCCGAGGTGATCGTTCAGTTCGCTCGGTATCTTCATCCCTTCGTCTCTTTCTTTGATCATCATCTCGGGTGGCCAGAAATCGATCTAATTTTCCTTCTCTCACCAATTTTTCTATGATATTCTTTAAGTCGAAGCATTTGTTTGTGGAGTGTCCATGGACTCGATGGTATTCACAATATTCCTTCCGGTTTCCTCCTCCCTTTTTGCCTTTGAGTGGCCGTGCTAGGGGGATTTTTTCTGTATGACAGACTTCTTTGTATATCTCAACCAGGGATGCCCTGAGAAGAGTGTAATTGTGGTATTTTTTTATTTTCTCCCCTTGTCGATCTTCTTTTCTCTTGGATTCCTTGTCTTTGTCTCGGTAGGAGGTCCCCGATTTTGAGGTCTCTCCTAACCGAGTGTTTTCTTCCATGTTGATATATTTTTCTGCTTGTTCCTGTACTTCGTCTAAGGAGGTCGGGTACTTCTTTGATATAGATTGGCTAAAAGGTCCTTCTTGCAGGCCGTTGATGAGTCCCATGATGGCGGCTTCTATTGGTAAACTTTGTATGTCCATGCACGTTTTGTTGAATCTTTCCATGTAGTTGCGGATGCTCTCCCGATCTCCTTGTTTGATCCCTAGTAAGCTGGGGGCGTGCTTGGCCTTATCTTTCTGAATGGAGAATTTGGCTAGGAATTTTTTAGCTAGGTCATCAAAGCTTGAGATGGACTTTGGGGGGTAGGTTGTCGAACCATCGGATTGCTATTTTTGTGAGAGTTGTTGGAAAGGCTTTACAGCGAACAGCATCTGGGGCATCGATAAGGTACATTCTGCTTCTGAAGTTGCTGAGGTGGTGGTTGGGGTCCGTGGTGCCATCGTATAGGGTCATATCTGGGAGTTTGAAGTCTTTTGGAATTTTTGTTTTCATGATTTCCCTGGTGAATGGGTCTTGTTCTTTGCGTGAATTTTCTTCAGGATTGGCTCGGGGGACTTTTAATTTAAGATCGGCATCCAATTGCTGTAGTTTTTCTTCCAATTCTCGACATCGTCGCACCTCTCTTTGTAGATCTTTTTCGATTTCTCGTTGTTGTTGGGTTTCTTTTTCAAGTTGTTTTAGGCGATCTAGGAGTGCTTCTATTGCCCCGGAATTTGGTGAGTCTTTGTCCTTGTTGGTTTTCGGGGTATCTTGTAGCGTGACATCCGCGTTCTTGTGCGGTGTTCTATCTTCCAGACCTGAATCGTGGTCGTTGTCATGGTCATCCGCCATGGTGATGGGATGACTTCTAGGTTCCCGGGCAACGGCGCCAATGTTTCGAGGGTTACCTGAAACTATAGGTCGATCTCGGATGAGATCTTCTGTGCTGGTCGGAGCCGACGTATCCGGCGGGTGTGTAGTGGCCGGAGCTGGTGTGTCCGACTTGTGGAACTGAGAATGCTACTGATCCTTCGTCCCCGGAGGGTGGGGGGTACCTGCAAGGAACTCCGATGTTTAAGTTAGCAAGGGTATTAAACAGGTATTGAGTAGAATCAGAGTATGAGTTATACCTGGGTGCTCCAGTGTATTTATAATGGTGAGATGTGACCTTCTGTGGATAAGATAAGTTAGTTATCTTATCTTATCTTTATATTATCTTCAGGTGAGGTCATCTTATCTTCAAAGGAACCGCCCTTCTCCCTGTAGGCTTGGGCTGCCCTTTGGATTTGGGATGTGTTCCTCTATTTGGGCCCTTTATTTGGGCTTTCCTGTGACTTGACCGAGCTCTTTGAGAAGAGGTCGGGTTGTCCTGACCTGAAGAGGTCGGTCGCTTTGTCTGTCGAACATCCCGAGTCAGACAGCTCGACCCAGGGTATGAACATGTGGACTCCGAGAGATATAGGAAACACAATTACCTGTTGTTAAACATAGTATATATATGGATATAACTAAAATATTCAATATATATAGCATGAAATTCAATAGTGCACTTACTTAATATGTTAAAAAATATTAAACATACCACTATAGTATATTATCAAATAGATATACTATATTTTAAGAACAAGATCTAATAAATATGAGTGGGATCATAGAGATAGCATAAAGAAAAGCTTATCAAGATCATTTTAAGTAGTTAGGATCTAACTTACTTATATAAGAAACCTCTTGCATCTATTTGAAAATAGAAATATAACACATCTTTAATAAGTTTCAAGTGAAAGATAAAAAACAATATAGTTTAAGAAATATAGTATATGACCTGCTTCTTACTTAGATAACACAGAAACGAGGAAGGTAAAATTTGTAGTGCTTAAGAAAGTTCAGTCGAATATAATTTTGATGATATCACTAATGTAGGCAGAAGAGTTCGGCACAACAAGACCAGCACCACAAATCAAGGCAAATTCCAAACCGAAGGTAGTTGATAAAAATAAGACATATTTCGTTTATATGAACATTGAAACCTTACTAAATCCTATACAACCAGAAAGCTAATGTTATTTTATAATGCAGAGTACTGGCACATGGGAAATGCAAGTTACGAATGTGAATTTTGCCATGCATTGTTCTGGTACGAAGAAAGGACATAAAAACATTACAACACAAATGATCCCAAATACACACTTTGTTGTAGAGGAGGTCAGGTAAAAATTCCTCACCTGCAAGAAGCTCCTAAAGTGTTGTATGATTTGTTATTTGGTAATTATATCAGAAGCAAACACTTCTGCAATAATATTAGGACTTATAACAGTATGTTTTAATTCACCTCTATGGGTGCAAAGATTGACCAAACTGTGGCAAATGGGAGAGGTCCATAAACTTTCATCCTATATGGGGAGGACTATCATTTAATGGGAAGCCTCATCCCACAAGAAGAAAATACGGCAAAATTTGCACAACTATATGTGTTTGATACACATAATGAGATTCATAATCACATTTCAGCAGTTAGGTATGGGTTGGAAATATAATATTTGTAAATTATTGTTCGTTGAAATTTGAAATAAATATTTATAACATAATTCGATACTAATATATCTATATGAATTGGGATGACATGTAACAGAGAAAATAATAATAAGATAAATGAAGACATTGAAAATGTTAGATGAAAATAATGTGCTGGTAAAGGCATTCTGTATGGTTCGGAAGAAAATGGGAGCTGACCATAGATCTACCATCAAACTAAGATTGTTGGGCAAGAGGGGTAAAGACGGTAGACGGTATAATCTGCCATCAACAAATGAAGTTTCTGCACTTATTGTGGGTGACTTTGATTTGGAAAAAACCGATAGGGACATTGTGGTTGAGACGCAGAGTGGAAGATTACAGAGAATAAACTAACTTAATCCCGCATACTTGAGATTACAGTATCATTTATTATTTCCTTATGGAGAAGATGGTTACAAGGAAGATATACCTCTGAATAAGAAAGGTAATAATTCTAAAGGGGGTCGTCGAAATGTATCGCTGAAGGATTTTTTTTGCATACAGGATACAAGAAAGGCTAGCTGATGGGTCTCCATTATTATATTCTAGAAGACTATTCCAACAATTTTTGGTGGATAGTTTTTCAATGATTGAGTCTTCTAGATTAACATACATCCAACTAGATCAAAAGAAATTTAGGGTTGAGATGTATAAGGAAATAACAAAGGCTATGTTAATGGGAGAAACAACACCTTCATCAAAGGGAAAACGTATAATATTGCCATCATCTTTCGTAGGAGGGCCAAGATATATGATACAAAATTACCAAGATGCAATGGCAATTTGTAGAGTTGTTGGTTACCTTGACCTGTTTTTGACATTTACTTATAATCCTAAGTGGCCAGAGCTTGAAGATTTTCTAAAAATTAGAGAACTAAATGCAGAAGACCGACCAGATATAGTTTGTTGAGCGTTCAAACTCAAACTGGATCGACTCATCCAAGACATCAGAAAGAATAGAATATTTGGAAGGGTAATTGCAAGTAAATAACCATCCTTGACTATATTTATATTTTGTCGCATAGATCGCATGAAAAAAAATTTACTAATAAATAAATCTTGATAAAAGAGTCATTACAAACCAACCCTTTATGTCAATTTTTTATTGAGATGCAGTGAAATATTTTTATTGGTTTTTTAGGCGGTCTATGTGCAAAATTACCCATTTAATTGATTTATTAGTTAGATGTTTTATTGTGAAAGTAATTCGAATGTATTTTAATCATATGTTAATTATATATTTTTTACTACACATTTCATATTGATAAATGTTTTCATGCCAAATAGTAAAAATAGTTTAAAAAACTTTAATATACATTATTAAATGATTGTGGAACTCTTTATATCTTTAGTATTAAAATAAAAGAAACATGGTCATGGAAATAAAATTTTAATGTATGTATGTTAGCTTTAATAAATATGCTAATTCATGCCTTCATTTATTTTAATGATAGTTGTTTATACAATTGAATTTCAAAAGCGGAGACTTCCACACGCGCACATTTTGCTGTTTTTGCATCGTGATGACAAGTATCTAACTGGAGAAGATATTGATCGAATTATAAGTGCCGAAATACCAGACAAAGATACTGATCCTATATACTATGAAGCTATAGAGAAACATATGATGCACGGACCATGTAGAAACATCAAGAAGGACTCACCATGTATGAAAAATAGAAAGTGTATAAGACACTTTTTCAAGAGATTTGTTAATAGTACAACAGTTGACGAAGATGGTTATCCTATTTAAAAGCGAAGAGAGGATGGAAAGACAAAAAGTAAATCAGGTGTTGAGCTTGACAACCGATATGTTGTCCCACACAATAAGAAGCTTTTACTGAAGTATGGCGCACACATTAATATTGAGTGGTGCAACTAGTCAAGATCGATCAAGTATTTATTCAAATATGTGAACAAAGGAAATGACCGTGTGACTGTTTCATTTTATAAAAGTGCCACATCAAATTTAGACAAGGATGGATGTGATGAAGTTAGTATGTATTACGATTGTAGATATATATTTTCTTGTGAAGTAGCATGGAGAATCTTTCGGTATAACATCCATTATAGAGAGCTTTCAGTTGTCCGTTTGGGTTTTCACTTGCCAGGGGAGCAACCGGTGGTTTTTCAAGACCACGAAAACCTAGCTGATGTCGCTAGAAAAGCTTTCGTAAAAGAATCTGTGTCTGGGATAGTTTGAAGCAAATAAGAAGTACAATGAAGCTCGCTCTTTGACATATGCGAAATTTTCATCGAAATTTGTGTGGAAGCCTGCTCCAGGAAAATGGTATACACGGAAATCTCATTCGGTTATTGGACGAATTTTTTTCGTTCCACCGGGATCAGGTGAAATATACTATCTAAGATTACTTCTGAACTTTGTTAGGGGCCCTACTAGCTATAAAGAGATTATAACTATTGATGGTGTTCTCTACTCCACATTCAGAGATGCATGTTATGCACAAGGCCTATTGGATGATGATAAGGAATATATCGATGCTATAGAAGAAGCAAGCCATTGGGGATATTAAGAGTATCTAAGAAAGTTATTCGCAACACTATTGTTTTCTAATTCGATGAATAGGCCAAAACATGTATGGGAGAGGACATGGAGAATCCTATTTGATGATGTTCTATTCAGACAAAGGGCATTACTTGACAATCAAGGTAATAAACCATACTTTCAACACTTACAATTTTGTGTTTAGTATATTAAAACTTGAGTGCTGATTTTATAGCTTTATAATAATGTATTTACCTAAATAGATTTGGTCCTATTAGACATTCAATTTAAGTAGTTATATTTTAAAACTTTTGTAGTTCACTTCTTGGGATTTAGATATGTGTGACAATTCAATTAGTTGCTTGCTGATGAATTAGTGACAACAAAAAGTAATTATACAGTGTGGATTGGTCCTAATCATATTTTATATGCCATACCAATAAAAATTTTACCATATATAAAGAAAGAGTTATATATCATGTTAGTGATATTAATAAGTATTATCCATTTTAACATCACACGGTTTATGTTGGCAAGCATTCAGTGCCATTAGATTTATGGAGTGACAAAATTATTCCAACAAAATAATTATGCTTCTAATGTCAAAGTGATAATATGATACATACTTACCTGAAAAATTATGATTGCTCACCAGAATACCCAAGTCACTTTTATTGAAATATCCACTAAAGTCACCAATATACTCATAGCATTGCATCATTGTTTTCAACCTTGACAGATTACTGTAGAAAGGATAAATAAAAATATATTAGATAAAGAATGATAATAAAAAAAATCATAATTATATACAGATAATGTTACATCATTGTTATACTATATTTTAAAAAGTATACATGTCATTAGAGTTTACACAAGCAAATGCTATTCTAATTTACCATTTTGACATGATTCTTTTAAATCTAATCCATCAGTAGTCTTTATCAATAACCAGTTGTATTCTTTTCACAGACTTACACATCACTGATCAAGAACTAAGGGAGTTAACTTTAATCGATATCGAGAACATACTCAGAGGGTACAATAAGAGTTTGAGAGATATCCCTTCGATGCAATTTCCAGATATGGAAATATGTGCATAACAGTTGATGAACACTGGTGTAAATAGGCTGATTTGTGACGAGCTTCAGTACGATAGGCGTAAATTAACTGTAGAACATGCAGATTATATGCAGAAGCTGACGGATGAGCAAAAGATAGTCTATGAAAAGATTATGGTAGCTGTGAATAGTGGTGAAGGCGGTGTTTTCTTCGTATATGACTACGGTGGTACAGAAAAGACTTTTGTTTGAAAAACATTGACTACGGGTATCAGATCCCAAGGTCAAATTGTGTTGATGGTTGCATCAAGTGGGATAGCATCCCTATTACTTCCGGGTGGTAGGACAGCACATTTACGATTTACAATCTCCCTTAATCTCGATGAGTTCTCAACATGTAATATAAAATAGAATAGCCTTTTGGCTGAATTGATAATAAGGGCTAAACTTATTATATGGGACAAAGCTCCCATGGTTAATAGACTTTGCATTGAAGCACTTGATAGGACAATGCGAGATATTCTAAGATTCAAGAATGTTCACAGTCTCCACCAGCCTTTTAGAGATAAGACAGTTGTTTTTTGTGGTGATTTTCGACAAATATTACCCGTGATACCAAAAGATAGCAAAAAAGACCTTGTTAATGCAACAATTAATTTCTCATATATATGGGATAATTGTAAGTTGTTGTCACTCACGAGAAACATGCGTCTCCAAGTTGACATGGCTGAGAAAAGAAACAATGAGATAAAAGAATTTGCTGAATAGATTTTGGCCATTGGAGATGGCAGGTGGAACATCCATGGATGAGATTGAAAAGATAAAAATTTCCGAAGATATTTTCATCAATGACTGGGATGATCCTATAGTCTCTATATGCAAAGTAACATATCCTGATTTGTTTTTGGGTGCAAATTATGTATCCCATGTCAAAGAAAGAGCCATACTTGCACCCACACTCCAAATGGTGGATGAAATAAACAGCTACATGATAAGTTTGAACCCAGCAGAAGCTAAAACTTATTATAGTTCTGATACTACATGTCAAACAGAGGCGAACAATGACATTTTGACATCAATACATACACCTCAGTTCCTAATCATAATCAGATGCTCTGGAGTCCCTAGCCATGAACTAACACTAAAAGTTGGGACCCCAATCATGTTATTGAGAAACATAGACCACTCGATAGGTCTATGCAATGGGACACAGATGGTTATAACCAACCTTGGGAAGCATATCATAGAGGCAAAAACCTTAACAGGGAATGGTCTTGGGGAGAAGGTGTACATTCTGAGGATGACTCTAACTCTATCTGATCATAGGATACCATTTAGATTTCAACGAAGACAATTTCCTATAATGATTTTCTATGCCATGTCAATTAATAAAAGCTAAGGATAATTTCTTATAATGGTTTCCTATGTCATGTCAAATGTAAGGTTGATACTAAAAAAATCTATTTTTACACATGGTCAACTATATGTTGCAGTTTCAAGAGTTACACATAGGAGAAGTCTCAAGATTTTGATATGTCATAATGAGCATGAAACTACAGAAACAGACAATGTAGTCTACAAAGAAGTATTTAGGAACCTGGCATAAAGAAAGTTCAATACAACAACATAGGTACATCATTTAAAAATTCAGTTATATTTTCTAAATATGAGATTTAGTTTCCTGTTTCTTTTGTTCAATCTCAGTATATTTTTTAACATTTATTCTAAAATTTAGTTAGCTAACTTACTCATGAAGGTTGTTATTTCTTAGTACAATATTAACCACAAAGTCTAAACAGTGTAACTTAAAAAATATTTTTAATCATCAACATTTTCACTGATATTCATTTTTTATTTTTTATAGCTGAGACAAATAATGAGCAAGCTTCTGTGAGTGTGATCAAGGGATGGAGATGACCAACAGGTAATTAGAGTGGTGGATTTAGAATGAAAATGGTCAAGTCACCTACAAGCTATTTTGTAAGTTTATTTAGATACAAGCTATTCTGCAAGATATTTTCAACAATATTTCAAGGTAATTTAAACAAATTTACCATTTAAAATATTTGGTACAACCCCTTTTCATGAGATATTTAGTTTAAAAATGTATAAATTTGTAAACACCCATCCTATGAAAATCATACTCGGCATCAGCAAAAAACTTAATTAACCAAATTGTTAAGCAAACAGAACTATTTTGAACAAAACTAAACAATAATGATTCTGTTGCATAGCCAATAAGCTACTTTGGTACATGTTATATAGAATTTTTATAACTTAGTTTGTTATCCAAATTCATTGTCATATTTAAACAAGACAACCATCATTAACTCAGTTAAAACTTTGCTGGGGAGATATATCGGATTGACGCCCAAAGTAGTCAACGTATTTGGTATCCAATCAACCTAATTATTAAAAAAAATGACGTGCATATTAGGAGAAAAATATCTCACGACATATTATGGAAATCATATGTGAGTTTGGGTAATACATTATATGGATCGAATGGACAATTCTAAACACTTGAGATTACAAAGCATATTGAAAGAGATTCCACAAATTTTAAAATAACTTGATATAATACGTGTCAAAAACATTAATTGAAAAGAATGACTTTATATTTGAATTTATAAATGTAATTGTTCTAACATTTTTTAGCGTGACTTAACTATTTGTCTTCTTTATTTAAATAAAAAAATATTATTTATTAATTTAAATTGAGATACAAAAATTTAAAATTTATATATTTAGTATCAGTTTTGTCTTATAATGAGTGATAATTTATTGAAATACTTTTAATAATAATTATGAACAAGATAGTATAAAGAGAAGCTTATAACTTTGATAATATAGTTTACAAAGAAATGTTTAGGAACGTGGCACAAAATAAGCCCAAAACACCAACATAGGTAAATCTTAAAAAAATTCAATTATATTTTTTGAATTTGAGTTTTGTTTCCTGTTTCCTCTGTTCAGCATTTTTTTAACTATATTACGAAAAAAAAGTTGGTTAGCAGACTTACTCATAAAAGTTTCTATTTCTGAATACAATATTAACCATTCAAAACCAAAACAATATAACTTCACTTAAATTATTAATGAACATTTTGACTGATATTCATTTCTTATCTCAGCTGAGACAAATAATGCTCAAGCTTCAGTGAGTGTGACCGAGAGATAGAGAGGACCAACATGTAATTAGAATAGTGGATTTGGAATGAAGATGGTCAAACTACCTACAAGATTTTTTGGTAAGTTTATTTATACTTAGTTGAGGAGATTTAGATACAACATATTCTGTAAACTATTTTTAACAATATTTCGAGAGAATTTAAACGAATTTACCATTCAAAATATTTGCCAAAGCCCCCTTTTCATGTGGGATTTAGTTTAGCGTAATAGGAATAGCCGAATTGATGATAAGAAAACCGATACGTGTTTTCTTTATTAGAAACTCAATTGTGGAAAATAAACAACACAGAACCGAGATTTTCGCAAAATAAATGACAAAACCCAAACCAAATCGCATAGCACTTTTAATCATTTTACGGTTGCTCACTTGAAACTGCAAAACTACAACTAGCAAAAGCATATAATTCTATACCTAACACTAATTATGTTACGTATAAGAAAAATATTATCTATTATAAAAATGAAAAAAACACCAATCCAAGTTAATGATCAGACTATTATAGTAAAAAAATTTTATGAGAATATGTAATTTAGTTTATGCAAAGGTTTTCCCCGTACATTAACATAGAACTAATAAATTTTAGTTTTCAAGTTAAATAAGAAAAACAATCTATTAAACACAGAAAGTAACGCACCTTCTTTCCACCATTTTCTTTATTTGTTTAAGCTACTAATTAAAAACACCTCTTGATTTGATCCATTCATCAAGCACTAAGTCAACTTCCCATCACAAATGACACTATTAACTATACATTAAAAAAATAAATTTTCTTATTGTAATGTTTATATAGTAAATAAAAACCAAATTAGGAATGAATCATAATGTTGAGAGTTAAAACTCAAATTGTAAATCTAACTGAATAAAGAAAAACTTGAGACGGAATTGGTAGTGAAGAGAGATGCAACCACTGTAGCAGAGGTTGGGGAAAAAATGAGGACATAATCACAAAATTGAGATTCCATTACCTCACCTAATCCAATAAATCTGCTCGATCACTTCTTATGTTCGTTTATATACTAAAACTAAAGTTAATAAATTATGTTTAGCAAAGATTGAGACTTACAATTGGTTCTTGCAAAATTTGCTTTATGACTTTGACGATGATCTGATGCGCCACCTGCGATCACCACGCACAACTCAGGCCACAAAGGAACAATGTTTTGACAACCTATTACTCAACAAGTTCTAAATACGGAGGCATATGATGGAGCGAAGATCATCTCAGGGTTGGGCGCCCTCCCTCGGTGTCTTCTGTCATTCGAAGCCTTCTTCTGCTCGGCTAAATGTGTGTGACTGTGTGTGCCTTTGAATCGACTTAAATCTTTCTTCTCCTTTGGAGTTTCAAGTTCTGATTCCATCATTACCGGCTTGCTGTGAAACTGATGTGATGAAGGTGCCAACTGATAAGCTGCTGCAGTGGCAGGCATATCAAAAAAAGGCACAAAGCAAAGGATACCTAATTTCAAAAATAAATAAAAAAAAACAAGATGACACCCCACTTTTAGAGTAGAATGGGAAAAGATTTTTACCAGGGTTATTGGTTACCGGTAGTAAGTGGACACTGAGTTTTAATTCCATTGATGATAAATAAGGTATAGTAGTTGGAATATGTATTAATGAGTGTATGTGGATATCTATGTACATAATTTTTTTTATCAGTAATTTAAAAAAATATGGTATTTAATTTCAAATTAAATAATATTAAAAAATTTATGTTTCCAATCAATTATAAATAAATATAAATAAATTTTTTTTAATTCAGCATATAATTAACTAGATGCTATCTATAGAATATAATATTATTTGGTGATAATGACATTTAATCATGCAACACAATTAAAATAAATTTAAAAAATTATCCACTAAAGAGAACAAAGACACCAAAGGTAAATTTATTATAGATGTTTTAAAACTATAAGCTCAATTCTCATATGTTATCATAAAAAAAGAAATTTCTTTTATAAATATATATTTTTACTAAGTAAAATTGTATAAAGTTTGATAGTTTATTCCATTAGTTAATTGGTATCACATTTCTATTTTTACGGTTATAAGTAGCACCATATACATTTTTAATTTGTAACGTAAGATAATTGCGTACAATAAAAATTTACTAAATATATCTTCACATAGTCCGCGCGAAGCGCGGGTATTTATTCTAGTATAATATATAGATATAAAGATACAGTTACTACATATACTAAAAATTCCATATCCAAGAAATTATGTTGGATTTGACTTATAAGTTAATATTGGTATTCTAACCATTTTCTATTGAGTGTTATATATTTAGGTTGAATGCTTAATTAATTTTTTGAAAATATTAATGTTGTTCTGATATTGCTGCTCTTTTCATTTTCATTTTGTTTGTGATTGACTATTCTAATTGATTTGTTGGTTGATAATTATATTTATCTTTTGTGGATTTTTTTTATTTTTCTTTTCCTGCATTTGGAGTTCTGAAATTTAGTTGTTAATGGTTTACATTAATTTAGTAGGTTCACTTAGATATTGGTGGGTTATAAGATATTTTATATCTCTATGATAGTGTGAAATATTAGATTTATTAGTCCCTTTTAATCAATTCTCTTATTATTCTATAGTAGTACAATAGTCAGGTGAGATTTACTAATAGATGTCTTTTCCTATCCAGTTTGTTCCCAATGACTACATTATAGGTGTTTTTAGGTCTGCCTTATATGTATATACACACATGTTCAAGTAGATTAGATGTTAGTGAATTTTAGGGTATTCTATTCTATTACTTTATAATGGTATGAGATTTGTTAGAATCTATCCTTTCTTATTCAATTGGTGTCCAAGGAGGATAGCATAGGTGTTCTTGATTGTGGTAGTTACATATGTATGGATGTATAGATATGTACATGATAGATATTAGATGTGTATGCTATGTGATACATATTTTTCCACCCTTTCTTTGAGGTATTCAAAATTCAAATATTTTGGTGATTTCTTAGCTTGTCTAAGAAAAGGACTTCTTGGTTGTATGATCCAACGCACCTCCTTCCTTCTCTGAAATTTTTTATTTTTGGTTTCTATTTATTTTCTTAGTTTTCTCTATTGTCTTTGGTGGTTGAGTCAATGCCTCCTCCATTTGATTCTATCTCTAAGATCCACCTTCCAAGGGAGGCATGGAGACTTAAAGTTAGAGTACTAAAAACTTGAATTGTTCTTTCATTTGGAAATCATGATGTTGCAAATTCAATAGAAATCGTTCTTGTTGATGAAGATGTGAGTGGCTGTTCATTGTTGATTTTGGGTTGATTTTATTTATGGCTTTCTTTCCTCTTGAATTGTAGTCATTGTAACTGTTTTTTTTATTTGTTATTATTTTCTTATGCAGTCTAACAAAATCCAGGCAACTGTTAAGAAGCAGCTCATAAATAGGTTCAAAGGTAATATTATTGAGGGTCAAACATACCGAATGCCATATTTTAGTGTTGTTCTAAACCAAGGCAATTATAGGGCAGCAGAACATGAGTTTAAGTTGATTTTCCTTAACCGTACAACTGTTATTACTGTCCTCGATGATGCTATCTCCAAGACATGTTTCAGTTTTTGTCCATTTGACGAGCTCTTGAAAATGACTGAAGATTATGTTTAGTTAGTTGGTAAGTGAATTTGTATTTTCTTTATCCCCTTCATTTTTTCTTTTTTTTTTTGTTTCAATTTGTTGCCTTTTTTGGGTTAATTTTTATGGAAGCGTGCACTTTTGAACTATAATTTTATTGATGTTTATTTTTTGGATAGATGTTATTGGTTTGCTAACTTCTGTCGGTGAAGAGAAAGAGTATTTGAAAAATGACAAAGTGATGAAGATGATCGTTCTTCAGTTATCTTCAAAAGAGTTTGTTTTATGCGTCTTATCTTGATGTTGATTGTGTTTTGTATTGGTTACCTATTATTTATGTTAAGCACTGTCCTATTAGTTTTGAATGGTGTTTTATATTGAATTGTTAATAGATCTAAGTTTTTAAAAAATATTTTTTTCAAGTTGACAATACGCTGTGCACTATTTAGGGAGTATGTGGATAAAGTGCATCGTTTCTTAGGTTCTAGTTATATGTAACAGCCAGTTGTTGTGATCCAACTTGCCAAAGTTAAATTCTTTAGGGGTAGTGAATATTATAATGTCCATGCTTCCCAATTTCTTCTAAAATTTCTGTTTTATATTTAGCTTCCTATCTTTCTTTATTTATTTATTCAGCTGGGTGTTTTATAGGACAAGTTGGTCTCTGTTCATACCCTAGGTCGAGCTGTCCGACCCGGGATGTTCTACAGGCAAAGCGACCGACCTCTTCAGGTCAGGACAACCCGACCTCTTCTCAAAGAGCTCGGCCAAGTCACAGGAAAGCCCCAAACAAAGGGCCCAAATAGAGGAACACGCCCCAAATCCTAAGGCGGCCCAAGCCTACAGAGAGAAGGGCGGTTCTCTTAAAGATAAGATGACCTCACTTAAAGATAAGATAAGATAAGATAACTAACTTATCTTATCCATAGAAGGCCACATCTCACCATTATAAATACACTGGAGCACCCAGGTATAACTCATTACTCTGATTCTACTTAATACCTGCTTAATACCCTTGCTAACTTAAGCATCGGAGTCCCTTGCAGGTACCCCCACCCTCCGGGGACGAAGGATCAGCACCACTACCAAGTCCAACAAGTCGGACACATCAGCTCCGGCCGCCGTACACCTGCCGGACACATCGGCTCCGACCAACACCGAAGATCTCATCCGAGATCGACCTACAGTTTCAGGTAACCCTCGGAACATTGGCGCTGTTGCCGGGGAACCTGGAAGTCATCCCATTAACATGGCGGATGACCATGACAACGACCACGATTCAGGTTTGGAAGACAGAACACTGCATAAAAACGCGAAAACGATACTCAAAGATACTCCAGAAACCAACGGAGACAAAAATTCATCAAATCTAGGAGTAATAGAAGCACTTCAAAATCGATTGGAGCAACTTGAGAAAGAAGCCCCACATCGACGAGAAAAAGAAGAAGATCTACGCCGGGAAATAAGGCGGCGCCGAGAATTAGAAGATAAGCTTATAAAACTCGAAGCTGATCTCAAAACTAAAGCTACTCGACCATCCACAGAGGATAGCTCTCAGGAAGATCAAGATCCATTCACCAGAGAAATTATGAAAACCAAAATTCCAAAAGATTTCAAGCTTCCGGATATGGCTCTATATGACGGCACCTCAGATCCCAACCATCATCTCAGCAACTTCAGAAGTAGAATGTACCTCACTGATGCCTCAGATGCAGTTCGCTGCAAAGCCTTTCCAACAACTCTAACCAAGACAGCCATTAAATGGTTCGACAACCTACCTCCGAAATCCATCTCGAGTTTCGACGACCTGGCCAAGAAGTTCCTGGCCCGATTCTCCATACAAAAGGATAAAGCCAAACACGCACCTAGCCTACTAGGGATCAAGCAAGGAGATCGGAAGAGCCTTCGCAACTACATGGAAAGATTCAACAAAACATGCATGGACATACAAAATCTTCCAACAGAAGCGGCCATTATGGGCCTCATAAATGGCCTACGAGAAGGACCATTTAGCCAATCTATATCAAAGAGATACCCGACATCCTTAGACGAAGTACAAGAACGGGCACAAAAATACATCAACATGGAAGAAAACTCTCGACTTAGCGAAACCTCAAGGTTTGGTTCTGCCTACCGAGATAAAGAATCCAAGAAAAAGGAAGATTGCTCCGGAGAGAATCAAAAAATATCATAACTATACTCCTCTTAGGGTATCCTTGGTAGATGTTTACAAAGAAGTCTGCCATACAGAGAAAATCCCTCCAGCTCGGCCACTTAAAGGTAAAAGAGGAGGAGGAAATCGGAATGAATACTGTGAATATCCCCGACTTTGAGGGCATTCTACCAATGAATGCTTCGATTTGAAAAACGTCATAGAAAAATTAGTACAAGAAGGAAAATTAGATCGGTTCTTGGCCAACCGGGACGAAGAACCAAGGAAAAGAAGGAGGGATGAGGACGTCGGACGATCTGAACGATCGCCTCGCACACCAGAAAGACATGTCCACGTGATACATGGCGGATTTGCTGGGGGAGGAATCTCCAAATCATCTCGCAAGCGACACCTCAAAGAGGTATACCACGTCGAAGGAAAAAAGGAAGCCCCAGACATCCCAACAAGCACGTTTACCAAGGAAGACGCATCCGGAATCATCTCGGGACATGACGACCCCATGGTCATTACGATCATACTGGCAAACGCCAACCTTCACCGTACACTAATTGACTAGGGAAGCTCTGCCGACATCTTATTCAAAATTGCCTTCGACAAACTTGGTCTAGAAGAAAAAGAGCTAAGAGCATACCCGAACAGCCTGTTCGGACTAGGAGATACCCCAGTTCAACCGCTGGGATACGTATCGCTGCATACAACCTTCGGAAAGGGGAACCAATCCAGAACACTCAAGATAGACTATATCGTGGTCGACGTAAGCTCAGCCTACAATGTCTTAATAGGTCGGACAACGTTAAATCAACTCGGTGCAATAGTTTCAACTCCACATCTATGTATGAAATTCCCAACTGCGGAAGGGATAGCTACAATAAAGGCAGATCAAAAGATGGCACGTCGCTGTTACAATGAAAGCCTAAACCTCCGAGGTGAAGGAGGAGAGTTCCACACAATCGAGCTCGGTGGAGTTCAGAGGCGAGAAGAACTCCGACCACAACCCGAAGGAGAAGTAGAAAGAATCCAGATCGGAGACACCTCGGATAAAACAACTAATATTGGCACGATCTTAAAAGGAGACATAAAGGAATCACTAATACGGTTCCTACGAGATAATGTTGATCTCTTCACATGGAAAGCCGCCGACATGCCAGGTATTGATCCCGAACTAATGAGCCACAAATTGGCAGTCTATCCGGGATCCCGGCCGATACAACAAAGACGAAGAAAACTTGGACTAGAACGAGCTCAGGCTGTAGAAGAACAAGTACAAGCGCTACTTGAGGCCGGGTTCATAAGGGAAGTCAAATATCCACTATGGCTAGCAAACGTCGTCTTGGTGAAAAAGTCAAATGGGAAGTGGCGAATGTGCACTGACTACACCGACCTCAACAAAGCCTGCCCAAAAGACCCCTATCCACTCCCAAGTATCGACGCTTTAGTGGATGCTTCATCAAGATATAAGTATCTCTCATTCATGGACGCATATTCAGGGTACAATCAAATCCCCATGTATCCACCAGATCAAGAAAAAACCTCGTTCCTAACACCGAAAGTAAACTACTGTTACATAGTGATGCCTTTTGGTCTCAAGAACGCAGGAGCTACTTATCAAAGGCTAATGAATAAAGTTTTCTCAGATCACATCGGAAAAATTATGGAAGTTTATGTAGACGATATGTTGATAAAGACACAAAGCGAAGATACATTGTTTTCCGACCTGACCCAAGTGTTTTACACTATCAGGAAACACAACATGCGGCTCAATCCCACAAAATGCACCTTCGCAGTAGAAGCCGGCAAATTCTTGGGCTTCATGCTCACACAAAGGGGGATTGAAGCAAATCCAGACAAGTGTCGAGCCATACTCAACGTGAAGAGCCCAACCTGTATCAAAGAAGTACAACAACTCAACGGGAGGTTGGCCGCTCTATCCCGACTCTTAGCAGGAGCTGCGATAAGATCTCTTCTCTTCTATACTACTTTAAGAACGGGAAAACAGTTCGAATGGACGACAGAATGTGAGCAAGCCTTCCTAGACTTCAAGGAGTTCTTAGGACGGCCACCTATCCTATCTCGGCCACGAGAAGGAGAACCGCTCATATTATACTCGCAGTAGGGAGCCGGGCAATAGCCTCAGCACTAGTCAGAGAAGACGAACATGGGCAAAAACCCGTCTACTTCGTTAGCAAAGCACTACAGGGATCCGAGCTGAACTACCAGAAAATAGAAAAGTTTGCCTACGCCCTGATCCTCACATCCCGGCGGCTTCGCCCATATTTCCAAGTGCATACCATCAAAGTTCGAACCAACCAACCCATAAAAGGGATATTGCAGAAAATAGATCTGGCAAGAAGAATCCTACAATGGGCAATCGAGTTGTCCGAATTCGACCTCCAATACGAGGCGCGTACAGCAATCAAATCGCAACACCTGGCCGACTTCATCGCAGAATTTACAGACATCCCGAAAATCCCCATAGAATGGAACATATACGTAGACAGATCCTCGAATAAAACAGGAAGCAGTGCGGGTGTGATACTTGAAAGCAACCAAGGAACTCAACTTGAGCTCTCCCTTAAATTCGGATTCCCGGCCTCAAACAACCAGGCAGAATACGAAGCACTGTTAGCTGGTCTGAAGCTGGCTAGGGAAGCTGGAGCTCCGAAACTCAACATTTACAGTGACTCACAAGTCATCACCTCACAAATAACAGGAAGCTACTAAGCTAAAGATCCGACCATGAAAAAATATTTGGATAAAACCAAAGAACAGCTCGGACAACTCGGGGAATATAGGATCCACCACATACCTCGTGAGCAAAATGCCCGAGCTGACGCCCTTTCAAAATTAGCCAGCACCAAACCAGGGGACAACAATAGAAGCCTCATCCAGGAGGTATTACAGAACCCGTCAATAGCAGAAGAAGAAAGAGTCCTAGCCATAATAGATCGGGATCAAGGATGGATGACCCCCATAATAAACTACCTCAAAACAGAAGAACTCCCTACAAATGAAAAAGAGGTAAAGAGGCTGAAAAGGGAGGCACAGTACTACACTATCATAAACAACACGCTGTACAAAAAAGGGATATCAACACCCTTACTAAAATGCGTACCAACTTCCAATACAAAGGAAGTCTTGGAGGAAGTACACAGCGGCATTTGTGATAATCATCTCGGAGCACAAGCTCTCACCAAAAAGATACTCCGGGCGGAATTCTATTGGCCAACTCTACAAAAGGAGGCTACAGAATTTGTAAGGACATGTCCACCATGCCAGAAGCATGCCAACTTTCACATTGCCCCACCAGAAAAGCTCATCAGCGTGACCTCACCCTGGCCATTTGCGAAATGGGGACTCGACCTTCTCGGACCCTTCCCACAGGGATCGGGACAAGTAAAATTCCTCATAGTAGGAGTAGATTATTTCACAAAATGGATCGAGACAGAACCCCTAGCCAACGCCACCGCTAAAAAAAGTCGAAAATTCCTATATAAGAACATTAATACGAGGTTCGGGGTACCATACTCCATCACCACAGACAACGGTACCCAATTTACAGAGGCAGGCTTCAGAAAACTGGTGGCCAACTTGAACATAAAACACCAGTTCACCTCCGTCGAACATCCCCAAGCCAATGGACAAGCCGAAGCGGCCAACAAAGTCATATTGGCTGGATTAAAGCGGAGGCTACAAGAAGTAAAAGGAGCTTGGGCCGAGGAACTTCCACAGGTCCTATGGGCATATCGAACAACCCCTCATTCCACTACAAACGAATCACCATTCCGACTAGCATACGGAGCGGAGGCAATGATTCCAATAGAAATCGAAGAAGGATCTCCCCGAGTAGTCCACTACAATGAACAAGCAAACTCCCAACTTCAGAGATAAGAGCTCGACCTATTACCCGAAATCCAAGAAAGAGCTCGGATCAGGGAAGAAGCCCTAAAGCGACGAATGGCTTCCAGATATAATCAAAAGGTAGTGCCGAGAAGTTTTGCAGAGAATGATCTCATCCTAATCAGAAATGACATTGGAACAACTCGACCCGGAGAAGGAAAGCTGGCAGCAAACTGAAAAGGACCCTACCGAGTCATTGAAGTACTGGGGAAGGGCTACTACAGACTGTCAGAGCTTGATGGACGAGAGCTTCCCCGATCATGGCACGCTTGCAACCTAAGAAGGTACTACAGTTAGAAAAGGTAAAGGATCTCACTAAATGGATGCGCTATTTTTCCTGAAAAGGTTTTTTAATGAGGCACCATATCGAGACCTAGATCATACCCGACTTAAAGGGACAAGGAAATTCCCACATGTATATATTTGCATTTTTCTTTGAATAAAGTTTATTTAGATATTCTACAAGATTCCAAGACGCATTAATCTAAAGTATTCATCGTCCGATTATAAAGCAACAAGTCGGCAGAAAGTGAAGAACAAATTCACTACGCGACCACGATAAAGACAATCGTCCGATAAAGGTGAAAACGCGATTCACCCAAAAGACGATCTAAAGACGCCAACCA
This sequence comes from Arachis hypogaea, assembly GCF_003086295.3. Taxonomy (NCBI): domain Eukaryota; kingdom Viridiplantae; phylum Streptophyta; class Magnoliopsida; order Fabales; family Fabaceae; genus Arachis; species Arachis hypogaea. The sequence goes on along the minus strand of NC_092041.1, from coordinate 20,154,409 downwards.
TTTTCTACAAATCAGCAAAGATGAACACAGAATAATGTAAGAAGTTATTGAAAGCAATCCAAAAAAAGAACCTAACGAGGTCTTACGGATAGCTAATATAATAACTTAAAAGACTGGCCGACGTTCAGAAATCGGACCAAGTCAACCCAAGTTATAAGTAAACCCTGGAAAGAGGTCTGGCCAACCCTATTAAAGAGGATTACTTTAACTTAGAAGGGCCTGACATAACAAAGTCAGCCCAAAAACTAAAAAAGTTATACAAGTAGTCCCTGAAAGAGATCTAACAAAGATCCAAAAAAGAGGACTACGAAAAATAACTTAAAGGAGACCGACATAACCAAGTCGGACTCCTACCATTAAAAAAGTTATACAAGTAGTCCCTGAAAGAGATCTGACAAAGATCCAAAAAAGAGGACTACGAAAAATAACTTAAAAGGAGACCAACATAACCAAGTCGGACTCCTACCACTAAAAAGTTATCAACATAATCCCTGAAAAAGACAGAGTAAAGGCCCAGAAAAGGGGATCACGAAAATAACTTTTGAGGAGGACCTACATAAAGAAATTGGTCATAAGGCGCTAAAAATACAAACAAAGAGCGAGGAAACCGAGAAACAAGTCGGACCCCCCACAAGCACGGCCTCAAAAGGATCCAAGCTACAAACGATAAAGCACGCAAACAACCTAAAGAGGCCAAAACAGCAAAATTTCAACAGATATCATGCATAATACGGCAAAAGCTTCAAGAGGTCACCACAAAACCAACCTCAGAAACTACTTTTGTTTTTCAAAAAGAGTTGCAAGACAGACAACTAGAAGCGTCAAACAAAACAAAGTTCAAAAGCCCACAAACCGGGCTATTTACACAAAATATCCAGAAAAATATCAGCTAAAGATCGGGAGCTTTTCCGGCAGCATCAGTATGAGGAGAAGGCGGACGAGTCTGAAGGGGCACGGCATCTACGATTCTATCATCCCGGTTCAGAATCTGGCAATCCGGATCAGATATAACAGGAGGAACAGAGGAGGTCGATACCTTAAGAGAAGGCACTGGGGGAGGATCAGTCTCTTCATCATCTTGGTCATCAGGGACAATCTTACCATCTCTCACGACATTATCCAGGCTGATGAGAGTCAAGTCGGCATCAGGAGCAACAACTCGGAACTGCTCCATCAGGTTCTCGGAGGCAGCAGTTACGCTACCCACAAGGTGACCCTGAAGCTCACTATAATTAACCCGAACTGTTTCCAACTCCTCCCGAAGATGCATCAATTCTCTATAAGCCGAGACATAGCTATCCTTATGTTTCAAAGCCATGTCTTCGGCCAGCTTCAGAGAAGCGGCAAGGGCAATAGAGCTGGCCTTCTCACCCTCCAGTTCCTTCTCCACCTTGGCCAACTTCACCTCCAACTCCTCCTTCAGACCCTTGATTCGATCAAACTCTGACTTGGCCTCCTCCATAAAAGATTTGGTAGAACGAACCGGAATCCCCTGAATTGTTCGAAAAATAGCCGCACCCATGTGAGCCATCTTCACACTATTTTGGGTAATAAAATACAAATGCTTTAGAAGAGACACATCGTCCATGGAAAGCCCACCATAAGGGGCAATTTGCTGGTCAACAAACTCAATGGCATCAAAATCCAGGGCATCCAAGTTAAAAGGCTCGGATGTTTTTTGCTTCTTGCTAGGAGGGGCACCAGGAACTGCTGTAGAAGATTGTGGAGGATCGACCAGACGAACCCGAGGAATAGGAATTACCTTCCTCGGCCCAGGAGAACTCGGAATAGGAGGTTTAACTGGAGCCTGGAAAGACCCCTCGCCGACCACTTTGGCCGAAATGTTTAAAGCAGCAGTTGCCTTCTTCGCCTTCTTGAAGGCCTTCATGGAGTCATTGTTCTTAGACATCTCTGCAAACACAAAACAACCACGACAAAGAGTTACAAAAGAGGAACAAAAAAGGAAATAAATATAGAGGCAAGTCGGGCCAATAGACAAACAAATACCCAAAGTAGGCCGAACCAAGGACGGATCATTCAGAAATCTCTTCGTATCCAGATGGGGAGGCTTCCCCCACAAATCTTCAAGAACAACTACAAAAGCCCGCTCAACCTCACTAAGCATTTCATGTGTAACGTGGCACTCTTACATTCTTTTGCCACTCTAGAGGAAAAGCAGGCTCGTCATTTTCATCAAGAAAAAAGGGGCGGGCCCCCTCAACAGCTCGAACTTTAAAAAAGTAGTTCTTGAAGTCCTTAAAGGACTCATCATACATTGCAAACACTTTATGACCCTGGGCGGACCGAAAAGAAACCCAAGAAGCTTTCTTTTTTGAAGAACCGCCAGGCTTGGCAGAAACAAACAAGTAAAGAAAAAGAGTCTGGGAAGGTGTTACATCTAGTTCACTACAGAGAAGTTGGAAAATTTTAATAAAACCCCAGGAATTGGGGTGAAGCTGGGATGGAGCAATATTACACGACCACAACAGATCAGTCTCAAAAGCAGTAAAAGGAAAAGAAACGTTCAACTGGCTAAAAAAGTATTCATAAGCATAAAAGAAGGGGCGTTCTCCCTCAAAAGAAGTCGGAAAGCACACTCTCTCATTAGAATCAGGGGCAATAAGCTCGTAATCCTCCTCACGGGCAATGTTACCACAAATCCTATGGCGCTTCCTCAGCTCTGTGCAAAATTCAGCATCCACAACAGAAACACACGACAAAACAAGGGAGTCCAGCCAATCAGACATCCCCTCGGGAACTCTGGAAGACATCTCTATAATGTTATTGCGAGAAGACATGAGGCCAACTAATCCTACAAAGTAAGAAAAGAAGATAAGGGTTACTACAAACATCTCGGACAAAGGGAGAAAACAACTTGGTCAGTAGATGAAATAGCGAAAAGGAAAACCGCAGGACTCAAACCAAAAGTCCTGGGGCATCCTTAGGAGACAGTAACAAAGCAAGGTTTCCAGAAATACTCTACAGCTTACATCCTAGCATTTCTCAAAAAGGATTCAAAACAATAAACGCTTTTCACCAAAGAAAAACACAGCAAATCATTACAAGCCTACCAAGCAATCCCAAACATCAAACACGACAAGTAGAGACCATTAAAGATGCAACCTTTTTTCAAAGATCAGGCAAAAAGCAAACCTCCAAAAACAAGGAACAGATGCAGATTCTCTGTCAGAAGCAACAAAACCCTAGAAAAGCCTCGACAAAAATGCCAAAAAGAGCATGAAAGAAAGCAAAACACGTTTACAGCGAAAGAAACAAAATCAAAGATCACAAAAAGGTTCAAAGCTTTCAAACATGCGAAAACAGAACTTCACCAAAAAACTAAAGACGAAGCTACGAAAGAAGCAAGAAAGCTAGTACCAACCTGGAAAGGGCAGCGAGCTTCAAAGAAACTAAAGATGGAAATCTAGGAACACCTTCTCACAAAGAACGCGAACAAAGAGCAATGTCGCAGGGAGAAACGCAAAACTCCAGGCGAAAACAGAAGCTCTAGAAACGCCAAACGACGACGCGAACACAGAGAAAAGGAGAGGCGCAAAATAAGAAAATAGAAGAGCGGAGAGAACAGAGAAGAGAAGTTATGAAAAGGACAAAAGAAGAGAAACCGTTTCTGGGCTTTCAAAAATCAAAATAAAGAGCCAAAAGGAAACAGGGCAATTAATGCTAAAATTAAGGAAAGCATTAAACCCTCGCACGTTCCCAAAACGCCGATATAAAAGCGCGCACCTTTAGAGGAAACGTTCTACATTCAAAAGCTGCTGCAAAGGAATCGACAAAATGCTTGAGTTCGGCTTCACCGAAGAAGGACCGAAGTCAAAGACTCGGCCTCAAAAAGAGAAGACCGAGATCAAGCAGGGGCACTGTTCATACCCTGGGTCGAGCTGTTCGACCTGGGATGTTCTACAGGCAAAGCGACCGACCTCTTCAGGTCAGGACAACCCGACCTCTTCTCAAAGAGCTTGGCCAAGTCACAAGAAAGCCCCAAACAAAGGGCCCAAATAGAGGAACACGCCCCAAATCCTAAGGCGGCCCAAGCCTACAGAGAGAAGGGCGGTTCCCTTAAAGATAAGATGACCTCACTTAAAGATAAGATACGATAAGATAACTAACTTATCTTATCCACAGAAGTCCACATCTCACCATTATAAATACACTGGAGCACCCAGGTATAACTCATACTCTGATTCTACTCAATACCTGCTTAATACCCTTGCTAACTTAAGCATCGGAGTCCCTTGCAAGTACCCCCCACCCTCCGGGGACGAAGGATCAGCACCACTACCAAGTCCAACAAGTCGGACACATCAGCTCCGGCCGCCGTACACCTGCCGGACACGTCGGCTCCGACCAACACCGAAGATCTCATCCGAGATCGACCTAGAGTTTCAGGTAACCCTCGGAACAGTCTCCAAAATGTTATGCATGCTACTCGCCTGTTCTTTAATCCTGATTTGGCTGAAGTAGTTGATTTCAAAAACATGTTATTGGATAGTATCTTAATAAATGATATGTTTAGTTCATTGGTGCTCGCATTTATAGTTTTAACTTGGTTAATATAATTTCATTTTATTCTCTTTATTTGTGTTATAAGTTTAGTTGATATCGTTTCTATTTTTTCCCTAGATCTTTCTTTTTTTTTTCTTCTATGATGATTAGTATGGTTGACCAAGTTATCAATGGAACACAACCATTGTTTATTGCTAATGAGGGCCAGGGTGTTTCATTGGAAGATAATTTTATGCGGCTTACTAGGAGATGCACTATTGAGAAACTTCATGATAACAATGAGGTTTATTAAGTTTTTCCATGTCTTTAGTCAAGTTTGACTTAGTTGTCTTTTGATGAAAAACTTATACAAAATTATGTTTTCTATTTATATCTCAATGTTTATTTTTGTTATAATAGCAAGGGTCTTTTGTGGTTTTTGGTACTGTGAAATCTATTGTGGATGAGGGACCTTGGTGGTATTCAGCTTGTGTTTGTGGGAAGTCAATTCAGCCTCAAAGTGGTGCATATTATTGTGATTTTTGTCAGCACTATGTTACCATTGTGACTCCTAGGTATGTTGTGTTTATTTCTTTCTGTGTGATCTTCTTTATTTTTTTCTTTCTTTTTCCTTCTGTTGTTTAATTCTCCTTGTTCCATTTTTCTAATTATAGTTATTTTGTTGTTTTTTTGTGTTAAATTTCTTATTGGGTAATTCTTCTATGGTCAGATATATGATCAAAATAGCTATTGAGGATGATAATGGACATGGTATATTTGTCTTATTCGATCGTGAGGCTGCTTACTTATGGAAAAAATCATGTGCTGATCTGTTTGGAGAGGTTCAAAAGGATGCAAGTGTATGGTTTATTCTTTTTTTTTTGTTATTGAGTTTAATAGTGGATAAGATCTGTTTGTGGCATATATAATTGCTTGTTGACTATGTTTGAGTGTGTATTTGGTCCTTGATTTTTCTAAGAATCATGTGTTCAAATTATTTCATAGGTTGTTTGTGGAGATAGTTATCCTGTGATGTTCTAGCAATTACTGGGGAAAAATTGCTTCTCAAGAAGAGTGTTGGTGCAGACAAATATGTCAGAACTTTTCGTGTGAGAAGAGTTGGCGATGATGCTGCTATTATTGCGATGTTTGAGTTGCCTAACTATGATGCGGATGATGAGCGTACTCTAGTGAAGATTTTTTTGTTTGATTTTCTTTTTTTTTAATAAATCGTGTTTAGGATGGTTATTTGGGAAAGATCCCTTCAAGTGACCATGAATATATTGTTGCCAAGAAGGATCTGTGTGAGGTGCTGGATGAGGGTATCACTTCTGATGGGAATTGTTCCAATATGAAGACAAATTGTAGTCCTTTGATTGATTTTCTTGGTGAAAAGGGTGCTGAAGTTCTTGAATTGGTTGATATAAGTAGTGAAGTTGATATTATGAAAGAGAAAGGAAAAACTGTTAATGATAGTGTACTTGTTGATAGGGAGTGCAACCTCGAAATTAAGGTCCTCTTGAATTCTCCTCCCATGGAAACTACGGTAATTTGTTTATTGGGAGTGATTTAAATTATGAATGTGTTGGTTGGTTAAATTATCTATTGTGTTCCATGAATTATAGAGGATAATAAATTTTATTGGGCTGGAAAATTAAGATGATTTGTCTATTTATATAGTTGCATGTTCTCTGCTATTTACGTTTATTCAATTATTCCATTCTTTTTCATGGTAGGATGTACTTTCTGCTGTTTTTGATGGATCCCCTATTCATGTGATCAAGAAAGAGACTGTTTACAATCATCCTAAGGGTAGAGAGGTTAAGAGAAATCTGAAGAAAGTTTTTGATAATGTTGTTGATGAGGAGCTTGGCCCAACTTCCAAAGTTCTCAAGAATTGTGATCTTTGAGATGTTTTAATAGAACTGCCGGTGTTACTATGAAATAGTCTACTAATCTAAGAAATAGTTAAGTTATATGCACTGAATCCAATGTTTCAAACAGATATAAAGATGCTATCTCTCTGTCCCATCCATTTTTTGAGCGGTGTCCAAAGACCAGCATGGTTTGATAGTTTTCCTTTGTTTGTTTCTACCTTTCTAGGGATTGTACACAGTGTTTTGTATAAATGATGTGATATGGTCAGGTTATGAATTCTAGATTATTTTGAATTTGCACCTATGATGTTTATTTATATATATGTATGTACGTTCATATGAAAGTACAAGACTAAATGAAATCCAGCAACTTTTCTATTTATTCATGTATTGTGTACTTTTAATTTCGTTAACGGTTGTTTTATAGTTATTCAAGTATCCTAACAAGATATTTTTCTTTTTATAATGTCGCAGATAGAAGATAATAATAATAATAATAATAATAATAATAATAATAATAATAATAATAATAATAATAATAATAATAATAATAATAATAATAATAATAATAATAACAACAATTTTGTCAATATTAAAGGATAAACATGCAAGTTTACTACTAGTGTCAAACAAAGAATTATGAGTTATATGCTGTTCTTTTAGCTAGCTGTATACTAGGTGTTCATACCCTGGGTCAAGCTGTCCGACCCAGGATGTTTAGCGACAAGCCGACCGACCTCTTCAGGTCAGACTATCCGACCTCTTCTCAAAGAGCTCGGCCAAATGCCCGACCTCTTCTCAAAGAGCTCGGCCAAATCGCCAAAAGAGCCCAAAGCAGGCCCAAAACGAAGGAACACAGCCCAATCTAAAGGCAGCCAAAGCCCAGAAAGATAAAGGCAGTTCCCTTGAAGATAAGATGACCTCACTTAAAGATAAGATAAAGATAAAGATAAGATAACTAACTTATCTTATCCACAGGAGGCCACATCTCACCATTATAAATACATTGGAACACCCAGGTATAACTCATACTCTGATTCTACTCAATACCTGCTTAATACCCTTGCTAACTTAAGCATCGGAGTCCCTTGCAGGTACCCCCCACCCTCCGAGGACGAAGGATCAGCACCACCACCAAGTCCAACAAGTCAGACACGGCGGCTCCAGCCACCATTAACAAGTCGGACACAACAGCTCTGACCAGTATAGAAGATCTCGTCCGAGATCAACCTACAGTTTCAGGTAACCCTCGGAACATTGGCGCCGTTGCCGGGGAACCTAGAAGTCATTCCATCACCATTGCGGACGACCATGACAACGACCACAACTCAGATCTAGAGGATAGAACGCCGCATAAAAACGCGGACGCCACCCCCAAAAGCACACCCCAAAACGGGGGAGATATGTAACCTGCAAACACAGAAATCATGGAAGCACTACAAGCTCAACAAAACTGCCTCCAACAACTCGAAAAAGAAAACGAGCATCAACGGGAAGCCAAGAAGAACCTCCGAAGGGAAACTAGGCGACACCGAGAGTTAAAAGATAAGCTCTTAAAACTCGAAGCTGATCTCAAAACCGAGACGGCTCGATCCAGTCACGAAGATAGCCCCCACAAAGATCAAGACCCATTCACCAAAGAGATCATGAAAGCTAAAGGTCCCAAAGGACTTCAAAGCTCCCAATGTGACTCCGTACGACGGCACATCAGATCCAAGCTATCATCTTAGCAATTTCAGAAGCAGGATGTATCTCACGGAGGCCTCAGATGTAATCCGTTATTCTCCATCCAGAAGGACAAAGCCAAACACGCATCAAGCTTATTAGGGATCAAGCAAGGAGATCGAGAGAGCCTTCGCAACTACATGGAAAGATTCAACAAAACATGTCTGGACATACAAAGTCTGCCAACAGAAGCAGCTATTAGGGGTCTCATCAATGGTCTACGAGAAGGACCTTTTAGCCACTCAATATCCAAGAAGCACCCAAACATCTCTAAACGAGGTACAAGAACGAGCAGAGAAGTACATCAACATGGAGGAAAACTCTCGACTAGGAGAGATCTCAAAAACCAAACATTCCTACTCCTCTCGGGATAAGGATAAAGAGTCCAAGAAAAAAGAAAGATCAACATGGAGAGAAGCCTAGAAAATACCACAATTATACCCCTTTGGGTGTCTCTTGTGGATGTCTACCGAGAAATATGCAATATTGAGAAGATCCCACCACCTCGCCTAATCCAAAACCAAAGAGGTCAGACGCGTTGAAGGTCCACCTCACACCAAAGAGGTCGGACAAAGTTGAAGGTCCACCTCACACCAAAGAGGTCGAACGAGTTGAAGGTCCACCTCACACCAAAAAGGTCGGACAAAGTTGAAGGTCCACCTCACACCAAAGAGGTCGGAAGAGTTGAAGGTCCACATCACACCAAAGAGGTCGGACAAAATTGAAGGTCAACCTCACACCAAAGAGGTCGGACAAGTCGAAGCTCAAACTCACACCAAAGAGGTCGGACAAGTTGAAGGTCCACCTCACACCAAAGAGGTCGGGCGAGTTAAGGTCCACCTCACACCAAAGAGGTCGGACACGAGTTTAAGGTCCACCTCACACCAAAGATATCAGACAAGTTGAAGGTCCACCTCACACCAAAGAGGTCGGACGCGTAGAAGGTCCACCTCACGCCAAAGAGGTCGGACAAAGTTGAAGGTCCACCTCACGCCAAAGTGGTCGGACAAGTTGAAGGTCCACCTCACACCAAAGAGGTCGGACGAGTTGAAGGTCCACCTCACACCAAAGAGGTCGGACAAAGTTGAAGGTCCATCTCACACCAAAGTGGTCGAACAAATTGAAAGTCAATCTCACACCATAGAGGTCGGACAAGTCGAACATCTCACACCAAAGAGGTCGAACGAGTTGAACATCCACCTCACACCCCTGAGAGACATGTTCATGGAGTATTCGCAGGAGGAAGGATCTCTAAATCATCTCACAAAGGACACCTCAAAGAGGTATATTAAGGAAGGGAGAGAGGTTTGAATAGGACTACGGGGTGCAAACAAGCCTTTCGAGATTTTGAAAATTCTTGGGGCAACCACCCATTTTTACCCAACCAAGGGAAAGTGAAAAGCTCATATTATACCTCGTAGTGGGAAGTCTGGCAATAGCCTCATCACTAGTTAAAGCAGACAAAAGTGGGCAACAACCCGTCTACTTCATCATCAAGGCTCTACAAGGGGCCGAACTAAACTATCAAGAGATAGAGCAGTTCGCCTACGCCCTCATACTCACCTCTCGATGACTCAAACCATACTTTCAAACTCACACTATCAGAGTTCGGACCAACCAGCCCATAAAAAGACATCCTACAAAAAACAAACTTAGCTGGAAGAATCCTACAGAGGACAGCTCGAATAATTCGGGGGACCCTGGACAAAACCAGAAAACATCTTGGACAATTCGGGGGACCCTGGACAAACACAGAAAATAGCTCGGACAAATCGGGGAAAATGAAGTCCGACACATAGATACATAGAATGCCCGAGCTAATGCACTTTCAAAACCAGCCAGCACCAACAGCTTGGACAATTCGGGGATATGAGGTCCGACACATACCTCGGGAGCAGAACGCCCGAGCTGATGCATTTTGAAAACTAGCCAACACCAAACTAGGGGGCAATAACAGAAGCCTCATCCAGGCTACATCACAAGACCACAACAAGTCAATCTCAGGGATGTACTCAGGAACACGCATTAAAAAACTATGGAATCCAGCCAATTAGACATGCCGTCCGGGATCTTAGTATACATCTCAAAGACATAGGTCAACTATGGGGTTACTACCAAACAACTCGGGCAACAACTCGAACAATAACAGCAAAATATCAGGTGTCAGATACAACAGTAAAAGGAAAACCCCAGGACTCACACGAAGGTCCAGGGGCACCCTTTGGAGGCCACAAACGGAGCAAAAACCCAAATACAAAGTCAAAGCTTTACATAAAAAAGCATGCTAAGTTCCACATTGCCCCACCAGAGGAGCTCATCAGTGTAACATCACCTTGGCCGTTCGCAAAGAGGGGACTCGACCTCCTCAAACTATTTCCCCAAGGATTGGGACAAGTCAAGTTCCTCATTGTAGGGTGTTCATAAAATGGATTGAGGCAGATCCCCTAGCTAGTGCCACTGCTCAAAGAAGTCAGAAATTCTTGTACAGAAACATTATTACAAGCACCAATTCACATCCGTAGAACACCCACAAGCCAATGGACAAGCAGAAGCTGCCAACAAAGTCATATTAGCTAGGTTAAAATGGAGAGCTTGGACTGAAGAGCTCCCACAAGTCCTATGGGCATATCAGACAACTCCACACTTCACCACGGGGGAATCACCCTTCCGATTGATTTACGGAATGGAGGCAATGATCCTAGTAGAGATCAAAGAAGGATCCCCCAGAATGATCTTCTACAATGAAGAGGTCAACTCCCAAATCCAAAGGAAAGAACTCGACCTACTTCTAAGAGTCCGAGAGAGAGCTCCGATCAAGGAAGAGGCGTTAAAACGTCGAATGGTCTCAAGATACAATCAGAAGGTAGTACAGCGAAGCTTTGCTAACAACAACCTCATCCTAATCCGAAATGATATCGGAACAACTCGACCTGGAGAAGGAAAGCTAGCAGCCAACTGGAAAGGACCATACCAAGTTGTTTAGAAGAATTGGGGAAAGGTTGCTACAGACTGTCCGAACTCGAAGGGCAAGAGCTACCAAGGTCATGGCATGCCTGCAATCTAAAAAGGGCTCCAGGCCGAGATCCAAAAAGATTGCCCAACCTAGAAAGGTAAGTACTAACATGTACACACTCTTATCTTTATATTATTGTTTAAAAGATTGCAGATTTCCTAAAAAGTTTCCTACCAAGACGCCCGATTACGACAAAGTCGGCAAGATGAAAACCAAACTCATCGTCCGATTACAAAGCGACAAGTCGGCAAGGTGAAAACCAACTTCACCGTCCGACCACGATGAAAACCGAATTCATCATTTGATTTCGACAAAGTGAAAACAAAATTCACTGCTATACGAAGACGCATTAATCTGAAACACAAATTTCACTGCCGGATCACGACAAGGTCGGCGGGGTGAAAACCAAATTCACCGCCCGATCATGATAAAAGTCGGCAAAGATAAAACCAGAATTCATCACCCGATTTCGACAAGGTCGGCAAAAAAGTGAAAGCAGAGTTCATCGCCCGATTATAAAGCAACAGATCGGCAGAAAGTGAAAAACAATTTCACTGCACGATCACGATAAAGACAACCGTCCGATAAAGGTGAAAACGCGATTCACCCAAAGGACGATCTAGAGATGACAACCACCTTCTACAAATCGGCAAAGATGAACACAGAATAATGTAAGAAGTTATCGAAGGTGATCTAAAAAAGAACCTGACGAGGTCTTACGGATCGCTAAAATAATAACTTAAGGACTGGTCGAACGTTAAGAAGTCGAACCAAGTCAACCCAAGTTATAAGTAAACCCTGGAAAGAGGTCTGGCCAACCCTATTAAAGAGGATTACTTTAACTTAGAAGGGCCTGACATAACAAAGTCAGCCTAAAACAAAAAGTTATACAAGTAGTCCCTGAAAGAGATCTGACAAAGATCCAAGAAAAAGGACTACAAAAAATAACTTAAAGGAGACCGACATAACCAAGTCGGACTCCTACCACTAAAAAGTTATACAAGTAGTCCCTGAAAGAGATCTGACAAAGATCCAAGAAAGAGGACTACAAAAAATAACTTAAAGGAGACCGACATAACCAAGTCGGACTCCTACCACTAGAAAGTTATCAAAGTAATCCCTGAAGAGACCTGACAAAGGTCCAAGAAAGAGGATTACAGACATAACTCAGAAGAGACCGACATGATGAAGTCGGACTCCTACAAAAAGTTACAAAGGTAATCCCTGAAAGAGACTTGAACAAAGTCCAAGAATGAGGATTACCAAATAACTCGACAGGGCCCGACATGACGAAGTCGGCCCAAAATATAAAGCTACAAAGATAATCCCTAAAAGAGACATGAACAAGGTCCAAGAAAGAGGATTACCAAGCAACTCGACAGGGTCTAACATGACGAAGTCGGCCCAAACTATAAAGCTACAAAAGTAACCCCTGAAAGAGACCCAAATAAGGTCCAAAAAAGAGGGTTATAGCAACTTGGACCGACAAGAAGAAGTCGGACCAACAAAAGCAACAGCTTGGACCGACAAGAAGAAGTCGGACCAACGAAAGCTACAGCTTGGACCGATACGAAGAAGTCAGACCAACGAAAGCTACAGCTTGGACCGACAAGAAGAAGTCGGACCAACGAAAAACGTGCGCTAAAATGGACATAGCTCTGCCCAAAAAGCCACGGCTCTACGACAAGGCTATCAAAAACTGTTCAGAATGACTAAAAAGTGTTCTACGAAAACACTAAAAAGTCGTCGGACAAATTAGCCCTAAGGACCACCTCGACCAAGCAGAAAGTGGACGAAACCAGAAGTGATCAAAAGAGGTCGGACAATAAAGTACCGACACTCTACAAAGATCCACAAAAAAGGACAAAGACATCTCGCAACGGCCAGAGGAAGGCCAGAAATGCTTTGCTAAAAAATACGAAGTCTTGGAAAAAGACACTTCTTAAAAGGCAAAAGCACAAATCAAAGACGGAGCTAAAAAGTCATCCAAAACAAACTATAAAGAGGTTCCCCATCGGAACACTACCTAAAAAGTTGTTGGATTATGACTAAAAAGCCCGAACAGCGAATGATAAGTTTGGAAAACTCTAAATTAATATTTGTGATGACTAAACATTATTAATTATATTAATTACAAACTTATTAATTTGATTTTCATGAAACATATGTTAATTAATAATTTTGTTACTTGCAGATTTTATTATTGGGTCGAAAGAAAGAAAAATTGGAAAGCCCAATTATGCTAACAAATACATTCAGCTTGTACAACAATGTTATATTAAGAGGCTGAATTATGGTTATGGTTATTGGGCCAGGAAAATATACTTGAAGCCCAACAAGGAGGTTGGTTCGAAAATTAAAAAGGAAATAGAGCCCAATGGTTAAGCAAATTCTTAACATGGTGAAATCCAATTTGTTATAGCTACATGCTTCCACGGATGCCATTCTTTATAGGTGATGGAATTCAAATTAGAATTAATTGCCTTGGTAACATGAAAGAGAAATTGCAAAGTGATTTGATGGCATTTATTGAGATATGCACGTTACAAGGCAAAAGCATGGAAAGTGGGATTAATTGATTTTAATTGATTATAATTTATATCACACATTACTTCCATTGCTTTTCCTCTTTCTACTCTCTCTTCTCTCTCTTTGCATTCGGTCACCTCACTGTCAGAGAAGAAGATGGTAGAAGCAAGTAATTTGAAGAAGGAAGCAGAGGCTAGGCATGGGTAATGTAAACATAACTCATTTTCATTTTCTTCTTTAATTATATTGCAAGTTTTTCTCTGTTCTCTCTCCTCTCTCTTTCGGTCTTGTCTAGCAGGAAAGGAGGGATGAAGCAAACTATCAGTAAAAATAACAGAGAAGCTAGTTGCAAGGAAGAGGCCATTGTGATGATGGCGTTAGGAAAAAGAAAACCAAAAATATGTAGTGGCTGAGATTGTCACCAAATATGGTTAGATTTGGTGAGGTAATCTCGGATCCTTCATACTCAAAAAGAAGGAAGAAGATTCGGCCAGCAAGGGAGATTCTTGAAGCATGGCTTGTCTTTGATTCTGCTCAACCACCACAGGAAGTAGCTAGAGTGGCGAAGTGATGGCTAAGGCAGAGATTGAAGCAGATGAAGTCATCATCATCATGAAGCATCAAGGGCCAGAAATCCATCTTGGAGAGGAAGCCAAGAATGGAGAGCTCGGATTGATGAAGAGTGATGATCAAGAAAGGACTAGAGGTAATTGCATGTTGGGTTTTGCATGGTTATCTCTTCTCTCTCAATGTGGCCGAACCGGTTCTGTTTCTTGAAGGAGGAAGAAGTTGGTTTGGGTGTTGGCTTCAAGTGTGGAGGCTTCTCTCTTCTTTAAAAAGGGAGAACAGCCACTGTTTGGAGTAAGGAGTAAGATTTGAGAGTGCAAGGCACAGAGTTCTCAGAGCTACCTAAGCTAGCGGTTCTTCTTCTCCTTCAATGTTTTCTATTTTGTAATTTTTCTGTTTAATTTTGTCATGTCTTGAATCTCATGGAAAAAGGCAAACAGTGAGTTTTGTAAGAAAAAGCCATAGAGCGGAAAAAGGCAGAGAGTGCAAAATTAAAAGAAAAGGCCATAGATGTCTTAGAGTTCCTTTGTACATCTGTGTTGTGTTTCATGATTCTGTGGGAATCCCCTTGTAAGTTGGGTTAGCACTTTACAATTTGTAATCTGGATGATTATAGTGAAATTCCATCATTGTTGTGATGGAGACTGGATGTAGGCTGCACTGCACTTAGCAGCTGAACCAGGATATATCTGGATGTAATCTTCTCTCTCTTCCTACTTCAATTCTGTTTTTACTGTTCAGATGAAAAATCAAAAATGTTTCGTGTCAAGTGACGAGACAAAATGAAAATGTCTCGTGACTAGGGACGAGCTAAAAACAGAAAAGTTTCTTCTGAGTCCAGCAAGTGTTAGCAAGCGAAAAAGGGGCTAAGATTCAACCCCCCTTCTCTTAGCCACTGAAACCATCAATTGGTATCAGAGCTTGGTCTCAAAGAGATCAAGCTTTGCAGCTTGGAGTAAAAATCCTCATGGCGGAAAACAGTGGCGCAAATGTGGTGTCTTACAATCTGACTGAAGGTCAATCAAGCAACAGACCTCCCCTTTTCAATGGAAAAAATTATACCTATTGGAAGGAGAGGATGAAGATATTTGTACAGGCAGTAGATTACAGACTTTGGAAGATTATCCTTGAAGGGCCTCAATTTCCAACTACCACAAGTGCTGAAGGGGTAGTCTCTCTCAAACCCGAAGCAAGATGGACCGAGGAAGATAGAAAGAAGGTGGAATTAAATGCCAAGGCAGTAAACCTGCTTAACTGTGCTATCAGCTTTGAGGAGTACCGACGGGTATCACGATGCACAACGGCAAAGGAAATCTGGGACAAGCTACAAATCACTCATGAAGGAACCACTATTGTAAAGAAGACTCGGACAGATATGTTGAACAGAGAATATGAAATGTTTACAATGAGGGAAGGAGAGTCCATTGATGAACTGTTTGAACGGTTCAACACAATCATTGTTGGCTTGGATGCTCTGGGAATTACACATTCTGATTCTATGCTTGTGAGAAGAGTGCTGAGATGTCTCACTAAAGAGTGAGAAACAAAAGCTTTAATTATCTCTGAAAGTAGTAATCTTGATTCCATGACACTTGATGATTTGAGAGGAAATCTTCTTGCCTTTGAAAACACTTATTTGAAAAAAGATTCAAAAAAGAAAGGAATTGCTTTTTCTTCTGTGACTAACCCTCTGGATGATGAATCCAGTGATAATTCTTCTGAAAATGAGTTTGTGTTGTTTGCAAAAAAATTCAAGAAAATGATGAAACTCAGAGGCAAAGGCAGCAGCTCAAGAAGGATGAAGAAGGACCTTAGCAAAGTAATCTGTTACAATTGCAAGGAAATGGGGCATTTTAAATCTGATTGTCCCAAGTTAAAAAAGGAGGAAAAGCCAAAAAGGGAAAGAAAAAGGGACTGATGGCTTCATGGGAAGATTTGGAAAATGACTCAGATAATGATGATGAAGAGTCTGAGACTAAGTCACAGCCTTGTCTCATGGCAAATGAAGTAGAGCAGGTATCCTTTCAAAACCCTAACACTGAAGACCTTCATCTTATGATAGATCACCTTTCTGAAAAAATAAGATGTTTTCTAACTAAGAATCAAGATCTTGAACAACAAAACTTCATTCTTAAAGCTGAAAAGAATTTTCTCAAAGAAAAACTAAGAGAGGCCGAAACTGCTTGTGATCTTGTGGAAGAGAATAAGCAGTTAAAAGCCCAAGTTAGAAGCTGTGAAAGTGACCATTCTGTCCTTGCATATGTGAATTGTTTTAAGCAAAATGAAGAGTTGCTCAAAGAGGTTAAATGACTTAAGGAAGACTTAGCTAAGTTCACCCAAAGTTCTGAAAATTTGAATCAAATCTTGGCTAGTCAAAAACCTCTTTATGATAAAGCTGGGTTGGGATTTTATAAATCTGAAAAATCACATTTTGAAAACATTGCTTCATCTTTAAATGATGTAAAGTATCAAGACCCAACTTACTTTAACAAAACAGCAACTCCAAGATTTTGTAGACTATGTAACCGAAGTGGTCATTTTCCAGTTCAATGTTTCTTTGGTGAAAGAATGATTGGTGACAAAGTTTACAAAGTTGTTTTTGATTACAATGATTTGGGACATAAGAGATGGTTTAACGTGAAAGGATCCAAGAAAATTTGGATACCTAAGGTCACTTGAGCTTATTTTGTAGGTATGCCTAGCATCCAAGAAAAAGGAAAATATGTGGTACATGGATAGCGGATGCTCTAGGCATATGACCGGAAAGACAACCTTCTTCATAAAGCTTGATGAATATGATGGAGGATTTGTCACATTCGGTGATGATGCAAAAGGAAAAATAGTGGCTGTTGGGAAAGTGGGTAAAAATCTCTCATCTTGTATAAATGATGTCCTTCTTGTACATGGCTTGAAGCATAATTTACTTAGTGTTAGTCAATTATGTGATTTGGGGTTTGAACTTATTTTTAAGAAGTTTGTTTGCTTAGTTGTTTGTGAGAAAACTGGGGATGTTTTATTTGAAGCTAAAAGATGCAACAATGTGTATGGATTAACTCTTGAGGATTTAAAGGAACAAAATGTAACATGTTTTACCTCTCTTGAATCTGAAAAATGGCTTTGGCATAGAAAGTTGGGTCATGCTAGCATGTACCAAATTTCTAAGCTAGTCAAAAAGAATTTGGTTAGAGGAATTCCAAACATCAAGTTTGATAAGGATCTTACTTGTGATGCTTGCCAATTGGGCAAACAAGTAAAATCCTATTTTAAATTAAAAGATGGAATCTCAACCAAAAGGCCATTAGAGATGTTACATATTGATCTTTTTGGTCCTACTAGAACTCAAAGTTTAGGAGGTAAACACTATGGTCTTGTAGTGGTTGATGATTACTCTAGATTTGGTTGGGTACTTTTCCTTGCTCATAAGAACGATGCATTCTATGCTTTTTCCACCCTTTGCAAGAAAATTCAAAACGAAAAAGATTTGAAAATTGCCCATTTGATAAGTGATCATGGAAGAGCATTTGAAAATCAAGACTTTGAAAAATTCTGTGATGATTTAGGGATTTCTCATAATTTTTCATGCCCTAGAACCCTCCAACAAAATGGGGTGGTTGAACGAAGGAATCGAAGCCTTCAAGAAATGACTAAGGCCATGCTATGTGAGAATGAAATTCCTAAATTTTTATGGGTTGAAGCTGTGAACACAGCATGCTATATTTTGAATAGAACAATCATTAGAAAAGGGTTAAAGAAAACTCCTTATGAGCTATGGAAAGGAACCCCTCCAAATCTTAAGTACTTCCATGTTTTTTGATGCAAATGCTTTGTTCTTAACAATAAGGAAAACCTTGGAAAATTTGATCCAAAATCATATGAAGGAATGTTTGTTGGATATTCCACCACAAGCAAGGCCTATAAAGTTTATCTCAAAGAATATAAAACCATAGAGGAATCCATACATGTTACTTTTTGTGATTCTAACTTAATTCCCAGTACTGTAAAGGATAATGAATCAGATTGTGAAGAAGATGGAACAAATAAAGAAAATCCCAAATCTGTGCAAAATGAAGAATCTGTCAGCCCAGTTTTGTCTCGTCAGATCGAAGGAGAAACTTTCATTTTATCTCCTGAGCAGATACGAGAAACTGAAACAGTGAGACCACCAGAAGATCATCAAAGCTCAACACCTGTCCGAAAGCCTAGAGAATGGAAGTCCATGAGGGGTTATCCTCATGACTTCATCATTAGTGATCCTTCTCAAGGTATAACCACAAGATCCTCCACTAAAAGGCAAACCGAACCTAGCAATTTTGCTCTCTTGTCACAAATGGAGCCTAACAATGTCAAACAAGCTCTTGAAGATCCATCGTGGGTCAAGGCCATGCAAGAAGAGCTTGCTCAATTTGACAAGAATGAGGTTTGGACATTAGTACCTCATCCGGATGGTAAGAAGGTAACGGGTGCTAAATGGGTATTTAAAAATAAACTTGGTGAGAATGGACAAGTTGTTCGTAACAAGGCTAGATTAGTGGCCCAAGGTTACGATCAAGAAGAGGGAATTGATTTTGATGAGTCTTTTGCTCCGGTAGCTAGAATGGAAGCAATTAGGTTGCTTCTTGCCTATGCTGCCCATAAAGGTTTCAAAATGTTTCAAATGGATGTTAAATGTGCTTTCCTTAATGGCTTTATTGATAGAGAAGTGTATGTGGCTCAACCCCCCGGTTTTGAACATAAAGATTTTCCTAATCATGTCTTTAAACTTTCAAAGGCTCTTTATGGCCTTAGACAAGCTCCAAGAGCTTGGTATGAAAAGCTTAGTGCCTTCCTATTAGAAAATCATTTTCAAAGGGGAACCACCGACACTACTTTGTTCATTAAAGTTTCTAATGATGACATCCTTCTTGTTCAAGTGTATGTGGATGATATTGTGTTTGGATCAGCTAATGAGTCCTTGTGTGAAGAGTTTGTAAAACTCATGACTAGTGAGTTTGAAATGAGTTTAATGGGAGAGCTAACTTTCTTTCTCGGGCTCCAAATTAAACAAACTCCTAGTGGTACCTTTATTCACCAAGGCAAGTATGCAAAAGAATTGATAAAGAAATTTGGCTTAGAGAATTCCAAACCAATGGGAACACCAATGCATCCTAACACTAAACTTGAAAAGGATGATGATGGCCTAGATGTTGATGAGACACGGTATAGGGGAATGATTGGTTCACTAATGTATCTTACATCCTCTAGACCGGATATTGTTCAAAGTGTGGGTGTATGTTCAAGATTTCAATCTCACCCAAAAGAATCACATCTTTCTCCTGTTAAGCGTATCATTAGATATATTAAGGGAACATGTGATTACGGTTTATGGTATCCAAAATCTAATGACTTTTGTGCAGTAGGGTTTTGTGATGCAGATTATGCGGGAGATCGAGTGGATAGAAGGAGCACCTCGGGCATGTGTTGCTTCCTTGGAAGCTCACTCAACATGTGGTCAAGCAAGAAACAAGCCACAGTGGCTCTATCCACAGCTGAAGCTGAATATATATCCGCATCTGCTTGTTGTTCACAATTAATTTGGTTAAAAACTCAATTGGAAGATTACAAATTAAAAATCAATAGCATACCCTTATTTTGTGACAACATGAGTGCAATAAATATTTCCAAAAATCTTGTTCTGCACTCAAGAACAAAGCACATTGAAATCAAATATCATTTTATTAGAGAACATGTGCAAAAGGGTACTACTGATATTCAATTTGTAAAATCTGAAGAACAACTTGCTGATATTTTTACAAAACCACTCTATGAAGATAGATTCTGTTCACTAAGAAAAAGCTTGAGAATGATTGATTTAAGTTCTGTTGATAATTTATGAATCCTGTTGATTCTGTTTGGTTTTGTCTCGTAGGAAAGCAGGAGACAAATTTCAGGATGTATTGAACGGGCCATGATACAGGGGGAGACTGAACTAAAGTTAATTATTTTGGGCCCCACCAAATCTCTTTAACCTCAATCTGACCCGTTCCTCATTTTTTTTAAATTATACTTTTGGGAAGTTGTCAAATCAAATCATTATTCTTCCCTCATCCCTTGATTCTAGGAACTATTTTCACTTGTCTTGAATTAGTATGTACTGCATTGTTTTTTTTTCTCATTTTTTGCAGGGTCCCTCCTTGATGACAAAAGGGGGAAGAAAAAAAGGCTGAATTGAAACTGTTATGTTTCATTGATTTATTGTGTTATTTTGCAGACCTGTTTTACTCTGTTTTATGCTTTGATCTGGCTCTGTTTTGAGCATTTTGTGTTAGTGGATTGATTTCAAGTTGAACTTTGATTGTCACTTGCTCAAATGCATGTGTGCTTACTGGACCATTGTGTTTTGGTGAACAACAAATATTCTACCTCTTGTATGTTGTTTTCATTTATTTTGCAGTGCCCCTTGATGCCAAAAGGGGGAGAAATGGTGCTGAAAATTGAAATTGAGAAATAGTGCTGGAAATTGAAACTAATCAAACAGGGAAACAGGGAAGGATTTGCTTAAAACAGGGGATGAAATTTTCAATTGATGAAAATTCATGATCACCCTTGTTTAAAGAATGCATGTTATCATATTTGTTTCACTATGATTACTGCTGCTTATACTTGGCATTTGGTTTATACTGCTGCTTATACTTGGCATTTGGTTTATAATGATGTTTGACTTATTGAATGCCTGATTGTTGATTTATCTTGATGAACATGTTTTTATTGAAATTAGAATATTCTTATTCATCTTGATAAACATGTTGGTTTGAAAATTTATTTTTGGCAGTTTCTTTAAACTATGATGTCTAACAACTGCCATGCTTTGATGTGATCATGTGATTCAAAAATTATTTTCCTTCTTAAATAATATGGCTCTGATATCTTGACTGGAAAATAATTGAAATATTTTTGAACAACATTGTTTTGTGCTTAGTTGATGTGTGTAAAGGATTGAGCAGATAATCAATTTATTGATAACAAATGAGTTTTGTATATCACCAAACTCTGCTCATAAATCAAGCATTCAACATTTCAAAATTAATATGTTGAATAACATTGTTACTTGAAGCTTGATTTAAATTGTTACAGGTATAGAGCTTCCCTTGGTAAAAATGGTACATATAAAGGGGGAGCCTTGTGACAATATGAAAGGGGAGAAATACAAATCTTCAAAGGGAGTACTCATACTCAACTTTTTAAATTTCTCTCCATTTCAATTTTAATAATGTTTGTCATCAAGGGGGAGATTGATAAGTTTGGAAAACTCTAAATTAATATTTGTGATGACTAAACATTATTAATTATATTAATTACAAAATTATTAATTTGATTTTCATGAAACATATGTTAATTAATAATTTTGTTACTTGCAGATTTTATTATTGGGTCGAAAGAAAGAAAAATTGGAAAGCCCAATTATGCTAACAAATACATTCAGCTTGTACAACAATGTTATATTAAGAGGCTGAATTATGGTTATGGTTATTGGGCCAGGAAAATATACTTGAAGCCCAACAAGGAGGTTGGTTCGAAAATTAAAAAGGAAATAGAGCCCAATGGTTAAGCAAATTCTTAACATGGTGAAATCCAATTTGTTATAGCTGCATGCTTCCACGGATGCCATTCTTTATAGGTGATGGAATTCAAATTAGAATTAATTGCCTTGGTAACATGAAAGAGAAATTGCAAAGTGATTTGATGGCATTTATTGAGATATGCACGTTACAAGGCAAAAGCATGGAAAGTGGGATTAATTGATTTTAATTGATTATAATTTATATCACACATTACTTCCATTGCTTTTCCTCTTTCTACTCTCTCTTCTCTCTCTTTGCATTCGGTCACCTCACTGTCAGAGAAGAAGATGGTAGAAGCAAGTAATTTGAAGAAGGAAGCAGAGGCTAGGCATGGGTAATGTAAACATAACTCATTTTCATTTTCTTCTTTAATTACATTGCAAGTTTTTCTCTATTCTCTCTCCTCTCTCTTTCGGTCTTGTCTAGCAGGAAAGGAGGGATGAAGCAAACTATCAGTAAAAATAACAGAGAAGCTAGTTGCAAGGAAGAGGCCATTGTGATGATGGCGTTAGGAAAAAGAAAACCAAAAATATGTAGTGGCTGAGATTGTCACCAAATATGGTTAGATTTGGTGAGGTAATCTCGGATCCTTCATACTCAAAAAGAAGGAAGAAGATTCGGCCAGCAAGGGAGATTCTTAAAGCATGGCTTGTCTTTGATTCTGCTCAACCACCACAGGAAGTAGCTAGAGTGGCGAAGTGATGGCTAAGGCAGAGATTGAAGCAGATGAAGTCATCATCATCATGAAGAATCAAGGGCCATAAATCCATCTTGGAGAGGAAGCCAAGAATGGAGAGCTCGGATTGATGAAGAGTGATGATCAAGAAAGGACTAGAGGTAATTGCATGTTGGGTTTTGCATGGTTATCTCTTCTCTCTCAATGTGTCCGAACCGGTTCTGTTTCTTGAAGGAGGAAGAAGTTGGTTTGGGTGTTGGCTTCAAGTGTGGAGGCTTCTCTCTTCTTTAAAAAGGGAGAACAGCCACTGTTTGGAGTAAGGAGTAAGATTTGAGAGTGCAAGGTACAGAGTTCTCAGAGCTACCTAAGCTAGCGGTTCTTCTTCTCCTTCAATGTTTTCTATTTTGTAATTTTTCTGTTTAATTTTGTCATGTCTTGAGTCTCATGGAAAAAGGCAAACAGTGAGGTTTGTAAGAAAAAGCCATAGAGCGGAAAAAGGCAGAGAGTGCAAAATTAAAAGAAAAAGCCATAGATGTCTTAGAGTTCCTTTGTACATCTGTGTTGTGTTTCATGATTCTGTGGGAATCCCCTTGTAAGTTGGGTTAGCACTTTACAATTTGTAATCTGGATGATTATAGTGAAATTCCATCATTGTTGTGATGGAGACTGGATGTAGGCTGCACTGCACTTAGCAGCTGAACCAGGATATATCTGGGTGTAATCTTCTCTCTCTTCCTACTTCAATTCTGTTTTTACTGTTCAGATGAAAATCAAAAATGTTTCGTGTCAAGTGACGAGACAAAATGAAAATGTCTCGTGACTAGGGATGAGCTAAAAACAGAAAAGTTTCTTCTGAGTCCAGCAAGTGTTAGCAAGCGAAAAAGGGGCTAAGATTCAACCCCGCTTCTCTTAGCCACTGAAACCATCAGCGAAGACAAACAAGTCAGAAGAAGGCTGAAAAAGTCCCCTCAACAAAGTAAAAGGGGCAATATCAGACTCGCACAAGGAGAAACTATTAAAAAGATCGACCAAAGTCAGGATGCTTGAGCACGACTTCCCCGAAGAGATCAAAACTCTGAAAGCACGGTCTCACGGAAAAGTCCGAACTTAAGCAGGGGCAAAGTCATACAGGTCGACGTCAGCTAAAGAAGAGGTGCAAGTATGATCTCAAAAAAGAACAAAGCCATAAAGGTTCGAAAACAACCTAAGGCTCAAAAATGCTCAGCCAAAAGGGATACAACTCCACTCAAAGAAGGCACAATCTCAAACAGGACTACGAACGTCATCCGAGACTAAAAAAGGTTCTACATAAAGAACACTAAAAAATTCATTGGACAAATCACTAAAAGTCCGGATATCAAGCCGCAAGGACAACTTCGCCAAAGCAGAGGGTTGTCAACACAAACTTAAAGCAAGGCGTGATCCAGAAGGCAAGGGTAGAAAACCCACGCTACCACTCAAAAGAGGTTGGACTGTGAAGTACCAAACCTCTAGAAAATCTACAAAGATTACAAAGCAATGAAGAAACAAGCCAGACAGATGCTTGAGCACGACTTCCAAAGAGATCGAAGCTCTGAAAAGCATGATCTCATGGAAAGATCGAACTCAAGCAGGGGCACTGTTCATACCCTGGGTCAAGCTGTCCGACCCAGGATGTTTAGCGACAAGCCGACCGACCTCTTCAGGTCAGACTATCCGACCTCTTCTCAAAGAGCTCGGCCAAATGCCCGACCTCTTCTCAAAGAGCTCGGCCAAATCGCCAAAGGAGCCCAAAGCAGGCCCAAAACGAAGGAACACAGCCCAATCTAAAGGCAGCCAAAGCCCAGAAAGATAAAGGCGGTTCCCTTGAAGATAAGATGACCTCACTTAAAGATAAGATAAAGATAAAGATAAGATAACTAACTTATCTTATCCACAGGAGGCCACATCTCACCATTATAAATACACTGGAGCACCCAGGTATAACTCATACTCTGATTCTACTCAATACCTGCTTAATACCCTTGCTAACTTAAGCATCGGAGTCCCTTGCAGGTACCCCCCACCCTCCGGGGACGAAGGATCAGCACCACCACCAAGTCCAACAAGTCAGACACGGCGGCTCCAGCCACCATTAACAAGTCGGACACAACAGCTCCGACCAGTACAGAAGATCTCGTCCGAGATCAACCTACAGTTTCAGGTAACCATCGGAACATTGGCGCCGTTGCCGGGGAACCTGGAAGTCATTCCATCACCATGGCGGACGACCATGACAACGACCACAACTCAAATCTAGAGGATAGAATGCCGCATAAAAACGCGGACGCCACCCCCAAAAGCACACCCCAAAACGGGGGAGATATGTAACCTGCAAACACAGAAATCATGGAAGCACTACAAGCTCAACAAAACCGCCTCCAACAACTCGAAAAAGAAGACGAGCATCAACGGGAAGCCAAGAAGGACCTCCGAAGGGAAACTAGGCGACGCCGAGAGTTAAAAGATAAGCTCTTAAAACTCGAAGCTGATCTCAAAACCGAGACGGCTCGATCCAGTCACGAAGATAGCCCCCACAAAGATCAAGACCCATTCACCAAAGAGATCATGAAAGCTAAAAGTCCCAAAGGACTTCAAAGCTCCCAACGTGACTCCGTACGACGGCACATCAGATCCAAGCTATCATCTTAGCAATTTCAGAAGCAGGATGTATCTCATGGAGGCCTCAGATGTAATCCGTCATTCTCCATCCAGAAGGACAACGCCAAACACGCATCAAGCCTATTAGGGATCAAGCAAGGAGATTGAGAGAGCCTTCGCAACTACATGGAAAGATTCAACAAAACATGTCTGGACATACAAAGTCTGCCAACAGAAGCAGCTATTAGGGGTCTCATCAATGGTCTACGAGAAGGACCTTTTAGCCACTCAATATCCAAGAAGCACCCAAACATCTCTAAACGAGGTACAAGAACGAGCAGAGAAGTACATCAACATGGAGGAAAACTCTCGACTAGGAGAGATCTCAAAAACCAAACATTCCTATTCCTCTCGGGATAAGGATAAAGAGTCCAAGAAAAAAGAAAGATCAACACGGAGAGAAGCCTAGAAAATACCACAATTACACCCCTTTGGGTGTCTCTTGTGGATGTCTACCGAGAAATATGCAATATTGAGAAGATCCCACCACCTCGCCTAATCCAAAACCAAAGAGGTCGGACGCGTTGAAGGTCTACCTCACACCAAAGAGGTCGGACAAAGTTGAAGGTCCACCTCACACCAAAGAGGTCGGACGAGTTGAAGGTCCACCTCACACCAAAGAGGTCGGACAAAGTTGAAGGTCCACCTCACACCAAAAAGGTCGGACAAAATTGAAGGTCAACCTCACACCAAAGAGGTCGGACAAGTCGAAGCTCAAACTCACACCAAAGAGGTCGGACAAGTTGAAGGTCCACCTCACACCGAAGAGGTCAGGCGAGTTAAGGTCCACCTCACACCAAAGAGGTCGGACATGAGTTTAAGGTCCACCTCACACCAAAGATATCAGACAAGTTGATGGTCCACCTCACACCAAAGAGGTCGGACAAAGTTGAAGGTCCACCTCACACCAAAGTGGTCGGACAAGTTGAAGGTCCACCTCACACCAAAGAGGTCGGACGAGTTGAAGGTCCACCTCACACCAAAGAGGTCGGACAAAGTTGAAGGTCCATCTCACACCAAAGTGGTCGAACAAATTGAAGGTCAACCTCACACCATAGAGGTCGGACAAGTCGAACGTCTCACACCAAAGAGGTCGAACGAGTTGAACGTCCACCTCACACCCCTGAGAGACATGTTCATGGAGTATTCGCAGGAGGAAGGATCTCTAAATCATCTCGCAAAGGACACCTCAAAGAGGTATATTAAGGAAGGGAGAGAGGTTTGAATAGGACTACGGGGTGCAAACAAGCCTTCCGAGATTTTGAAAATTCTTGGGGCAACCACCCATTTTTACCCAACCAAGGGAAAGTGAAAAGCTCATATTATACCTCGTAGTGGGAAGTCTGGCAATAGCCTCATCACTAGTTAAAGAAGACAAAAGTGGGCAACAACCCGTCTACTTCATCATCAAGGCTCTACAAGGGGCCGAACTAAACTATCAAGAGATAGAGCAGTTCGCCTACGCCCTCATACTCACCTCTCGATGACTCCACCCATACTTTCAAACTCACACTATCAAAGTTCGGACCAACCAGCCCATAAAAAGACATCCTACAGAAAACAAACTTAGCTGGAAGAATCCTACAGAGGACAGCTCGGATAATTCGGGGGACCCTGGACAAAACCAAAAAACATCTTGGACAATTCGGGGGACCCTGGACAAAAACATAAAACAGCTCGGACAAATCGGGGAAAATGAAGTCTGACACATAGAAACATAGAATGCCCGAGCTAATGCACTTTCAAAACCAGCCAGCACCAACAGCTCGGACAATTCGGGGATATGAGGTCCGACACATACCTCGGGAGCAGAACGCCCGAGCTGATGCATTTTCAAAACTAGCCAACACCAAACTAGGGGGCAATAATAGAAGCCTCATCCAGGCTACATCACAAGACCACAACAAGTCAATCTCAGGGATGTACTCAGGAACACGCATTAAAAAACTATGGAATCCAGCCAATTAAACATGCCGTCCGGGATCTTAGTATACATCTCAAAGACATAGGTCAACTATGGGGTTACTACCAAACAACTCGGGCAACAACTCGAACAATAACAGCAAAATATCAGGTGTCAGATACAACAGTAAAAGGGAAACCCCAGGACTCACACGAAGGTCTAGGGGCACCCTTTGGAGGCAACAAACGGAGCAAAAACCCAAATACAAAGTCAAAGCTTTACATCAAAAAGCATGCCAACTTCCACATTGCCCCACCAGAGGAGCTCATCAGTGTAACATCACCTTGGTCGTTCGCAAAGAGGGGACTCGACCTCCTCGGACTATTTCCCCAAGGATTGGGACAAGTCAAGTTCCTCATTGTAGGGGTGTTCATAAAATGGATTGAGGCAGAACCCTTAGCTAGTGCCACTGCTCAAAGAAGTCAGAAATTCTTGTACAGAAACATTATTACAAGCACCAATTCACATCCGTAGAACACCCACAAGCCAATGGACAAGCAGAAGCTGCCAACAAAGTCATACTAGCTAGGTTAAAATGGAGAGCTTGGGCTGAAGAGCTCCCACAAGTCCTATGGGCATATCGGACAACTCCACACTTCACCACGGGGGAATCACCCTTCCGATTGATTTACGGAATGGAGGCAATGATCCTAGTAGAGATCAAAGAAGGATCCCCCAGAATGATCTTCTACAATGAAGAGGTCAACTCCCAAATCCAAAGGAAAGAACTCGACCTACTTCCAAGAGTCCGAGAGAGAGCTCCGATCAAGGAAGAGGCGTTAAAACGTCGAATGGCCTCAAGATACAATCAGAAGGTAGTACAGTGAAGCTTTGCTAACAACAACCTCATCCTAATCCGAAATGATATCGGAACAACTCGACCTGGAGAAGGAAAGCTAGCAGCCAACTGGAAAGGACCATACCAAGTTGTTTAGAAGAATTGGGGAAAGGTTGCTACAGACTGTCCGAACTCAAAAGGCAAGAGCTACCAAGGTCATGGCATGCCTGCAATCTAAAAAGGGCTCCAGGCCGAGATCCAAAAAGATTGCCCAACCTAGAAAGGTAAGTACTAACATGTACACACTCTTATCTTTATATTATTGTTTAAAAGATTGCAGATTTCCTAAAAAGTTTCCTACCAAGATGCCCGATTACGACAAAGTCGGCAAGATGAAAACCAAACTCATCGTCCGATTACAAAGCGACAAGTCGGCAAGGTGAAAACCAACTTCACCGCCCGACCACGATGAAAACCGAATTCATCATTTGATTTCGACAAAGTGAAAACAAAATTCACTGCTATACCAAGACGCATTAATCTGAAACGCAAATTTCACTGCCGGATCACGACAAGGTCGACGGGGTGAAAACCAAATTCACCGCCCGATCATGATAAAAGTCGGCAAATATGAAACCAGAATTCATCACCCGATTTCGACAAGGTCGGCAAAAAAGTGAAAGCAGAGTTCATCGCCCGATTATAAAGCAACAGATCGGCAGAAAGTGAAAAACAATTTCACTGCACGATCACGATAAAGACAACCATCCGATAAAGGTGAAAACGCGATTCACCCAAAGGACGATCTAGAGATGACAACCACTTTCTACAAATCGGCAAAGATGAACACAGAATAATGTAAGAAGTTATCGAAAGTGATCTAAAAAAGAACCTGACGAGGTCTTACGGATCGCTAAAATAATAACTTAAGGACTGGTCGAACGTTAAGAAGTCGAACCAAGTCAACCCAAGTTATAAGTAAACCCTGGAAAGAGGTCTGGCCAACCCTATTAAAGAGGATTACTTTAACTTAGAAGGGCCTGACATAACAAAGTCAGCCCAAAACAAAAAGTTATACAAGTAGTCCCTAAAAGAGATCTGACAAAGATCCAAGAAAGAGGACTACAAAAAATAACTTAAAGGAGACCGACATAACCAAGTCGGACTCCTACCACTAAAAAGTTATACAAGTAGTCCCTGAAAGAGATCTGACAAAGATCCAAGAAAGAGGACTACAAAAAATAACTTAAAGGAGACCGACATAACCAAGTCGGACTCCTACCACTAGAAAGTTATCAAAGTAATCCCTGAAGAGACCTGACAAAGGTCCAAGAAAGAGGATTACAGACATAACTCAGAAGAGACCGACATGATGAAGTCGGACTCCTACAAAAAGTTACAAAGGTAATCCCTGAAAGAGACTTGAACAAAGTCCAAGAATGAGGATTACCAAATAACTCGACAGGGCCCGACATGACGAAGTCGGCCCAAAATATAAAGCTACAAAGATAATTCCTAAAAGAGAAATGAACAAGGTCCAAGAAAGAGGATTACCAAACAACTCGACAGGGTCTAACATGACGAAGTCGACCCAAACTATAAAGCTACAAAAGTAACCCCTGAAAGAGACCCAAATGAGGTCCAAAAAAGAGGGTTATAGCAACTTGGACCGACAAGAAGAAGTCGGACCAACAAAAGCAACAGCTTGGACCGACAAGAAGAAGTCGGACCAACGAAAGCTACAGCTTAGACCGATACGAAGAAGTCAGACCAACGAAAGCTACAGCTTGGACCGACAAGAAGAAGTCGGACCAACGAAAAACGTGCACTAAAACGAACATAGCTCTGCCTAAAAAGCCACGGCTCTACGACAAGGCTATCAAAAACTGTTCAGAATGACTAAAAAGTGTTCTACGAAAACACTAAAAAGTCGTCGGACAAATTAGCCCCAAGGACCACCTCGACCAAGCAGAAAGTGGACGAAACTAGAAGTGATCAAAAGAGGTCGGACAATAAAGTACCGACACTCTACAGAGATCCACAAAAAAGGACAAAGACATCTCGCAACGGCCAGAGGAAGGCCAGAAATGCTTTGCTAAAAAATACGAAGTCTTGGAAAAAGAAACTTCTTAAAAGGCAAAAGCACAAATCAAAGACGAAGCTAAAAAGTCATCCAAAACAAACTATAAAGAGGTTCCCCATCGGAACACTACCTAAAAAGTTGTTGGATTATGACTAAAAAGCCCGAACAGCGAAGACAAACAAGTCGGAAGAAGGCTGAAAAAGTCCCCTCAACAAAGTAAAAGGGGCAATATCAAACTCGCACAAGGAGAAACTATTCAAAAGATCGACCAAAGTCAGGATGCTTGAGCACGACTTCCCCGAAGAGATCAAAACTCTGAAAGCACTGTCTCACGGAAAAGTCCGAACTCAAGCAGGGGCAATGTCATACAGGTCGACGTCAGCTAAAGAAGAGGTGCAAGTATGATCTCAAAAAAGAATAAAGCCATAAAGGTTCGAAAACAACCTAAGGCTCAAAAATGCTCAGCCAAAAGGGATACAACTCCACTCAAAGAAGGCACAATCTCAAACAGGACTACGAACGTCATCCGAGACTAAAAAAGGTTCTACATAAAGAACACTAAAAAAGTCATTGGACAAATCACTAAAAGTCCGGATATCAAGCCGCAAGGACAACTTCGCCAAAGCAGAGGGTTGTCAACACAAACTTAAAGCAAGGCGTGATCCAGAAGGCAAGGGTAGAAAACCCACACTACCACTCAAAAGAGGTTGGACTGTGAAGTACCAAACCACTAGAAAATCTACAAAGATTGCAAAGCAATGAAGAAACAAGCCAGACAGATGCTTGAGCACGTCTTCCAAAGAGATCGAAGCTCTGAAAAGCATGATCTCATGGAAAGATCGAACTCAAGCAGGGGCACTATTCATACCCTGGGTCAAACTATCCGACCCAGGATGTTTAGCGACAAGCCGACCGACCTCTTCAGGTCAGACTATCCGACCTCTTCTCAAAGAGCTCGGCCAAATGCCCGACCTCTTCTCAAAGAGCTCGGCCAAATCGCCAAAGGAGCCCAAAGCAGGCCCAAAACGAAGGAACACAGCCCAAGCTAAAGGCAGCCAAAGCCCAGAAAGATAAAGGCGGTTCCCTTGAAGATAAGATGACCTCACTTAAAGATAAGATAAAGATAAAGATAAGATAACTAACTTATCTTATCCACAGGAGGCCACATCTCACCATTATAAATACACTGGAGCACCCAGGTATAACTCATACTCTGATTCTACTCAATACCTGCTTAATACCCTTGCTAACTTAAGCATCGGAGTCCCTTGCAGGTACCCCCCCACCCTCCGGGGATGAAGGATCAGCACTACCACCAAGTCCAACAAGTCAGACACAGCGGCTCCAGCCACCATTAACAAGTCGGACACAACAGCTCCGACCAGTACAGAAGATCTCGTCCGAGATCAACCTACAGTTTCAGGTAACCCTCGGAACACTAGGTATATTGTGTTATTAGGTATAGCTTAGATGCTATGGTTGGTAAGTCACGTTTTCTACATATTTTTGTTAGACTAGCCTCACATGCATATTAAACATTTAGGTTTCAGATTTTTTTCTCTCATTCCTATTGTAGCTTTAATTCATAGATATATATATATACGTGTGTGTGTGTGTGTTTATATATATGTATAGTTTTGTTTGTTGTAGTGATTTGTTGGTATCCTTTCACAAAAAAATGACTCAAGTATCATGTTGAAGATTCTTTGTTCCATAATGGTGTATTTATCTTCTAATGTTTTTGTGAGAGAAATCAAGTTTAAATGTCTCACTTATGTACTTCTGCAAGGTTATATAGAAAAGAATGTTTAAAAAGAAAATAAAGTTAAAGATCTCAACATTCACAAGGTCCAGGTAAATTTTTTCGCATATTTCTCAACTAAATGTTAACATATGGTATATATTGTGCGGTGCTCATTATTATTTGTGATATTTTATAGGAAATGTTGTTGCCTCATTACCTAACACTACATCCACAAATACTATAGGTTATTTTTCTTTTTTCCTAATCGTTAAATATTGTAGATTTTCATTCCTTTTCACCTATCATATTTGTTGTTGTTATTATGGATTTTTTTTATATATGGGCTCTCTTTTTTACTTTTCTTGTTTTTTATAATTTTTTTAATACTGTCTTGTTTCTTTCTTTATTTGAATGTTCTTTTGATTTTTTTAAATATCAGATGATGTAGGTGTTTATCGAGATGCTAGCGGTCTAACACAAAATTTATTAGTTTCAGATATTATCATATGTTTAAGTTATATTTTAATTATTTATAACATACTCTTATTTTCGTGCATTCAAGGCAAGGCAGAGGACAAAGATCATAGAGCCAAAGTTTACAATATAATTTCTATTTTAATACTTAAATACACGTTTTGGGTTTTAGTTTGTGGAGTGTGGAGGTAGAACAATTAACTTGTGCTAATAAAAACAAGTTATAACTGTACCATATTTATTTTGTATGAAAACAAGTTTGAATAATTTATATTTATTTTGTATGAAAACAAGTTTATTTTTTAATAGAAAAATCTAAAAGAAAAAATGCTATTTTACTTTACTGACAGATTTACAGACAGATTTTGGTATGATATTATGTTAGATTTGATATAATGCCCCGACCGCTCTATTTTTTTTTCATTTTTTGTTCATAAAATAAAATATGAAAATTGTTTCTCTTTTTTTCCCAATGTTTGTGGTTTTTTATGATTGTAATTTGTCTTATAGGAGAATGTGGGGTGTTGTGAAGTGTGTGTGATCCTGATTTGAAAAATACAGAATTTGTGTGGCAAATGGGATTGGGTGCTGCAGAGGAATTTTATCCCCAAAGACCTGGTGAGGCTGATTCTATCTACTATTTGAGGACTGGATTCTATGGCTATGGTTTCCGCTGTCGTTTCAACCATCCCCGTGACCAGGCCGAGGTAAAATTTATAGTTCATTTGATTTTTAAGTTTGTGAAGAGTTTTTTGTTGTGTTATTTTTGTGCTTGATGTGATCATCAATTTTTCTTAGTGTAGAAAATGAAGAACCTTTTCATTTTCTATTCCATCAGATCCGGTTTATCCACCCAATGGATCGGTACGGCCGATTGAGTGAGGGTTCCCGGTCTGATCTAGCGAGTGTTGAGGTTATTGAATCAAATGTCTTTTTGTTTGATGGGGTTTCCCTTGAATCACTATTATTTTTAATTAATTGAAATATGAGATTCATATATTCGCAGTGGTCTAATGATTCTGTGATATGTGAATGTTTCAAGCTGTTGGTGCTATTGCTAGGGTTGGAGGATGGAAGTACCTGGAGCCAATTGGCCTGCCTTTGTGCCAGATGCTTCATATGGTTCTGGTTATACTTTTGATATGTGTTGATATTCCCTTTGACAATTGATTCCTGTGATTCCTTATTTTATATATGAAAGGATGTATTATGTGGTAATCTATAATTCTATTGTATGTGTGTAGTTTGGAATAATCTTGAACTTTTATTTTGACTTTGAAGGTTGTAAATGGCTTAGAGAAAGGGGGGTTGAATTTATGACCTTCTTTTACTTTAATGAAATAACCCTTTTAAAACAAACTTGCAATCTGAATCTGTTTGAACTCAGTAGCAAAAAATTTATGAGATAATTTCATTTTGTCTCATGAATATCAGAAAACAGAACAGAGCAGGGAAGAGAGAAGCCGACACCATCATGTATCCTGGTTCGGTTGCCTTATGCAATGCAACCTACGTCCAGTCTCCACTACAACAGTGGTGGAATTTCCACTATAGTTAAAGTATTACATACACCAATTCCATAGTATTGACACAATCCTTTCACACTCAAGTTCTAACCTAACCTGACTTGGTAATGCTAATACCTAACTCTTCACTCTTAGTGCTAGCCCAACTAAGAAAGGGATACCTCACATGTACAAGATACAAGACACAGATTCTACCTAAAGAAATCAGAAATAACTCTAGACTTTTCACTCATGTGTATCTTTCTGCCTTTTTTCTCTCTTAGGCTCTTTTAATGACTCACTCGTTCAGCCTTTTACCTCAAGAAATTATAGAAAGATAAACATTAAAAAGAAAATTACAATCTGTAAAACATGAAGGAGATTAATGCTTTAACAACCTCTTTGATATATGATAAACCAGATTTACTAGCCTCTGATTCAGTTCTTCATTCTAGCGGAATGCTCCTTTGACTAGGAAGCACTGTCCAAATAGATGAACTTCTTCAAAGAGCTCTTCTCAGAACATACACCTTAAGAACACTGGTTTTCTCTCTTTGGCTACTGAATGATGAGAAATCTTCTTTTGTATCGCCTTGCATGTTGTTAAGTTGCTTGCTCCTAGGTCAACTCTTGAGCAGTGTGCTTCACCAACTCACCATATCACTTTTCAGTTAATCCCCAAATTAGAAGATGTGGTTCTAACTCTTCTTTGTTGATCAAAAGCCATAGAGCAGCATAAACAAATAATTTTAATGGTAAATCCAGATCTTAGCCATTGAAAAATAACTTGGTCCCCAAGACACACTTATGACCGTAGATACACAGCAGTGTAGAACAAAGATCATCTTTCCCATGTAACCTAGAATAGATTGGCAGAACGTTGAAGATGAAGAGAAGAAGATTTGATGCATGTATAAGGAAATGAAATCACCTTTTAGTTTTTGACTTCTTGATACAGTTTGATGTGGGTGATTAGACTTCAACCTTCTTTTTGCTTAACCTTCTCTTTCTTACTTCTTTGGTGAATAGCTTAGGAGCTAAGCTTTCTCTCTCTCTTTTTCTGATTTCTGACCATGAGCTAACAGGTGAACGTTGCTTTTGGTCAAAGCAAATTGGAAGGATTTGAATGATAGAAGTAATCGAGCTTGGATCAGTTATCATTCATGCAACCCGTTAGATTTCTTTGCTTTGTTTATCTTTGGGCTTTCTTTGGATTGTAGCCCACCATCCTTCTTTATATTTTTCATCCACTTGGGCTTCTACTTTATATTGATTTTTGGCCTGCAACACAACACCAAAATAATCAAAATTGATTGGATAATTAGCCCAATAAACTAATGTTTGTTATCATTAATTATGTTAGTTAATTTCTTAACTCAACATACTCATATTTGTAGTTTGAGATTCTTTTTGTGTGTTGATTACTAGGTTTACTTAATCCAGATTCCTAAA
Source organism: Arachis hypogaea (assembly GCF_003086295.3). Lineage (NCBI taxonomy): Eukaryota > Viridiplantae > Streptophyta > Magnoliopsida > Fabales > Fabaceae > Arachis > Arachis hypogaea. The sequence continues at coordinate 20,119,243 of NC_092041.1, read as the reverse complement.
CAGGTAGAGTATATCAATTCCATTTGTTCCTTTAAAATGATGTGGTTATCACTACACTTCTAACCTGGTTGACAAATTCTAGCCCGGGATCTCAATCGGTGTCTCCCTGATGTACGTATTTTATCTATCCCTATTTCTGAATTTTTTTTCTTTTTTATTTGGGGTTTTCAGTTGTGTTTTCTTTGCCCAGGGTTTGAGCTGTTTTATTTTATAAAAGTTAAATTATATTAAGACTAATAATTGTCAGTTGCATCCTGATTCCATTGAATGGGTTTTGTTTCTGATGGTAGTTGCTAATTCATTTAGTTCTATTTTGTGTTTGAATTCTGTACGTTGTCAATTTTCTATTTCTCTAATAAGTTGATGTTGTGCTTTATAAACTGATAGAGTGATAGAATCATAAATCCTCTTTGCAAAACTCATTAAATTTTTTGTAGAAGGTTTTTCGTTCAGCACAAAGCTGTTGAGTGATGTTTGTTGTTTTATAATGCTTCAGGTGTTTTTGTCTCTTTCATTTGATGAAGATCTTGGGATGTCTAAGAAGAAAGATGAAAGAGAAGTACACATGAATTAATCGCTAAGACAAAAGAGAAGGTAATTTTTATTTATAAATCACTTATTATGTAATATGTTTGTGTATTTGTATTACAGAGAGTCACCATTGATTCTTGGATTGATAGGGTGTGACAATTTTTTTTAATTATTTGTTTTTTAAAATGGCAAAAAAACTTGTTTTTCTTGAAATACTATTAGTTATTAAAAAATTTCAATTTTGAGACACTTAGATGTGTTTGAGGACTGCAATATAAGAAAGAGAACAGAGATTATTCAGAGACACTTAGAAACTCTACTGTTTATTGCATAAAATGCTTATATGTTGTTTTACTTGAACTTTCTGATGTGTCCCTTGCACCTGTGCTGAGGAGTACCTTATGCCCTTGCCAGCAGTCGGGCTTCTGTAGAGGCTGCAAATCCCATTGAACTTCACTGTGAGCCTTTGAGGTCTCTCTATTCTATTGAAAGGTGAATTCAACTTCAGAATCCCTCTATCAGTTTCTTTGTTTCTGAACTTTTTATCTTTTTTATTTGGGATTTTAAGTTGTGTTTCCTTTGCCGAGGATTTGAGTTGTTTTGCATGTTTGTTTTTAATCAAGGTAAATGATCTTTTAGGCTGGCTTGACCTTCCGGTGAGCGTGATCATCAGGTGTGTGGAGTTGTGGTGGCCTGTATCCGTTGCAAAGCAAAGGAATATTTTTGGCGGTTGCGTTTTGGACTATGTCGGCTTCGATTTGCTTAATGCTATATCACTACAATGTGTTTACACGACACCAGAATTTGTTGGCTACTGCTCTAGGTAATGAGAATGATTTATAATCGTTCTTAATTTTTAATTTATATCTTGGGTTGCTTATATTAATAAGTTGTGATTTTTCAATCTTTTCTTCGTTTTCATTTTTTTCTTGCATTTTGAATTTTGTGTGTGTATCTTTTTTATTTATTTTGCTTTTGTCACTTTCTGCATTTTTGCATTTTTTAGTAATTCTTTTTTTCTTTTTTTGTGAATAGTTTTTTAAATTTCTATCATACTTTGTTGTATTGAATTAGATAAAACTGGGATTTTTTCTGTGTTAAAGTTAATTTATAATTTGTTTGTTATATCTCTACTTTGATTTAAATGTGAGTTTGTGGTGATCCCAATCAAGAGGCTTTTCCTTAAGGGAATCTATAGATGATTATGTATGTTCATTTTATTTTTCCATTCCTGATGTGAAGAAAACAAAAAAAGTTTATTAAATGAGAAAAATAGTAGGCTTATACTGAGAATTGTTGGATATTAAATTTGTTTTCCATTTGAATTCATGAATTAGTTTTAATCCTTCGTTATCTTATAATTTCAGGTAATCAGGCCAACAAGCTATGACTGCAAGCAATGAAGTACAACTAAAGAACAACTAAAGAGGCTTATCAGTGGAGTGAGGTAAAAGGTTGTTGTTCTGATTTTCTTTTTTTTTTCTTCATTTGTTTCCTACTGGACCTTCAACTCTTCCTTTTCTAACCTTTATTATTTTTTAAATTGTGATAAGTCAGTGTATAGTGTTTGCTTATGTTAGTCTAACTATTTATTTTCTTTTAATTAATAATTAGCTATAGTTTTTTTTTACTTAATATTCAGAAATTAAAATCATGTTTTATGTTTAGGACATTATTATGGTTAAATTGAAGCTACGATTGTGTTTGTAAAATAACAAATATCATTTGAGTTGTTAATGTTTTCTTTAACTTCTTATTTCTCAAAATCTCTATTTTTGCTGTTTGTCTGTTGTTGCATCCAGTAAATTTATATCTACTTTCAATTTATTTTTTTAAGAACATTTACAAGGGGAAGAAGGAAGAACCAAGTTTTTCATGCATTATATGCAAGGTGCTGCCGTTTCCTCTAATGATGATGAGTTAATATCGAGTTAGTTGTTTAAATGATTAAGTTTATGCTATGAATGGATATTTTTGTACATTATATGAGGTCAATCTTTACCTTTTTTTTGTGGCAAATCCTTTCTTTTTGGCATTTGTTTTCAAAATAATATTAATTGATTGATTGATGGTACGACGAATTAATTACCTTTCATCTCATTGCACTGTTGATCCAAATGAACAAACTATATGATTTATGTGTGTTAAAATCAGTTTAAAAAAAGATTTAGTTACTTGAATTGTAGAAAAGATGTTTGTGTGATTTTGCTTTAATTGATTTGTGTGCACTTTCTGAATGAAAAAAGTGTAGGATTTGTTTGTGTTAAAATTAGTTTAAAAAAAATTAGTCGCTTGAATTAGTTATTTGATTTGGTGAATACCTAATCAGTTTAAAAATAATTTAGCCACTTGAATTAGTTACTTGAATTGGATAATACCTTTTTATCGAAATGACAAGTTTTTTAATTGGGCAATTTGTTAGGAAAAAAATATTATATTTAATGGATGTAAATTATATTTAAATGTCTCAAATTTCTCAATTTTATATTTTCTCATCTAAAGGTGTTAAATTCATTTTTGATAACTAATTTAAAGCCCTCAAATTTGAGTTGTTTTATAAGGGATAATATTTGTTAATTTTTATTGGTGTCTCATCTTAGTTATCATTATTGATGTGATTCAGAGAGATACTTGATATTCCTAATAAGATTTTATTTTTTATATGTCTCCTAACACTACAAGATTTTTGTTTATTTGTGGAGGTTTTTTCTCCTATTTGTGGAGGTTTATAACCCCCACCAAATGGTTTGTGGGAGTTTCCAAAATTCTCAAAATTTGAGGTGCCACGAGGTCTTTTGTGGGAGTTTTTAAAAACCTCCACAAGTGTTTAGTGAGGGTTTTATATTATACTTTTGTGGCAGTTTTAAATCACTTTTGTGATGGTTTAAAACCCCTACAAATTGATTTTTTAATTTAACAAAAATTAACTATTTTGTGAGATTTTTAAACCTCCACAAACCTTATAATTATTTATTTATTTTTAATTTCAAATCATTTATTACTCTCATCTCATTTATATATTCTCAAATTAGAAATTTATTTTTTAATATCAAAATTTAAAAACTAAATCTTTTATAACACAATTTCTTAATATAAGACAACTCTATATACAAAAAAATTTTCAATGTCAATAATTCCAAATATAATTACATATAGTATTATTCTACATAACTATTATTGTTTTTCTTTAAAAAGTAAAATAAAACAATAACTTTAAAATTTTAATATCATTTAATTACATAAAAAGTGATATGTCAAATACATCTGGATGGCCATAGTGAAACCGCACCCTGCACGGAAGCATACATAAAAAAGGTAAGCATTTGTTGGAGTTTAGAAAGTTAGCACTAGAGGAATAGGTAATGACGATAATATGCTTGAATGAAAAATGTCACTGCTTGTTTATACAATAGGTAAAAGTCAAGCATATGAAAAATGCCACTTTAGCATTACATTAGGCTTTGCAAATAAACTTGGAAAACTCAATTCACATTTGCTTTTATTACCAGTAAATGGTTAAAAAACTATGGTATTTTAAAAGTTTTAAAAGTTATTGAAAGTGAGGAAAGAAAACAGGAAACAATCAAAGAAACGGAGGTATTACCGGCATTGAAAGTGAGGAAAGAAACAGGAAACAATATGGTTACATCTATAATTAATGTAGAAAGGCTTTATCCAAAAAAAAAAAAGTTTAAAAAGAATATATGTACCTGAAGTTTGGTTCAATAAATAGAAGTTGACATATATGTGCTGCAAAATGGTGTTGAAAATTCTTCTTCTTAGCTCAATTTGAGGAAAAAGTTATCAACTTTACATAATTACATATACCCAAAAAGAGAGAAAGTGATAAAAATAACAATTTTTACCCGAGAGAATGAGTCTTTCCACTTTTAGTATAGGAAATTACAAAATCTGGGGCACTGAAGAAAAGCAAAAGAAAAGAAAATAGAAAAAGGACAAATCTTGAAAGAGAATGGTAATGATAGTGGTGAGAATTATTGATGCTACCAAGCAACCAAAAAAAGAAAAAGAAAGAAAAAAGAGTTTATAGTAATAGTTGTAGTCGTCTTTGCCTTTGGCTTTTCATAACATAAGGACATTATTATTATTATTATTATTATTATTATTATTATTATTATTATTATTATTATTATTATTAACTCCAAAAGTGTACCTTACTGGCATCAACAGATTTGTGATTGTGTTATGAAGGGTTGATGTAAAGAGAATACTAAATTCCACATTCACTTTGTGAAGACTATTGATATGTCACTATACACACAACAATGAAAAAAGGAAGCAACCAAGTTTGAGTTTGATGTGATATTTGTGAACCCTCTACTTCTTGCTACTTCTTACATAGGACAGGACAATAATGAATCAACAACTTGTTATTAGATAGCTTAATTATGTACTCCAAAAGGATAATAAAGAGTTACTCTATGTTAATTTCTGTTAATATGTCTCTTAATTACAAGAAGGGTAATGAACTATCAAATAGAATGAATATTTGACTTGGGGTGCAGGAGATAGAAGATTAAAGCTCTAATTATCAAAAGAAGCATTTATATTATGAAAAGCTAAGAGCAGACAAAGAAAATTAAAGAGAGAGATTCTTGAAATCAAATCATCAGTATTATGCTCAAACATGTCTTCTAAAGGAAAAGAACCTCAAAACATGATGGATATTAATCTCTCTTTGAAGATAGATCATCATGAAAATAATAAAGACAGAGAAGCAACACCACCAAAGGTAGTAGCATCAGTCAAAGAGGATCTCAAGAACAAGAAGAAGGAAGAAATACCTTCGCAGGATAACACTTAATATGTTCTAGGTAGACATTATCTGAAAGAATCCGTGTTCTGATTTCTATTGCTAGCGGATTGGACTACTTACACTCTGGTTATGACTTTCCCATTGTGCACTATGACTTAAAACCTTCTAACATCCTTTTGGATAGAGACTGGGAAGCTCATGTCAGTGATTTTGGGATAGCTCGAATTCTTGGACTTCATTTGCAGGATCGTAATACCCTTTCCTCATCTGCAGCTTTGCAAGGCACAGTTGGCTATCTTGCACCAGGTTAATATCCTGCACATTTTCTTCATTTTTATATATACTATCTGATGTTTTCAATATTGTGATTAATTTTTCACTCAAACATCTTTTTTACTCACAGAAATTGCCTACATAAGGGAAGTTACACCTAAAGTGGATGTGTTCAGCTTTGGCATCATTGTAATGGAGTTTCTAACAAAAAGAAGGCCAGCATGGCTCTCAGAAAAGGATGATGGCCTGCTAGTAAGTCTACCTGAGGCAGTAGAAAAAGCCGTCGCAAACAGAATGAAGGAGTTCATTAATATTTTAGACCCTATGCTGGCCATGGATGACACAAAAGGCGCTAATAATTTATGCATAAATTTCAACCCCTTTGGATTGTAAGTACCTAAGCTAAAGTCATATGGTCATCAAGCAATCCCATTAAAGAGAATGCATGTTCATACTCATGAAAGGTTTTGATCCAACTGCAGCAGCAATAACTAGTTTTTTGTGTTTTCACCATAATCTATTTCAGTTCATTTAGATAGCTTGAGTTTTCCCAAAAGAGAGTTTATATTATGCATGAGGTTGATGCAAAAATAGGAGGAAAGGGTGGGAGGGAATGAGTAAGAAAAGAGATAGAGAGCAGACTGCCTTTGAGTTATGGTTGTATAATATAATACTCAATTTGCATAATTTAAAGTAGGAAAAATTAGAATGCCTAATAATGACATAAAATTAAAGATGATTCATTCATTAGTGTAGTGTTGCACACTAACTAATTAAAAGAGCATCCTAATCGAACATGTGACTAGTGCAAACTAATTATAATTAGCATGCTCTGTTCAAACAATTGCAACAAAAGCTTCAATGTTTTAAAGCAAACCTGCTACTGAACTTAAAGCAAACTGCACCATGAATCACCATCATCTTCAGAAACTGCAACAAGGTTAGTTAGACAGTGCATTAACCCTGACATGAGCTATTAAATTTGGAGATGTTAAGCAAAGCTATTAAATTGATACATCCATTTCTAAGTGTCTCACCTTTTTCTATGAAGTTTTTGTTGACTTTCCCAACTTGGAAGTACTTATCCTAAGGTCTGTTTCTGGAACCACAGTACCAATCCAAGGTGAACACACATTTTCATGATTATTTTTCTTGCTGGATTAATTAGTGATTGTGTTAACCTTACTTGGTTGGCTCTAGGTTGGAATCTATAATGGTATGAGATTTGTTGGAATCTGTTTTTTCTTATTCAATTAGTGCCTAGCGAGTATAGCATACGTGTTCTTGATATGGTAGCTACATATGTATGGATATGTATGTGATAGATGATGTTATATGATATGTGATACATATTTTTTCACCTTTTCTTTGAGGTATTTAAATTCAAATATTTTGATGATGTGTTATCTTCTCCATAAAAAGGACTCCTTGGTTGTGTAGTCCAATGCATCTCTCCTCCTCTCTCAAATCCTTTGTTCTTGGTTTTTATTTATTGTTGGTTCTCTCTATTGTGTTTGGTGGTTGAGTTAATGCCTCATCCCTTTGATTCTATTTCTAAGATCCACCCTCCAAGGGAGGCATAAAGACTCAAAGTTATGGTACTAAGGACTTGGATTGTTCCTTCATTTGGAATCATGATGTTGCAAATTCAATGGAAGTTGTTCTTGTTGGTGTAGATGTGAGTGGGTGTTCATTGTTAATTTTTAGTTGATTTTATTTATGACTTTCTTTGTTCCTAAATTTTAGTTGTTGTGGCTGTTTTTTATGCTTAATTTATTTTCGCAATCTAACAAAATCTAGACAACTGTTAAGAAGTAGTTGATAAATAGGTTTAAAGAGAATATTATTGAGGGTCAAACATATCGAATGGCATATTTTAATGTTGTTGTAAATCAACACAATTATAGGACAGCAGAACACGAGTTTAAGTTGATTTTCCTTAACCGTACAAGTGTTGTTCCTGTCCCTGATGATGCTATCCCTAAGACATGTTTCAGTTTTTGTCCATTTGATGAGCTCTTGAAGATCACTAACGATTATGTTTACTTAGTTGGTAGGTGACTTCGTATCTTCTTTATCCCCTCCATTTTCTTTTTTCTTTCAGTTGTTTCTTTTTCGTTGGTTTTTTTATGGAAGCGTGCACTTTTGAAATGTAATTTTATTTATGTTTGTTTTTTGGATTGATGTTATTGGTTTGCTAACTTCTGTCAGTGAAGAGAAAAAGTATGTGAAAGACGGCAAAGTGATGAAGATGATTGTTCTTGAGTTATCTTCAAAAGAGTTTGTTTTTGTCCATCTTATCTTTATAGTGATTGTGTTTTGTATTAGTTGCCTATTATTTATGTTATGAACTGTCTTTTAGTTTTTAGTGCTATTTTATATTGGATTGTTAATTGATCGAAGTTTTTTAAAAAAAAAATTTAGGTTAACAATACGCTGTGTTCTGTTTGGGGAGTACGTGGATGAAGTGCATCATTTCTTAGGTTCTGGTTATATAGAGCAGCCAGTTATTGTGATCTAACTTGCTAAAGTTAAATTCTTTAGGGTTAGTGAATATTATAATATTCATTCTTCTCAATTTCTTCTGAACTCTCTATTTTATATTTATTTTCCTGTTTTTCCTTTTTTATTTATTCAGCCGGGTGTTTTGTAGGACAATATGGTCTCCAAAATGTTATGCATGCTACTCGCCTGTTCTTTAATCCTGATTTGGCTAAAGTTGTTGATTTCAAAAACAGGTTATTAGATAGTATCTTAATAAATGATATGTTTAGTTCATTGGTGTTCTTATTTACAGTTTTAATTTAGCTAATATGATTTCATTTTATTCTCTTTGTGTTTTAAGTTTAATTGATATTGTTTTTGAATTTTTTTTATCTTTCCCTTTTTTTTATTCTTCTGTGATGATTATTAGTATTAATATGGTTGATCAAGGTATCAACAGAACACAACCATTGTTTATTGCTAATGAGGGCAAGGGTGTTTTATTGGAAGATGATTTTATGCGACTTACTAGGAGATGCACTATTGAGGAACACCATGATAACAATGAGGTTTATTAAGTTTTCGATGTCTTTAGTCAATTTTGACTTAGTTGTCTTTTAATTAAAAAGTAATGCAAAGTTATGTTTTCCATTTGTATCTCAAGGTTTATTTTTATGTTATAATAGGAAGGGTCTTTTGTGGTTTTTGGTATTGTGAGATCTATTGTAGATGAAGGACCTTGGTGGTATTTAGCTTGTGTTTGTGGGAAGTCAATTCAGCTTCAAGGTGGTGCATATTATTGTGATTTTTGTCAGCACTATATTACCAATGTGACTCCTAGGGTTGTTGTGTTTATTTGTTTATTTATTTTCTGTGATATTGACTTCTGTTTTCTTTTCTTTCTTTGTCCTTCTATTGTTTCATTCTCCTTGTTCCATTTTTTCTAACTATAGTTGTTTCCTTGTGTTTCTCTTTTTAGTAAATTGCTTATTGGGTAATTATTATATGGTCAGATATCGAATCAAAGTAGCTGTTGAGGATGATAACGGACATGGTGTATTTGTCTTGTTCGATCGTGAGACTGCTTATTTATTGAAAAAATCATGTGCTGATCTGTTTGGGGAGGTTCAAAAGGATGCAAATGTATGGTTTATGCTTTTTTTCCTGTTGTTGAATTTAGTAATAGATAGGATCTGTTTGTGTCATGTATAATTGTATATGTTGATTGTGTTTGAGTGTGCATTTGGTCCTTGATTTTTCAAAGAATCACACACTTCAAATTATTTCATAGATTATTTGTGGAGATAGTTATCCTGTGATGTTCCAACAATTACTGAAAAAAAAATGCTTCTTAAGATAGATACCAAGAATGTTAGTGCTGATAAATATTTGGAACTTTTCGTGTGAGAAGAGTTTGCGATGATGCTGCTATTATTGCCATGTTTGAGTTGTCTAACTATGATGCTGATGATGAGTGTACTCCAGTCAAGGTTGCCTCTTCAAACTCCTGTATTTGATATGTGTCTCTTTCATAATGTTTTTTTAGTTTATTCCTTGCTGCTTCTTTCTTGGTTTCTTGTCGTTTGATTTTCTTTTATGTTTTTAATAAATGCTATTTAAGATGGTTCTTTGGGAAAGATCCCTTCAAGTAACAATGAATATATTGTTGACAAGAAAGATCTGTGTGAGGTGCTGGGCGAGGGTATTTTTCTTGTGATGAAAATTGTTTCGATGTGAAGACAAATTGCGGACTTTTTATTGATTTTCTTGGTGAAAATGATGCTGGAGTTCCTGGATTGGAAGATATAAGCAGCGAAGTTGATATTATGAAAGAGAAAGGCAAAACTGTTGATGATAGTGTACCTGTTGATGGGGAGTGCAACCTCGACATTGAGGTCCTCTTGAATTCTCTCCCACTAAAACTACAGTAATTTGTTTATTTTGGAGAGATTTAAACTTTGAATATGTTGGTTGGTTAAATTATCTTCTGTGTTTCACAAATTAGCGATGACTATAAATTTTTTTGAGCTGAAAAATTAGGATGATGTGCCTCTTTATATGGTTGCATGTTCTCTACTGTATACATTTATTTAATTATTCCATTCTTTTGCATGGCAGGAAGTACTTTCTGCTGTTCTTGATGGATCTCCTATTCATGTGATCAAGCAAGAGACTGCTGAGAATCTTCCTATGGGTGCAAAGGTTAAGAGAAATCTGAAGAATAATTTTGATGAAGTTGCTTATGAGGGGCTTGCCCCAGCTTTCAAGGTTCTCAAGAACCGTGATTCTTAAGATGTTTTAATGGAGCTACTGGTGTTATTGTGAAATAGCCTACTAATCTAAGAAATAGTTAAGCCATAGGCACTAAATCCAATGTTACAAATGAGTATGAAGATGCTGTCTCTCTGTCCCATCCATTTTTTTAGCTGTGTCCAAAGACTAGCATGGTTTGATAGTTCCCTTTTGTTTGTTTTTACTTTGTTAGGAATTGTACAAAGTGTCCTGTATAAATGATGTGATATGGCCAGGTTACGAATTTTAGCCTTTTTTTTATTTCTAGCTGTGATGTTTATGTATATGTATGTTTGTGTGAAAGTAGAAAAATAAATGAAATCCAACCGCTTTTCTATTTATTCGTGTAGTGTGTATTTTTTATTTCATTAATGGTTGTTTTATAATTATTTGAGTATCCTAGCAAGGTATTTTTTTTAATCTCGTATCTAAAAGACGACGACGACGACGACGACGACGACGACGACGACGACGACGACGACGACGACGACGACGACGACGACGACGACGACGACGACGACGACGACGACGACGACGACGACGACGACGACGACGACGACGACGACGACGACGACGACGACGACGACGACGACGATGATGATGATGATAATAATAATAATAATAATAATAATAATAATAATAATAACAGGATCCATATCAAAGGGTAAAATTTATAAGATTACTGTGAGTGTGAAATAATAAATTATGAGTTATATGTTATTCTTTTATCTAACTATGTATTAGGTATATTGTGTTATTGGATATAGTTTTGATGCTATATTTTAGGAGTCAGGTTTTTCAACATATTTTTGTTAGACTAGGCTCAGATGCATATTAGATATCTGGATTTTAGATTTTTTTCTCTCATTTCTATTGTAGATTTACTTTATATATGTGTAGTTTTGTTTGCTGAAGTGATTAGTTGGTATTCTTTATAAACAAAATAACTCAAGTATCATGTTGAAGATTCTTTGCTACATATTAGTATATTTATCTTCTGTTGTTTTTGTGAGATAAATCAAATTTAAATGTCTCAGTAATATGCTTCAGCAAGGTTATATAAAAAGGAATGTTTAAAAAGAAAACGAAGTCAAAGATCTCAACATTCACATGGTTCGGGTAATTTTTCTTTCATGTATTTCTCAATCAAGTGTTAGATATAGTATATATTGTATTGTGCTCGCTATTTGTGATATTTCGTAGGAAATGTTGTTTCTTCATTACTTAGCATTACATCCACAAATACTATAGGTTATTTTTTTTCTAATGGTTAAATATTATAGCTTTTCCTTCCTTTTCACTTATTATATTTCTTGTTATTATTATGATTTTTTTATATATGGACTTTCTTTTTTTTATAATTTTCCTTAATACTATCTTCTTTCTTTCTTTATTTGAATGTTCTTTTTATTTTTTTAAATGTCAAATGATATAGGTGTTGATTGAGATGCTGGTGGTCTAACACAAAATTTATTAGCGTCAGGTATTATCATATATGTTAAATATTTCCATATTAGTTTTTTTTATTTTTTAGCATTACATGTTTCATGCTTAACTTTTATTTTTATATTATTTTTTATTCTTTTCTGATTTAATATTACATTAATTTATATGTGTTCTTTAATTTGTATCTCTTAATGTAAACTAATTAGTGGTTAGGTTTATTACATTCAAACTATATTGAGTAGAATAGTTAATTTGCATTTCATAATATTTTGTATAGCATCATCTTACATTTTTTATTGTTGTAATATTTAGTTTCATGATATTTTTCCTATAAATTAATATTGAAATAAATAGATATGTTGTTCTACATCATAACAAGACCTTGACTAAATATGATGTCAAAGTTGATCGATTTGTAAGTTTGTATAATTATATTTTCATGTTTATTGGTTACTTTATTTTTTATGGACTAATTGTTATTTTTTTATAGAGCATATCCCATATCACTTTGCTAGGTTACTACTTAATACTAAAGGATCAGAACATTAGAAGTTTGTTGTTAAGAACTCAGAGATTACTAAAAGCTTTGTAATGAATGTGCTGAAAAATAAAGGTAGGAACCGAGAATACAAAATTGGTCCTAAATAGAAAGATTTTGTAAAAATGTATAAATTTAAAGCCGCATATTCATGTGTTTTTAAGATGGTTTCGAAAGAAGATCATCTAATTCAAATTTATGTAACTAGAAAATAATTATTTAGGTGGATTCTCAACTTTCTGGTTTACTTTTGGGATGTGTATCATATTTTGGAACTTTAATTTTCCATCCTCTAGAACACATAATATGTATAGTACGTGAATTTATTAATTAGTCTATATTATTTTTTGCTTTATGCTATGAATAGTTTTTGTAAATAAATGTGAACTATTAGGTTATCTTTTTTTCTTCTTTTGAGAATGTTGAATCATTTCATTTTTTAACATGTTGACCAAAATAAAATCCCTTGCAAATGCACGGGCCTTCACGCTAGTAAATAAAAAATATATAAAAATACATGCTAAAAATTTAACTAATGTAAAATAAAGTCAAATAAAAAAATATGTATACTGTATAAAATATATGCATATCATCTTGTGTGTATTTTTATAAAATTATGAGTTTTTCAAAAATTAATATTCATCCCAATAATTTAAAAATCACAAAAATCAAATATTTTTAAATGCTAGAATTAATGATTCAATTTAAATATTAATAATAATACACTTAAAAATAATTATACACATAACATCTACTCACAACTTGGTTCTAAAGAACTGAAAGTAATTTGAATTACGTAAAAACCGAGCTACCGAATGATATCCAACAACTCTATAACTCTATAATAATAATAATAATAATAATAATAATAATAATAATAATAATAATAATAATAATAATAATAATTGTGAGCTAATGTCGATTAACACAATCTTACGCAATTTTTATACCCACAAGTAGAAAAATAACAAAATTAGAGATATAATTAATTATTGAATAAAATAATTATTTTAAAGTCTCAATAATAACTGAAATTTAAAAACTAAATATGCTTCTTTTACTTATTAATCTGAAACTCCGTGATTTAGAATGTAAAAAATAATATTCAAATAACCAGAAATAGAATAGAAAAGAAAAAAAATAAGATAAAGAAAATGAGTTTAATAATACTGTGTGTGATTACAAGAAGAGATGAAAAGATAGGCATGGCAACGGGTATCCACAGAGGTAGGGACATGCTACCTGCTCCTTGTCCCCCGTCCCCTGCCTCCATATTCAATTCTCGTCCCCGCCGCGTCCCCGTAATGGGTAACGGAGATGCCGTATCTGCTGGAGATTGAGGAATCCATGGATATTTGTAGATTTTTAAAAAATTAAAAAAATTAGAAAAAAATGGAAAAAATATGTTAAACATCATGTTCTTTGTCTCCAAAGACGTTAACAACAACAAAGACATTAACCTAAGATTGAATAAAAGATATAAACCATGAATAAGAATCACATTAACCCTAAATTGAATCACAAATATAAATTATAATTAAATTAAAAATCATGAATCAAAATTATATTAACCTAACTTCAGATTAACCCAAGCTTTAATCAGAAATATAAATTATGAATTAGAATCACACTAACCTTAGATTGAATCACAAATATAAATGATAATTAAATTAGAAATTAGAATCAGAATCTCATTAACCTAACTCCAGACGTGGACGAACGACGAAGATGCGATAACCGGCGATGAGGAGAAGACGCTGCTCTGCCGACAAGGAGAAGACGACAATCGGTAATGACGCGACGAGAAGAAGAAGACGAGGTGAGCGTGACAGTGAGTTCGAGAGATGCGGTGAGCGATTGAGCCACTGAAGGAGTGGGAGGTGTCGCTGAGAGACCAAAAAGGTGAAAGGTGGCGGCCAACGGTTGGCGGTGTTCAAGAGATGAGTGGCTGAGGGTTTGACGAAGAGAGGAGAAAAGAGGCTCTGAAGCACCGGAGGTTTTAAATTTTTGACGGCCTAAAATTTTTTTCGTGTCTCATATGTTATATATATATTGGAATATTTTAATCTTTTCATATAAATGAAAGTTAAACGGATTTTCATGGAGCAGAGACTTTTATCTTGTTATATCTTCATCCTGTTATTATACGGAATTTTATTTCTCATTCCCGCGAATAAAAATTAGCCTCAGCCAAAAATTTTTGCCATGTTCAAAGAAGAAGAAAAAATGAGAAAAAAAAAATGAAATTAGGAAAGGAGGAAAAGGATTTCGAGAGGCAGAAGAATTAAATGGATGATGGAAAAAGAGTCACGTGATTCACTAACCATTTTTTTTTCTCTTTTTTTCTTTTTCCGGTTACTACAAATTGTTACTTGCTGAAGGATGTTTTTCACTCTTTTTAATGGAATTAAATATGTAAGAAATTTTATTCAAACATCTATATAATTTGATAAAGTAATTTTTCGAATTAAAAAAAGTACTTTTCTTTTAAAAATATAAATTCAGACACTATATAATTTGTATATTACAAGAATAAAAAATAATAAAAGTTACATAGATTAAATTGATAATAATTAACTATGAATAATTTTCTAAAAAATATATAACTTATATAACTATTAATAAAAGTTTAAATTTTTTATTTTGATATTTTTTAAATAATCTTAGATTTACTGACATCAAAATTATATTAAAAAGTTAAGCCCATACAAATAAAAAAAGAAAAAGGCTAACTTCTGGCCAAACTTGGTATATGCTTGGCTCCACAAACTGGTTCAATCACATTTTTTTTAAAATGGGTTGAACCTGCAGACCACATCTTCGTATAAATACAATTTGTCCGATTTAATCAATGAGATATGTTAAGTAATTAATGATTTTTTTGAATAACATAAATAATGAATTTTAAAATTGGACCAATTCAAGTAAAACACACTACATCTCCAAATTACTCATCTAAATCTTAATATTAGAATAACTATCTATACACCTAGTAAATTGAACATCTAATATATCCATTGTTCATATTGTTTAATATTTTCATTATCTACTTATACATTTTCTTAATGAATTCGAGATTTTACATGTGTCCTATTATCATTAGTGGAACATTTGTATCCGTCTTTTAAAACGTTTTTAAATATCTGTATTTAAGTGATTACCATAAAATAAACACCTAAAGATTATGTGTAAATTACATAAATACATGTCGATAACTTAATTTTTGTGTATGCAGGTTTTTATTTTTTGAAAAAATAAGAATAATTTAATCTAGTGAATATTTAGTCTTTACGCGTTAGTTAAAGAAAAAAACGAGGAAAGTAGTTAGAAAGGTAGACTTGATAAGGAGACAATGAAGATACACTTGGTATTCGATAAAATTAGTGTTGTCTGGTGTTCTAAATTTGGCATGAATGATAGAAATACGACGAATTGAAGGCTCCAAGGCGTAATTTCTCTATATTTCTATTGCCGCTACTTAGATTAATTTAATTTGTTTGTGTTGCATGTGCATGCATGCATCTGCCACTATCCGATCCATATATTTGTGTAATATATTACTATCGAAAATTCGATGATTGAGAATCATCATCAACATCAGATGAAATGAGCTGCTTCTCTTGCCTTGTTGATGATGATCACCACGGGAAGCATGGGCCCGGGGAGATGAACAGAATGGAATTATTAATTGAGAACTACTTTAAGAAGAATAATACAGGGAGAGGGCGGAAGAAGAAGAAGCAGGATCGGGGTGAAAGCAAGACAGACGCTGCCATCAGCTTTGGTTTTCGGGAGCTTGAATGGGCAACCGACACTTTCAAGGAAGCCAACTTGATTGGGGAAGGCGGTTTTGGAAGGGTTTACAAGGGTCGTCTCTTGACAGGCCAGGCATGCATCCATGTTATTTATTTTACAAATATATATATGATCTAGACATGACTTAGCTTTGATATATAGGTGGTTGCTGTAAAACAATTAAATCATGACGGGCATCAAGGTTTTCAAGAATTTGTGACAGAGGTGCTTATGCTTAGCCTCCTCCACCATTCTAATCTCGTTAACTTGATTGGCTATTGCACCGATGGTGAGCAGAGGCTGTTGGTGTATGAATATATGCCCATGGGTAGCCTTGAAGATCATCTTTTTGGTAATTATATTTAATTAATTAATGCTATCAATGACAATGCAACTAACGCAAGCTCTAATAATTATTCATGAAATGAATTTGCAGCAGCAGATCCTACATTGAATAATAATAAGGAAGGAGGGCTAAGTTGGATAACTCGAATGAAAATCGCGGCCGGGGCTGCTCGTGGGCTGGAGTATCTCCATTGCAAAGCAAATCCACCTGTTATCTATCGCGACTTGAAATCGGCGAATATCTTATTAGACAATGATTTCAACCCAAAACTCTCAGATTTTGGGCTCGCCAAGCTAGGGCCTGTTGGAGACAACACCCATGTTTCCACCAGAGTCATGGGAACGTACGGCTACTGCGCCCCCGAATATGCCATGAGTGGAAAATTAACTCTTAAATCCGATATTTACAGCTTTGGTGTTGTCTTGCTCGAGTTGATCACTGGTCGTAAGGCCATGGATTTCACTAGAAAACAAGGCAGCCAAAACTTAGTTTCATGGGTACGTATATAGACGACGCCGCTATACATATACATACACGTACACATTCTTACAATTATTCTTTTTTCTCATAATTACACATACACACGTTACCTTACTTGCATGCAGGCTCGTGCTTTCTTAAGTGACAGGAAAAAGTTTAGGCAAATGGTTGACCCTCGATTGCGGGGAAGCTATCCTGTGCGTTGCATGCATCATGCGATTTGTATAACCGCAATGTGTCTGCAGGACCAACCAATTTTTCGTCCACATGTTCGTGATATTGTTGCTGCACTAGATTACATAGTTTCTCAGAGTATTCTTGAACTCGATAAGCATGGAAGACTGTCTGACACCAACTCATCACAACAAGAACCACAACCGCAAATTGCCACAAGTTAATCAATTTTCAATGGAATAATCACGTTCTCTGACAATATTGATTAATTGGCGAGTCCATCAACTTCTGCTAGTAGTGGTTTGCGCCGCCATATAATATAGGTTCCCATATACAAGATATATATACACTTTGAAATAGAATAGTGAAAATAGAAAAACATTGTTCATACATCAAATATTCTTGACATCTATATAAAAATTTAAAAGGATAAATTCTAGTCAACTCTCTTATTTAAGGGTATATTACCTTTTATAATATGTTTTATAGCTATTAAAAGAATTTAATTATGATAATAATTAATATTAATTTAATTAGAATTTGGACAACTATATAACCATCTATGATAAAATTATTGACTTCATTTCTTTTGTTTTGAATTAACCGTTAATTATTATTTAAACAACGTTAATAATTTATATTCGTCATAAAACATGTGTGCAAATTACACAAAATTTTAATTCAAATAAATTAATGCATATTTGAATTAGATTAACCACACTAGATCACTAAAAATTTTAACTGCAAGTTGATAGGATAAATATTACTAAAAAATAAATTATTCTGGACAGTGAATTTTTTTTTTGGTCAAGTTCTTTCATTCACACTGAAACTTGGCTTCAATTATACTTGCAATAATTAGTAATTAAATAATTAAAAGGATTATTAATCACACACAAGTGTGACCAAAGAATATTTGATTCAATGGTTAATTTTCTCGTTTCATTTTTTTGGCATGAGAAGATTAAAGAAATTACTAAAAAAAATATTGAATACCGTTAAATTTAGTGTTACAAATTAGTGTTAGCTTTATATATCGGTAGATTTATTGATGGTTTATATTTTAGATTTGTCGGGTCAAATTATTATCAGCGAATTTTTATTTTCAACGATAAATTTACCGATAATAATTGGAAGAAAAACGAAAAAATAGGCGCAAAATTTAATGTGGGATTTAACGGTGAATTTTTTTGCCAGTAAATCTAATTAGTAGAATGCTGCATTTTGGTAATCTATAATACGTTACTATCAGATTTATCTGCCGATAAACTTAATTACCCTAAATTCAAAACGTAAACCTTTTCCCTCATCATTTTCGCAACACACACCCTCTCTCTCCAACGTTCTCTTCTCTCTCTACTTTTGGCAGCTCGTCCGACCACCCTTTGCCAGTGCCAACCACCTACATTCTTTTTCAAAGATTCTATGAAATCGTCTTAATCCTGTTTCGTTGCTTAAAATAGAGCTTCTCCCTCTGTCTCCGCCATCGTTGATGTCGTTGCTGCACCTTCTGTCGCCGGAGCTGTGTCTCTTTCCCCTTCTCCAAGTAAGTTGCTCTCATCCCTCTCTATCTGTTTTATCTTTGTTTTTACTTCATTTTAAATAAAAAAATCTAACTCTTTTTTAAACCTTAATCCTAACCTTTTTTTTTTTACTTTTTTCAGTTAGCTTTGTTTTATTAATGTGTATTTATATTTTTTTATTATTTTTATAATAAATTATATTTTAGTATTTTTATTTATTGTGATATAAAATTATTCTAAGTAAGGTGTTTGTATGCTGTGGTTTTTTATAATTTGCTTTTTTCAATTTCTTGTTTTTATTATTGAGTCCTTTTATTTATTTAATTTATTTATTTCTTTTTACTTAAGCTTTCATTATTTGATCTTTGAATAATATGGAATTGGAATCTATAATTTTGATTTTGTTCTCTTCTCTAGTTACAATCCTCTATTTGAGCACATAAAAATTGGAGTGTGAAAAAATAATTTATATTGATTGTTGATTTATAATATGCTTATCTTTTATTAAAGGAAGAATAATAAAAGAAATTTAATGTTATTTTTTTAATATACGATCAATTTGATTGAATATTTTTGTTAAAATCTATCTTTTATAACTATCAAATTAGTTTTATTTTTGCATAATTAATTTTATTAGCATACGAATTTTTAATGATTAAAATTAATTATTTATTCTAATTATAAATACGCTATTTAATCCATGTCTTCATTGATGATGTTAGCGGTTAGCATGATGTCAACAGATAAGTGCGTAAAAATTAGGTTTAATTATTTTATAACTCTTTATAATTTGATCAATTTTTTAATTAGATTCTTATACTTTTTTTTAATTGAATTTTTATACATTAATCTTTTTCAATTTAGTCCCTATCAACGTTAAACATAAAAAAAACGTTAATAAACTGTAAAATTACTTGTATACTCCTGTCTTTTCCCTATAATAAGTTCAAATTTATGATATTTCTGATATTTCTGTTCTTCAACATTTTTCCTTCCCAATTTTCTTCTTAGACAAACTTATGGTGAAATCCAAATTTCACATTACTACATAAAAAAATTGAAAAAGAACCCTCATAAACCACCATCATCACAACCACAATCAATATTCAATAAAATTCATAACGAGCAAAAATTTTACAAAATTCAAGCAAAATTCAGAAATTTAAAATGAAAAACTCCTGCATATATATCTGTTACGTGGGTAACTTGGAATAGGAGTGTTGGGCTTGAATGAGAAGCTCAAACGCTAAAGGAGGATGGTCTCCGACTTGGTTGATGCTTGAGAGCCGCCATTCGAGTGGTGTATGTGAAAGCATGGGGGGTGGTACCTGCAAAGACACTCCGATGCCTAAGTTAGCAAGGGGTACACAGGTTTTGAGTGTATTAGAACTTAACTTTACCGGAGTGTGTCAGTGTATTTATAGGTGATAGTTCAATAACCACTGTTGGAGTAGTTCCACTTCTCAAGGTGGATAACCATCCCTTTATCTTAGAGTTGTTGAGATATCTCTTTTAGAAGTGGATGATAGATTTTAGGGGGAAGTTACTTATTTGATGAATAAGTGTTTATCTGCCAGCTAATGTCGAACCCGACCTCTTTGAGGAAGAGCTTATATCGCGCCTGACCTCTTTGGGGAGGTCGGGTAGGTGGTAAAGGCCAATCTTTGGATTGGGACTTTTGGCTTACTTGGACTTGGGCCATAATATTGGACCAGGGTATGAACAGTGCCCCTACTTAAGTCCAACCTCTTGGCTATGAGTTGGCTTCGAGTAATAATTAAACTCGGGTCCATTCAAGTCGGAAAACGATGTGATTTTAGTTTAAAACCGACGTGATTTTGAATTTCTCAAGCGTCGCGTCTAATCAAACGTCGCGTCCATTTGGGGTTCTGCATTTATACGCGGGGCAGTTACATTGGTAACAGCGCGTTTCTTTAATGACTACGTCGTTTTACTGTTATACCCCTGGTCTGTTATAAATACTTTTTTCCTCTTCTTCCTTTGTTTTCTTTCATCTTCTCTTTGAAGTTTCTTTCCTGCTCTCTCACTCTTTTTATTCAAAAAATCCTTTTGGTCTTCCGTTCTCGGGTGCTTTGCTGCTTTCTGTCGTCGCGACTACTTCTTTTTTATTTTACAGAAAAAAGGTTAGTTCTTTATCTTCCCTTGCCATTTGTGTAGTGCTTTCTATATTTCTTACGTGTTTGAAGAAAATTTCGTGCCTTTACCGTACCTTTATTTGCAATGCGAGGCTTTAGGATTTTTGCATGTTTATTAGAAATCGTTATTGCCGCCTGGTGATTCTTTTTCTTATTTTCTTTCGATGAAACTGTCTTGTCTTTGGGAGCCCTATATTTTGATTATTTTATTTTTCTTTGTAGGTCTTATCACTTTTATATACACTCCCTTATTGCCGAAAAAATGTCTTCCCGTATCCCTGAGACCCTCTTGAGATGGATAGATGATTATGTGCTTATTGAGAAACCTTTAGTGGATACTGACATCATAACCGAGCTTCACACCCATCATAGGATTTGTAGTCTTAAGGCTGACGAGTCTAAGTATGAATTAGTGGCCCCGGATCCTGAGGACCGGGTTTATTATGGGAGAATTGCTGATTCTGACTCTCATTTTTTCATCATGTACTACTGCCTTTTCACCCGTTTGGGGGGTTTTCCTTCCTTTTTCTGATTTTAAAATGGACGTTTTGTCCCATTGCCGAGTTGCCCATACCCAGCTTCATCCCAATTCTTGGAATTTTATGAGGATCTGCCAACTTGTTAGCCAAGAGCTCGATTTTCCAACCTCTTTAAAAATATTTTTCTATCTCTTCCATTTGACTAAACCTTTTAGTGATTCCAATAAACAAAACAAACAGCAGTGGGTGTCTTTCCGGGATATTCAAGGTCTAAAATTTTTTTTCCATCTTTAACGAGTCTTTTCAAGACTTCAAAAAGTTCTTTTTCAAGGTTCAGGCCGTAGAAGGCCATCATCCTTTTTTCTTGAGTGAGAACAGCCAGCCCCTATTTCCTCTGTACTGGTCAGAGGCCTCCCCCATTGAGAAATATGGCCTGGATGATTTGGATGAGGCAGATGAGGCCATTGTTGGATTTTTTCGAGAGGCCTGAGGGAGAGCTCCAAATTTGGATACTAAAAAATTCATTGTTGGCCCTCCAAGTTTCGTCCAAACCGAGCTAGGTAGCTTTTGTTTCTTTATGGCTGTTTTTGAAGAATTCCGACTTGCAATATGTTCCTTTCCGATTTGTAGGCTGACCATCTTTTGTTCTTTCTTTCAAAAATGATGAAGAGCGGGTCAGCGCTGCTTACCAAAAGGTCCAGGAGGCCAAGAGGAAGGCTCGTGCCCAAGCTGATGCTGCTAAGGTTGGAGCTTCTGGCGTTCCTCCTCTTCTTCATGACTTGGGGACCTCCTCTCGCCCAATTTTGGTAAACTATGCCTTTGCTTCTCCTCTTCCTCCTCCTACCCCTGTCCCCCCAGTCCGGCCCTCTTCCGAACCTGAAAGGAAGAAACGTAAGACCTCAAAGTATGGTTCTATTGCTAGAGAGGCCGGTTTCGATGGTCCAAAGTTCATTCGGAAGCACATCTTTTCTCATAGCCAAATTGCTATGGATGATGCTTTCCTTCGAAATCATCTAAGGCCGGAGAAACCTCTAGAAAGAGGAAAGGGAAGACAAAAGCTTCCACATCCGAGTCATGGAAGATGGAGAGATTCATCTCAAAAGTCCATCAAGACTACTTCTATGAAGTTGTGGCCAAGAAGAAGGTGATCCCTGAGGTCCCTTTCATACTCAAGAAAAATGAGTATCCGGAGATCCGACATGAGATCCAAAGAAGAGGTTGAGAAGTTCTTACCAACCCCATTCAACAAGTCAGAATCTTAATGGTTCAAGAGTTCTATGCCAATGCATGGATCACTAGGAACCATGATCAAAGTATGAACCCAAATCCAAAGAATTATCTTACAATGGTTCGGGGGAAATGCTTAGATTTCAGTCCGAAAAATGTAAGGTTGGCGTTCAACTTGCCTATAATGCAAGAAGACGTACGCCCCTACACTAGAAGGGTCAACTTTGATCAAAGGGTGGACTAAGTCCTCATGGACATATGTGTGGAAGGAGCTCAATGGAAAAGAGACTCAAAAGGCAAGCCAGTTCAATTGAGAAGACTAGACCTTAAGCTTGTGGCTAGAGGATGGTTGGAGTTCATCCAACGCTCCATCATCCCCACTAGCAACCGATCCGAAGTAACTGTGGATCGGGCCATCATGATCCATAGCATCATGATTGGAGAGGAAGTAGAAGTTCATGAAGTCATCTCTCTAGAACTCTACAAAGTAGCCGAAAAGCCCTCCACCTTGGCAAGGCTAGTTTTTCCTCATCTCATTTGCCATCTATGCTACTCAGCTGGAGTTGTCATAGAAGGAGACATCCTCATTGAAGAGGACAAGCCCGTCACTAAGAAGAGGATGGAGCAAACAAGAATAATGATATGAACCAATTAAGGGTAGAACACCAAGAGCACTCCATTATTCTCAATGAGATTAGAGAAGATCAAAGAGCTATGAGGGAGGAGCAACAAAGGCAAGGAAGAGACATAGAGGACCTCAAGAACACCATTGGTCCTTCAAGGAGAAGGCGCCACCATCACTAAGGTAGACTCATTCCTTAACTTCCTTATTTCTCTGTTTTTCGGTTTATGAACCTCATGTTTGTCTATGTTTGTGTCTTTGTTACATGATCATTAGTGTCTAGTGTCTATGTCTTAAGGTAATGAATAATTCCATGAATCCTTCACCTTTCTTAAATGAAAAATATTTCTAATACAAAAGAACAAGAAGTACACGAGTTTTGAATTCATCCTTGAATTTAGTTTAAATATATTGATGTGGTGACAATACTTTTTGTTTTCTGAATGAATGCTTGAACAGTGCATATTTTTGATCTTGTTGTTTATGAATGTTAAAATTGTTGGCTCTTGAAAGAATGATGAAAAAGAGAAATGTTATTGATGATATGAAAAATCATAAAATTGATTATTGAAGCAAGAAAAAGCAGTGAATAACAAAAGCTTTCGAAAAAAATTTGGCGAAAAAAATATAAAGAAAAAGCAAGCAGAAAAAGCCAATAGCCCTTAAAACTAAAAGGCAAGGGTAAAAAGGATCTAAGGCTTTGAGCATCAATGGATAGGAGGGCCCAAGGAAATAAAATCCAGGCCTAAGCGGATAAATCAAGCTGTCCCTAACCATGTTCTTGTGGCATGCAGGTCTAAGTGAAAAGCTTGAGACTGAGTGGTTAAAGTCGTGATCCAAAGCAAAAAGAGTGTGCTTAAGAGCTCTGGACACCTCTAACTGGGGACTTTAGCAAAGCTGAGTCACAATCTAAAAAGGTTCACCCAGTCATGTGTCTGTGGCATTTATGTATCCGGTGGTAATACTGGAAAACAAAGTGCTTAGGGCTATGACCAAGACTCATAAAGTAGATGTGTTCAAGAATCAACATACTAAACTAGGAGAATCAATAACACTATCTGAACTCTGAGTTCCTATAGATGACAATCATTCTAAACTTCAAAGGATAAAGTGAGATGTCAAAACTGTTCAGAAGCAAAATGCTACAAGTCCCGCTCATCTAATTAAAACTAATATTCATTGATATTTTGGGATTTATAGTATATTCTCTTCTTTTTATCCTAATTGATTTTCAGTTGCTTGAGGACAAGTAACAATTTAAGTTTGGTTTTGTGATGAGCGGATAATTTATACGCTTTTTGACATTGTTTTTAGGTAGTTTTTAGTAAGATCTAGCTACTTTTAGGGATGTTTTTATTATTTTTATGCAAAATTCACATTTCTAGACTTTACTACGAGTTTATGTGTTTTTCTGTGATTTCAGGTATTTTCTGGCTGAAATTGAGGGACCTAAGCAATAATCTGATTCAGGCTAACAAAGGACTGCTGATGCTGTTGGATTCGACCTCCCTGCACTCGAAATGGATTTTCTGGAGCTACAAAATTCTAAATGGCATGCTCTCAACGGCATTGGAAAATAGACATCCAGAACTTTCCATCAATATATAATAGTCTATATTTTAGTCGAGTTTAGATGACGCAAACTGGCGTTTAACGCCAGTTCCATGCTGCATTCTGGAGTAAAACGCCAAAAACATGTCACAAACCAGAGTTAAACGCCAAAAACATGTTACAACTTGGCATTTAACTCCAAGAGAAGCCTCTGCATGTGTAAAGCTCAAGCCCATCCAAAGCACACACTAAAGTGGCCCCGGAAGTGGATTTCTACACTTAGAATTATTTCTGTAAACCCTAGTAGCTAGTCTAGTATAAATAGGACTTTTTACTATTGTATTTTCATCTTGGTATCTATCTCTGGACATTCAGTTCTTAGACCATGGGGGCTGGCCATTCGGCCATGCCTGGACCTTGATCACTTATGTACTTTCAACAGTGGAATTTCTACACACCATAGATTAAGGTGTAGAGCTCTACTGTACCTCGAGTATTAATGCAGAGTACTATTGTTCTTCTATTCAATTCACGCTTATTCTTATTCTAAGATATTCGTTGCACTTCAACATGATGAATGTGATAATCCGTGACACTCATCATCATTCTCACCTATGAACGCGTGACTGACAACCACTTCTGTTCTACCTTAGATCGAGCGCGTATCTCTTGGATTCCTTAATCAGAATCTTTGTCGTATAAGCTAGAATTATTGGCGGCCATTCTTGAGAATCCAGAAAGTCTAAACCTTGTCTGTGGTATTCTGAGTAGGATTCAGGGATTGAATGACTGTGACGAGCTTCAAACTCGCGATTGTTGGGCGTAGTGACAGACGCAAAAGAATCAATGGATTCTATTCCGACATGATTGAGAATCGACAGATGATTAGCCGTGCTGTGACAGAGCATTTGGACCATTTTCACTGAGAGGATGGGAAGTAGTCATTAACAACGGTGATGCCCTACATACAGCTTGCCATGTGTTCCGAGGGTTACCTGAAACTGTGGGTTGATCTCAGACTAGATCTTCTGTGCTGGTCGGTGCTATTGTGTCTGACTTGGTGATGGTGCTGATCCTACGTTCCCGGAGGGTGGGGGGTACCTGCAAGGGACTCTGATGCTTAAGTTAGCAAGGGTCTTAAGCAGGTATTGAGTAGAATCAGAATATGAGTTATACCTGGATGCTCCAGTGTATTTATAGTGATGAGGCATGACCTTTTTAGATAAGATAAGTTGTTATCTTATC
The DNA here is from genome assembly GCF_003086295.3 of Arachis hypogaea. NCBI lineage: Eukaryota > Viridiplantae > Streptophyta > Magnoliopsida > Fabales > Fabaceae > Arachis > Arachis hypogaea. The sequence continues at coordinate 20,093,304 of NC_092041.1, read as the reverse complement.
TTATCTTACCTTCTAGGTGAGGTCAGCTTATCTTCATGGGAACCGCCCTTCTCTCTGTAGGCTTGGGCTGCCTTAGGATTTGGGGTGTGTCCCTCTATTTGGGCCCTTCTTTGGGCTTTTCTGGTGACTTGGCCGAGCTCTTTGGAAAGAGGTCGGGTTGTCCTGACCTGAAGAGGTCGGTTGCTTTGTCTGTAGAACATCCCGGGTCGGACAGCTTGATCCAGGGTATGAACACCATGGAAAGGAGTAAGAATGATTAGAGGAAGGCAGTAGGAAAGCAGAGATTCAGAAGGAACACAGCATCTCCATACATTTATCTGAAATTCCTACCAATGAATTACATAAGTATCTCTATCTTTATTTTATGCTTTATTTATCTTTATTTTCGAAAACCATTATAACCATTTGAATCCACCTGACTGAGATTTACAAGATGACCATAGCTTGCTTCATACCAACAATCTCCGTGGGATCGACCCTTACTCACGTAAGGTATTACTTGGACGACCCAGTGCACTTGCTGGTTAGTTGTGCGAAGTTGTGAAGAATGTGAGTGAACCATAGTAATGTGCACCAAGTTTTTGGAGCCATTGCTAAGAATTGTTCGAGTTATGAAAAGTGTAAATCACAATTATGTGCACCAGTCTTCAAGGAACAAATCGGAGTTATCGCTCCCGACTTGGACCTTTCACCCCTCTATCTTGACAAGGTGGTCGTTGATGGGGCAATTGTCTCTCCTCCTCGTCCTAAAACTGATTCCGAGCTGAAGACTCGTGGGCAACGAATTGTTGAGTCTCCTCCTCGTGAGGTGGATCAACAGGAAGGATTTCTGCCGAGTTCTTCTGAGTCTCTGACTTTTGCCACCGAAGAAATCGCTCCGACCCCTCCGACTCCTGCAGCAGACCCGAGTTCCATTCCTCTTGATGACTCCACTCTTCCTTCCCAGTAATTTTAGCTATTTGGGCCCGGCTTGTGGGGCCCTTTTTGAACAATTTTATTTTTATATGTTTGTTTGATATGGTGGTTTCCTGACATTTTAACCTTTAATAGGGTCATTAACAAAAAAAGTTATTTATGTTGTTGGTCCTTTTTTTTTGGACAAGAGCCTTTTATCAAAATATTTTGATTTTTCATGCTTGCGGATGTTTTGATGCTTTATCTTCCTAAGGTTTTTGCGAAAAATCCCTTCGATCTTTTGAAAAAATCTTTTCATCGTGTGGGTTGTTTTGTCCGAGTTAGACAGTTTTATTTATTGGCAAAAACTCTTTAAAAACTTAAGAAAGTCTTCACTTCTATCCTCGAGGGGTTTTCATATCTCTTTTGTGTTCCATTATTTCAAACTTACATACTCGATTTTGCTTATCGAACTGCTTTCATAGCGTAGGTCATTTTTGAGATGCATTTTGTTTTTCTCGAGCTCTTTGACTTGTAAGTCGTTAGCGATATTACTTTCGAGTTATCATGATAGTCTCTTATAACCTCTTTACACCGATTTGTACCTCGTTGTTTCATCTCGCCGACCACTCATGTCGGTCAAAGGATTTTCACGCTTTTTCCAGCTTAAATCGGTGTGTTTCGTAGGATAATAATACTAATGGAATTTATGAAAGAGATAAAGTAAATGCTTTTTGATTGGTGGAGATAACTTCTACAAAAGTTGTTGTTTAGCTACTAAGGGATTTAAAACTTTTAACCATTAGTCCCCGCTTCGATGCCTCGTTAAAACCCCCTTCACGAAAATTCTTTTTGGAAAAAAACTATGAAGTTGGGAAAAAAAGTACATCAGAAAGGGGAGTTCGCTTCTAGCTATAATACCTCCTCATGTTGCAGGTGTGCCATAACCTGGGGAGCTCGCTTCCCTCTAGGTTGGACACTTTGTAATACCCCTTTCCGAGTACTTCAATTATCCTATATGGCCCCTTCCAATTGGCAGCGAGTTTTCCTTCACCTAACTTGTTTACGCCGATGTCATTCCTAATCAAGACCAAGTCGTCTGAGGTGAAACTTCTACGAATGACTTTCTTATTGTATTTGTTTGTCATCCTTTGCTTTAATGCCGCTTCCCTTATCTATGCCTGTTCTCGGACTTCAGGGAGTAGTTCGAGTTCTTCTTTATGTGCCTGAATATTGCCGACCTCATCATAGAACCTCACCCTTAGACTTTGCTCGTTGACTTCAACTGGTGTCATGGCTTATATGCCATAAGCAAGTTGGAAGGGTGTTTCTCCAGTAGCTGATTGAGATGTGGTTCGATAGGACCATAACACTTGAGGGAGCTCCTCGACCCAAGCCCCCTTTGCATCTTGAAGCCTTTTCTTCAATCCAGCCAGTATGACTTTATTGGCTGCCTCCACTTGCCCATTTGCTTGTGGATGTTCAACTGAGGTGAACTGGTGCTTGATCTTCATGCTGGCTACCAAATTTTTGAATGTAGAGTTGGTGAACTGGGTTCCATTATCTGTGGTGGTGAAATGGAGAATTCCATACCTGGTAATGATATTTTTGTAGAGGAACTTCCGACTTCTCTGGGCTGTAATGGTGACCAAGGATTCTGCTTCAATCCATTTTGTGAACTAGTCTACTCCTACTATGAGGTATTTTACTTGTCCAGGCGTTTGGAAAAATGGTACGAGCAGGTCTAATCCCCATTTTGCAAAAGGCCATGGAGAAGTTATGCTGATGAGCCCTTCGGGGGGAGCGACATGAAAGTTGGCATGCATTTGGCATGGCTGACATTTCTTCACGAACTCGGTAGCATCCTTCTGCAAGGTCGGCTAGTAGAACCCGGCTCGGATAACTTTCCTGGCTAAAGACCTTACTCTGAGATGGTTTCCGCAGATACCAATGTGCACATCTTCCAGAACTTCTGTTGTCTTTGAATTCGGGACGCACTTCAACAATGGCGTGGAGATTCCTCTTTTATAGAGGATATTTTTCACCAAGGTGTAGCTTTATGCCTCCCTCAGGATTTTCTTGGCTTCTTTTTCCTCTTTGGGTAGGATGTCGAATTTTATGTATTCGATTAATGAGGTCATCCACCTGAGATCTAAGCTGGATACCTCCAAGATATCTTGTTTGGCCTCTGTTTTCACAACAGATGGATCTAGGAGAGTTTTCTGGATTAAGCTTCTGTTATTTCCTCCTAGCTTGATACTTGCTAACTTGGAGAGGGCGTCAGCTCTAATGTTAAGATCCCAAGTTATGTGTTTGACCTCGGTCTCTGAGAATCGCCTAAGGTACTCCAAAGTTTTGTCCAAGTACCTTTTTCATATTTGGGTCTTTAGCCTGATACACTCTATCGATTTGAGAAGTCACCACTTGAGAGTCACTGAAGACCACTACTTTGGTTGCACCGACTTCTTCTTCTAGCTTCAACCCGACAATCAAGGCTTCATATTCTGCCTGATTGTTGGAAGCCGGGAATTCAAACTTCAGAGAGACTTCTATTTGGGTTCCTTCTTGGTTGGCCAATATTATGCATGCGCCACTTCTGACTTTATTGGAAGAGTCGTCCACATACAACTCCCAAGTTGTGGAGGCCTCCTCTTGATCTCCTGCGTATTCCACCATGAAGTCGGTCAGGCACTGGGGGTTTTAATCGCTGTACGAGTTTCATACTTTAAGTCAAACTCAGATAATTCTATAACCCATTGAACCATTCTGCCTGCAATATCTATTTTTAGAAGGATTGCTTCACGGGCTGGTTCGTTCGAACTTTTATTGTATGAGCTTGAAAATAGGGTTGTAACCTTCGAGATGCCACTATTAAGGCATACACAAACTTCTTAGTTTTTGATACCTTAAGTCGAGGCCTTGTAAAACTTTGCTGGTGAAGTATACAGGATGCTGTCCGACCTCATCCTCCCATATTAGTGCTGACGCCACAGCCTTTTCAACTATAGACAAATACAGGATGAGTTCTTCCCCAATTTTAGGTCGGGTCAAAACAGGAGGTTGGCTCAAGAATCTTTTGAACTCCTGAAAAGCTTCTTCGCATTCAGGAGTCCATTCGAACTGGCATCCTTTCCTTAGTAGGGAAAAAAGTAGTAGGGATCTCAATGTGGATCCTGCCAAAAATCTGGAGAGAGCTGCAAGCCGGCCATTTAGCTGCTAGACCTCCCTTAAACAGGTCGGGCTCTTCATTTTTAGGACAGCTCTACACTTATTGGGGTTAGCTTCAATTCCCCTTTGTGTTAGCATAAACCCTAAAAATTTTCTGACCTCTACTGCAAAGGAGCACTTTGCGGGATTTAGTCTCATCCCATGTGCCCTTATGGTGCCGAAGACTTGTGAGAGGTCGGTCAGGAGGTTGGCCTCTTCCTTGGTTTTTATTAACATGTCGTCTACATAGACTTCCATTAAACTTCCAAGGTGAGGTACGAACACCTTATTCATCAGCCTTTGGTATGTGGCTCCTGCATTTTTCAGCCCAAAGGGCATGATCACATAGCAATAATTTGCTCTAGGCGTGATGAAAGATGTTTTCTCCTGATCCGACCTGTACATCGAGATTTGATTATATCCCGAGTACGCATCTATGAACGACAAGTATTGATATCCCGAAGTGTTCATACCGTGGGTCGAGCTGTCTGACCTGGGATGATTAGCAACGAGACGACCGACCTCCTCAGGTTAAGCTGCCCGACCTCTTCTCAAAGAGCTTGGCCAAATTGCCAGGAAAGCCCAACGAAGGGCCCAAATAGAGGAACATGACCCAAATCCAAAGGCAGCCCGTGCCTATAGAGATAAGGGCGGTTCCCATGAAAGATAAAATAAAGATAAGATAAGATAACTAACTTATCTTATCTGCAAAGGTCACTCTACACCATTATAAATACACTGGAGCTCCCAGGTATAACTCATACTCTGATTCTACAAAAAACCTGCTTAATACCCTTGCTAACTTAAGTATCGGAGTCCCTTGTAGGTACCACCACCCTCCGGTGACGAAGGATCAGCACCATCACCAAGTCCCACAAATCAGACACAACAGCTCCGACCAGTACAGAAGATCTCTTCCGAGATTGACCTATAGTTTCAGGTAACCCTCGAAATATTGGCGCCGTTTTCGAGGACCTGGAAGTCATCCCATCACCATGGCGGACGACCATGACAACGAACACAATTCAGATCTAGAGGATAGAACACCACACAAAAACGCAGACACTACACCAAAGGATACTCTTCAACTTAACAACAAAAAGAATTCTCTGAATACGGGAGCCATGGAGGTGCTTCAAGACCGTTTAAAACAACTAGAAGAAGAAGCCCTACGTCAACGAGAGGCTGAGAAAGATCTACAAAAAGAAATAAGGCGACGCCAGGAATAGGAGGACAAACTCCTAAAACTTGAAGCTGATCTCAAGACCAAAGCTAACCGATCCCCTCATGAGGATAGCTCCCGCAAAGAACAAGATCCATTCACCAAGGAGATCATGAAGACCAAAATCCCAAAAGACTTTAAACTCCCGGATATGACTTTATACGATGGCACTATAGATCCCGGCCATCATCTCAGCAATTTCAGAAGTAGAATGTACCTTACCGATGCCTCAGATGCAGTTCGTTGCAAAGACTTTCCGACTACTTTAACAAAGACGGTAATTAGATGGTTCAACAATCTACCTCCTAGGTCCATCTCGAGTTTTGACGACTTAGCCAAGAAGTTTTTTGCCAGATTCTCCATCCAAAAAGATAAGGCCAAGCACGCCCCAAGTCTGTTAGGAATCAAGCAAGGAGAACAGGAAAGTCTTCGTAACTACATGGAAAGATTCAACAAAACGTGCCTGGACATATAGAACCTACCAACAGAGGCTGCCATTATGGGCCTCATCAATGGCTTGCGAGATGGATCTTTTAGCCAATCTATATCAAAAAAACACCCCACATCTCTAAACGAAGTGCAAGAACGAGCGGAGAAGTACATCAACATGGAGGAAAACTCTCAACTGGGAGAGACCTCAAAATCCAGATTCACCTATCCCTCCCGAGATAAGGACAAAGAGTCCAAGAAGAAGGAAGATTGACATGGAGAAAAAATAAAAAAAATACCACAATTACACCCCTCTTCAGGTGTCCCTTGTGGATGTCTACAGAGAGGTTTGCCACACTGAAAAATACCTCCAGCTCGACCACTCAAAGGCAAAAAATGAGGAGGAAATCGGACCAAATATTATGAATACCATCGAATCCGTGGGCATTCCACCAACGAATGTTTTGACTTAAAGAATGTCATAAAAAAGCTACTAAGAGAGGGGAAATTAGATCGGTATCTGGCCACCCGAGACGATGAGCAAAGAAAAAGAAGAAGAGAAGAAGATGTCGGACGAACCGAGCAATCACCTCGTACACCAGAAAGACATATCCACATGATACACGGCGGATTTTCAGGAGGAGAAGTCTCCAAATCATCTCACAAAAGATATCTTAAAGAAGTATATCATGTCGAGGGAAAGGAGGAAGCACCCGACATCCCCGTAATTACTTTCACTAAAGAAGACGCATCTGGTATCATCTCAGGACACGACAATCCCATGGTCATCACTGTTATACTGGCAAACACAAATCTCCACCGCACACTGATAGACCAAGGGAACTCCGCCGACATCTTGTTCAAAACTGCCTTCGACAAGCTCGGCCTGGAAGAAAAAGAACTTAGAGCATATCTGAACAGCCTGTTCGGACTGGGAGACACCCCAGTTCAACCACTTGGATACATCTCACTACACACAACCTTCGAAAAAGGAAACCAGTCAAGAACACTCAAGATAGATTACATCATGGTCGACGTAAGTTCAGCCTACAATGCCTTAATAGGTCGGACAACCTTTAATCAGCTCGGTGCAATAGTCTCGACTTCACATCTATGCATGAAATTCCCAATTATAGAAGGGATAGCTACAATAAAAGCAGACCAGAAGACGGCGCACCGTTGTTACCATGAAAGCCTAAACCTCAGAGGCAAAGGAGAAGAATTCCACACAATCAAACTCGGTGGAGTGCAGAGGTGGGAAGAACTCCGCCCACAACCCGAAGGTGAAGTAGAAAAAATCCAGATCGGGGACACCCCAGACCAAACAACCAATGTCGGTACAATCCTAAAAGGAGACATAAAAGAATCACTCATACAATTCTTGCGAGATAATGTCGACTTCTTTGTATGGAAGGCCGCAGACATGCTAGGCATAGATCCCAAGTTAATGTGCCACAAGCTATCAGAGGCGTAGAAAGCTCGGACCAGAATGATTCCAGGCTGTGGAAGAGCAGGTACAAGCTCTACTGGAGGCAGGATTCATAAGAGAAGTCAAATACCCATTATGGCTAGCTAACGTCATCTTGGTAAAAAAAATCAAACGAGAAGTGGCGAATGTGCACCGACTACACCGATCTCAACAAAGCCTGCCCAAAAGATCCTTATCCACTCCCAAGTATCGACGCTCTGGTAGATGTCTCCTCAGGATATAAATACCTCTCGTTTTTGGACGCATACTTGGGATACAATCAAATCCCAATGTATCCACCCGACCAAGAAAAAACTTCCTTCTTAACCCCAAAGGCAAACTACTGCTACATCGTCATGCCTTTTGGTCTTAAAAATGCGAGAGCTACTTATCAGAGATTAATGAATAAGGTCTTCACGGATCACATCGGAAAAATTATGGAAGTCTATGTGGATGACATGTTAATAAAGACACAAAGTGAAGCAACGCTATTGTCCGACCTGACCCAAGTATTTGACAGTATAAGACGGCACGGCATGCGACTCAATCCTGAAAAATGCACCTTTGCAGTGGAAGCTGGCAAATTCTTGGGTTTTACGCTCACACAAAGAGGAATCGAGGCAAATCCGGATAAATACCGGGCCATACTCGACATAAAGATTCCGACTTGTGTCAAAGAGGTACAACGACTCAACGGGAGGTTGGCAACCTTGTCCAGATTTCTAGCCGGATCGACAATAAAATATCTTCTCTTCTACGCCACCCTAAGGAAGGAAAAGGAGTTTGAATGGACAACAGAGTGCGAGCAAGCCTTCCAAGATTTCAAAAGATTATTGGGCCAACCACCTATCCTAACTCAACCACGGGAAGGAGAACCACTCATATTATACCTCGCGGTAGGAAGTCGGGCAGTAGCCTCAGCCCTAGTTCGAGAAGACGACAGTGGGCAACAACCCATATACTTCATCAGTAAAGCATTACAAGGGTCCGAGCTGAACTACCAAAAAATAGAAAAATTTGCCTACGCTCTCATACTAACATCTCGATGACTTCGTCCATACTTCCAAGCTCACACCATTAGGGTTCGGACCAACCAGCCCATAAAAGGGATTTTACAGAAAACAGACCTGGCGGGCAGAATCTTGCAATGGGTAGTTGAGTTGTCCGAATTCGATCTTCAATACGAAGCTCGGACAGCCATCAAATCACAATACCTGACCGACTTCATTGCAGAATTTACAGACACACTGGAAATCCCTACAGAATGGAATCTATACGTGGATGGTTCCTCAAATAAAACTGGAAGCGGCGCGGGTGTGATAATTCAAAGCAACCAAGGAACCCAAATCAAACTCTCCCTCAAATTCGGGTTCCCTGCCTCAAACAACCAAGCAGAATATGAGGCACTACTAGCTGGTCTGAAGCTGGCTAGGGAGGTTGGAGCTCAAAAGCTTATTATCTTCAGTGACTCACAAGTAGTCACTTCACAAATAGCAGGAAGCTACCAAGCCAAAGATCCCACGATGAAAAAGTACTTGGACAAAACCATGGAACAACTCGGACAACTCAGAGAATATGAGGTCCGCCATATACCCCAAGAACATAATGCCCAAACTGACGCACTCTCGAAACTAGCCAGCACCAAACCAGGGGGCAATAATAGAAGCCTCATCCAAGAAATTCTATAGAATCCATCAATCTCGGAAGAAGAAAAAGTACTAGCCATAACAGGTCAGGATCAAGGATGGATGACTCCCATAATTAATTACCTCAGAACAGAAGCACTCCCCATAGAGGAAAAGGAGGCAAAGAGGTTGAAACGGAAGGCACAATACTACACTATCATAAATAATACTCTATACAAAAGAGGGATTTCAATACCATTGGTAAAATGTATGCCGACTTTCAACACAAAGGAAGTTCTAGAAGAAGAACACAGTGGCATTTGTGGCAACCACCTCGGAGCGCAAGCACTTACCAAAAAAGTACTCCGAGCAGGATTTTATTGGCCAACTCTACAAAAAAAAGCCACAGAGTTCATAAAGACATGTTCACCATATCAGAAACATGCCAACTTTCACATCGCCCCGCCAGAAAAACTTATCAGCGTGACCTCACCTTGGCCATTCACAAAATGGGGACTCGACCTTCTTGGACCCTTCCCTCAGGGATCGGGACAAGTTAAATTCCTCATAGTAGGAGTAGACTATTTCACAAAGTGGATCGAGGCAGAACTCCTAGCTAATGCCACTGCTCAAAGAAGTCAAAAATTTTCTATATAGGAACATTGTCACAAGGTTCGGGGTTTCAAACTCCATTACCACAGACAATGGTACCCAATTCACAGATGCAGGCTTCAGAAAGTTGGTGGCCGACTTGAACATAAAACAACAATTCACTTCCGTAGAACATCCCCAAGCCAATGGACAAGCCGAAGCTGCCAACAAAGTCATATTGGCTGGGCTAAAACGGAGATTACAGGACGCAAAGGGAGCCTGGGCTGAGGAGCTCCCACAAGTTCTATGGGCATATCGAACAACGCAACATTCTACCACAAAGGAATCACCCTTCCGATTAGCATACAGAATGGAGGCAATGATCCCAGTAGAGATTGAAGAAGGGTCGTCTAGAGTGATCCACTATAGTGAAGAAGCCAACTCCCAACTTCAAAGGGAAGAACTCGACCTACTTCCAGAAGTCCAAGAAAGAGCTCGGATCAGGGAAGAAGCGTTAAAACGTCGAATGGCTTCGAGATACAATCAAAAGGTAGTACAGCAAGTTTTTGCTGAGAATGACCTCATCCTAATCCGAAATGATATCGGAACAACTTGACCTGGAGAAGGAAAGCTGGCAGCAAACTGGAAAGGACCCTACTGAGTCATAGAAGTACTTGGAAAGGGCTATTATAGACTGTACAAACTCGATCAGCGAGTGCTTCCTAGGTCATGGCACGCCTGCAACCTAAGAAGGTACTATAGTTAGGGATGATAAAGGATCTTAGGATAAGGCGCACTCTTTTTCCTGAAAAGGTTTTTTAATGAGGCGCCAAGCCAAGACCTACAAATCACTCGACTTAGAAGGATAAAACTCTCGCATGTATATATTTGCATTTTCTTTTGAATAAAATCTATTTAGATCTTCTACAAATTCTTAAGCCGCATTAATTTGAAACATTCATCGTCCGATTATAAAGCTACAGATCGGCAGAAAGTGAAAATCAACTTCACTGCGCGATCACAATAAAGACCAACAGAGATGAAAACCAAATTCATTAAAAGGTCAACCAAACGAGGATTAAACCCAATTTCTACAAAATTGGCAAAGATGAAAATAGAATAATGCAAGAAGTTATCGAAAGTGATCCATAGAAAGGACCTGACGAGGTCCTAATAAAATGGATTGCTAAAAAATAACTTAAAGACTGGCCGACGTAAAGAAGTTGGACCAGTCGCAATAGCCAAAGTTATAAGTAAATCCCTGGAAAGAGGTCTGGCCAACCCTATAAAAGAGGATTACTATAACTTAGAAGGGCCCGACATGATGAAGTCGGCCCAAAACATAAAAGTTATAAAAGTAATCCCTGAAAGAGACCTGAACGAGGTCCAAGAAAGAGGATTACAAAAATAACTTAGAAGAGACCGGCATGATGAAGTCGACCTCCCACAAACAAGTTATAAAAAGTAAATCCCTGAAAGAGACCTGACAAAGGTCCAAGAAAAAGGATTACTAAAAATAACTTAGAAGGGACCGACATGATGAAGTCGGCCTCCCACAAACAAGTTATAAAAAGTAAATCCCTGAAAGAGACCTGACAAAGGTCCAAGAAAGAGGATTAGTAAAAATAACTTAGAAGGGACCGGCATGATGAAGTCGGCCTCCCACAAATAAGTTATAAAAAGTAAATCCCTGAAAAAGACCTGACAAAGATCCAAGAAAGAGAATTACTAAAAATAACTTAGAAGGGACCGGCATGATGAAGTCGGCCTCCCACAAACAAGTTATAAAAAGTAAATTCCTGAAAGAGACCTGACAAAGGTCCAAAAAAGAGGATTACTAAAAATAAACTTGTGACCGAACTAAGGAAGTCAACATACAAGTTGGACCCAAACATCCACAACCTCAAGCCACAAGTATGAAAATATAAAGGTAATCCAAAGAAGTCGGACAATAAGGTACCAGACAAATGCGGACCAACATGTCGTAAAAAAGCACAAGTCAAAAGAAGAACAAAACTCAAGAGGCCACCAAAGTCAGCCCCAAGAGCCTGAAAACTACTTTGTTTTTCAAAATAAAGTTGCTAAACAAGCAACTAGGAAAGTAGCAAAAGTCAGAAACACCATCTACAAATGTAAAAAGTTCAAAAGCCCACAAGCCGGGCAGTCTACATAAACATCCTAAATAAATCATTGGGGATCCAAAGACTTCTCGGCAGCATCAACACGGGGTGAAGGAGGACGAGTCTGAAGAGGCACCGCATCCACTGTCCCATCATCCCGGTTCAAGATGTGACAATCAGGTTCCGACTTAGGACGACCGACCTCAGCAGTGGGAGTCAAAGAGGTCGGTACAACAGAGGTTTTGGTGGCAGGCAGTAAAGGACGATCGACATCATCATCATCAGGGTCATCAGGAACAATCTTACCATCCCTAATAATGTTGTCCAGGCTAAAAAGGGAAAGGTCAAGCTCCAGCGCAAAAACTCAAACTTGCTCCTTCAGATTCTCATAAGCAGCATTAACACTGCCTACAAGGTGACCTTGAAGTTCGGTATAATCGGCCTGGACAGATTCCAAGCTGTTTCTGAGATCCATCATCTCCCTATAGGTGGTAACGTAGCTATCCTTATGTTTTAACACTGTATCCTCAGCTAATTGCACAGCAGCCGCCAGAGCAATAGCCCGAGTCTTTTTCCCCTTCAACTCCTTCTCCGGCTTGGTCACTTTCACCTCAAGCTCCTCTTTCAAACCCCTTAATCCGGTCAAACTCTGATTTCGCCTCCTCCATAAAGGCCTTTGTAGCATGGATAGGAAGATCTTGAACGGTCCGGTATAAAGCTGCTCCCATGTGTGCCAGTTTAATGCCACTCCGAGTGATAAAATCCAAATGATGAAGAATGGATACATCATCAGTAGGCATGACACCATAAGGAGCAATCTGTTGATCAACAAACCCGACAGCATCAAAGTCGAGAGCCTCTAGATTAAAAGGCTCGACAGTCCGGGGTCTTTTTGGAGGAAGAGCGCCGATAGGAGAAGAGGTAGCAGCAGAAGTTTGTGAAGGATCAACCAAACGAACCCGAGGAGTAAGGATCATCCTCCTCGGTTTGGGAGAGCTCGGAACCAAAGGCTTTGATGAAACCTGAGAAGACCCCTCCCTGACCCGCTTGGCCGAGACGTTTTGAGCTGTAGTAGCATTCCTTGCCCTTTTAAAGGCCTTCATGGATTTGTTATTTTAATCATCTCTGCAAACAAACATCACAGTGGTTAAATAAATTACAAATCAGAAAAGATCTTATAAGAAGATAAAGTTGACAAAACAAACAAAACTAAAAGAAGAATTGACCACTACCCAGCTCAGCTCGGAGGAGAAAGGGGTTTGCTAAGAATTTCTTTGTGTCGAGATGGGGAGGCTGCCCCCAGTTTTCTTCCAGCACAGTCACAAAAGCTTGCTCAGCCTCATCTAACATCTCCCACGTATATTTAGATACCATTACATTCTTTTGCCATTCCAAGGGAAAGGTGGGCTCATCATTTTCATCCAGAAAAAAAGGCCGAGCTCCTTCAACAGCTCGGACCCTAAAAAAGTAATTTTTGAAATCGCGAAAAAATTCATCAAACATGGAGAAAACCTTTTTCCCCTGAGAAGCTCAGAAAGAAACCCAAGCGGCTTTCTTCTTAACCACCCCAGGCTTTGTCAAAACGAAAAGATAAAAGAAGAAGGATTGTGAAGCAGCGATACCGAGCTCACGACACAGCAACTGAAAGATTTTTATAAAACCCCAGGAATTGGGGTAAAGTTGGGGTGGAGCTACATTACAGGACCATAATAGGTTGGTCTCAAAAGGGGTAAAAGGAAAGGTAATATTCATTTGACTAAAAAAGAAGTCGTATACATAGAAAAAGGGGCGCTCTCCAGCAATTCGAGTAGAAAAATAGACCATTTCCTCAGAAGTTGGAGATACAAGCTCATAGTTCTTCTCATCACTACCATTACCATAAACCCTATTGTTCTGAGGGTTACCTGAAACTGGAGGTCGATCCCGGACGAGATCTTCCGTATTGGTCGTAGCTGGTGTGTCCGGCAGGTGGATGACAGCCGGAGCTGGTACGTCCGACTAGTTGGACTGATGGTGCTGCTGATCCTCTGTCACCGAAAGGTGAGGGTACCTGCAAGGGACTTCGATGCTTAAGTTAGCAAGGGTATTAAGCAGGTTTTATGTAGAATCAGAGTATGAGTTATACCTGGGTGCTCCAACGTATTTATAATGATGAGATGTGACCTTTTGGATAAGATAAGTTAGTTATCTTATCTTATCTTTATCTTTGAGTTGAGGTCAGCGTATCTTCAATGGAACTGCCTTTATCTCTATAGGCTTGGGTTGCCCTAGGATTTGGGTCGTGTTCCTCTGTTTGGGCCCTTTACTGGGCTCTCCTGTCGATTTGGCCGAGCTCTTTGAGAAGAGGTCGGCTAGTCGGACCTAAGGAGGTCGGTCGCTTTTATCGCCAATCATCCCGGGTCGGGTAACTCGACCCAGGGTATGAACAGTGCCCCTGCTTGAACTCGGTCTTTTTGTCGAGGTCGAGTTTTTTGGACTTCGGTCCTTCTATGATGAAGCCGAACTCAAGCATTTCGTCGATTTCTTCCTTATGTAGAATCTTTTGAATGTAGAACGTTTTCCTCTAAAAGCGCGCGCTTTTATATCATCGCTTTTTTGGGAACGCGAGAATGTTTTAATATCTGCATTTAATTGGCATTAATTGCCCCATTTCTCTTGGTCTTTTATTTTGAATTTCTCAATCAAAAAACGGTTTCTCTTCTTCACTTCTTCTTCGTAACTTCTCCCTTTACTCTCTCATTTTCTGTTTCTTTCATAGCTTCTTCCGTCTGTTCTGTCGCTGCTTTCTGTGGAAGATGGGTGATTTCTAGGTTTTTTCCTCCGCAGTTTTCCACTTTCGAGGGGTGGCTTTGTGGCTTCTGTTCTTTCGGATTCTGAGGTTTTCTTCTACTTTTTTCCAGGTTTGTTTTTTCTTTCTTCTGTTTCCTTATATGTGGAAAGTTTGCATTTTGTTTAGAGGAAGTTTGGGTCTTTCTGCTTTTATCATGCCTGATTGTTGCATGCTCTGAAATTTCTTCATTTTTGGTGCGAATCTTTTTCTTGTTGCTTGAATCTTTTTCTTTATGTTGTCGCCGTTTCTGCTTGTGCCTTCGCTGATGATTTTTTGCTTGATTCCGAAAAAGTTTGCGTCTTTGCTGTTTTTTTGCTTGGCATTTTTTGGTGTTTTTGACAATGCTTTTGCTGATAAACTGTAGAAGGGTGGCAACTTTGTGTTTTTACTTCCTTTGTATCCTTTGAGACTTTATTTTCTTTTTGATGAGTGTCAGGATGTGAGCTGTAGAGATTTCTTAAAAAACCTTGCTTTGTTACTGCCTCCAAGGGATGCCCCAGGACTTTTGGCTTGAGTCTTGGGGTTTGCCTTTTCTGTTTGTCCGTCCGTCGAGTTATTTTGCCCCTCATCCAAGATGTTTTTTAAGTAATCCGCTCTTCTTTTCTTTTTGTAGGATTTAATTGGCCTCATGTCTTCCCGAAATAACGTTGTAGAGATGCCTTCCCAGGTCCCTGAGGGCATGGCCGATTGGGTGGACTCGATGGTTCTTATGTGTGTCTCTCTGGTTGATTCTGAGTTTTGCGGTGAGCTTAGGCAGTTTCATAGTGTCTGAAGTAATCCTGGTGATGAGAAGAACTATGAACTTGTCCCTCCCTCTTCTGACGAGAGATTCTGCTTCTCTACTCGGGTTGTTGACGATCGCCCTTTCTTCTATGTTTATGACTTTTTCTTTGGTCAGCTGGGTATCACCCTTCCTTTTACTAAATTTGAGGCCGACCTGTTATGGTCCTGTAATATCACCCCCTCTCAACTTCACCCTAATTCCTGGGGTTTCATAAAGATTTTTCAATTATTGTGCAATGGTTTTGGTATCCCTGCTTCCCAATCTCTCTTTTTCTATCTGTTTGTCTTGACTAAGCCCGGAGTGGTAAAAAAGAAGGCAGCTTGGGTCTCCTTTCGCTCTACCCAGGGAAAGAAGGTCTTTTCCATGTTTGACGAGTCATTCCGTGATTTTAAAAACTACTTTTTCAAGGTCCGAGCTGTTGAAGGAGCTCGGCCCTTCCTTCTGGATGAAAATGACGAGCCTGGTTTTCTCTTGGAATGGCAAAAAGATGTGAGGGTGTCCCGATATACGTGAGAAATGTTGGATGAGGCTGAGCGAGCCTTTGTGACTGTCTTGGAAGAACACTGGGGTCAACCTCCCCATTTTGACACAAAGAAATTTCTAACCAATCCCTCTCTTCTTCAAACTGAGCTGGGTATTTTGTGTTTCCTTTTTTATCTATTTATATTGCTTGTGACTGTCTTTTCCAACTTGTAGCTTAATTTCTGTTTTATTTGCAGAGTCAATGAAGAATAATGAATCCATGAAAGCTTTTAAAAGAGCACAGAGGGCGACTGCTGCTAGAAACATCTCGGCCAAGGCGGCTGGGGAAGGATCCTCCCAAGTGCGCGTGAAGCCATCTGTGCCGAGTTCCCCTGGGGTGAAGAAGGTGATCCCTACTCCCCGAGTTCGTCTGGTGGATCCTCACCCTACTTCTGCTGCTCCTTCTGTTGCTCCTCCCAATAAAAAACAAAAAACAGCTGAGCCTTTCGACCTCAATGCTCCCGATTTTAATGCCATTGAATTTGTGGATCAGCAAATCGGTCCCTATGGTACCCTCTCCATGGACGATGTGTCCATCCTCCATCATTTAGAATTTATGGCCCGAAATAACGTAAAGATGGCGTATATGGCGGCTGCTATATACCGAACTGCTCAGAATCTTCCTCTCTACGCCACCAAAGCATTTATGGAGGAGGCAAAGCAGAAGTTTGACCGGATGAAGGAGCTGAAGGAGGAACTTGAAGTAAAGGTGACCAAGTTGGAGAAGGATCTAGAGAACAAGAAGGCGAGTTCCCTTTCACTGGCAACTTCTTTGAGCTTGGCCGAGGACACAACCATGATGCATAAGGAGAGTTACTTACGTCTTATCGGGAGGTGATGCGCCTGAGGGGGGAGTTGGACAATGCCCGAGAAGATTATTCTGAGCTCCAAGGTCATCTCGTTGGTAGCGTGACTGCTGCTTACGAGAACTTGAAGGAGCAAGTTCGGGTCATTGCTCCCGAGGCCGATCTCACACCTTTCAGCCTGGACAACGTTGTCAGGGATGGCAAGATTGTCCCTGATGACGAGGGTGATGATGATGCTGATCCTCCCCCTGTGTCCTCTGCCAAAGTGTCGACCTCTTCTGCTCCTCCGGTTGCACCTGATTCGAATTGCCAGGTTCTGAACCGGGAGGATGGAACTATAGACGCTGTGCCTATTCAGACTCGTCCTCCTTCTCCTTGTCCTGATGCTGCCAAGAAGGCTCCTGATGCTTGCTGATCTCTTTCTGGATATTTATGTAGTTGGCCCGGCTTGTGGGCTCTTAAAACTTTTTGTTTATTTGCTGACGTTTTCTAGTTGCTTGTTTTAGCAACTTTTATTTTGAAAAACAAAGAGTAGCTCGCTATCCTTTTAAGGTAGGTTTTGATGGCCTCCGAGGCTTTATAACTTTGTAGATTATATCAAGGTTTTTGACTTGTTATCTCTTCTGTTTTCTGAGAATGTTGGAACCTTGCAGCTCGACCTCTTTGGATTGCTTTGTACGTATTGTTTATAGCTTGGATCCTTTGAGGTTGTGTCTGTGTGGGTCCGACTTGTTTTTTCGGTTTTCTCACTTTTGTACGTATTTTGGCGCTCCATAACCAATTCCTTTGCGTTGGTCCCCTTCTATGTTATTTTTGTAATCTCCTTTCTTGGACCTTTATTAGGTTTCTTTCGAGGATTACTTTTATTACTTGTTTTGTAGGAGATCGACTTCGTTAGGTCGATCTCTTTCTAAGTTATTTTTGTAATCCTCTTTCTTGGACCTTTGTCAGGTCTCTTTTAGGGATTACTTTTATAACTTTGTTTTGTAGGAAACCGACTTCGTTAGGTCGATCTCTTTCTAAGTTATTTTTGTAATCCTCTTTCTTGGACCTTTATCAGGTCTCTTTCAGGGATTACTTTTATAACTTTGTTTTGTAGGAAACCGACTTCGTTAGGTCGATCTCTTTCTAAGTTATTTTTACAATCCTCTTTCTTGGACCTTTGTCAGGTCTCTTTCAAGGATTACCTTTATAACTTTGTTTTGTAGGAAACCGACTTTGTTAGGTCGATCTCTTTCTAAGTTAAAGTAATCCTCTTTAATAGGGTTGGCCAGACCTCTTTCCAGGGTTTACTTATAACTTGGGTTGACTTGGTCCGACTTCTGAATGTCGGCCAGTCTTTAAGTTATTATTTTAGCTATCCGTAAGACCTCGTCAGGTTCTTTTTTGGATTGCTTTCGATAACTTCTTACATTATTCTGTGTTCATCTTTGCCAATTTGTAGAAAGTGGTTGGCATATTTAGATCGTCTTTTGGGTGAATCGCGTTTTCACCTTTATCGGACGGTTATCTTTATCGTGATCATGCAGTAAAATTATTTTTCACTTTCTGCCGATCTGTTGCTTTATAATTGGCCGATGAATACTTCAGATTAATGCGTCTTGAAATCTTATAGAATATCTACATAAATTTTATTCAAAAAAAAGTGCGAATATATACATGTGGGAATTTTTTCATCCTTTTAAGTCGAATAGTGTCTAGGTCTCAACCTGGTGCCTCATTAAAAAACCTTTTTAGGAAAAAGAGTGCATCCAATAATGAGATCCTTTACCTTTTCTAACTGTAGTACCTTCTTAGGTTGCAGGCGTGCCATGATCTGGGAAGCTCTCGTCCATCGAGTTCGGACAGTCTGTAGTAGCCCTTCCCAAGTACTTCTATAACTCGGTAGGGTCCTTTCCAGTTTGCTGCCAGCTTTCCTTCTCCTGGTCGAGTTGTTCCAATATCATTTCGGATTAGGATAAGATCATTCTCTGCAAAACTTCTCGGTACTACCCTTTGATTATATCTGGAAGCCATTCAGCGCTTTAGAGCTTCCTCCTTGATCCGAGCTCTTTCTTGGATTTCAGGTAGTAGGTCGAGCTCTTCCCTCTGAAGTTGGGAGTTTGCTCCCTCATTGTAATGAACTACTCTAGGCGATCTTTTCTCAATCTCTACTGGAATCATTGCCTCTATTCCGTATGCTAACCGGAAGGGGGATTCCTTTGTGGTGGAATGTGGCGTCGTTCGATATGCCCATAGGACCTGTGGAAGCTCTTCTGCCCAAGCTCCCTTTGCATCTTGTAATCTCTGTTTTAACCCGGCCAATATGACTTTGTTGGCGGCTTCGGCCTGTCCATTGGCCTGTGGATGTTCGACGGAGGTGTACTGGTGCTTTATGTTCAAATCGGCTACTAGTTTTCTGAAGCCTGCATCTGTGAATTGAGTGCCATTGTCTGTGGTTATTGAATATGGAACTCCGAACCTTGTGACAATGTTTCTATATAGGAATTTCTGGCTTCTTTGGGCGGTGGCATGGGCTAGGGGTTCTGCCTCGATCTACTTTGTAAAGTAATCTACCCTTACTATGAGAAATTTAACTTGTCTTGATCCCTGGGGAAAGGGGCCGAGAAGATCGAGTCTCCATTTTGCAAACGGCCAAGGTGAAGTCACGCTGGTGAGCTCTTCTGGCGGGGCGATGTGAAAGTTGGCATGTTTCTGACATGGTGGACATGTCTTTACAAATTCTGTGGCTTCTTTCTGTAATGTTGGCCAATAGAACCCTGCCCGGAGTACTTTTTGGCGAGGGCCCGTGCTCCGAGATGATTGCCACAAATGTCGTCGTGTACTTCTTCTAACACTTCCTTTGTGTGGGAGGTCGGCACGCATTTTAATAATGGTACTGAGATCCCTCTTTTGTACAGGATGTTGTTTATGATGGTGTAGTACTGTGCCTCCCTTTTTAGCCTCTTTGCCTCCTTTTCTTCTGTGGGGAGTGTTCCTGTTTTGAGGTAGTTGATTATGGGGGTCATCCATCCTTGGTCCTGGTTTACTATGGCTAGGACTTTTTCCTCTTCCGAGATTGACGGGTTCTGTAACATTTCCTGGATGATGCTTCTATTGTTGCCCCCTGATTTGGTGCTGCCTAGTTTCGAGAGTGCGTCAGCTCGAGCATTTTGTTCGCTGCATATGTGGCAGATCTTATATTCCCCGATTTGTCTGAGCTGTTCCTTGGTCTTATCCAAATAATTTTTCATGGTGGGATCTTTGGCTTGGTAGCTCCCTGTTATTTGTGATGTGACCACTTGTGAATCGCTGTAAATGTTGAGTTTTTGAGCTCCCACCTCTTCAGCCAGCTTCAAACCAGCTAACAATGCTTCATATTCTGCCTGGTTATTTAAGGCCGGGAACCCAAACTTGAGGGAGAGCTCAACTTGGGTTCCTTGGTTGCTTTCTATTATTACGCCTGCACCGCTTCCAGTTTTATTTGAAGAACCGTCCACATAGAGATTCCATTCTGTGAGGGTTTCCAGGGCATCTGTGAATTCTGCGATAAAGTCGGCCAGATACTGTGATTTGATGGCCGTCCGAGCTTCATATTGGAGGTCGAACTCTGACAGCTCGCTGCCCATTGTAGAATTCTACCTGCTAAATCTGTTTTCTACAATATTCCTTTTAAGAGCTGGTTAGTTCGAACCTTAATGGTGTGAGCCTGGAAGTAAGGGCGGAGTCGTCGGGATGTTAAAATGAGAGTATAGGCGAATTTTTCTATTTTATGGTAGTTCAGCTCGGATCCCTGTAGTGCTTTGCTAATGAAGTAGACGGATTGTTGTCCATTCTCATCTTCTCTGACTAGTGCTGAGGCTATTGCCCGGCTTCCTACTGCAAGATATAATATGAGTGGTTCTCCTTCTCGTGGTCGAGATAGGATAGGTGGCCGTCTTAAGAACTTCTTAAAGTCTTGGAAGGCTTGCTCACATTCTGTTGTCCATTCGAACTGTTTTCCCTTTCTTAAAGTAGCATAGAAGGGGAGAGATCTTACGCAGCTCCTGCTAAGAATCGGGATAGGGCGGCCAATCTCCCGTTGAGTTGCTGTACTTCTTTGACACAGGTTAGAGTCTTCATGTTGAGTATGGCCTAACACTTGTCTGGATTTGCTTCAATTCCTCTTTGTGTGAGCATAAAACCTAAGAATTTGCCCGCTTCTACTGCAAAGGTGCATTTCGCGGGATCGAGTCGCATGTCATGCTTTCTTATGGTGTCGAACACTTGGGCCAGGTCGGACAATAATGTCTCTTCGCTTTGTGTTTTTATTAGCATGTCATCCACGTAGACTTCCATGACCTTTCCGATGTGATCCGAGAAGACTTTATTCATTAGCCTTTGATAAGTAGCTCCTGCGTTCTTGAGACCGAAATGCATCACAATGTAGCAGTAGTTTGCTTTCGGTGTTAAGAACGAGGTCTTTTCTTGATCTGGTGGATACATAAGGATTTGGTTGTACCCTGAGTATGCGTCCATAAACGAGAGATATCTATATCCGGAGGAAGCATCTACCAGAGTGTCAATACTTGGGAGTGGGTATGGATCTTTTGGACAAGCTCTGTTGAGATCGGTGTAATCGGTGCACATTCGCAACTTCCCATTTGATTTTTTCACCAAGATGACGTTGGCTAGCCATAGTGGGTATTTGACTTCTCTTATGAACCCTGCTTCCAGTAGTGCTTGTACTTGTTCTTCCACAGCCTGGGATCGCTCTGGCCCAAGTTTTCTTCGTCTCTACTGTACCGGCCAAGATCCTGGGTAGACCGCCAACTTATGACTCATTAGCTTAGGGTCTATTCCTGGCATTTCTGCGGCTTTCCATGTGAAGAGATCAACATTATCTCGTAAGAATTGTATTAGTAATTCTTTTGAATCTTCTCTTAGGATTGTGCCGATATTAGTTGTTTTTTCCAAAGTATCCCTGATCTGAATCTTCTCTATCTCACCTTCTGGCTGTGGACGAAGCTCTTCTCGTCGTTGGACTCCGCCCAACTCGATTGTGTGGAACTCTTCTCCTCCGCCTTTAAGGTTTAGGATTTTGTTATAACAGCGACGTGCCATCTTTTGATCTGCTTTTATTGTGGCTATTCCTTTCGTAGTGGGGAATTTCATACATAGATGTGGAGTCGAGACTATTGCACCAAGTTGGTTGAGTGTTGTCCGACCTATGAGAGCATTGTAAGCTGAACTTACATCGACCATGATGTAGTCTATTTTGAGGGTCCTGGATTGGTTTCCTTTTCCGAAGGTTGTATGTAGTGGTATGTATCCCAGTGGTTGAACCGGGGTATCTCCTAGTCCGAACAGACTGTTTGGATATGCTTTAAGTTCTTTTTCTTCTAAGCCAATTTTATCGAAGGTTGTTTTGAATAAGATGTCGGCGGGACTCCCTTGGTCTATTAAGGTGTGGTGTAGATTGGTGTTTGCCAATATGATGGTGATGACCATGGGATCGTCGTGTCCTGAGATGATGCCGGAGGCGTCTTCTTTAGTGAATGTTATTGCCGGGATGTTGAGTGCTTCCTCCTTTCCCTCGACATGATATACTTCTTTGAGATATCTTTTGCGAGATGATTTGGAGATCCCACCTCCTGCGAATCCGCCATGTATCATGTGGACATGTCTCTCTGGTGTCCGAGGTGATTGTTCGATTCGTTTGGTATCTTCATCCCTTTGTCTTTTTCTTTGATCATTATCTCGGGTGGCCAGAAATCGATCTAATTTTCCTTCTCTCACCAATTTTTCTATGATATTTTTTTAAGTCGAAGCATTCGTTTGTGGAGTGTCCTCGGACTCGATGGTATTCACAATATTCCTTTCGGTTTTCTCCTCCCCTTTTGCCTTTGAGTGGCCGTGCTGGGGGATTTTTTCTGTATGGTAGACTTCTTTGTATATCTCGACCAGGGATGCCCTGAGAGGAGTGTAATTATGGTATTTTTTATTTTCTCCCCTTGTCGATCTTCTTTTCTCTTGGATTCCTTGTCTTTGTCTCGGTAGGAGGCCCCCGATTTTGAGGTCTCTCCTAACCGAGCGTTTTCTTCCATGTTGATATATTTTTCTGCTCGTTCCTGCACTTCGTCTAAGGAGGTCGGGTACTTTTTTGATATAGACTGGCTAAAAGGTCCCTCTCGTAGGCCGTTGATGACTCCCATGATGGCGGCCTTTGTTGGTAAACTTTGTATGTCCATGCACGTTTTGTTGAATCTCTCCATGTAGTTGTGGAAGCTCTCCAGATCTCCTTGTTTGATCCCTAGTAAGCTGGGGGCGTGCTTGGCCTTATCTTTCTGAATGGAGAATCTGGCTAGGAATTTTTTAGCTAGGTCATCAAAGCTTGAGATGGACTTTGGGGGTAGGTTGTCGAACCATCGAATTGCTGTCTTTGTGAGAGTTGTTGGAAAGGCTTTACAGCGAACATCATCTGGGGCATCGGTAAGGTACATTCTGCTTCTGAAGTTGCTGAGGTGGTGGTTGGAGTCCGTGGTACCATCATACAGGGTCATATCCGGGAGTTTGAAGTCTTTTGGAATTTTGGTTTTCATGATTTCCCTGGTGAACGAGTCTTGCTCTTTTGCGTGAATTTTCTTCGAGATTGGCCCGAGGGGCTTTTAATTTAAGATCGGCTTCCAATTGCTGTAGTTTTTCTTCCAATTCTCAACGTCACCGTACCTCTCTTTGTAGATCTTTTCTGATTTCTGGTTGTTGTTGGGTTTTTTTTCAAGTTATTTTAGGCGATCTAGGAACGCTTCTATTGCCCCCGAATTTGGTGAGTCTTTGTCCTTGTTGGTTTCCGGGGTATCTTGCAGCGTGACATCCGTGTTCTTGTGCGGTGTTCTATCTTCCAGACCTGAATCGTGGTCGTTGTCATGGTCGTCCGCCATGGTGATGGGATGACTTCCAGGTCCCCGGCAACGACGCCAATGTTCCGAGCGTTACCTAAGACTGGAGGTCGATCTCGGACGAGATCTTCCGTACTGGTCGTAGCTGGTGTGTCCAGCAGGTGGATGACAGCCGGAGCTGGTACGTCCGACTTATTGGACTGATGGTGCTGCTGATCCTCTGTCACCGAAGGGTGGGGGGTACCTGCAAGGGACTCCAATGCGTAAGTTAGCAAGGGTATTAAGCAAGTTTTATGTAGAATCAGAGTATGAGTTATACCTAGGTGCTCCAGCGTATTTATAATAATGAGATGTGACCTTTTGGATAAGATAAGTGAGTTATCTTATCTTATCTTTATCTTTGAGTTGAGGTCAGCGTATCTTCAATGGAACCGCCTTTATCTCTATAGGCTTAGGTTGCCCTAGGATTTGGGTCGTATTCCTCTGTTTGGGCCCTTTACTGGGCTCTCCTGTCGATTTGACCGAGCTCTTTGAGAAGAGGTCGGCTAGTCGGACCTAAGGAGGTCGGTCGCTTTTATCGCCAATCATCCCGGGTCGGGTAACTCGACCCAGGGTATGAACACCTATGAAATTGCCTAAGTTGCTGACAAAACTCTGAGTCAACCAACGAAACACACAAAAGAACCATAGAATCCACCCAATCAGCCATGCCCTCAGGGACTTGGGAAGATGTCTCAACAATATTTTTGTGAGAAGACATGAGGTCGACTAATCCTACAACAAGAAAAGAAGATTGGATTACTCAAAAACATCTCGGACAAAAGCAAAACAACTCGGACAATATAATCTAGCGCAGTACAGGCAACAAAAGGAAACCCCAGGACCTACACCAAAAAGATCCAGGGGCATCCTTTGGAGGCAGTTAACAGAACAAGGACTCAGAAAAACCTACAAGACTAACATCCCAACAAAACTCTCAGCAAAGACAAAGAAAAGCCCTCTCTTAAAAAGCGACATCCCGAGAAGAAAAGAAAGTCATTACCCCAGAAAGCTACAGATCAAATAAAGTCATCAAAATAACTACCCTCCAAATTCACAGTATCAGCTTATCAGCAAATGAAACTACTAAGCAGCAAAACGTATCAAGAAGAAGTCATCAAAAACGAAACCTTTTTCAGAGAAACAAACCCCCCCCCAAACAGGCAAATGACACAAAATCTAAACGAGCCATAAAAAATCGTTACTTTCTACAAAGGTTCATCAGCAAAGTTACTATTCATACCCAAAGTCATCACAATTACCAACATGGAGAAAAGACATCAAAGGAACAATCTTTTCAAAAGCCTCAGTGACAACATGCATCACAGCAAAATCAAACTTTACCAAAAACCGAATGCAAAGCAACAAAAAAGCGGAAGGAAGAACCAACCTGGGAAAGCCGAAAGCTTCGACGAAGTTGAAGGTAGGAAATGGAATCAGGAGTTGCCCTTTCACAATAAGGAAAGCACTAAATAATCGCCAAGCAGCGTCGCGGGAAGAAAAGCAAAAACTGCAAACTTCAGGCAAAAACAGAAAGAGAGAAAGAAAAGGGAAGTTACGGGGAAGAGAAACCATTTTTTCTGAAAAGTGAAAATTCAAAATGGAGAGGCTAAGAGAAACAGCGCAATTAAAAACCAATTAATGAGGGTACTAAACCCTAGCCTATTCCCAAGGCTAAAAGCGCTAATGCAAAAGCGCGCGCTTTTGAAGAAGAAGCAAAAGAAAACGTTCCGCATTCAAAGGAGAACTCTACAAAGAAGAAGTCGACAAAATGCTCAAGTTCGGCTTCACCAGAGAAGGATAGAAGTCCTAAAACTAAGACTCAACCTCAAAAGAAAGACCGAGCTCGAGCAGGGGCACTGTTCATACCCTGGGTCGAGCTGTCCGACCCGGGATGATTAGCAACGAGACGACCGACCTCCTTAGGTTAAGCTACCCAACCTCTTCTCAAAGAGCTCGACCAAATTGCCAGGAAAGCCCAACGAAGGGCCCAAATAGAGGAACACGACCCAAATCCAAAGGCAGCCCGAGCCTATAGAGATAAGGGCGATTCCCATGAAAGATAAAATAAAGATAAGATAAGATAACTAACTTATCTTATCTGCAAAGGTCACTCTACACCATTATAAATACACTAGAGCACCCAGGTATAACTCATACTCTGATTCTACAAAAAACCTGCTTAATACCCTTGCTAACTTAAGCATCGGAGTCCCTTGCAGGTACCACCACCCTCCGGTGACGAAGGATCAGCACCATCACCAAGTCCCACAAATCGGACACAACAGCTCCGACCAGTACAGAAGATCTCTTCCGAGATTGACCTATAGTTTCAGGTAACCCTCGGAACAGGTATCAATATTTGGAAGAGGATATGGGTCTTTTAGACATGTCTTATTCAAGTCAGTGTAGTCGACACACATCCTCCACTTGCCGTTATGCTTCTTGACTAGCACTATGTTTTCCAGCCAGGCCGGATATTTGACCTCTCTGATGAAGCCGGCCTCTAAGAGGGCTTGTATTTGTTCTCTGACTACTTGAGCCCGTTCAAGAGAAAACTTGAGCCCGTTTAGGATCGAGCTTCCGCCTTCTCTCATGAACAGGTCGAGATCTTGGGTATACTGACAATTTGTGCACCATGAGCTCGGGATCTATCCCAGGCATATCAGAGGCTTTCCAAGTGAAGAGGTCAGAATTTTTTTGTAGGAGCCTTACCAGCTTCTGCTTCAAATCTCCTTTTAAATTGGCACTTATGTTGGTATTTTTTCCATCCTCTTGTCTGATCTGTACCTCTTCAGTTTTCCCTCTGGGCTGTGGTCGCAATTCTTCTTTAGCTCGGATGCCTTCGAGCTCAATGGTGTTAACCTCTTTGCCTTTACCTCTTAGGTTTAGGCTTTCGTTGTAGCATTTTCTCGCCAGCTTCTGATCTCCCTTGATAGTTGCTATTCCCTCTGGTGTTGGAAATTTCATGCAAAGGTGGGGGGTGGATACCACTGTTCCAAGCCGATTTAGGGTCGTTCTACATATTGAGGAATTATAGGCCGAGCCCACATCGACGACAATAAAGTCAATGCTTAGAGTTTTGGATTTCATCCCCTTTCCAAAAGTGGTATGTAGGGGTATGAATCCCAGTGGTTTTATTGGTGTATCCCCTAGTCCGAAGAGGGTGTCAGGGTATGCCCTTAACTCCTTTTCATCCAATCCCAGCTTGTCAAATGCTGGTTTGAACAGGATATCTCCCGAACTCCCCTGATCCACAAGGGTTCTGTGTAGATGAGCGTTGGCGAGAATCATGGTAATTACCACCGGACCGTCATGTTTGGGGGCAATACCCTGCCCATCTTCTTTGGTAAAACAGATGGTGGGGAGGTCGGGTAGTTCACTTCTAACCTGATAAACTTCCTTCAGATGCCTTTTACAAGATGATTTTGTGAGTCCTCCTATGGCGAACCCTCCCGAGATCATGTGTATGTGTCGTTCCAGGGTCCGTGGTGGTGGGTCTCTCCGATCTTCCTCATCTCGTTTTCTTTTTCCATGGTTGTTCGATCTTTTCATGAGATATTTGTCCAGCCAACCTTCCCTAGCCAGCTTTTCTATCACATTTTTTAAGTCGTAACAATCATTGGTTGAATGGCCATACAGCTTATGGTATTCACAGTATTCGCTATGACTTCTCCCCTTTTTGTTTTTGATGGGTCGAGGGGGGTAGCTTTTCAGTTTGACAAATTTTCCTGTAAATGTCGACTAGGGAAACTCGCAGAGGAGTATAAGAATGATATCTCCTGGGCCTTTCAGGCCCGACTTCCTTTTTTTCTTGGGCTCCTTTTCCTTTTCCTTTGATGGGTGAGAGTGCCCAGGTCGCCAGCTTGGTTCTCGCAGCCTGGCATTTTCCTCCATATTGATGTACTTTTAAGCTCTTTCTTGTACATCACTCAAAGAAGTCGGATGCCTTTTCGAGATGGACTGAGAGAAGGGGCCTTCTCGGAGTCCATTTACTAGGCCTATGATTACTGCTTCTGTAGGCAGGTCTTGAATTTCCAAGCATGCCTTGTTGAACCTCTCCATGTAATCTCTCAGGGGTTCTCCGATCTCCTGTTTTACTACCAGGAGATTAGGCGCGTGCTTGACTTTGTCCTTTTGAATTGAAAATCACATAAGGAACTTTCGCACGAGGTCGTCGAAGCTAGTGACCGACCTTGGGGGAGGCTATCGAACCATTTCATCGCTGTTTTTGTCAAAGTCGTTGGAAAGGCTTTGCAGCGGGTAGCATCAGAGGCGTTGGCTAAGTACATCTGACTTTTGAAGTTGCTCAGGTGATGCTTTGGGTCGGTAGTCCTGTCATACAGATCCATATCAGGGCTTTTGAAGTTCCTGGGAACTTTTGCCCTCATGATGTCTTCACTGAACGGATCTTCTCCCCCTAATGGGGTATCTTCTCGGTCAGTGTGAGAGCCCTTACCTCAGAGATTGGATTCTAATCTTAAGAGCTTTTCTTCAAGCTCTTTTCATCGCTCAACCTCTCTCCTTAAGTTTCTCTCCGCTTCTCGCTATCATTCCAGTTCTTGTTCCAACTGTTCTAGCCGTCCTTGGTGGCTGTGGAGCAGCACTATGAGATCAGCAGCGTGAGGTTACCCCTCCTTCTCTGGTTCATGCACTTCAGAGGGGATTCTTCTTAGATCTTGCACGCCTGAGGGACCTTCTCTGTGTTGTCTGTCTGCTCCCTGCAGAGAGATTATTGCCCTGTCGTTATTAACTGCATCTTGCTGCTCTTGCTCAGACTTCAATGCAGTATGTCCGTCCTCTTTCTGGTCATCTGCCATTGTGAGTTATTCTCCCATGTCCCCGGCAACGGTGTCAATGTTACGTGGGTAACCTGGAATAGGAGGGTTGGGATTGAATGAGAAGCCCAAATGCTAAAGGAGGATGGTCTCCGACTTGGTTTGCGCCTGAGAGCCGTCGTCCGAGTAGTGTACGTGAAAGCATGGGGGGTGGTACCTGCAAATACACTCCGATGCCTAAGTTAGCAAGGGGGTATGCAGGTTTTGAGTGTATTGGAACTTAGTTTTACCTGAGTGTGTTAGTGTATTTATAGGTGATGGTCCAATAACCACCGTTGGAATAGTTCCACTTCTGAAGGTGGATAACCGTCCCTTTATCTTAGGGTTGTTGAGATATCTCTTCTAGAAGTGGATGAGAGATTTTAGGGGGTAGTTACTTATTTGAATAAGTGTTTATCTGCTAGCTAATGTCGAACCCGACCTTTTTGGGGAGGAGCTTATATCGTGCCCGATCTCTTTGAAGAGGTCGGGTAGGTGGTAAAGGCCCAATCCAAGATTTGGCCTTTTTGGCTTACTTGGACCTGGGCCATAATATTGAGCCAGGGTATGAACAATATCCATATTCTAATACAGAAAATACAAAAAATATTAAGAAAATAGAAAGGCAACAAGTTTTTTCATACGTAGCTAAGAAAAAAATTACTGCTAAACACGAATACCTCAAATTCCTCTAAAGTAGACAACTCTAGCTAGCCATCACTGCTTCTCAACATTATTAGCATCAGTTGCAAAATCTGCATTATTGTTATCCGCTTTTATTTCAATTGCTTCCTCAACCCTTCTCCCAGAATCATCCTTTAATTTGATATCCATCATGTCATCCTCGCCAACATTTATATCTTCCACATTATCATCATCGTCATTGGTGCTTCCACCTGAGATTTTTCTTTTCTTGGGACCATGCTCAAGCCTATGTGTGTCCAACTCTTTGTCCATAGTCTCCTGCAAATTCTGATCATTGTTTGCTTTTTTTGCATTCTATATATTCTGCCATCTCTCTAGCTCCTTCTCAATATTGGCAAGATACTGCTTTCCAATCTATTTCTGATACTCAGAGGCTTCCCCTCTTTTAACATTCTTCCATGCTAAGAAATCCTGCAAATTTAAAAAAAAGATATCACATGAATAAAATATTAATTATATGTTTTGAGATTCAATTAAGATTTGGGTGGCTTAATGCTAAACTGTGATGCTTATAATTGTCAAAACTTAAATATATACAATATGAAGCCTTAGCAAAAAAAAGGGGGAAATGTGTAAGTTTGACACCTGTTTTCTCAAGTTTAAAAGATCAAACCTCTTTTTTGCATTTCTCAATTGAATCAATATCTTTCTCCAAGGGCTTCTTAGGCAAATAGTATATTGGAGGCTCTGCTTTAGTCCTGAAAAAATGCATGCCACATTCAATCAAAGAAAAACAAAAAATGATCAAAGAAAAATTCATATGTCTACCTAAAATCCTACAATTAGCAAGAAACATCTAGTTCTCAGCTTGCCTCAAAACTACAAGGCACATGAATAGAAACTTATCTTCATCTCAATAAAATGTGAATATGGACACTTAGACCAAAATTAAAAATAACCTGCAAAGCATCACATAACATGATATGATATCAGATATTAAGGCATGAAGTAACAAAAGAGATTTGTCATGAGAAGCTTCACATCTTCAATGGTTAGTGTTACTTCAAGATTTGTCATAAAATATCTTAAAATAAGAAATAGCCATATAAAATTGCTTAGTCTTTTATGATGCTCACTCCATCGAAAAAATAGCAACTCCAATATTTTTTTCTTCTGTCTTAGTAGTCACACGTTATTGCAGAGCCAATCTAAGAAGCAAGACAGAGTCGAACAATGACGATTCGAGGTGAGGTGTGGCGCGGCGAGACACAGCAAGACAAGGCGAGGTGATGCAATGGGCAAGGTGGATGAGCACCACCCAGCGACGGACAAGGACAATGCCACCTAAGACGGCAGCAGCGTGCAACGGAGGAGAAACCCAATTCGGAACTTAGGAAACTAATTTAGGGCTGGTTAGGGTTCTCTAATTTTGAGGGACGAAAATGCAAATGGTACTATTGGTATTTTTAAAAAAATGGAAGAGATCTTAATTACATATTCTAACACAATTACGAGAATATTCAATTTTTTAACAGAATATTCTATTATTTTAAACGGATTTGTCATGGTAAGAACTAAATTAAGAAAAAAATTAACGTATAAGGACTCAATTGCAAAAAAAAAAAAGAGTAAACTACCATTTCTACCCATAAAAGTTGAAAACGCTGACATATCTATTTATAGAAGATAAAAATTACTATTTATATCCATAAAAGATTGACTTTCGCAAGCAAAATTACCTAAACCCTAAATAATTATATAAAATTCTCAAACTACCATTGGTGAGTCTCATCCTATTCAATTATTCGTCTATAGCTCTCTCCCTGTGTCACAACTCTCCATTCCCCCTTCTCTTTTGTCATGCACCCACCCTCTAACTCATTCACTCACTATATGAAGCACATCTGTCAGCAGTGAACCACCACTACCGTAGCATCATCTTCCTTCTCTCTCTCTCTCTCTCTCTCTCTCTCTCTCTCTCCCTCTCTCTCTCTCTCTCTCTCTCTCTCTCTCTCTCTCTCTCTCTCTCTCTCTCTCTCCTCTTGAGCATCAACATAGCCCCGTCATTATCTATTCAAAATCACAAAAAAGAACAAACTCAGATCAAATTAAAGAATAGAACATGCATAGATTCAAAATAAAACCCTAATTTCTTAGAATCTTCACTAAAATTGTCAATTTCTTAGATTCCAGATCACCATTTTCATTGCAAATAACATAGAACATTAATTCGATTTTGGCGACATTGAAAGGAAAAGATGATGAAGATGCATCGATAGGAGGAGAAGAGGACGATTGAAAAAGATGGAGGAGAAAGAACACAACTGGCGAGTGAGTGAGAGAGAGAGAGAGAGAGAGAGAGTGGAAAGGGGGATGGTGCTGCGGCAGTGGTGGTTCATGGCTATAGATGAAGGATTGAAGAGGATGAGGCTCACCAAGGATAGTTTGGGAATTTTATATAATTATTTAGGGTTTGGATAATTTTATTTGCGATAGTCAATCTTTTATGGATAAAAATGGTAATTTTTATTTTTTATGAGTAGATATGTTAGCATTTTTAATTTTTATAGATAAAAATGATAGTTTACTCACAAAAAATATATAAAGACCTGATTGAAAATTATGTGAAATTATAAAGACCTATAAAGTAATTAAACCTAAAAATTATTAAAAAGAGGCTTCTCTTTGGTTTGAATCGGAGACCCAAAACCTATTCAATAGTCTAACAACTATTAGATCAAGATATTTTATAGTATATGTAATGTTTTTCACATTTTTATTTTTAGTATTGGATTAACAATGGTGTTTTTTGAATTGTGAACTGCTATGATATTTTTAAAAAATGTGGGATAATTTAATTTAGGGAATAGAAATTAGACCTTCTATAATTTTAAAAAACACTAAAAATTACAATATTAAAATATATCACTAATTTCACTTCCATATCTAAATTTTATAGCCAATGTTTTTTCCTTAAAATATATGTCATAAATATAAAATTATATTATATTTATTAATTATAATTTAAACAATTCTATCAGTAATTTAAAACATATCAGTGAAAAAAAGAACAGACCTTTCTTTTTCTTTTTTCCGGGACCGCCGAGCATGAAACTTGGGCATCTCAGCCCATGCTCTTTTCGCTGTGACTGTGCAACAGCGCAACGCAAAACCGCCACCCCCACCCCCACCACTAGTCTCCACAACCTCTCATGGTCAACATAAACGTCGCCGAGCGTCGTCTGTGTTCGCGTTTGTGAGTAGCTAAGGGGACGCCGCCGCCGCCGCTCGATCTGCCTCTGCGAATTCAGCGCCCCCCCACCGTCACTCGCTGATCTAGGTCTTCGATTCTTTTCTTTCTCCGTTGGTTTTGTTTCATTGTATTTAGTTGAACACGGTATATGAATTATTAGTATGAATTTTGTAACATTTTTTTTGGGTGCAGAGTGTTATGGCAAGCAAAAAAGGCAAAGCTTCAAGGTCAATTAGAATCGCAGATACAGTGTATGAGCAAGAAGAGCACTATGCAT
Organism: Arachis hypogaea; assembly: GCF_003086295.3. NCBI lineage: Eukaryota > Viridiplantae > Streptophyta > Magnoliopsida > Fabales > Fabaceae > Arachis > Arachis hypogaea. Next base: position 20,060,918 of record NC_092041.1, on the reverse strand, counting down.
CCCAGATGTCTAAAAAGCGCAAGTTCTCGCCAAGTGGCTCTATGACTGAAATCCCCGCTGGGAAAGAGGAAGCATCAAATAGTGAGTGTAAGTAATCAGCAGTTGACCTTTAGCACTCCAATTGAATGATGATAGCAAGTAATCAGCAGTTGACCTTTGTTCTTCATTTGTTCTTATTGTTTTGCTTTCTTTCGAGCTTTGTGAATATCGCAGTAGAATGTTTATTCATTTTGTTGCTTTCTAGCGTTTTGTTGTGGAAAGTTCATTGGTATGTATAACGGAGCATACCTATTTTTCTTGTAGAAAACTTACTGTTCTTGTGCTTATTTCATTTTCACTTTTTGGCTTTCTATTTAGGTGATGCACAGTTTCTGGAGGATGAAACCACAAAGATTTTTGCTCAGAAAGTAGCTGATCATTACAGCGCTAGATCCAACCAGACTCTAGAAGAACGGGAGGCTAGTCCTATAATTCATTTGAAGAAACTCAACAATTGGGTATATGTTGTATTTTGCAATAATGAATAGTTTGTTACAGTAAGAATATTATATGATTCTTTTTATTATTATCTGGGTAATTTTGTTATTGAACAGATTAAGAGTGTCTTAATTCAGCTTTATGCTCATCAAGGAGATGCAGTCCTTGACCTCGCCTGTGGCAAGGTGTCAGTGGTTTTTGGCAGCTGCTTATTATAGTAGAAGTTATTCCCAGGTTTTTAGCTGAGCATTTTCCCCCCATTTCATACATGTTTACCAGGGTGGGGATCTTATCAAATGGGACAAGGCCAAAATTGGATATTATGTTGGTATCGACATTGCTGAAGGCTCAGTAAGTGTTCAAAATTTTCTGCTTTGGTTTGCGTTATCATTTCCGATTAAATTATACTGATACGTGGTAATAAGTCCTTTTTGAACACTATTATTGAAATAAGCTCTGGATAGTTGTTATGCATACATCTCTTGTTGATAAGTGGTCCCTCTTGTTGATAAGTGGTCTTTATTTTCTGCAAAATAATGTTAAGTCTTCTTTTTGAGTACACATATCCCCATCATGATTTGAATTTCGACACAAGTGCATTTAGAGAGTTTTGCTTTTGGCATGTTATGTGCTTGTGTGGCAGTAAACTTAGACCGTAAAATTTTTCTTAACATTTGGTCACTTATTTGTTCTAGTTACAAGTCAAGCTTCACTTTTTATATTTTTAACTATAAACTGATAGCAGTTTCATATCTTTGCTAGTAGTAGTGAAATTGTCATTGCAGTTTTATATTTCCTTCCATTCCAGGTGATGAGCTATATTTAATAGCTCAAGTCCTTCTTGTTCTCGGACTCATTGTGAAACATTGTATGCCTTATGTGTCAAGTTATTTCCAACTGTCGTTTGTTTGTAGTCGTCACTGTCAGCTCATTGAATTCACCAATCTGTCCAGATCAAAGACTGTCGCACACGTTACAATGGTGATGCTGACCATCATCAGCGACGTAAAAAGTTTTCGTTTCCTGCTCGCCTGATATGTGGAGATTGTTATGAGGTGATGGATTTTAGCCTACTAATGTTTTTAATAACATCCCGAAAATAAGATTTTAACCTACTAATGTTTTGAAGGGCAATTCAAATTTCGGAGGTATTTAATCTTACAGATATCAATGGTTTGTTCCCCAGCAAAATGGGAGGAACCCAAACTCAAGGCGTGAGTTGGAAATAATAGAATGAAAATGGCGAATATCGGATTCACAACCTTTTCTATTTCCCCTCAAACACCAATTCATATTGATCGTTAAGAAAAGTTGAAACAGAAGATTGACACTTATTTAATTTATATGTCTCCATCAAGTGACTTATATTCTCTCTTTTTGTTGCTTTCTTCTGGCATAAAACATATGTTATCAAATCCTTAAGTTAAATACAGCTACTTCTTCTTGTTCAAGCTGTTTCATTCTTTAAACTTATGTGTCATCACATTTCTTCAGATGAACAAGAACATCACAGAATGGTTCTGATCATATTAAGTAAAATCTTTTTAGGTTAATTTTATCGTATAGAAACTAATATTATGATCATTGCCTTTCATATCAATTTGGGTCCCTTTTCATATTTTATTTATTAATTTTTTCTGAAAGCTGAATTAGTTTTCATTGCTTATGTCATCTTATTTCAGGTTCGGTTGGACAAAGTTCTTGTAGATGATGCTCCTTTTGATATTTGCAGTTGCCAGGTGAATGATGCACCTTTTAGAAATAAGCACTCCATCAATATATCTGTTGAAGTGGCTTCTCTTTGTAACTAGCTACTTTTGCTCTTATGCATAATATTGACTTGTTTACACACGCCGTCCCGCCCACCTACCTGATTCGTTCATACATATTATACAATTTTTTAATATGTTGCACGAAAGCAAGAATGCATATTGAATACTACATTGGATTGTACATAAATACAGCAATTTTATGAAATAATTAGTAACAAATATAAGAAGTGAGGATAGCAGTATTTGATGTAAATATGCATCTGTGAAAAAAATAAAATATTGCATGAACCAGCTTCTTTCCATATTAAAGTGTATGTTGGTGTCTAATCTGAAAAAATTTATGAATCTGTAGTTTGCATTGCATTATTCCTGGTCTACAGAGGCACGTGCCCGACAAGCATTGGCTAATGTGTCAGCTTTACTTCGCCCAGGAGGCATTTTCATTGGAACTATGCCGGATGCCAATGTGATAATCAAAAAGCTTAGAGAAGGTTTTTGGCACTTATAATTTTTGTTATTATTATTCTAAATCAATTTGGTTGTTCATAAATTCCTGTGGCATTGATTAATCCATGCAATCAACTGGCAATTGAAATAAGTTTTTGGGGTGTGTGTTGTGTTAGAAATAATAGATAAGTTTGATGGGCATTGATTAACGTTCCCGATTAAGTCTTATAGTTCACATAGGCTTCCTTATATGTTTGAGGAAAAGGTTTTATTCAGAACTAGAGTACATGTAGGGATCTGATCTTTGTTTGGTGAAATGTCTGAAGGAAAATAGGGGGCTATTTTTCTAAATTAGTGCATTAGTGAAGCACTATCATATTCCTTTGCTATCTACAAAAATTTTAATGGGCTGTTCCCAAATAGCATTATGCCCCACATTTTTGTGTTGATTGTTATCCTGGATTCCCTTTGATATTGTCATAATTTTCCAAGTTCAACTGATGAATAAAATAGTTTGAATTAATATGGGCATCACAACAACTTTGATTTGAAGTGTTGTTATCTCTTTTGCATTAGCATTAACTTTTTAATAAAATTGTTGTTCTGTTCAACATTTAACTGTTTTTATATAGCTGAAGGTCTGGCTTTTGGTAATAGTGTATATTGGGTGCGTTTTGATGAAGTATTTTCTGACAAGGTAATTTAGCTTCTTTATTCTACAACTTCATTATTTCCTAAAAATGGTTTTGTGAATTTTACTTCAAACCTGGACTGCTCCTGTGTGATACAGAAATTCAAATCTTCCAGCCCCTTTGGAATAAAATATACCTTCCATTTAGAGGTATCATTTCTCTTAAATCTGCTCCTTTACTTTTGTATCAAATAGATGTTTTCTGATAACCCAAGACTGATTCTAAGTTTACTTGTCAAGCTATCCTTAGATGTATGACTTAATAGGTTTATCTTTCATGGCATATGGGTTATATACTTATATTTAAAGCCCTTTAACCCTGGGACACTGTTAATACGAATTTTATTATTTAAGATGTGATCTCTTCTTGCAGGATGCTGTTGATTGTCCTGAATGGATTGTCCCCTTTCATGTATTCAAGTCATTAGCTGAAGAGGTACCACTGCCAAAAAAGCTTAAATGTTAAGGAGAACCATGCACCCCATTGCAGTCCTGACCAATGAAAATGAATATTTCTAGTTTCTTAGGAGTAAGCATTGGATTATAAGAGTTCATGCTACTAAGGATGCTAATTTAAATTTATTGTTCACAGTATGATTTTGAGCTCATTTTTGCAAAGAACTCTCATGAATTTGTGCACGAGTATCTGAAAAAACCTGAATTTGTGGAGCTCATGCAAAGACTTGGTGCATTGGGTGATGGCAACCAAGACAAGAGTAAGGCTTTGTGCCAGTGCTGTTTGTTTTATTAGTTCCAATGATAATCATTGGACATAAATTTTCAGTGTGCTGCTGACAATAGAGAATATGTTTTGTTTCCATGTCAGGTACACTATCAGCCGATGAATGGGAAGCTGCTTATTTATACATGTCGTTTGTGTTGAGAAAGGTCAGTGACTAAGTTATTGTGTTTGTTATTATTGATAATGACGCCGTTGCCAACTTATTGTAAAAATGGTTACAGCGAGACCAACCAGAAAGAACCCAAGTTAGTGGCCAAAGAGAGCGGGGACTGATGCATATCTCAGAGCAAGACATAATGTACATTAGCAGTCATTAGCAGTATCAGAACACCGGCTGGATTATTGAATGCAATCAAACAGTACAGGACTTGGAGCTGCCTGCCTGTTCCCGTGTTAACTACTGCTGGTTTGATCTCACAATCTTGAGCTTCGGCAGATTTTATGTTAAATGAAATAGTCAAATAGATGTATTTTGTAGGTCCACTATAAATAATTCGATCAACTTCATTGGCCTCAGTATCTTTAATACATTCTGTAAGAGAGCTTAACTTTCACAAATTCACTGGTTTTCCTAGGGAATCATTCCCCCCCCCCCCCCCCCCCCCCGGTTAATCAGCCAACAAAATAGAGAACTAATAAAGATTAAGGATCTGGGTTGTAGAGAAAGAAAAGAAAATTCTAAGAGAAGAAAAATATTGTCTGATTGTTATTTAAAAAAAAAAGGTTCCTGATCTTTTCCTTAAATGGATTAATTGATTTCGGTAATTACATTTTGTGCTCGTGTATCTGTTTTAAAAGGGCAATAATAAGTGAAATGTTTAACTGGTTAGACAAGTAAAACTCGGGAGGAACTGAGTAAAATCATTGACAACACATTCACAATTCTTGATTTATTAATCCTATGTTGATTGTACATATATATTTTGCATTCCATTTTATAAAATATAAAATTTAATTAGATGTAATATCACTACTAGGAAAAGGAAATAGATGTAATATTAGCATATTGTACAAATTTCACAAACTTAAAAAAAATCTTTTCAGATCTCCAACCTCATTACTGGATTGGTCTAATGTTGCTGAGAAGAAAGGAAAAATGGAGAAAAAAATGAGAAGAAATTGAAATTGAAATGACTAATAAACATGTTGAAATACAATAATAAACACTCATATATGGTATGGTGTTAGCTAATCCTCCCTTCATTTCATTTCAAAATAAGTTTCGCGTCCACCCATTTAGTTCATTAAAAATTGAATGGGACTTGTCTAGATACACATGGTCTATACTCTATATATTTCATGGTGATCACGATAGACTTGCCATGAACAATCTAAACAATTTATTTATTTATTTGGTTAAGATCAAAACACCTAATAATATTATTAGACCTCTTATATATTTTATTTCATGATGATAGCGATAGACCTCCCTCAAATGAAGGTAGTATTTGAACCCTTTCTTTTTTAAAGTAAAGCATAGCTTAATTAATAATGTAATAAATACAATTAGTCAGTAGAAAAAAAAATATTCAGTTTGGTCTCTGAAGTTATATTCGAATCTCAATTTAGTCTTTAAAATTTTAATTGTTTCAAGGTAAAAACTTAGATGAAGTCGACTTCACGTGAAGTTGATATCTGAGAGATGTTAGATGAAAATTTAATTAAATCAGTTAAATTATCTAACAACTTTCAGGTATCAACTTCACTTAAAGTCGATTGCACATAGTTTTCACCTTAAAAAAATTAGAAAATAAATTGAGACAATTCAAATTTTAAGAATTAAATTGATATTCAAGTGTAATTTCAGAGATTAAATTGACGAGCGTAGAGCGTCGTATGCTAGAATATAGGTTGTTCCAAATCCGAAGGAAACTGAGTGGGAAAATTATACGAGTTACCCGATTAATATTAAAAAGCCCCCTCTATAAATAAGTTTATGTAGCCAAACAAATATGCTCTGTCGTTGAGAGAGAGAGAGAGTCCACGTGACACGTGCAAGGAAAGATACCCTGCTGAGGTGAAGAGGAACTGAGGAAGGGGGCGAAAGGGGGAAGGAAAGCATAATACTTCGGTATGGTTAATGATTAGAGTGAAAATCAAGAAAACTGCAAGAAAGGAAGGCAGCTCACAACACTCAACCCTCATCCATTTTATTTTATTTTTTTTCATTTTTCGCCCTGTCGTGTGGCGTGGCGGTGCAGCGTCATTTCTATCTTGATTTCCTTTACCAGTTTACCTTAAACAGAAACCACCACAACACCACAACACATAAGAAGAAAGTAGGTAGATAAATCATAGATCTACAACTACACTCACTAGGCTTCAGTAACCACACCTTCACTACACCTGGCCTTATTCCTCCTTTTATTCCTTCTTATTTATTACTTATTCTATATTTTACTTTCTAAATTATCTGTGTATATTCTATATTGTATTGGATCATTAATTCACTATCACCACCATCCATTATTGGGGGAGAGAGTGAGCTTAATGCTGCCTTCATGTTTCCCTCCCTTTTCCTGGATGGCACTCCCGCTGTTATCAATTACTTAATTTAATTAAATATTGAATTACAACTGATAAAACAACTTATTAGTTAATTTTTTTTATCATATCAAATTGCTCGCTATTCTTTTCTCGCAAGCTAGTAAGACCAAAAAACAAAGAGCAACTGAGGAAGCCAAGCGGCGAGAGAGAGAGAGAGAGGAGCCTATGGCGCTTCAGCGGCGGCGCCACAACAATTACCAACGCATTCGCATCCGCCTCTTGATTCCTCTGATTTCAGGCGTCGCCGCTGCTCTTCTGGTTCTCTTCTCTCTCCTTTCCATTCTGGCTCCTTCCCCCAACGACACCGATCATCTGCGCCACTTCTACACCTCCTCGGTCAGTACTAGCTAATTAAATTCACATTTCATAAAATTGGATACTCTTTCGATGCGACTTGCTCACCCGCTTTCTCTTCTCTTCTATCTATTTAATAATAGCTTAACGCTACGCCGGATGATGCAATTACAACTCCCGTTTTCCGCGTTCCGGTTAGGGTTCTTCTTATCTCTCCTTTGCCTAATCAGCTTCTGCTTGTTTCTATTGGATCTTAATTCCTTAGTTGTGTTTTCTTTGTTTTGATATGATGAGCAGAGAGGTGGAGGAAAGATGGATCGCCATGTCTGGAGTTCTAGAAACTCCGAACACTTCCACGGCTGCAGCGATGCGGGCAACAAGTTTCCAAGTGCGTATTTCATTGCAATGTTTTATATTCGCATTGATTACACATCACTTCACTAATAAGTGTTCTCTCTCTCTCTTTATCTCTCTCAATACATGTATAATTGTATAAATGTACCTGTTACAGATAACTTTGTTTTTCTCATGGCAGAGGCTCAAGTTATTACACAAGCTAACAGATATTTGATGATTGCAACAAGTGGAGGCTTGAATCAACAGAGAACTGGGGTATTTTTCTATCTATCCCTTTTATGGCAAACCGAGTATTTGATGCTTGGCTTTTGTTTACACTCCATCATGTTTTAAACCTTTTACCTTCTATTTATGTGATTATAGTTATATGTATAGTTTTGAAATAAAAGAAGTGAAATGAATTAAAAGTAGAAACAAAATCAAAATCAGAGAGTTTAATGCAACAGGATAGCTGTTTCGATTGCTTATTGCTTGCAAGTTATCAACATACTCAGCTGTTAATGACAACTATTTTATGTCTGCAACTGCCAGATTACAGATGGTGTTGTTGCTGCACGTATCTTGAATGCTACACTTGTTATTCCCAAATTGGATCAAAAATCGTTCTGGAAAGACTCTAGGTCAGTTATGGAATGACTTTTTGTTATCTGGTCCGTCCGTGTGTGTAGCTATGCTTTTGTAATTCAAATGCGCCATCTGAGTATCCAAATGTCAGTGTAGCTAGCAACTTTTTAATTGTGAAATGATGTCATGCTTTTTCTTTTGCAGTAACTTCTCAGAAATTTTTGATGTTGATTGGTTTATCTCATACTTGTCAAAGGATGTAAAAATCATCAAGCAACTCCCAAGAAGAGGTGGGAAAACATTATCTTCGTACAACATGCGTGTTCCAAGGAAGTGTAATGAAAGATGTTACGTAAATCGTATATTACCTGTACTCCTGAAAAAGCATGTAAGTCTTTTATGCCCTGTCTGAAATTTCTTAAATGCAGAAATATTGCCTACTTGTTTAAAATTCTTTCCTTAACTGGAACAAGTCATCTTTACCCTTTGGCTTGATGATTATTATTATTTGCTGTCTGGAAGATGTCATATGCTCAAATCTAGATCCTCACCATGATTAGATAACTCGTGTTACTCCCTTGTTTCATCAATCTAGGTTATTGGTTCATAGCTAGTTAGACCAAACCCTGAAGGTTCATAACTTGTAGCCTTCTTAAAATTGTAATTGCTGTGGTTCCATTCTTTAATTTTTAAAAGCAGTTTTGCCACTTGAAACCTCAAGAAATTTGAGGAAGTCTGTGGATGCATGAGAACACTATTTAGCCTCGGCTGCTGCTTTTATTGCTTAATGAAAACCCCTGTTCCTCTGGGTATCATTTGCATTTCATTGCCATATAATAATTAGTTGAATTGTTTGAGTTTGAACTTTGAATCGATTTATATTTTATGGAAGCCAAGTCAAACCTCTTCACATTCAGATCTAAGTAATACTATTAAGTTTTAATCAATTTATGGATTGTTTAGGGTATTTTGTTACCCCCTGCAAAGTATTTAGTTTGCTTCTTTTTGTGCAGGCTGTTCAACTCAGCAAGTTTGACTACAGGCTTGCAAACAGGTTGGATACAGAATATCAGAAACTGAGATGTAGAGTTAATTACCATGCTTTAAGGTTTACCAATCCAATATTTTCAATGGGTGAAAAATTGGTTCATCGAATGAGGATGAGAAGCAAGCACTATATTGCATTGCACCTAAGGTAGTATTCACATTTGAATTTGATCCTATATAGCCTGTACGTGATCACTAAAAGTTAACCCACAGATGCCTCAGCGCTGCGCTGATGAAAATATCTTCGGTTTATGTTAATAACAAAAGTACTGTCAAAATATTTAAAAATGTGATAGTAGGACCTAGATGTGAAGAAAGACCATCTCCGATAACGGAAACGATTGAGGTGGCAACCGACAATGCTTATGTGGCTTCCGTTCGGCGGACATGTTGTTTGCCAGATCAGCATTTCCGTTAATAAAGATGACTTTTTGTCACATCTATGTACTTTTGTCAAGTGTTTAAATGTTTTGAGAGTATTTTTGTTGATAATACAAGTCAAGGCATTTTTGTTGGCGACGGAATAATTTGCTGGTATTTTTGGTGTTAATCCCTACTAAAAATCTCAGGTATATTGTAGCACAAATGTGAGTCTCTCTGCTTTTAGCAAGCATTTTTTTTCTTGTGAATATTCCTGCTCATATCTTTTTTTATCTAAATGTGCTATCTAAACATAATCTTATGATATCCAATTCCATCTATTTGTACTATTTTGAAACAAAAGAGCAACCAATATCATGTAGGATTGTTGTTCTTACTAGAATGTGGTATTTGCAAGTAGTCAAGTATTATAAAGTCAAATTGGGCCAGTGGCCAGCCATCCTCTCTAACCATGCTATTGGAATATCTGACCACCAATGGGACAATTGCTGTGAAAGAGTTTGATTGACATGATTGCATTAACAAAGATTTTGTTTATTGAAACGTGGACAAGTAGCAATGACTTTTTTGTGTTGCTGCAGTTAACTAGGTGAAATAACTATTGCCAGAGTTCATTAATCTCGCTGAATTTTTCTACAGGTTTGAACCTGATATGCTTGCATTTTCTGGATGTGATTATGGTGGTGGAGAGAAGGAGCAAAAGGAACTGGGCACTATAAGGAGGAGATGGAAAACACTGCATGTAAGGCTTGCATGTTTAATGTTGTTACTCATTACAAACCTCAATTATTAGGAGATCTTGAAAATTCCATAATGTATTATTGTATTATTTAGTCTTCTACTTTGTATGCTTGACAGCACATGCAAGCACATGATAGTGGTAGTCAATATTAATTTTGTTAGAATTATACTGGAGATAAAACCCAACTGGATGTTTTTTCAGAAAATGAGTTTGGGCACTGGTGGAGCGGTGTTAATGACTGATTATTTGTTTGTAGCAAAAGGCATATTGTTGTGAATAGAAAATCTTTCTATGTTTGCATTTGAAAGTTTATTCAGAATTATGGATATAGACTATAGACTAGTAAAAAATGTTGAGAAATATTGAAATGCAGAGAAGCAATCCTGATAGGCAAAGGAGACAGGGGAAATGCCCGTTAACCCCAGAAGAAGTTGGACTCATGCTAAGAGCATTGGGGTATGGCTCTGATGTTCATATATATGTTGCATCAGGGGAAGTATATGGAGGGGAAGAAACATTGGCACCTCTCAAAGCATTGTTTCCCAATTTCCACTCAAAGGACACCATTGCTACGAAAGAAGAATTAGAGCCATTTTCTCCATTTTCTTCTCGCATGGCTGCACTTGACTTCATTGTTTGTGATGAAAGTGATGTATTTGTGACAAACAACAATGGTAATATGGCTAAAATATTAGCTGGAAGAAGGTATGTCAGGTTTTTTCTTCTCCTGTTTATCGTTACTAACGTGCTGCCTGATCAACTTTTTGAACACTTCTTTGTAGGAGATACTTTGGGCACAAGCCTACCATTCGTCCAAATGCAAAAAAGCTCTACCGTTTGTTCTTGAACAGAAACAATTTGACTTGGGAAGTTTTTGCTTCTAGTGTCCGTACTTTCCAGAAAGGCTTCATGGGGGAGCCAAAGGAAGTTAGACCAGGTAGAGGTGGGTTTCATGAGAATCCATCTACCTGCATATGCGAGGATTCTGTAACCAAAGTGGAGAAAACATCTGGACCTAGAAAATTTGGGAAGGATAACACGAATAGGAAAAATGTAACAAATAATGATCAGGATGTGGATGATGAGTCTGAATGGCCTGACATGGATGATGATGAAGATCAGGGTGATGAGAAGGGGATGTTCAATGAAACAATTTCGGACTATGAAGCTCTGAACTCTGAGGATCCTGAGTTGGAAGAAATTCTGTCAGATTAGTGAAAGGTCCTTATTAAGGACAGCTGTCTTCTTGACGCTTCCATTGTGATTTGTTGCCTCCTCATGCTGCCTTCAGCTGCTGCTGCTGCTTGAGAGTTGCATCATATATAAACACAAGAAACAGAATGATATAATTAAAAAAAAAATGAAAAGGAAAAGAACTCCCACATGTCTTGCTCAATACTGGCTTCGTAGGGACATAATTGCCTATTTTCATGCTGAATGGAGTGTCTGAATGTCAATTTAAATCTGAAGGGGTCCGAGATCAAATATAACCAATAGAGGAATAGGAGGAAATCTAGCCAGCATATAGCTGCAGAAAGAAAATGAGTTTGGTTGTCTTTATAGAAATAGGGAAATCACTACAGTTGATAGGCGGTGTATATCTTTATTCAGAAAATTTGTTATAGGTGATAGACTTTGTAAATCTTTCAATTTTTTTTAACCCCCTATTGTTGAGGTAGATTTTGTCAAAATTTTTCCGCCTGGAACGGGATGCTAAGTGTTGTTTTTAGTTTTTCTATCCTTGTGTTGTCTTCATGTGTGATAATTTGGTCTTGATTCTGACTAGTGCATGCCCCGTGTATCGATGCACGGGAATGCTAAACTAAATCACCTTTATAGTCATACTAAAATTACAGTAACACATATATTATCATTTTTAATTTTTTTATTAGACATGTGTCACACATAATTGTACATTATACATTCACACACCAAATAAAAATAAAGATATTATATAATTTATTTATATTTTAAATAACTTAGTCTAAAAATTATATATGAAAAATTCTTATAAATAATAATAGAAACACAAAAAAAGAAAACATGTAATATAAATTACAAATATAAAAAAATACCAAAATTGATAAATTATAATTTTTTACATCTCATTCTTCTCAAAATGTTATTAAATATTATATAGCTATGTGATGTTAAATTTAATGTTAATTTATATAATTATATAAATTTTTATTAGTATAAGCAATTTAGCAACTTAAAAAATCCGGCACCCTATTATATTATAAAACATCAATCTACAGTCGTCGCTGCACTTCAATACTTATGTCTGCTTTATTCTTTGTGCTACAATTTGTTAAAGCCATCCACTGTACCCATTTATTCTTATTGTTTAGTGTCTTTTATTATCACTCTTTTCTTGGTTTATACTCCCCTTTACATTTAAATTCAACACATCATTTTGAAACTCTTATGCTATGATTGTAGTCTTATTTCTTAGAAAACGTTGTTCCCAACTTGTTATGCTTACACCATTAATCCAATTCACCGTAATTTTGTTATCCAAAAATACTTTCAACTCCTGTTCCTGTAAATCTGCCTCCTCCACCATAAATTAGATCTCGCTTAATCCAACCAACAACATACCTCTCTCTTCTTGCTTTTAAAGATTAACTCAATGTGTAGAATAATATGTTTTAATGAATGAAGTATTAAAAGAAAGAACTATTTAATACTTTAGAAACAAACATTTTAAAAAAAATTTAAAAATTCTTTAAATGCATGATATAAATAATTTTTAACACTATCTTAAATACAGTGATAAAATTTTAAATAAGGATGTAATTAATTAATTACAAATATAATTCTGACAAAATAATCCATAATAAAAATCTAAAAATTTGACCAAAAAAATGTGACTACCTTATATGATTTGTTTTTAAATTAAAAAAAAAAAGTAAAACGGGTAAGCGAAAAAAGTTGTTCTAAAAATGAACAATTAAAAAAAAACTTCAATCCCAATCTCATTTATTCCCATGTCATGCAAATCAAATCAATTAGTAAAAATTCATAACATATCACAAAATTTAGAATTTTAATCAACCTCTTCAAGTTCTTACAAATAGTTTTAAATAATGAAGTATGTTAGTAATGAACAAATAATCAAGTCACAAAAATAATGCAGATACTAACTCTGACTAAACATGTTTAATAGTCATATTTACAGATAATTTCAGATAAATGCTAAAAGTGAAAGCAACCACGCATAGAGAAAAATTAAATTTAATCTCTTCTATAAGCCTCAGTTAATTTGATCTGTATTTCTCTCACTTATATCCAATTATAATCGTCATCCATGACCTATTATATTTGTGTTTGTATGTAATGGGCTAAACCTAAAAAAAGAAAATAATGCACAATAAAAATATTTATAAGAGAAAAATTACAGAATCTTATAAATATGCTAACATCACCAAAATTAATATCGTACTACACATTTTTTTGAGCTTCTTTGTACCCATAATACACCGATGCTATCAAATTTTTTCAATACATTTACACAAAAGTAAAATTCAACCATACACTTCCAATCATCTAAAAGTCATATAAATACAATAAGAATTGATATATGTGATTTGATCCAAGATTCACATGAACATTTTAATGTTGTCTTTGTAACATGATAAGGTTAGAATAAAAATCAAAATATAGAATAAAATATATTGTACAAAAAGAAAAAAGAGAGAGATAATTAAGTCATACAACAGCTAAAAATGAAAAGTAAATAAACAAATAATAGTAATAATGAATAAATTGAGTAAAAAAATGATGAAGAGAAAATAAAAGAAACAAAAACATTTTTTATAAGTTTTGCAATATATTATCACCAAAAATTTGGTATATTTTACTCCCAAAGCTATCCTTGATTTTGCCTGAGTAATACCAAATTAAAAAAAATACTAAAATTATGAAAATAGTAAAACAGGAGAAAATATTAGTGCAAATACAAATTATGCATTTACTTAATAGAATTTCAACTTTATTTTATTATAGTTTAGGAACCACAATAATGGGGACAAAAAATAAATCTTTAGAATAGTTGAAAGACAACTAAAAACTAAATTTTTTCAGTTCATTGTTCATCTTTCCCCTCTTAATTCATTAAAAATGACTTACAATATATGTTGACCTCGACTTCTGAAGTCATAGATTTCACTTCTACAATTTAACTTAAAATTTCTATTAAAAATACAGTCTCTGCATTTTGAATGTATAATACTGTCATTTGATATTGATTCTTATACTTCATATTTTCATTCATTAAAAAGTCTTATCATTTGTAATTATTTATCAAATCACTTTAGAAAAGTTCATATAAAAAAAGAGCAGAAGCACATAATAAGTCAAGCATTAATACAAAATTCAATCAAATAAATATATTTTAGTAAACAAATAAATTTCTTTACTTAGTCTACAGAATAATTTGCAATTTCTCTTTCCCTTCATTTTTATTAACTCTGATAACGCATCTAGTATTTAGGGTAGTTGGCACACACAATCAACTATTTTTCATAAAGTTTCACAACCTATGAAAGTTATAGAAATGGAAGATTTTGTAGCCATTAGTTTTCAACAATAAATAAATAATTAAAATGAAAAACTGGCAATGTTTATTGAGAACACTGCAAAAAATATATATGACCTCATTAAAAACAAATATCATATTTTGGTGGTATCCCACAATTTTTAACTTGCGAAAAGAAGAAAATCTAAAAGTAATTGAAGATTTTTCTTTGAAAACTTTATGAGGTGGCTATGCTAAAAATAATAAAAGATATGGTGTATACATTGTCTTAGAAACTCCTTTGCCAAGAACTTCGTTATACTGTCAAAACATGGAATTCAAAACTAATAATCAAATAAGGCCCTTGCTAGTATAATAATGTATAAATTACTTTAAAAACAAAAAATCAAACTAGGTTAACATGTATTTTCTATCCCTTCATACTCATCAAATGCTCTAAAAATCTAATTCCATTGACTATTGAAGCTTATGCCATGTAATTTGAACAAAAATGAATAATCTCTAAAAACTGACACAACAACATAAACTGTATAATACATTAGTAGGCATAATCAATCAAAACATAGCACAGCCAATACATAATCAGTTGCATGATCAAATTTTCAACCAAGTAATAAGAAGGCATGATACATGGTATATGAAATAAAATATCATTCAATAACTAACTATTGGCTTCTAAACAACACACTGAATCAAGTAATAAGAAGCACAAAAAATAAAAAATGACTATTTAAAAATTAAAACAAACCTACATGAAATTAGTTTTATTGTTTTCCATCGATATACTATGCACTCAACCATTTTTTGAATATAAATCAATGATGAAATTCTAAATTAAGAAGGAATGTTACCATACAAATAAAATAAAATAAAATAAACTAATCATTTCCTATGAGAAGTATCAATTTGCTATTTTATTGAAAAACAAAAACAAAGAATAAATCAAATGTTTACCACCAAAAACAAAGTACCTAAAAATAATTATCAAATTTGTCTTATCATGTGTTTTGTAAAGTAGAAGCGTGGGATAGTCATTCACTTGTCATTAAACAAAAGAGAAGTGTTTGGTCATATAAATATTTTTTTAATAAATTAACAGGATTCTAATTTTTAAAATTGATGCATGATTTTATTTTTTAAGACAAAAGAAAAACAGAAACATGTAAACTAAACTTTTGTATTATACTTACTTGTAATTTTGGATGTTCATTTGCTAAAGCATCTATCCCTGTATATATCAAATTAGTTGCTACTTAGTAGTGAATTTGCTAACTTTTCTACTTGTTTACTAATTGCATCATAATTAATACACCAAGGTGCAAAAACCTGTTTTGATAAACTCATGACTCATGATTGCATCTATCAAAAAGCATAGCCAATATAAATGTCTTTTTTTAGAATAGTAGAAAATCTGAAATAATTTACATATGATCAAAGAATTCATATTATATAAGAATAGAAAAAGAAAACATATTACATTGAGTGCACAACTAATTTTCTTATATAATCAGAGACTATAAATTATAAGAGATAGCAAAAAACTCTTTTAGAACTCACATTATCTGATATTGACAGAGACTTGAATAAAGGTGATACAGAACCTTGCATTAAGTTGTTGTAGAAATCGTGAGAAGGCCATTTTAATATTATATTTTTGATTGTTGATCAATGGAAGGGTAATATACATGAACATAAGATAATATCTCAATATTACTTTATGCTGGTTCTGACTCCAACAAATATTTTGAGCTCATTCTATTATCAAATGCAGCTACCTATAAATAAACACACAAAAAATAAAATAAAATACATCAGTTAGTAGAATTATCAAAACATATAGTGTAAATCTCAAAAAATAGTGAACTCATAAACTAACTAGAATGGTTTTTGATTCTTCAAGACCAAAAAAGGGGTCCAAGATTTCTATCTTTAGCAACTGCTTGTCTTCTGAGTTTTGCTGCCTGTACAAAATTGTTGGTTTGAAATATCTATGGCTATACACTAAGTAAGCACATAAGAAAAGAAACTAAGTATAAATAAAGTTTCAATTTACAAATACAACTACCAAATTAAATTAAAGCAGGTTCTAGCTAGCTGCTAAATAACTAAATTCTCTATCAAACTTTAAGAATTGAATATGTGAACCATATTTGATTTTCAGAAGTATAGGGCATTTAATGAGATTTGAATCAGAAGTATTATTCACATACATGTAAATGCCGAATTCCTATTGCACTCAATTCCTGGAGTAAAACTTGTTCCCTGTCTCTTTTATTTTATAGCACCTAAAATGCTCTCTATGCTGTAAATTTTATCATCTGATTCAATTCCTACGATACATTTTCATCCAATCATTACAATATGTTTTTACTAATTTAATGAAGGTAAAATGATAAATTATATTTAATAATTCTTAACTTGGCAATATTGTTACATATATGAATAAAAAAATAAAATAAAATATTCAATCACTAAAAACAAAACAGTGACCATACAAAAATTATACTAAAGAAGTTGAGAGAGATGAACCAAGTGTTACTATACAGTAATTATACTAAAGAGTGATAATAGAAAAAAATATTATTCACACATATAACAAAATTTTTGGATTTTATTTTTTAAAGTAATTAATCTCAAATGAGTAAAAAAAATTAATATACAAACATCTCTCTATTAATCTTTTACACATTGCATCTACCCACAAAAATGTAAAATAATTTAAAAAAACCTTTAATTACCTAAAAGAAAAAGAACTATCATCTTTTCACAAATTTTAGTACTACTTGCTCCCATATTTTCTATCATGATATACCAACATTTTCAAGTTTAAGTACATATTTAAATCTGAAAAATATAAAATAAAAAAAGGACTTAGACACAATTAAACTAAACATTCACCACTAACAATAATGTTTGGAAAAATTATTTATAATTATAAGGGTCGAAATTAGTGATCCACTGCGGAAGTCATAAAACAATTTTCATGAAGTTTGTAATGATATAACTATAAAACTGATGGAGGTGTTATCACAAATTCCAACTGAAAAGTGCTAGATATGCATTTTAATGGCATATATATCAAATTATAATGATCCATTCTAAAAAAAATATAAATATTCAGCAAAATTAGATACCTCTTGTCTAGTAGATTCAATTAGTTCAAAGGTTCTTAAATCCTAAAATTCCACTGTTCTATCTGCTAACCATGCAATATCATTTGTGATATTAAAATGCCTAAGTAAAAATATAGTAACTCAAGCGTGAGTTGAAAAACAATAACAACAAATAATAACAACTAATGTTAGAATTTATTTTACAATTGAAAATAAAGTTCAAAGTTCCATCACCTCTTTATCATCGTCGATTTACTCAAATTTTGACTTATCAAAATCTCCACTCTCATTCTAATACATCAAAAGAGTTCAACCATAGGATTAGTATGAATCACAATATAAGAGAGAATCACAACATTGAGTTAAAATAATCACTAATCCTTTGTCGTAGGCCTTGATATTCTCCTCATATGCTAGTTTATTCTTCTTAGTATTTGCTTGGTATGGTTACTGAAAAAACAATAATAATAACAAACAAGAGAGTAAATCATAAAACAACAATTACAGCAGAAGTGGAAATAATCATTATCTAGAGAAAAGGATAATAAAAGAAAAGCAAAAACGGGTTTGCTTTGCTCACAGCATCAAACATGGACTTCCACTTGACACCACCAGCCTTTTTTATCTAATCGGAATTCAAGGAGACATTAGCTAATCAGAACATTAAACAACATTAAAATTTTGAATTCTCATATCAAAGAAGAAAAACAATAACAGAAAATAAATATATCTCACCGCTCTGTTCTTCTTGCCGCTAATGTTTTCTATGCTTTCCTAGTCTTGATGCATATACTCTAAATCATCACTGCTTAATTTTTTTCCACTGATCTGCTCTATTTCACCATTTCCTTCTTTGAATCCACCACCACCACGAACTCTGCCGCGACCACCACCTCCATATTCTCTTCCACCACCATAGCGGTTGCCATCTCATCTACCGCCGTAATTCCTACCACGATGTTCATTGTGATGCCAACCCCACCACGGCGATGAATTGAAAAAAAATAAGGGGAGAAGCAACTATACAAATTCAATAAACAATGAATGCCGGGTTATAATTATACCTCTTTTTTGCCATTCAAATTTAAAATTTTAGGCTTTTGGTACTTGTTAGGTGAAGAAGAAATAAATATTGAGGCAAAAAAGGATGAAGGAGAATTAATCAAAAGAAAGAAGTTGTTTTGTGAAAAATAAGAAGTAAGGTTTACTTGAAAAAAAATTAATTGAATGGAAGACTACACATGAACTAACTATGCAGAGAATACTATAAAAAAAATCCAACTTCTAAACTCTTTCCATCATGACAGTGAAAATTCTTTATTAATAGTTTAGTATTAGATATGATAGCTACAAAATTATTGAGGACCATAGGAGCACTTGATAGAATGTATCAGAAGCATCTCCGTATTCCACATTATTGACCAGATAGTAGAATCTTGAGTTCTTGACAGATGCTAATTTTCGTATATTGTTAGTTGTTAAATGTTAATCTATATTCTCTCCTACAACTATGTTAAAATGGTGAGTTATAGCCTGCACTTGTCACCTGTTTGCGCTTGTTATCAGGTTTTTTTATTATTTAAGCAAAGATCTATGTTGTTGTCATATATTATACAGTGACATTTTAAAAAACTAATATTTGCATAAATACCCTGTTTTGAACAGTTGGACTGTTTGCTTAGACGAACAAAAAAAAAAACAAATTGAAACATTTTTTTCTTAATCATACCCAGCTATCAAGTAAAAAAACAAAGTCATATCCGAGTGTTCCTTCCGTTTTTTGATAATTAGTAATATTCATTTTTTTGGGTAACTATTAGTACATTCATATAGTCCAACAAAATATAATATTATGTATAATTTTTATAAATTTGATTAATTAAGACACAAATTTTATATAATTAATTAATGATCTTTTATTTTATCATATCAACAAATATAATTAGTTCCAATATTATTTAAAATTTCGAATATTAATTAATATATAAAAGAGATAATTATTTAATTATACCATAGCTATGTTAACATCTTTTAAAATTGGTGGGGTTATATATTCGTATTAGAATTTAGAAAATTCTCTTTTGTTGAGAGCGAGATTTGTTAAAATAATTTTTGTTTTTCAACCAATTTTTGGGAAAATAAGTTAAATATACACTTGATTCTAATATAATATTAAAATCTATTATATATTATTAATTTTATAATCAAAATATGTCACATGCCACTCTTTTATTATAATTGAAATAAAATATTTTTCTTTAAAATTAAAAATTTCTCCCTCTTCTCTCTCTCTCTCTTTCTCTATCTCTCTCATTTCTTCACCCACTCTATCTCTCTTATATATCATTATCAATGACTAATTACAAATTTGATCATCAAAATATATAACATGATATTTTTTAATTATATTCAAATTAAATTAAAATTAAAATTAAAATATAACTATATTATATATTATATTTATATATTACTAACTAATTTAATAACTAAAATGTGTCACACGACATTCTCTCATTAAAATTTAGAGAAAACATTTTCTTCCAAAATTAGTAAACATTCTTTTTACATTCTCTTATCTACCTCTCTTTTATTTTTTTTCTATTTTTCTCTATCCTTCCCACTCTATATAATTTATAATTTATATTTTATATTAGTAATCTGACAAATCAAAATATGTTATTAGATATTTTTTATTATAATTAAAATAAAAAAAATTTAACTTCCAAAATTAACAAACCCCATCTCTCATTCTTCTTCTTCTTTATCTTTCTCTCTCTTTTCTTTCATTCTCTATTTCTCTCTACCTTTCTATTCTTTAAAATTAAAATTAACAACATAATATAATTTAAATAAAAATATTATTATTTGCATATTTTTTATTTAGCTTCAAATTTTTACTCCTTATCTTTTTAATTTATATTTTTACTTCTTTTTCTTCAAATATTTATTACATATACTTTAGAGAAAATACTAATATTGTGATTAAAAGTTAGAATCAATATTCAATTATTTTTAAAAAAATAAATTTGAGTTAATTTTATAACTATCAATATAATTTTTTTATGTTAATATATAATTATATTTTTATATATAGAGAGAAAAATTTATTATTTTTAAATAGTAAATATAAAAATTAATTATTTCTATTTGTACAATAGACTTAATATTGAGGCAAGTAAAGAAGCCCAAGATCATGGGCTGATCAAGAAAGTCCAAGAAAGTGTTAAAAGCTAATAACTAGTTGTGTATTGTGTACATAGTTCTTATGAAAAGACTTTTACCATCATATATAAGTCTTTCAAGTAAAACGTAACTGTAAGATATCAAAAACTCACTTTGAGTAATTCACAAAAAGGCATTTTTCTTTTCAATTAGCAGTACATTGCTCTGCATTACTTGCTCTGCATTTTTCTTTCTTTCTTTCTTTACTCTTTTATGGTATCGGAGCTCTTAGGGTTCCAAGAGATTCATGGCTGCTAGCAACCCCTCCTTACCCACAAAAAATAATGTTCCTCCAATCATCTATCAGCAACAATCGTTCAATCCAATTTCAGATAAACTATGTGAAACAAATTTCAAGACCTGGCAGCAACAAGCACTCAATGCAATTGAAGGTCAGGGTTTTAAAAATCATCTCATCAAAGAACGAATCCCACCCCAATTCTCATCCAAGTCTGATCAAGAAGCAGGAACTGAATCCTCCCTCTACAAACAATGGAAGCAAGATGATTGTCACTTAGTTTCTTGGATCCTTGCCTCAATTGACAATGCATTCAAGAACAAAATGGTAGGTTCCACTCTCAGCTATAAAATGTGGCAGAAAATTGAAGATTATTTTGCACAATCCACCAAATATCAGATTAAACAACTGAAAGCTCAACTGAAATTGATAAAGAAACAAGGTCAGACAGCTCGTGACTACATTTTTTAAAATCAAGAATGTGACTGATTCACTTACAGCTTTAGGTAATCCTCTCTCTAAGGAAGAACATGTGGAAGTTCTATTAGAAGGGCTTAATGAAGAGTACCAAAATCTTCTTCTTACTGTCAATACCAAACCAGAAATTTATAGTCTTGTGGAAGTCGAAAATCTCATCATGTCTCATGATGACATGATAGAGAAATTCAAGAAAAATGGGAGTGGCATTCTTCAAGCTAATCTCACCCAAAATTCCTTTCTTGTGTTTCACAACTCTGCTCGGGGCAATGGATTCCGACGAGGAAGAGGGGGACGTTTTCCTAGGGGAGGACGTGCATTTTCTCAGCAAAATCGACCTCAATGCCAAGTTTGTGGCCGTTTTGATCACATTGCGTGGCATTGCTTCAATCGCTTTAATCAAGATATTCCACCCCCATCCCACAATCAAGCACAGCAATCCAGCAACCTGGCTTATAATCAGAATTACTCAACCTCTTCTACTTCTCCTTAAGAACCTTCCACTGAATCCATTACACCTCCCCCTCCAGCACCATCCTTTCACCATCCTACTGCTTTCTTGCTGCCCCCAATATTGTTACAGATCCTGCTTGGTACCCAGATACTGGGGCTTTTCATCATGTGACGCCAAACCAATCAAACTTGTTGACATGTTCAGAATATACGGGCCCAGAACAAGTTCAAGTGGGTAATGGTGAAGGTATCTCCATCTCTCATATTGGAAATTCTTTTCTATACTCTTTAGATTCCAAAAGATATTTTAATCTCCAGCACTTGATACACACACCACAAATCACCAAGAACTTGATTAGTGTTTCGAAATTTGCTAATGATAACTGTGTCTATTTTGAATTCTTTGCTAATTTTTGTCGTGTGAAATGCCAATTTACACAGAAAGTGCTCTTACAAGGTATACGTAAAGGGGGCATATATCAATTTAAAAATGTTGCTGTCTCTCAACCCTCTCATTCACTCAATTTCCCTATTGCTTTTACTGTGTCTTGTTCAGTGTTAGATTTGTGGCATAAACACCTAGGGCATTTATCTCTTAAATCTGTTAAACTAGTTCTCTCTCAATGTAATATTCAACATTCGATAAAGCATGTAAATGAGAATACTCATGTATGTGAAAATTGTGCACAAGCAAAAATGCACAAGTTACCTTTTTCTGACTCTAATACAATATATACTACTCCTCTTGAATTGGTGTTTTCTGATGTCTGGGGCCCCTCTCCTCATATTTCTCATCTTGGATTTCGATACTATGTTACCTTTATTGATGCATTCTCAAGATATACTTTTACCTTTTTATTAGTTACAAAATCACAAGTTTTTCTGGCTTTTCAACAGTATAAACTGTATATTGAGAATTTGACAGGACACAAAATCAAAGCACTACAAACAGACAATGGAGGCGAATATACCTCCAATGCCTTCTCTGAATTCTTGGCAAGAGCAGGCATTACTCATCGCTTTTCATGTCCCTATGTTCATGAATAGAATGGGACTGCAGAACAAAAACATCGACATCTCATAGAGATGAGTCTAGCTATGCTTTCCACTGCCTCTATGCCATTGCTTTATTGGGATGAAGCAGTTCTTACTTCGACTTACTTAATCAATCGTATTCCAACTCAGGTTCTTTCCAATTTATCTCTATATGAAAAATTGTTTAATAAGAAACCAGACTATAGTCTTTTTAGAATTTTTGGAAGCAGCTGCTACCCTTTTATTCGGCCTTACAATAAAAATAAACTTGAAAACAGATCAATAAAGTGTGTTTTTATTGGCTATGCTACTAACTCTAAAGGATATAAATATTTGTCTAAAAGTGGCAAGATTTATATTACTCGACATGTGAAATTTGATGAATCTGAGTTTTCATATGCAAAATTGTTCCTAACAATGCCTGCAGCCTCTTCCTCTCCACCCCCTGCACCAAAGTCTGGTGATGGCCCTACCATATTTCCAAAGGCTACTTCCACTGCCAGGTGTACTCCAATTTCCAACCCAGCCCCTTGTCTTCAGGTTGATGATCCTCCCCTCAGTCACTTCTGACACATATAGAGACTGTCGAAAAGCCGGCATATACATCAATTTCATCTTCTGCCTTGCAACCTATAACAGGTATCGACATTCAGCTTCCGCTTGTGGAAGCTGAGTCTCAACAACCTCAAAATTCTACTTCCATTTATTCTTCTCACAATCCAAATACTCACCAAATGTTGACAAGGTCCAAAACTCACTCCTCAAGGCCAAGAGCATTAGCAGCCACCATTTTTAATAACAATTTTCTTGAACAACCTCCAAAATTAGCTGCTGCTGCTCAAAAAATTCCTCATTGGCATCATGCTATGAATGAGGAATTTAGAGCCTTGATGAAGAATAACACTTGGACCTTGGTACCAACACCTTCTAATGTTAAGGTTATTAGGAGTAAATGGGTATTTGCTGTTAAAAGACATGCAGATGGAACTGTTCAAAAATACAAAGCCAGATTGGTAGCCCAGGGTTTTCATCAATCAGAAGGCTTTGATTTTGACCAGGTGTTTAGTCCTGTGGTGAGGCCTGCAACTGTGAGACTTATATTGAGCATTGCAGTGTCCAAAAACTGGGTAATTCGTCAATTTGATTTTAATAATGCATTTTTAAACGGTGATTTGCATCAAACCATTTATATGCATCAACCAGCTGGTTTTGAGACACAAGCTGCTCAGTATGTTTGTAAATTAAATAAGTCCCTATATGGATTAAAGCAAGCACCAAGGGAGTGGTTTGACAAATTGAGTAGTACTTTAAACTCCTTTGGCTTTTATAGCACTAACTCTGATTCTTCTCTGTTTATTAGATTTAGGTCAGATTCTGTTATGTATATTTTGTGTTATGTGGATGATATCATTATCACTGGGAATTGTTCAAATGATATTAGTAACATGATTATTCAATTGGATAAAGTGTTTTCCTTAAAAGATTTAGGTGAGCTAAGTTATTTTTTAGGAATTGAAGTTCAAAAGACAGATCAAGGGCAGCTTCATTTATCCCAAACAAAATATATTAGTGACTTGCTCTCTAAACTAGGAATGGGTGAAGCAAGAAAAATGCCTACACCTATGATTTCATCATTACAGTTGCTGTCCAGTGGGTCTGAATGTTTTGATGATGCTAAGCTGTATCGTAGTGTAGAAGGTAAATTACAATACTTGTGCATAACCTGACCAGATATATCCTTTGCAGTGAGCAAAGTGAGCCAGTTTATGCATTCTCCTTTGCTTTCTCATTGGAAGGCGGTAAAGAGAATCCTAAGGAGCATGGATTGTTGACACATCCTAACAGTGATTACAGGCTTTATAGATTTGCAGACGCAGACTAGGCAGCGGACTTGGAGGACAGGCGTTCTATCTCTGGTTATTGTGTATTCCTTGGACCTAACTTGATTACTTGGTGTTGCAGGAAACAAACTACCATAAGTAGGAACTCCACTGAGGCAGAATTTCGAAGTTTAGCTGTCTGTGAAGGAGAGTTGGTGTGGCTCACAAATCTGCTAACTGAATTGAAGATACCCATGAAGACAATTCCTACAATTTTTTGTGACAATCTCAGTACAATTCTTCTTACTGCCAACCCTGTTCAGCACAATCAAACTAAACACTTTCAACTTAATATTCAAATTATTAGAGAAAAGCTTAAGGCAAATTCTCTGCATGTAATACACATCCCGGGACATGAACAAGTAGCTGATATCCTAACCAAGCCTCTTTCGGCTACTGCCTTTCAGAGATTGAAGGACAAACTTCGAGTGACTCAAAGATCACACTCGAGTTTGAGGGGGGCTGTTGAGGCAAGTAAAGAAGCCCAAGGTCATGGGCTGATCAAGAAAGTCCAAGAAAGTGTTAAAAGCTAATAACTAGTTGTGTATTGTGTACATAGTTCTTATGAAAAGACTTTTACCATCATATATAAGTCTTTCAAGTGAAACGTAACTGTAAGATATCAAAAACTCACTTTGAGTAATTCACAAAAAGGCATTTTTCTTTTCAATTAGCAGTATATTACTCTGCATTACTTGCTCTGCATTTTTCTTTCTTTCTTTATTTACTCTTTTACTTAACACATAATTAAATATAAAAGTAAAAGTATACACGTTAAATTCTTTCAAATTTTAGATAACGAATATTAAAATTAATTATTAATAAAAAATTAAACTATTTCATATGAAAATAATAACTAAAAAATTTATTATTTAATTTTTTGTATCGACAAAAATTCTATTCTTCTTAGCCAATGGGACTTTTATCCCTTACAACTTTTTGTAAAAGTAATTTAATGCTATTTAAAAAAACACAACCACCTTATGCTAACAATTAATCTCTTCTTGTACCAAAAAAAATTACTCTTTTTTTGCCAAATTCTCTGCTACCTCATAACTCCTCATTTCTGGCCTTTGTTAAATTGGTCTTCTATGTCGATAGCTCTGACATTAAGAGCAGTTTGAAGTGTGTGATGATGGAGATCTGTTTTGGCACTGCTGCTTAGCATTGCCTTCATGGTATACACTGCGTTCGAATCCGAAATGCTAATGCTGCCGCCGGTGATTTTTGGGTGTGTTTGAAAAATACGTTGGAAATGATAAAAGTGCGTTTAAATGCTTTGAATGCTGTTCTTTGATACTTGACAACTTTTTTTCTCTGAACGCAGACGTAATTTTGCATCCCAAAAGTCTGTTCACTTGAAGTAAGAAAATATAGCTTTTACGTTCACTCGATGTAGGTTTAGGTTTGTTGCTAGTCATTATTAGTTTTCTCCATAATTTTTTCTAAATAAAAAAGTACTGAGAGTACTAAAATAATTATTCTAATTTTTGTGCATTGTTTATTATTTTAATTTTTTTATAATATGTATTATTGTTCCTATTAGATATGATAAATTAAATAAAAAATTAATTATAAATAATAATAAAAATATAACTAGTAAAAAATTAGAACCTAAAATAATAATAAAAATAAGATCATTAAGAATACTTAAAAAAGTACTAAAATATATAAAAAAATACTTATAAAGTTGTTCATTTTATATGTTATTTTTAATTTTATAAATAAATATTAATTTTTATTATAATAGTAAAAAATTATAATATACTAAAATAGAATACTATACAAAAATACTATATAAAAAATACTAAAAAATATAAAAAAATTAAATATACTTAAAAATAATATTATAATTTAATATTATATATTTTTTAGTAATTAATTAATTATTTATCTAAAAGTGATTTTACCTAATATTATCTAAACAATATTTATTTTATCAAAATTAATTTTAATAAAAATTGCCAAACATAAATCATATTGGCACAAACTCATTTCTATCCAAAATCAATTCTGCAAAATTACTTTCATTCAAACTCTAGTATAGCCAACATCAATCCAAACACACATTTTGTTGGTGGAACTGAGGTATCATTGGCTACCATTTTTGATGAGCTAGGCAGCTGTGATATCTTTTTGTTTTTTTATTTTTTGGTTAGTGTTTGGTGAAAAAAAAGGCCCAGACCAGAACACAAAATCCATGCCCCGACCCGACCGAATTTGATCTCCCTTCTTTCCCAAATCTGTTGGCTGCAGCTCTGCTCCATTTTTCAACAATTTGACACCGCGACATCGCCTCTCCCATGCAAAGAAGACACAGCTCCCGTACCTTGTCATTACTGTGTCGACTGACTTCATATATTGCCGTAACGCGAACTGTCGTCGTCGTTAGGACTCATCACCATCTTTTCTTCACCGCCACTTCTTACGATTCTGTCTTGGCCCTGACGAGGAATTCTTGACTTCTCTCTGGTCGGGATAGCTGTGATACCTTGAGCTGGGGTCAATGGGTTGATTTGGGCTTCAAAAAACAGAAGCCAATATTTGAACAATAATAACCCCAAACGATGCTGGAAGAAATCTTTTTAATAAATATGTATTTTATACAATACCAAAAAATTGTATTTCATATTTTCTAATTTTGCATTACAACTTCTTTATTATTTACAAAATAGACACTACTGGGCTAAAAGTAAAATTTTCATATATCACTTGCACATCCGAGAAACAGAAATAAAGCAACCTGCACTTTGTCACATGATGAAAATTTTTTACACGTGTCATCTATATGAAGGGGACAACAAAACAGAAAGAACAAGGTGTATCATTCACCTCATTTTGACCGGTGCAGGCTATAACTCACCTGTTAAAATCTGAGAGCCTTTTCGTTTTTGCTGGTCTTGTATTTAAGGGTAGCTTGAACATAATGATGATAGTATCAATTTTGGATCACACCATCCACTCTGCGTCCTAACTAGCAACTCACACACAAATTAATATTATATTACGAAAATGAGCATTTTCCTTTGAGCATGCTTTTGAAGTGAAGAAACTATTGCGTTAGAAAGTAAGAAAAGATAAAAACGTATATAGCCAGTAAGTAAAACTTTGAAGTGTCATGAAGATGGATAAAAGGTTCAATTTTATTTTAAACAAAATTATGAAAAAGTTATGGTTGTCTGTAAAAATAACTCGTTCCCCACCAACGACCCCACAAAAGCCGACATGTCTCTTCCTCTTGACTCTGGTGAGCAAATACTCTATGCTTACTTTACTTTAACAACTTTATTTAGTCCCAACTCCTGGATTTCCAGTGGCGTGTTCTTTGTCCGAGGCATATTTGAAATTAGAGATTCTCTGTACTAAATTCATGAACGACTTTCTATATGTTATTTTATGCTCTATACCAAGGGAGACCTTGGTTTTCGAGGAAAAATTATATATATGGTTCTATATCTAGTTCGGATATGTCTCAATACATATATACATATAGTTGGTGCTAGTTTTCACATACTAAGTGTTCCGGTCCAGCCCAGCTGGTTTAGTACCCTGGTCCGATCGGCCGACCCGACGAACTCGCACGGTCTGAATCGGGAGGAGACCCGCCTGTCACCTCCCCTCCCATAAAGCATTTGACAGCTGGAAAGGAAACTTTCTGGAAGGAGGGTCTGCTCCTGTGGGAGCCGCCCTAATACAGACTATATAACGGGAGGGCCTTACCCCTCCCTGGAGGTACGTCACCTAACCATTACCTTTTCTGCTGCCTTGTATGGATTCTGACTTTAGTGTTGTAGTCCATTTTGCAGATGGCTCCCCCCTTTTTCACTACAACAACTCGGGAGGTCGTGAAGCCCCATTCTTCACTCACCAGCGCCAGCCAGAGAGATCCACTCACGCACCAGCCGCTCAAAGCCAGGTTCCCTCCAACCATACGCACACTCATAGCATCTTCGACCCGTTCAGCCACCGACTTACCGAACATTGGCACCGTCTGTGGGGACCCTTGGCCTGAATGGACTTCCTGCTAGGCCTGGTGGAAGGGCAAGATGGAGGCGAGCCGCGCGTAGAGATGAACGCTCGCCGAATTAGTAGGGCGGCCTCTTTGGTTTATTTTCGGAGGAACGGGAAGCGACAACGCAAGAATAATGCAGGAGTTACGCGACAGGGTGTAAAATCTGGAGAGGGAGTTGGGGACCAGGGAGCACTAACAGCCCGGCTTGAGCCAACCTCACTCCTGGTCTCCTCAAAGGAGAGGGGAAGCCCGAGGTAGAAGCTTCGGAGGCACCACGCCAGGCGTGCAACGGGTTCCCAATCCCCCATGACCCGCGTGGAGTCGGAGGACCAGGGGGAAAGCAGGGAAATACCGAGGAGATGACAAGACCCTATAATCTACACTCGACCCTTAGTGAGACACATTGAGGAGGAAGATTGAGAAGAGAGCCGTGAGAGACCGAGAAGATGACTTAACCCCGTAATCATGGGAACAACCCCTTTCCACCACTCCATTTTCGAGGTCCAGCTGCTGAAATACTTCGACAAGCCCACGAACATGAGATATGATGGAACCCAGGACCCCTAGGAACATCTGATGTGTGGAAAACGATCCAACACAAAACTCACCGGCAAGTGTACCGGGTCGCATCAAGTAATAATAACTCACATGAGTGAGGTCTATCCCACAGGGATTGAAGGATTGAGCAATTTTAGTTTAGTGGTTGATTTAGTCAAGCGAATCAAGTTTTGGTTGAGTGTGTTGTATTTAACAGAAACTAAATTGCTTGGAATATAAAGGGAGAAGGGAGAATTGCAGTAAATTAAAGAACAGGAACATAAACTTACTGAATCTTAAAGAACAAGAAAGTAAATGACTGAAACTTAAAGTGCAAGAAATGTAAATTGCAGTAACTTAAATGGCAAGGAATGTAAATTGCTTGAATGTAAAAGGGATTCAAGGACTGGGATTGCAGAATCTAAACAAAGAGAAATTGAATTGCCACAATTAATAGAACAGAAACTGAATTATGAACAATTAGAGTTCAAACAGAAATTGAGATTAAAGTGCAGCAGGGTTCACAGAAGAACCAAAAGTAAATTAGGATCTCAGGACTCCAGAGACTAGGTAGCAGAGCCTAGATCTCAATTACCTTCCTAGATCCAAGTTCTCAAAGCAATTGACAAGAAATTGAAGAAGAAACAGTAAAGAGAATGTAAATGAATTCAATTATGCAGAAAAGAAACTAAAGAGCTCTTGAGTGGAGATTGAGACAGAATTTCCTCAATTCTTAACACCCAAGACTCTAAACAAGAAAAGTAAAAATGCCCGAGAAAGAACAAGGAAGAAGAGAGATCAATTCTCCTCCCCAATTCTCTGAAATCTCGGTCAAGTCTCTCAAGAAAAGTTGCAGAAATTCAAAGCTCAAGGAAAGTGCCAAATTCAAAAGCTAAGCAAAAGGTCCTAATTACATCAAAGTAGCTCCTATTTATACACTTTCTATTCTTGGATTTTGGGATTTGGATGGGCTTTTGATTTGGTGAAGAAATGAATTAAATTGGATTTTTAATTCAATTTTTGGCCCAAAAAGAGTAGCTTCCAGGAGGCTGCCCTGCCCATGCGGAGGGCAGGGCAGAAAATTGATGTGTGGTGCGGCTTGGTGCGGGCTGGTGCGGTCTTGGTGCGCAGAACGCTGCCCTGCCCTCGCGGAGGGCAGGGCAGGAAAAATTGGTGCGCCAGATGGGTGCTGTGGTGCGCTGCTGGTGCTGCCAGATTCATTCCTTGGTGCGCCAGACTCGTTTCTTGGTGCGCCAGAATCATGCCACACAAAATGCTGCCCTGCCCTCGCGGAGGGCAGGGCAGTGTTTTCACTTTGATGTCCCGAGTTCGAATCCTGGCTGCTACACACGCTTATTCATTTTCTTTGGCTTTCTTGGCACGGTAATGGAACTTAGTTCCTTGCTTCCTCATGGTGCCGTGTTCAACTCTTGTGGCAAGCATTTGGAGACATTTTCCTTTGATTTTCTCCCCTTGTGAGCCTGATACTGCCCTTGTGGAGGGCAGGGCAACATTTTCTTCTTATTGATTCCAAGGCACAGATTTGTGCTCTGCCCTTGTAGTGGGCAGGGCAGAGTTGCCTTTTATGCCTTGTTCCCTTATGTTGCCCTCCTAGAGGGCAGTGTGCCCTTGTGGAGGGCAATGCTTGCCTCCCCCATTGCATGCGGCACACTTTTCCTTCCTTTGACCACGCTTCCTTCTCCTTGGGTCACGCTTTCTTAGGCCACGCTTTTCTCTTTTATTCTTTTCTTCACCTAAAATAAACCAAAACAACCACTCCAAGTATCACTAAATTCATAAGGCTTATAAATCAATTAAAATTCAATTAAAATTAGCTTAAACCTCATGAGTTAACATTAATTTCATGGTGGTTGCTTGATTTAAAGAAGTTATGCATTTTCACTCCAAATCACTTACTTAGGATGCAAGAAAGTGTATAAAGACTAATAAAACAAGTGAAATTAGCTTGAAAAATGGGTATATGATGACTTGTCATCAACATCTAACGGCCTTTTAGGAAAGTTCACTAACTATACCCCCTTTGATGGCCCCGATTGTTGAGGTGTACCAACAAATAGCCGATAAAGGCATCTTAACGAAGCCTCGCCAGCTCAAAGATAGAACCGGCGGAAACAAGAACCTCTACTATGACTACCACAAGGGTTTCGGCCATAAAACCGAAGTTTGCTTCGACTTGAAGGATGCTTTGGAACAAGCAATTTGGGAAGGCAACTTGGCTGACTTCTCGCAGTTCATAAGAAAACACAAGAGGCAAGAGCACGACTGACCTGACGACGACAGAAGCCGTGCTGTGAAGCCAAGGCAAGAGCTCAAAGAGGACAACGACCGCGGCCTCAATATCCTAAATGTCGTAGTCGGGAGGGATGTACACCAAGATCGAAGTCCGCAGCAAAGAAAGACGCCAAGGTCTTGGCTGTATCATCAACTAACCATGGACCCTTGATGAGCGGATAATTTATACGCTTTTTGGCATTATTTTTAGTATGTTTTTAGTATAATCTAATTAGTTTTTAGTATATTTTTAGTAGTTTTTAGTTAAAATTCACTTTTCTGGACTTTACTATGAGTTTGTGTGTTTTTCTGTGATTTCAGGTATTTTCTGACTGAAATTGAGGGTCCTGAGCAAAAATCTGATTCAGAGACTGAAAAGGACTGCAGATGCTGTTGGATTCTGACCTCCCTGCACTCGAAGTGGATTTTCTGGAGCTACAGAAGCCCAATTGGCGCGCTCTCAAAGGCATTGGAAAGTAGACATCCTGGGCTTTCCAGCAATGTGTAATAGTCCATACTTTGCCCGAGATTTGATGGCCCAAACCGGCGTGGCAAATCAGCCTCAGAATTTCCAGCGTTTAACGCTGGAACTGGCATAAAACTTGGAGTTAAACGCCCAAACTGGCATAAAAGCTGGCGTTTAACTCCAGAAAAGGTCTCTACACGAAAATGCTTCATTGCCCAGCCCAAGCACACACTAAGTGGACCCAGAAGTGGATTTTTACGTCATTTTACTCATTTCTGTATACCTTAGGTTACTAGTTTACTATTAATAGGATCTTTTGACATTGTATCTGGACCTCATGACACTTTACACGTTTCTCATTGTATGTTCTACAGCATGAGTCTCTAAACCCCATGGTTGGGGGTGAGGAGCTCTGCTGTGTCTTGATGGATTAATGCAATTACTACTGTTTCTCATTCAATCATGCTTGCTTCCATTCTAAGATACTACTTGTTCTTAAATCGGGTGAATGTGATGATCCGTGACAATCATCATCATTCTCAACTATGAACGTGTGCTTGACAACCACCTCCGTTCTACCTTAGATTAAGTAGATATCTCTTGGATTCTTTAACCGGAATCTTCGTGGTATAAGCTAGAACTGATGGCGGCATTCAAGAGAATCCGGAAGGTCTAAACCTTGTCTGTGGTATTCTGAGTAGGATTCAATGATTGAATGACTGTGACGAGCTTCAAACTCCTGAGGGCGGGGCGTTAGTGACAGACGCAAAAGAATCACTGGATTCTATTCCGGCCTGATTGAGAACCGACAGATGGATAGCCGTGCCGTGACAGGGTGCGTTGAACATTTCCACTGAGAGGATGGGAGGTAGCCACTGACAACGGTGAAACCCTTGCATACAGCTTGCCATGGAAGGAGCCTTGCGTGTTTGAAGAAAAAGACAGTAGGAAAGCAGAGATTCAGAAGACATAGCATCTCCAAAACCTCAACCTATTCTCCATCACTGCAATTCAAGTACCTGTTTTATGTTCTTTTGCTTTTTACAATCAATCCTGATAATCTTTGATATCCTGACTAAGATTTACAAGATAACCATAGCTTGCTTCAAACCGACAATCTCCGTGGGATCGACCCTTACTCACGTAAGGTATTACTTGGACGACCCAGTGCACTTGCTGGTTAGTTGTGCGGGATTGCAAAAGTGTGATTGCAATTTCGTGCACCAAGTTTTTGGCGCCGTTGCCGGGGATTGTTCGAGTTTGGACAACTGACGGCTTATCTTGTTGCTTAGATTAGGACTGTTTTAATTTTGTTGGTTTAGAGTCTTTTAGTTGAGTCTAGTTTCATATTTTAAGTTTGGTGTCAATTGCATGCTTTTGTTTTTCTTTTAATTTTCGAATTTGCATGTCTTTAGTCCCTTTTTGATCCGTAAAACTTCTAAGTTTGGTGTCCTCTTTGTGTTTTTCCTTTAAAATTTTCGAAAAATTTGTGTTTGATTTTTTAAAAATTTTAAGTTTGGTGTCATTTTGTTGTTTTTCTCTTTCCTCATTTCAAAAAATCAAATCTTTTTCATAAAAATTTTTCAATCATATCTTTTTAATTGCTATTTTCAAAATCTTTTTAATTGACTAATTGATTCAGTTCTCAATTTGCTTTGATTTTATTTTCTTTTTAATTTTTGAATTTTTATTTTATTTTTTTATTTTATTTTATTTTTTTCGTTTTATTCAAAAAAAATATACTTTGCTTGTGAATCCATATCATTCCCCTTTATCCATTATGGACCTAAGTGGGATTGATCAGTCCAGAAGGACTCTGGGGTCATATGCTAACCCCATTACAGCTGCATATGGGAGTAGCATTTGTACACCTCCCATCAAAGCAAGCAGCTTTGAGCTAAATCCTCAACTCATTATCATAGTGCAGCAAAATTGCCAGTATTCCGGTCTTCCACAGGAAGAGCCTACTGAGTTTCTGGCACAGTTCTTACAAATTGCTGACACAGTACATGATAAAGAGGTGGATCAGGATGTCTACAGACTATTACTGTTTCCATTTGCTGTAAAAGATCAAGCTAAGAGGTGGTTGAATAACCAACCTACAGCAAGCATAAAGACATGGAAACAGTTATCAGACAAATTCCTGAATCACTTTTGCCCTCCAAAGAGGATGACACAGCTAAGGCTGGACATCCAAGGCTTTAAACAAGAGGATAATGAATCCCTTTATAATGCCTGGGAGAGGTATAGAGGTATGCTAGGAAAATGCCCCTCTGAAATGTTTTCAGAGTGGGTACAGTTAGACATCTTCTACTACGGGCTCACAAAAAAAGCTCAGATGTCTTTAGACCACTCAGCTGGTGGATCTATCCACATGAGGAAGACAATTGAAGAGGCTCAAGAGCTTATAGACACTGTTGCTAGAAATCAATATTTGTACTCTAGCAATGAGTTCTCTCCAAAAGAGGAAGTCATGACAGTAGTCACTGATCCTAATCCTCAAGAACAGATGATTGAGCTTAATCAACAATTGCTCCTGATGACAGAACAGTTAGCAGAATTTAAAGAGATGCTCCATGAAACTAAAGTTGCTAACAAGAACATAGAATTGCAGTTGAATCAAGCAAAACAGCAAATATCTAAACAGATAACAGAGAAATGTCAAGCAGTTCAACTGAGGAGTGGGAAGACACTGAATAACACTGCTCAAAAGAGCAAAAGGCCAAATAAGGAACAATTGACAGAGGATAACCAACCCACTGTTCAAAATCCCTCTGAGGACAGTAAGAGCCCAGAGAGGAATACTTTTGGCGTTCAAACGCCAGAGAGGGAAGGAAAGTTAGCGTTAAACGCCCATTCTTTGCCCAGTTCTGGCGTTCAAACGCCAGAAAAGGGGGAAAAGTTGGCGTTAAACGCCCAATTTCCACCCAATCCTGGCGTTCAGACGCCAAGGGAAGATCAGACACCTGAGAGTGCTGATAGTAATCCCTCTAACAAGGCTTCTTCAACCACTTCTGTAAGGAATAAACCTGCAGCATCTAAGGTTGAAGACTATAAAGCCAAGATGCCTTATCCTCAAAAACTCCACCAAGCGGAACAGGATAATCAATTTGCCCGCTTTGCAGACTATCTAAGGACTCTTGAAATAAAGATTCTGTTTGCAGAGGCACTTGAGCAAATACCTTCTTATGCTAAGTTCATGAAAGAAATCTTAAGTCATAAGAAGGATTGGAGAGAAACTGAAAAAGTGTTTCTCACTGAAGAATGCAGTGCAGTCATTCTGAAAAGCTTGCCAAAAAAGCTTCAAGATCCAGGAAGCTTTATGATACCATGCACATTAGAAGGTGCCTGCACCAAGACAGCCTTATGTGATCTTGGAGCAAGCATCAATCTAATACCTGCATCCACTATCAGAAAGCTTGGGTTGACTGGAGAAGTCAAACCAACCCAGATATGCCTCCAACTTGCTGATGGCTCCATTAAATATCCATCAGGCATAATAGAGGATATGATTGTCAAGGTTGGGCCATTCGCCTTTCCAACTGACTTTGTGGTGCTGGAAATGGAGGAGCACAAGAGTGCAACTCTCATTCTAGGAAGACCTTTCCTAGCAACTGGACGAACTCTCATTGATGTACAGAGAGGGGAAGTAACCCTGAGAGTCAATGAGGATGAGTTCAAGTTGAATGCTGTAAAAGCTATGCAGCATCCAGACACACCAAATGACTGCATGGGCGCTGACATTATTGACTCTCTGGTAGAAGAGATCAATATGACTGAAAGCCTAGAATCAGAGCTTGAGGACA